>NC_064838.1:17500-1217500 GCF_024166365.1 Elephas maximus indicus | reverse complement strand
GTTTCTTCCCCACTGAATGTCAAAGTAAATGGATGGATTTACTTCTGGGTTCTCAATTCTATTCCATTGGTCTATGTGTCTGTCATTGAACCAGTACCAGACTGTTTTGATTACCATGGCTGTTTAGCAAATTTTGAAAATGAGAAGTGTGAGGCCTCCTACTTTATTCTTCTTGTTCAATACTGCTTTAGCTATTTGGGGCCTCCCTTAAAGTATATGTTTTTGAGGGGCTTCATACATCAGCCCCTAAATTAGTTTTGAAGCTTAGGCACTAGAGATGTATGCTCAGTAGTACAGATGTACCTCCAGAACCTGCGCTGTAGCTGGCCCATGGTGAGCACTCAACAAACGGAGTATGTTAATAGATGCCAGTGTGTAATCAGATAACTTAAGCAAATAGTTTAGACACAAAGTCAGTCATCTAGCAAAGCTCTCATTTTACAGATGAATAAATTGAGAGCTGTAGAATTTAAGGGACTATCCCCAAATATGACAGTTTTAATATCAGTGCTACAACTATAATAATTATCTCTTAACTCTCAGCTGGGAGCTATTTGTATAACACTATGACAATCAGTACAATCTGCACTCTGCTTTCACCATTGTCCTTTCCTAACTCCCACTGACCAAGATCCATATTGTGTGCTCTTCCTCTCCCTAGGACTGGTACCACCACCACTAGTTTCTTCCCGGGCTTTTCCATTAGCTGTCAGTGCTGGGCTAATCCCAGTACTGAACAGACTTTGGGACAGCTAATGGAATGGAGAGTTTACTTCTGGAGGCTACAGAATTATCTTTGCATACATCATTCCATCTTATTCAGATCTGAAAGAAACAGCTAAGACCAAAAATTTCTAGAAACCCATGTATATAAAAAAAAAATGCATCCATATATTTCTAAAGCATGCTTCCCATTATCACATTTTCTGTACAATTGTATATATCTCTCTCACAAACATTAGGCAATAACTTTCCAAAATATCTAAACCAAGGGCTTACAAAGGGAGAAGAACTAAGATAATCAATTCCTATTTGAATTATTGCAAGATAATTTAACATAACATAAGCCTTAACGAAAACATAATTATTGGTGATACTTTATCTTCTTAAAGGGTTGAACAATTGCTATGCTATGCAGACTGTATCTTATTTGCAATTACTTTGTGATTACGGGTGATTTGGGAATACCTCTCTGTCGTTAGGGAATGCCTTGCCTTGCACTCTTTTCTTCTCATGGACTGTTTGGAGGAAAACAGATGATTTAATATTTATGCTTTGCCTTCAGACTTTCAATGCATTTGCTTAGTTTTAAATCTCACAACAACTATTTCCCTGTTACATCTGATAGGTGGTAGGACTGGTCATTAGCAACCCTTTGTTATACTAGCACAATGTATACATGTCTTACCAGGAAGAAGAAAGTCCCCCATTCCCCAAGGACCAAAGGCCACCTAGGATGTATTTTCTGTTGCATAGTTCAACCCACTAAAAATTAAGCAAATCAATAAATGACTGAATTAGTTACAAACTTTTAAAAATAAAAGTGGTCCCTTAAAAATTAAGAGCAAAGATTTTTCTTAAACAACTCAGAAGATTGGGCCAAATGGCTCTTCAATGCAGCGTGGTAACACTCAGTAGAACCTAAGAAGCAAGTACCTAGCCCCTCCCGGTTGGACGGTAGATGGAATTTCCAGTCTAAGTCCCTGGGTGGTGCAAATACTTAAGCACTTGACCACTAACCAAAAGGTTGGCTGTTTGAGTCCACCCAGAGGCAACTTGGAAGAAAGGGCTGGTGATCTACTTGTGAAAAGTCAGCCACTGAAAATCCTAGGGAACATGATACATAGGGGGTCACTACAGGTGAAACTGACTCAACGGCAAGTGGATATGGTCCACGCTGTCCCTTATGATGGCCTCCTGGGCACTCTGGCTCTCTCTGATTGTTTTGTTTTGTTTGTTCTTGTTTCTCTGGACACCCAGGCTGCTTACTTCCTGAGGGTACCTGCCTGGCTTTATACACATTCCAGTTTGCAGCTGATAATACCAAGTAAAAAACACTCATCAACCAGTATCCGTGGCAGGAAAGAGTCAATAGTTTCCTTAACTGGGGTAATTCTATATTCTCCTACTGTCCTGAATAACTGCTTATTTTTTAAAAATGCTGTGTTATGGATTTCCATTCCCAGGTGTGGAAGAAGGGTTCCCTGCAGGACGGAGAGTTCAGGCCTTTCTGTAGCTTCCCTACACGAGCTGCCCCGAGTAGTGTCCTGGCCTGCCCGCTCCACAGCCTGCTGAGGTCAGTGTGCCTGCAACACTTCTGACTCAAGAGAGAGACTCAGAAGGCTGAAAGACTATTTCCACTTTGTTCTGGTGAGAAAAAGAAGACAATTTAGCTGTGATATTTACTCTTGGCAGCACAGGTACTGAATGCAATTTATATTTGACCACAGTGTTTTGCTTTATTTCATTAGAAATCTAATTTACAAGTATTTTTTTCCAAGTATTTATGTATTTCCTGGCTGGATAACAGTCAATATTTTAATAATACATCATACATGTATAAAGCTACCATTTACAGGTGAGACAACTGGAGCTAGGGTGAATTAAATAATTTGCCCAAGGTCTTATGGCAAGTTGACAAAAACAGATTCAAACCGAGGTCTCTTTGAATGCCAAGCTTATTAATTCAGACATTTAATCATTCATTCATTTACTCAACAAACACTGAGAATCAATTATGTGCCAGATACTGTTCTAGGCATTCAAACTACATCATTGAGTAATACAGACCCAGCTCAAAGAGCTTATATTCTACTGGGAATGATAAAGATAGAATTTTTATTGATAAATGTATAATTACAAGAAACCACATACTCTCTCAATTATCCCTCCCTATGGAACCTATGGAGTCCCTGTGTGGTGCAGCTGATTAATGTACTTGGCTGCTAATCGAAAGGTTGGAGGCTGAAGTACACCCAGAGATGCCTCGGAAGAAATGCCTGGTGATCTGCTTCTGAAAAATTGGCCATTGAAAACCCTAAGGAGCACAGTTCTACTCTGACACACATGGGGTCGCCATAAGTTGGAATCGACTTGAAAGCAACTGGTTTTTGTTTTTTTTTTAATGGAACCCCTAATTTCTGGACTATCTAGTTCAATACACAATTCAACACTGCTTAGTGTTGAAGTGCACATAAAAGCCTAGAAAAATAGAATTGAGTGGGTTATTCTTACCAATTGAAACTGTTAATAGTAGAAGTTAGAATTTAGGGTAGTTTTTCTTTTTTTTAAACAGGAACAAAAATAATGATAAAGTAATTGTACAAGTAATTACTCAAGGAGGGGGTCTGACTTAGCAAGACCAATAAGCAAATTGTCAAGGATTTCACTTTACTTGGATCCACAATCAACGCCCATAGAAGCAGCAGTTAAGAAATCAAAAGACACATTGCATTGGACAAATCTGCTGCAAAAGACCTCTTTAAAGTGTTAAAAAGCAAAGATGTTGCTTTAGGGACTAAGGTTCGCCCAACTCAAGCCATGTGTTTTTAATTGCCTCATGCATATGAAAGCTGATCAATGAATAAGGAAGACCAAAGAAGAATCGATGCCTTTGAATTATGATGTTGGTGAAGAACATTGAATTGGAATGCCAGAAGAACAAACAAATCTGTCTTGGAAGAAGTACAGCCAGAATGCAACTTACAAGGAAGGATGGTGAGACTTTGTCTGATATACTTCGGACAGGTTATCAGAAGGAACCAGCCCCTGAAGAAGAACAACATGCCTGGTAGAGGATCATCGAAAAAGTGGAAGACTCTCAACAAGATGGATGGACACAGTGGCTGAAATCATGGGCTCAAGCGTAACAACGATTGTGAGGATGGCGCAGGACTGGGCAATGTTTTGTTCTACTGCGCATAGGGTCACTATGAGCCAGAACCAACTAGACGGCACCTAACAACAACAATAATTGTACAAGCTGACTTGTATTGAGTACTTATACACCAGGCACTATTCTAAGTTTTTTGGTACGGATTATATCCTAGAATATTTACTACAACCCTATTATTAGCCTCAGGATCAGCTACATAAAGCTCTGTGCAAAACGAAAACGTGGAGACCCTTGTTCAAGAATTTTTATGTTCGAAGACAGTGACAGCAGAGCATTAAACCAAGCGTAGGGCCCCTCCTAGTATGGGGCCTGTGTGGCTGCACAGTCTCTGTGCCCTAGAAGCCAACTATCCTTATTTTTCAGGGGAAACTGAGGTTTTGAAAGGTTAGTAACTTGTCCATTCACAAAACTAGTACAGAGAGACCATGGCCTGTGCCCTGGATAGCTTGACTCTTGTATTAAGTTGTGGTCTCATTTCACAGTAGGAAAGGATGCTCAGTCAATACTTTCAAATACTAATATCTTTATCCAAGAGATAGGGATTTACTTAAAATGAGAAATTAGCATCTGTCATAGATTGAATTATGTCCCCCTAAAAATGTGTGTATCAATTTGGCTGGGCCATGAATCCCAGTATTGTGTGGTCATCCTCCATTTTGTGATTGTAATTTTTTTTTTTTTACTTAACTTTTATTAAGCTTCAAGTGAACATTTACAAATCCAATCAGTCTGTCACATGTAAGTTTACATACATCTTCCTCCCTTCTCCCACTTGCTCTCCCCCTATTGAATCAGCCCTTTCAGTCTCTCGTTTCGTGACAATTTTGCCAGCTTCCCTCTCTCTCTATCTTCCCATCCCCCCTCCAGTCAAGAGTTGCTAACACACTCTCAAGTGTCCACCTGATTTAATTAGCTCACTCTTCATCAGCATCTCTCACCCCTCCGCTGACCAGTCCCTTTCATGTCTGAGGAGTTGTCTTCGGGGATGGTTCCTGTCCTGTGCCAACAGAAGGTCTGGGGAGCATTGCCGCCGGGATTCCTCTAGTCGCAGTCAGACCATTAAGTATGGTCTTTTTATGAGAATTTGGGGTCTGCATCCCACTGATCTCCTGCTCCCTCAGGAGTTCTCTGTTGTGCTCCCTGACAGGGCAGTCATCGATTGTGGCCGGGCACCAACTAGTTCTTCTGGTCTCAGGATGATGTAGGTCTCTGGTTCATGTGGCCCTTTCTGTCTCTTGGGTTCTTAGTTGTCGTGTGACCATGGTGTTCTTCATTTTCCTTTGCTCCCGGTGGGTTGAGACCAATTGATGCATCTTAGATGGCCGCCTGTTAGCATTTAAGACCCCAGACGCCACATTTCAAAGTGGGATGCAGAATGTTTTCATAATAGAATTATTTTGCCAATTGACTTAGAAGTCCCCTCAAACCATATTCCCCAGACCCCCGCCCCTGCTCCGCTGACCTTTGAAGCATTCATTTCATCCCGGGAAGCTCTTTGCTTTTAGTCCAGTCCAACTGGGCTGACCTTCCATGTATTGAGTGTTGTCTTTCCCTTCACCCAAAGCAGTTCTTATCTACTGATTGATCAATAAAAAACCCTCTCCCTCCCTCCCTCCCCCCTTCGTAACCACAAAAGTATGTGTTCTTCTCAGTTTTTACTATTTCTCAAGATCTTATAATAGTGGTCTTATACAATATTTGTCCTTTTGCCTCTGACTAATTTCGCTCAGCATAATGCCTTCCAGGTTCCTCCATGTTATGAAATGTTTCACAGATTCTTCACTGTTCTTTATCGACGCGTAGTATTCCATTGTGTGAATATACCACAATTTATTTACCCATTCATCCGTTGATGGACACCTTGGTTGCTTCCAGCTTTTTGCTATTGTAAACAGGGCTGCAATAAACATGGGTGTGCATATATCTGTTTGTGTGAAGGCTCTTGTATCTCTAGGGTATATTCTGAGGAGTGGGATTTCTGGGTTGTATGGTAGTTCTATTTCTAACTGTTTAAGATAACACCAGATGGATTTCCAAAGTGGTTGTACCATTTTACATTCCCACGAGCAGTGTATGAGAGTTCCAATCTCTCCGCAGCCTCTCCAACATTTATTATTTTGTGTTTTTTGGAATCTCATCGTAGTTTTAATTTGCATTTCTCTAATGGCTAATGATCGGGAGCATTTTCTCATGTATCTGTCACCTGCCTGAATATCTTCTTTAGTGAAATGTGTGTTCATATCCTTTGCCCACTTCTTGATTGGGTTGTTTGTCTTTTTGTGGTTGAGTTTTGACAGAATCATGTAGATTTTAGAGATCAGGCTCTTGTCGGAGATGTCATAGCTGAAAATTCTTTCCCAGTCTGTAGGTGGTCTTTTAACTCTTTTGGTGAAGTCTTTAGATGAGCATAGGTGTTTGATTTTTAGGAGCTCCCAGTTATCTGGTTTCTCTTCATCATTTTTGGTAATGTTTTGTATTCTGTTTATGCCCTGTATTAGGGCTCCTAGGGTTGTCCCTATTTTTTCTTCCATGATCTTTATCGTTTTAGTCTTTATGTTTAGGTCTTTGATCCACTTGGAGTTAGTTTTTGTGGATGGTGTGAGGTATGGGTCCTGTTTCATTCTTTTGCAAGTGGATATCCAGTTATGCCAGCACCATTTGTTAAAAAGACTATCTTTTCCCCAATTAATTGACACTGGTCCTTTGTCAAATATCAGCTGCTCATACATGGATGGATTTATATCTGGATTTATATCTGGATTCTCAATTCTGTTCCTTTGGTCTATGTGCTTGTTGTTGTACCAGTACCAGGCTGTTTTGACTACTGTGGCTGTATAATAGGTTCTGAAATCAGGTAGAGTGAGGCCTCCCACTTTCTTCTTCTTTTTCTGTAATGCTTTGCTTATCTGGGGGTTCTTTCCCTTCCATATGAAATTGGTGATTTGTTTCTCTATCCCCTTAAAATATGACATTGGAATTTGGATCAGAAGTGCGTTATATGTATAGATGGCTTTTGGTAGAATAGACATTTTTACTATGTTAAGTCTTCCTATCCATGAGCAGGGTATGTTTTTCCACTTAAGTATGTCCTTTTGAATTTCTTGTAGTAGAGCTTTGTAGTTTTCTTTGTATAGGTCTTTTACATCCTTGGTGAGATTTATTCCTAAGTCTTTTATCTTCTTGGGGACTACTGTGAATGGTATTGATTTGGTTATTTCCTCTTTGGTGTTCTTTTTGTTGATGTAGAGGAATCCAAGTGATTTTTGCAAGTTTATTTTATAACCTGAGACTCTGCCAAACTCTTCTATTAGTTTCAGTAGTTTTCTGGAGGATTCCTTAGGGTTTTCTGTGTATAAGATCATGTCATCTGCAAATAGTGATAGCTTTACTTCCTCCTTGCCAATCCGGATACCCTTTATTTCTTTGTCTAGCCTAATTGCCCTGGCTAGGACTTCAAGTACGATGTTGAATAAGAGCGGTGATAAAGGGCATCCTTGTCAGGTTCCCGTTCTCAAGGGAAATGTTTCAGGTTCTTTCCATTTAGAGTGATATTGGCTGTTGGCTTTGTATAGATGCCCTTTATTATGTTGAGGAATTTTCCTTCAATTCCTATTTTGGTAAGAGTTTTTATCATAAATGGGTGTTGGACTTTGTCAAATGCCTTTTCTGCATCAATTGATAAGATCATGTGGTTTTTATCTTTTGTTTTATTTATGTGATGGATTACATTAATGGTTTTTCTGATATTAAACCAGCCTTGCATACCTGATATAAATCCCACTTGATCAGAGTGAATTATTTTTTTGATGTGTTGTTGGACTCTATTGGCTAGAATTTTGTTGAGGATTTTTGCATCTAGGTTCATGAGGGATATAGGTCTATAATTTTCTTTTTTTGTAATGTTTTTACCTGGTTTTGGTATCAGGGAGATGGTAGCTTCACAGAATGAGTTGGGTACTATTCTGTCTTTTTCTATGCTTTGAAATACCTTCAGTAGTAGTGGTGTTAAGTCTTCTCTGAAGGTTTGGTAGAACTCTGCAGTGAAGCCGTCCGGGCCAGGACTTTTTTTTGTTGGAAGTTTTTTGATTACCGTTTCAATCTCTTTTTTTGTTACGGGTCTATTTAGTTGTTCTACTTCTGAATGTGTTAGTTTAGGTAGGTAGTGTTTTTCCAAGAATTCATCCATTTTTTCTAGGTTATCAAATTTGTTAGAGTACAATTTTTCGTAGTAATCTGAAATGATTCTTTTAATTTCATTTGGCTCTGTTGTGATGTGGTCCTTTTCGTTTCTTATTCGGGTTATTTGTTTCCTTTCCTGTATTTCTTTAGTCAGTCTAGCCAATGGTTTATCAATTTTGTTAATTTTTTCAAAGAACCAGCTTTTGGCTTTGTTAATTCTTTCAATTGGTTTTCTGTTCTCTAATTCATTTAGTTCAGCTCTAATTTTTATTATTTGTTTTCTTCTGGTGCCTCATGGGTTCTTTTTTGCTCACTTTCTATTTGTTCAAGTTGTAGGGACAGTTCTCTGATTTTGTCTCTTTCTTCTTTTTGTATGTGTGCATTTATCGATATAAATTGGCCTCTGAGCACTGCTTTTGCTGTGTCCCAGAGGTTTTGATAGGAAGTATTTTTATTCTCGTTGCATTCTACGAATTTCCTTATTCCCTCCTTCATGTCTTCTATAACCCAGTCTTTTTTCAGGAGGGTATTGTTCATTTTCCAAGTATTTGATTTCTTTTCCCTAGTTTTTCTGTTATTGATTTCTACTTTTATTGCCTTGTGGTCTGAGAAGATGCTTTGTAATATTTCGATGTTTTGGATTCTGCAAAGGTTTGTTTTGTGACCTAATATGTGGTCTATTCTAGAGAATGTTCCATGTGCACTAGAAAAAAAAGTATATTTTGCAGCAGTTGGGTGGAGAGTTCTGTATAAGTCAATGAGGTCAAGTTGGTTGATTGTTGTAAGTAGGTCTTCCGTGTCTCTATTAAGCTTCTTACTGGATGTCCTGTCCTTCTCCGAAAGTGGTGTGTTCAAATCTCCTACTATAATTGTGGAGGTGTCTATCTCACTTTTCAATTCTGTTAAAATTTTATTTATGTATCTTGCAGCCCTGTCATTGGGTGCATAAATATTTAATATGGTTATGTCTTCCTGATCAATTGTCCCTTTTATCATTATATAGTGTCCTTCTTTATCCTTTGTGGTGGATTTAAGTCTAAAGTCTATTTTGTCAGAAATTAATATTGCTACTCCTCTTCTTTTTTGCTTATTGTTTGCTTGATATATTTTTTTCCATCCTTTGAGTTTTAGTTTGTTTGTGTCTCTAAGTCTAAGGTGTGTCTCTTGTAGGCAGCATATAGATGGATCGTGTTCCTTTATCCAGTCCGTGACTCTCTGTCTCTTTACTGGTGCATTTAGTCCATTTACATTCAGCGTAATTATAGATAAATAAGTTTTTAGTGCTGTCATTTTGATGCCTTTTCATGTGTGTTGTTGGCCATTTCATTTTTCCACATACTTTTTTGTGCTGAGGCGTTTTTCTTAGTAAATTGTGAGATCCTCATTTTCATAATGTTTGACTTTATGTTAGTTGAGTCGTTACGTTTTTCTTGGCTTTTATCTTGAGTTATGGAGTTCATATTCCTTTTTGTGGTTACCTTATTATTTACCCCTATTTTTCTAAGTAAAAACCTAACTTGTATCATTCTATATCGCCTTGTATCACTCTCCATCTGGCAGTTCAATGCCTCCTGAATTTAGTCCCTCTTTTTGATTATTGTGATCTTTTACCTATTGACTTCCATGATTCCCTGTTATGTGTATTATTTTATTTATTTATTTATTTTTTAGAATTAATCTTAATTTGTTTGTTTTTGTGCTTTCCCTATTGGAGTTGATATCAGGATGTTCTGTTTTGTGACCTTGTATTGTGCTGGTACCTGATATTATTGGTCATCTGACCAAACAATCTCCTTTAGCATTTCTTGTAGCCTTGGTTTGGTTTTTGCAAATCCTCTAAACATGTGTTTATCTGTAAATATCTTAGTTTCGCCTTCATATTTCAGAGAGAGTTTTGCTGGATATATGATCCTTGGTTGGCAGTTTTTCTCCTTCAGTGCTCTGTATATGTCGTCCTATTCCCTTCTTGCCTGCATGGTTTCTGCTGAGTAGTCTGAACTTATTCTTATTGATTCTCCCTTGAAGGAAACCTTTCTTTTCTCCCGGGCTGCTTTTAAAATTTTCTGTTTGTCTTTGTTTTTGGCAAGTTTGATGATAATATGTCTTGGTGTTTTTCTTTTTGGATCAATCTTAAATGGGGTTCAATGAGCATCTTGGGTAGATATCCTTTCGTCTTTCATGATGTCAGGGAAGTTTTGTGTCAGGAGATCTTCAACTATTTTCTCTGTGTTTTCTGTCCCCCCTCCCTGTTCTGGGACTCCAATCACTCACAAGTTATCCTTCTTGATAGAGTCCCACATGATTCTTAGGGTTTCTTCATTTTTTTAAATTCTTTTATCTGATTTTTTTTCAGCTATGTTGGTGTTGATTCCCTGGTCCTCCAGATGTCCCAGTCTACATTCTAATTGCTCAAGTCTGCTCCTCTGATTTCCTATTGCGTTGTCTAATTCTGTAATTTTATTGTTAATCTTTTGGATTTCTACATGCTGTCTCTCTATGGATTCTTGCAACTTATTAATTTTTCCACTATGTTCTTGAATAATCTTTTTGAGTTCTTCAAGAGTTTTATCAGTGTGTTCCTTGGCTTTTTCTGCAGTTTGCCTTATTTCATTTGTGATGTCTTTAAGCATTCTGTAAATTAGTTTTTTATATTCTGTATCTGATAATTCCAGGATTGTATCTTCATTTGGGAAAGATTTTGATTCTTTTGTTTGGGGGCTTGGAGAAGCTGTCATGGTCTGCTTCTTTATGTGGTTTGATATGGACTGCTGTCTCCGAGCCATCACTGGGAAACTAGTTTTTCCAGAAAATCCACTTAAAAAAAATGCCGTCAGATCCCTATCAGAGTTCTCCCTCTGGCTCAGGCTATTTGGATGTTAATGGAGCTGCCTGGGGAGGGTGGGGGAGGGATCAGAGAGCTAGGAGAGTAGCACCTCAGAATATAGCCAGAGTTGCTTGTCTTACTTGGAATGACTATGATATCTGAGATTTCCGCGGGGGCGTCGTCTATATGTACTGGCTGTGTGGAGATTGCCCCCGGGGGTTCTGGCCCGCTGGCGTCACGGTCAGATCCTCCGTGGTCAGCCCCACCCCCAAGGTTAAGGCTCCCCTACTGGGACGGTGCACTCCCGACTCCAAAATCAGTCGCTGCCTCCCGGGGACTCCCCGTCCCACCAGCCGCGTCACGCGCCGCCCCCGCGAACCGTGTGGGCTCCCCCCCCGGGGTCAGCTCAGGAGAGCAGAGCAGCTCCCCGCGCCTGCGCCGCGACTGTGCTTCCTGGCTGGGACGCCACTTTCCCCGCTCCAAGACCAGCCACTGCTTCCCGGGGGCTTCTCCCATCGGCTGTGCCACCACGCCGCCCGCGCGAACCGGCTGGGACTGCCCCGGGGTCAATTCAGGGGGATGGAGCTGCACCCCGTGCTCACGCCCCGCCCAGACCCGCCAAAATCCCAGCGGGATGGCTCCCCGGCTGGGACTCTGCTCTCGCCGCTCCAAGACCAGTCACTGCCTTCCGGGGACTTCTCCCACCAGCTGTGCCACCGCGCCGCTCACGCGAACCGGGTGGGTGCTGCCCGCGCGAACGGCTGGGCCCCCCCCGGGGTCAATTCAGGGGAGTGTAGCTGCTCCCCGCACTCGTGCCATGCTCGCTCCCCGCCAAAATCCCGGCGGGACGGCTCCCCGGCTAGGACGCTGCTCTCCCCACTCCAAGACCAGTCACTGCCTCCCGGGGACTTCTCCCACTGGCTGCACCGCCACGCCGCCCGCGCCCACCACTCCCTCCCGGGATAAGTTCGGGGGCTAGGGCTGGGCCCCTTGTCTGTGCTGTCTGCCCCCCTGGACTCTGCCCCAAATCGGGCTCCGAAGGTCACCTGACTGGTACGCTGGCTCCTGGCTCTGAAAACAATCGCTGTCTCCCCATATTTGTTCGTTCTCCGTCTCTAAATCTGTGTTTGTTGTTCAGAGTTCGTAGATTGTTATGTATGTGATCGATTCACTTGTTTTTCCGAGTCTTTGTTGCAAGAGGGATCTGCGGTAGCGTCCACCTAGTCCGCCATCTTGGCCCCGCCTCCGTGATTGTAATTTTATATTAAAGAGGATTAGGGTGGGATGGAACACCCTTGCTCATGCCACATCCCTGAGCCAAAGTAAAGGGAGTTTTCCCTGTGGTGTGGCCTGCACCACCTTTTGTCTTACAAGAAATAAAAGGAAAGGGAAGCAAGCAGAGAGTTGGGAACCTCATACCACCAAGAAAGCAGTGCTGGGAGCAGAGCACATTCTTTGGACCTGAGGTTCCTGTGCTGAGATGCTCCCAGACCAAGGAGAGACTGATGCATCATGAGCGCCTTCCTCCAGAGCCGACACAGAAAGAAAGTCTTCCCGGGGAGCTGACACCCTGAATTTAGACTTACAGCCTACTCAACTGTGAGAGAATAAAATTCTCTTTGTTAAAGCATCCGCTTGTGGTATTTCTGTCACAGCAGCACTAGATGGCTAAGACAGTATCTTTTACTCAAACAGAATTATTATTTGTGAATTAACAGTGGTTCTTCCTCTTTATTTCATCTTCAGTTTTATAAACAGGACTAAGAAAACATTGAAATATTGTGACATTTCCTTGTTACTTCTTATTTCAAGGAAAACCACATATAGCTCAATTGCTATCCACCACATTGCACCTTAGTAATCTTTTTTTAAATGATATATACCACTACCACCAGTTGCCAGGGTATCGACTGACTCATGGCAACTCCATGTGTGTCAGAGTACAACTGTGCTCCATAGGGTTTTCAATGGATGATTTTTTGAAAGTAGATAGCCAGGCCTTTCTTCCAAGGTATCTCTGGGTAGACTCAAACCTGAAACATTTCAGTAGTAGGTAAGCACATTAACCATTTGCACCACTCAGGGACTCTGTGTGTGTGTGTGTGTGTGTGTTTCAATCCCTGAAGAAACAGCTATCACTCTGTTTCCAGGAAGAAAGGATCATTTTCCTCTTTCCTAAGGCTCAGTCAGCAAATCCTTAACGTGGGTAAAACAGTACAGCAATATCTACCTGTAAGCTCCAATCTACAGGCAAAGGATACATTAAGTAGAGGTGGCACATACCATTTACCAGTGTCCTACTGTAGTGGTCCTATGTTTTACTTCTGAGATCCTTGACTCGAAGTGATATTTATTTACCCCAAATGTCATAGTTACCTAGTGCTGCTATAACAGAAATACCACAAATGGAGGGCTTTAACAAACAGAAATTTATTCTCTCACAGTTTAAGAGGCTTTAAGTCTGAATTCAGGGCACCATCTCCAGGGGAAGGCTTTCTTTCTCTGTTTGCTCTGGGGGAAGGTCCTTGTCATCAATCTTCTCCTGGTCTAGGAGCTTCTCAGCGCAGGGACTCCTGTTCCAAAATGCACTCTGCTCCTGGCTGTCTTGCTTGGTGGTAGCGAGGTCCCTCTCCTCTCTGCTTGCTTCTCCCTTTTATATCTCAAAAGAGACTGACTCAAGATACAACCTAATTCTGAGGACTATGTCCTGCCTTATTAACATAACTGCCTCTAATCCTGCTTCATTAACATCATAGAGGTTAGGATTACATCAGGTCACAAAATGGAGGATAACCAGACAGTACGGGAAATCATGGCCTAGCCAAGTTGACACACCCTTTTCGGGGAGACATTTCAATCCTTAACACCAAGCACAGCCTCTACCCTTATGAGTTCACACTGTTCCAGCACACATCCCGAATTACCCAGGACCTTGTAACCATTTCCACGACAGAAAAAAATAGTGGAGTCACCCCAGTGAGTTAAGGACATTGCTTATCCTTTATCCTACTTCTAGTTAATGTCTTCATGAATCTGATGCATAGAGACAACTGACAGACAGTCATGGCTCTGCTTTTTAGCTATGCTGAAAACATACCTCCTGAAGCCTCTGAACTCCAAGGTCCCTTTCCCTCTTGGAGAGTGAATATGTGGGCATGGCAGAGGGTGAGGGCCCAGGGAGAGGGAGCCAGGAGCCTCTGCCTAGCTGGGATTTCTGTGCACTGGAGTCACAGCGGCCCCCAGGAGATCCTAATGGGAAGTGTCAGGGTGGTAAATTCCCAGCACTGCGTCCTCAGTCACTACCCTGAGGAGCAAGAGCATTGTATTCACCAATTCAGCAAATCGCACTGAGGAGGAGCTAACCAGTGTCCTGCATCATGTACAAACAGGAGGACTGATCACAGCTTTAGGCTGTTCTCCCTGGAGTGCCCTCCACTGATCCAATCCTTCATGTGGCTGATTGGAGGCTCAGCCGAAGCATGTCTAGAAGCCATGTTGACACTGGAGCCCCACTGAGCCAGGGAGTCAAGTGCACTTAGAAATGTCTTTTTTTTTTTTTTCTTCTTCTTTTATTTCTCATCCCAGAACTACTGCCCACCTGACTGAGACACAGTGAAAGCAGCCCAACCATCAATCATCAGCGCTGAGGACAGCCATAATTAGATTATAAAATCATAACTGTAGTCATTGTACGTCTGCTTGCATAATTACATCAGCATGCTAATGCCATTTTAATGGTCTCTAATGATGTAATAAGAAATAATGGAATTTATTTGACAGCTACATAACCATTAACAAAACATATTAAGCATAACTAGTACTTCCATAAAAATGCAGACAATATCTGAAAGTGGCAGCTAACACGCTGGCCCTTTTTCCTTTCCTGGAACAGTGAGCAGTTCTGACAACATATTCTTAAATGCAGCACCAAGGGAATATTGCTGCCAACTGGGTGCGCAGTTGCTTCCTAATCTAAGACCTCCCAGGGACACAGCTGAACAGCTTACGTCAACTCACCAGGCTAGGGGTAGCTTCTGAGTGCTTATGTGCCCATTAGTGTGCTGGGTCCTCGGGGATAATATGCACAGCAATATGCATGGCTCGGGAGGGGCAAAACTGACACACACCAATAAAACTACACACACACACACACACACGTATATGCGTTCTCACATGCACACATGTGTCTACACACATCCACGCATGTACATATGCACACACATAAGACAAGTAAGGGCCCAATGGTGTGGTAAAGACTACAAATGGCAAAGACTGGGGCTTCAGAGAAGGTTTTGGAGCCAACAAAGATTGGAGTTCCACTTTGAAACATGAATGGGTTTAAAGATGAGCAGGAGAAACTAGCAATCAGTTCCAGTTGGGTAAGGCCATGAGGGAAGGCCCACAGAAGGTCCACGTGTGGCTTACTCATGAGGTGAGTGGGGGACCAGATTCCCAAAGGTTTTAAGAGAGGGTGGCAAAGCTTAAATTTGATTCAGCAGACAATGGAAAGCCACCAGAGCTTTCTCAGCAGGGAAGAGACATTTACCAAAGATTTATTCAGGCCACTAGCTCAGCTGGCAAGCTCAGGCCTGCCCTTGGAGAGGCTAGAAAGCACTCCCTGGAGAGCCCTTATGGGCTCCCAGTTAGTCTTTGGACAATGGAAATACTGCATATGGGAAGGACTGAAATGAGGAGTAAAAGGCAGAACTTCTGATGAACAGCAGCGTAGCAGAGAGAGACAGCAGCCAGTCTGGCTTTAAATGAACACGCACCCAAAGTGTTCTCAGTCAAAAGGACTAAATGACTCCTGGTGTCTGATATTTCTGCCATTTTGCTAACAATCTCTATAAAGGTTAATGGGACTTACTTGGGCTGAATGACTGGGAAGAAAGGATAGTTTCTTTCATGAAAACTCGGTCATCCTTACAGGGAAGGGATGGGAGAAATGAAAGCTAACCACTGTCAGGGCTGTGGGGCAAAGAGGGTCGGCGATGGGCACTGTGGAAATCGGCAGGAAGAAGATGAGCTGTGTGTCAGGGTGCTGAGTTCCTGGGACCCTAGGAAAAAATGATGCTTCTCAACAGTTTGAAGCCCATATCACTTTCTTTTCTGATAAAAAGAAAATCTCATACCTTCCTTTAATGGTACCAAAAGACTTTAAAATAACAAATAAAAGACATGGACATTTTAAAAGAAATCTGATTTCTTTCCTTAAAAATCTCAATCGTGCAATATCAGCATGGGTAATGAGTGTACTTGTTTGCCACAAGAGATCTGTCCTAGATGGTTTGGAAGATAAAGGACATCGTGGCTACTTTCAGCTGCTGTAGTTGGTGGCCCAATTACTTCTCCCCTGGGCTCCCTGGGTATGGCAAATGGTTAATGCCCTTGACTGCTAACCGAAAGGTTGGAGGTTCAAGTCCACCCAGAGATGCCTTGAAGGAAAGTCCTGGTGATGTGCTTCTGAAAAAGCAGCCTGCGGAGCAGAGCTCTGTTCTAGCACGTGGAGCCCCTGTGTGTCTGGGTCAACTCCACGGCAACTGCTCATCTCTTCTGCGGATTCTGCACCACGCCTATCCCCGGGCCCCGGGTGACACATACCGGAATGCGAGGAAAGGAGGAAAGAGGGGTACAAGATGGCAGAAGGAAGGAGGCGGGGCCTGGACAACTATCTGTCCCCATCCTCCCACACTGCACAACCGCCAAGCTTCCTACCACTTGTCCCTCGTCTTACCTTGAAACGGAAATGGTTCTTCTCCCAAAGCCCGTGTATTAAACCACCACTATCTCAACAGCACCAGGTACAGGCTGTGCAGCCACACTGTCTGTCCCATCACCTCGGGATCACTATGCAAACATACCTCGGTTTATACAAAGAGCAGCAGAGGGCCTGTCAAGGGACAGGGGAATCCTAAAACACTGAGAAACGGGAAGCCACCAGACAAAAGGCTGCCAGTGGATTAGAACCCTTGCATTTCCTTTGCTGCAAGATCACGACAGAAGGGTTTCGCTAAAGAAAAAAAAAATGAAAATTCAATAAACACCCCTAAGTGGGGCTGAGAAAGTTTTATTCTAAAACTGCTTCAAATGATTACTTCTTTTTGTCCAATGTTCTTAATAATGGCCTGAGCTGTCACAGCGTCCTGTGAGGGCTGCTGCATGCCCTCGACAGCTGTCTGAAGTGCCACCTTGCAGTACCAACTCTTCTTATTTACCACAGAAGCTTAATTAAAAAAAAAAAGAAATTTTTTTTATTAAGCTTCTCCCACAACATCCTTATTTTTATTGCAACCAATGTCACAAAACATTATGCTGCAAACGTTCACCTAAAGGACAATAAAATTATATTTAAAATCCTTGTTTTTAATTAAGGAGACATTCATTCATTCACTCATTCAGCAGCAGCGTGGGACGTGGCACCAATAGGCGAATTTCCCAGGGCTACTTTTTTTTTACAGAAGTGCTTGCTATTACTGCTGTTAGTCGCCATTGAGTCATCTCCAGCTCATGGCGATCCCATGTTCCACAGAACAAAATGTTGCCCCATCCTGAGTCATCTTCATGATCACTAGTATGCTAGAGTCCATTGTCGTGGCCACTGTGTGTTTTGAGTGCCGTCCAGCCTAGAAGGCTCATCTCCCAGCGCTACACCAGAAAATATTCTGTTGTTTTCTGTTGTTATCCATGGGGTTTTCAATAGCTGATCTTCAGAACTAGACCTCCAGGACTTTCTTCCTAATCTGTCTTAGTCTGGAAGCTCTACAGAAATCTGTCCATCATGGGTGACCCTGCTGGTACTTGAAATACCAGTGGTATAGCTTCCAACATCACAGTAACACACAAGCCACCATAGTACGACAAACTGACAGACAGGTGACCACATTAAATGTCTCTGATTTTTTGAGTGAGGGGTAAGGAAGGGACATTCCAGTTGTCGTTGGTGCAGGAAGGGGCATAATTTGGGTGATGGAGAGGACCAGCCCCGTTGTCCAGTGGACTCTCCCATCAAGCACGCACTGATGGAGCATCTGTTATGCAGTCACTATGAGAGGTGTGTTGTTGTTGTTAGTTGCCATCAAGGTGATTCGACTCACGGTGACCCCATGTGTGCGAAGTTGAGTTGCTCCATAGGGTTTTCAAGGCTGTGACCTTTAGAAGCCGATCGCCAGGCCTGCCATCAGAGGTGCCACTGGTGTTTGAACTGCCAGCCTTTTAGCTAGCAGTAGAGCACTTAATCTTTTGTGCCATGCAGGGACTCCTATGAGAGGTGTCAGTGATACAAATATGGACTAATGGTTTCTCCGTCCTCGAGGAACTTACAGTCTCGTGGTGAAAGATAATAATTAACTAATGATGTGTTAGAGTGCTGGAAGGATGCACAGAACCCATGAGAATACTGCCATCGGAACAGCACCTAACCCTCCTCTCAGGGCCTTGAGGGGAGCTGACCCTGTAGCTGAGTCTACTATGGGGTCTGATTTAGCAGGACCTGGGGTGTCAGCATGCTCAGGAAGCCGCCTTCCTCTCCTCTGGAACACATCATCAGCACTACCAGAGAAAGCCCTGGCTCTCTCTCACGTCCAGCAAACACAGGCCAGTCTTCGTGTAACCACACAAAGCAGAGACATTACTGCACTAGGGCAAGGTGTCTACAAACAACCACAGTGGAATCAGTTCTTAGCTCTCACATCCTCAGGGTTCTCCTTCCTGAGCTGGGCTTCAGCCTCAATCCTGGAGTTCTAAAGCCACACCGCTTCTTAGAGGGGCCACATGTGGAGGGGCAGTGCTGAGTGTGTAGACGTGGTATGCAATTCTTCTTTGAAAGGGATGCAGTTTGACAAAGGCTTATTGACGAGGGCGACTGGTAAAAATAAACCAGTAGCCTCCACAGTCCCTGATGCCTTTACTCTCCTCCCTATAATTCATTCTCATAGCAGCTGCAGTGATCTTTATAAACATTCTTTTTATTGTGGCGAAATATACATAACCAAAAGATCTGCCATTCCAACCGTTTCTACATGTACAAGTCAGTGACAGTAATCGTTCCCCACACTGTGCAGCCATCACCACTATCCCTTTCCAATGGTCTCATCACCCTTAACAGGACCTCAGAACCCTTTAAGCAATACCTCCCCATTTCCCCCTCCCACCTGCCCCTGGAGACCACTAACAAACTTTGGTCTCTGTGTTTCCTGTTCCAGATATTTCATGTAAGCAGGATGGTACAACATTTGACCTTTTGTGTCTACTTTATTTCACTCATCATGTTTTCAAGCTTATCCATGTTGTAGAATGCATCAGAACTTCATTCCTTCTTATGGCTTATAATACTCCATTGTATGCATATACTACATTTTGTTTATCCATTCTTCCAGTGTTGGACGCTTGCGCTCTTTCCACCTTTTGTCTATTATGAATAATGCTGCAGTAAACATTGGTGTACAAATATTTGTTAAAGTTCCTCCTTTCGCTTCTCTTGGGTACATACCTAGGAGTGGAACTGCTAAGTCGGTTGGTAATTCTAGGTTTAACTTTTTGAAGAACTGCCAGACTGTTTTCCACAGTGGCTACACCATTTTACAGTCCAGCAAATGCACAAGGGTTCCAATTTTTCCATATCCTTGCCAACACTTATTGTTTTCCAGTTTTCTGATCATAGTCATCCTAGTGGGTGTGAAGTGAGATCTCATTGTGGTTTGACTTGCAGTTTCCTGACAATTAATGACTGAGAATCTGTTCATGTGCTTATTGATCATAGTATATCTTCTTCGGTGAACTGTCTATTCAAGTCTTTGGCCATTTTTTAATTGGATTGTTTATCTTTTTGTTGTTGAGGGAGGGATTAAAAAATATATATCAGATGACATGCTCCCCTGATTAAAATTCGCCAGGGGTTTCCCCCCACAGAATAAAATCTGCACTCTTTACAACAGCGTTAAAGGCCCTTCCTGAATTAGCCTCTGCCTACGTGCCATGGTCTTTTTTTTTTTTAGTAATATTTTATTGTGTTTTAAGTGAAAGGTTACACAGCAAATTGGTGGCGTAGTGGTTAAGAGCTATGGCTGCTAACCAAAAGGTCAGCAGTTTGAATCCACCCAGTGCTCCTTGGAAACCCTATGGGGCAGTTCTACTCTGTCCTACAGGGTTGCTATGAGTCAGAATCGACTCGACAGCAATGGGTTTGATTTGGTTTTTAACAATTTTTATACAAATTGCTCCGTGCCATTGGTTACAATGAGTCAGCATTCTCATTATATCCATTCTGTTTGTTCTGTTACCATTGATCTAGCTTCCCTTCTCCTTCTTGCCTTCTCATCTTTGCTTTTGGGTAAATGTTGACTCTTTGGTCTCACATAGTTAATTGTTTAAGGGAGCACATTACTCACAGGTGATACTGTTTATCTTATAAGGCAATCTACTATTTGGGTAAAAGGTGACCTACAGAAATACCTTCAATTGTCACAGAGGTTCCTCTAGTCTCTATTGATCCAGTAGGCCTAGTCTTTTTTTAGTTTTGTTCTACATTTTTCTCCCATTCTATTTGGGACCTTCTTTTTGTCCCTGGTCAGAATGGTTGGCAATGGTAGCCGGGCACCATCTAGTTCTTCTGGTCTCAGGTAAGAAGAGGCTGTGGTTTGTGTGGGCCACAAGTCCCGTGGACTAGTTTCTTCTTTAAGCCTTTGATTTTCTTCATTCTTTTTTACCCCATATGAATACAGACCAATAGTTGAATCTTAGATGGCCGCTTGAAAGCTTTCAAGATCCCAGAGACTACTCACCAAGCTAGGACATAGGATATTATCTTTGTGAACTATGTTATGCCAAATGACTAAGCTGACCCCCAAGAGTATGGTCCCAAGCCTTTTAATCCAGTAAACCAATCCCACAGGCAGCTTGGATATGTCTAGGAAGTCTCCATAACTGTGCCTCCTATGTGCTTTGTTATATATGTGGATATATATGCAGCACAGACAAACATGTATGTACACATCCCTACAGATTACACCTACACAAGCACATGCATTTACTCACATATGCTTTCCTATACACATATATGCATCTATATCTACCCATGTAACCACACACATATTTTTTGGCTGTTTATACTGTTGCTGCAAAATTACATATGCTATAGCATTTACCTAAATTGTCCCTTTTTCTCATGTACTTCTTAGTGTTTTTATTGACCTTGGGCAAGTTGTGCTGACTTCACCCATATTTGGTCTTGTCTTTCCCATCATCAAAAGTAACAAGCATCTACTATCTAGAAAGTGATTCCCCTCTTCCTCCCTCCCATCCCTGGTAACCATCAAAGAACTTTGCTTTCTGTGTGTGTATCCATTCTTGACTTTTTATAACAGTGGGACCATACGATATTTGTCTTTTTGTGATTGACTTATTTCACTCAGCATCATGTCCTCCAGATTCATCCATGTTAAAAGATGTTTTGCCAACTCCTTGTTATTCTTTATAGTTGTGTAATATTACATTGTATTTATGTAACACAATTTGTTTATCCATTCATCTGCTGATGGACACTTAGGTTGTTCCATCTTTTTGCTATTGTGAATAATGCAGCAATGAACATAGGTGTACATATGTCTATTCATGTCACTGCTCTTATATCTCTAGTATAAAAATCTCTAGGATATTTACCCAGAAATGGGATTGCTGGATCATAAAATATTTCTATTTCTAGCTATTTGAGGAAATGCCATGCTGTTTTCCATAGTGGTTGTACCATTTTACAGTCTCACCAGCAATGTATAAGAGTTCCAAATGCCCCACGACCTCACCAGCATTTGTTAGTTTCTGTTTTTGTGATCTGTACCATTTTTACAGGGATGAGATGGTATCTCATCGTAGTTTTGATTTGCATCTCTCTACTGGCTAAGGACCATGAGCATCTTTTCATGTATTTGTTGGCTACCTGAATGTCCTCTTCAGTGAAGTGTCTGTTCGTGTCCTTCGCCCACGTTTTTTGATTGAGTTATTTGCCTTTTTGTTGTTGAGCGATTGAAGTTTTCTGTATATTTTAGAGATTAGACCCTTATCAGATATGTCATTGCCAAAGATTTTTTTCCAGTCTGTAAGTTCTCTTTTTACTCTTTTCATAAAGTCTTTTGACGTGTATAAGTATTTAATTTTTAGGAGGTCCCAGTTATTTATCATCTGTCATTCATGCGTTTTTAGTTTTGTTTGATAGGTGTCTTAGTTATCTAGTGCTGCTGTAACAGAAATACCACAAGTGGAAGGCTTTAACAAAGAAAAATTTATTCTCTCACAGTTTAGGGGGTTAGGTTAGAAGTCCAAATTAAGGGTGCCAGCTGCAGGGGAAGGCTTTTTGCCTCTGTGAGCTCTGGGGGAAGTTCCTTGTTATCAATCTTTCTCTGGTCCAGGAGTTTCTCAGTGCAGGGACCCCAGGCTCAAAGGACATGCTCTGCTCCTGGAGCTTCCTGCTTGGCGGTATGAGGTCTGTTGTGGACTGAATTGTGTCCCCCAAAAATGTGTGTCAACTTGGCTAGCCATGATTCCCAATATTGTGTGACTGTCCACCATTTTGTCATCTGATGTGAATTTCCTATGTGTTGTAAATCCTACCTCTATGATGTTAACGGGACAGGATTAGAGGCAGTTATGTTAATGAGGCAGGACTCAATCTATAAAATTAGGTTGTGTCTTGAGTCAATATCTTTTGAGATATAAGAGAGAAGTGAGTAGAGAGACAGGGGGACCTTGTACTACCAAGAAAGTAATGCCAGGAGCAGAGGATGTCCCTGCCCTGAGAAGCTCCTAGACTAGGGGAAGACTGACAACAAAGACCTTTCTTCAGGGCCAACAGAGAGAGGAAACCTTCCCCTGCCTCATTAATCACAGGCAGAGATCAGGATTTACAACACATAGGAAAATTACATCAGCTCACAAATAGAGGACAACCATGCAATACTGGGAATCATGGCCTAGCCAAGTTGATACATATTTTTGGGGGACACAATTCAATCCATGACAATAGGCTATTTATGCCAAAAATTAGATCCTCTAGTTTTGACCCTATTTTATCTTCCATGAACTTTATAGTTTTAGTTTTAACATTTAGCTCTTTGTTCCATTTTCACTTAGCTTTCATGCATGTTATGAGGTATGTATCCTGAATCATTTTTCTGCATATGGATATCCATTTTGCCAGTATCATTTTTTCAATGGGCTGTTACTTCCCATTGAATGGATTTTGACCCTTTGTTGAAGATCAGCTGCCTCTAGATGGGTGAATTTACTTCTGGCTTCTCAATTCTATTCCATTGGTCTATGTGTCTGTCATTGAATCAGTACCAGTGCGTTTTGTTTACCACTGCTGTAGAGTAAGTTCTGAGATTGGGAAGTATGAGGCCTCCTAGTTTGTGGTTCTTCTTAAATATTGCTTTAGCTATTCAGAGCCTCCTTCCCTTCTCTATAAAGCTGGAGATTACTTTTTCCATTTCATTAAAGGATGTTGTTGGGATTTGGATTAGGATCACATTACAGATCACTTTTGGTAGTATTGACTTAATTATGCTGAGGAATTTTCCTTATATTCCTATTTTGCAAAGTTTTTATCAGGAAAGGGTGTCAGATTTTATGAAATGATCTTTCTGAGTTGATTGAGATGATCATGTGATTATTTTCCTTTGTTTTATTTATGTGGTGAATTATGTTGATTGATTTTCTGATGTTGAACCATCCTTATATCCCTGGTATGAATACCACTTGATCATGATGTGTTATTTTTTGATATGCTGTTTAATTCTGTTGGTTAGAATTTTGTTGAGAATTTTTGTGCCTATATTCATGCGGGATATTTGTCTGTAATTTTCTTTTTCAGTGGTGTCTTTGGCTGGCTTTGGTATCAGGATTATGCTAGCTTCATAGAATGAACTCAGAAGTATGCCTTTCTTTTCTATGTTCTGGAATAGATTGAGTAGAATTGGTGTCAATTCTTCTCTGAATGTTTGGTAGAATTCTCCAGTGAAGCCATCTGGGCCAGGGCTTTCTTGCGTGTGTTGCTGGGAGTTTTTATTTTTTTTTAATGACATTTTCAATTTCTTATTTTTTTATAGGTCTGTTAAAATTTTCTAACTTTATTTGTGTTAGTTTAGGTAGGTAGTATGTTTCTAGAAATTTTTCCATTTCTTCTAGGTTTTCAAATGTGTTGGAGTACAATTTTTCATAATATTCTGTTATGATCTTTTTAATCGTGGTCATTTCTGTTGTAATGACATCCATCTCATTTCTTACTTGGTTATTTGCATCTTCTCATTTTTTTTCTTTGTCAAGTTTTTTGATTCTCTCAAGGAACGAGTGTCTAGCCTTGTTGATTCTTTCTGTTTTTCTGTTTTCTAGTTCATTTATGTCTGCTCTGATCTTTATTATTTCTTTTCTTCTGGTGACTGTGGACTTCTTTTGCTGCCCCTTTTCTATTTGTTTGAGCTGTAGGGTTAAGCTATTGATTTTGACCTTTTCTTATTTTTTGATGTGTACATTTATTGCTATAAATTCTCCTCTAAACACTGCTTTTGTTGTGTCATAAAGCTTTTGGTATGTTGTATTCTCATTTTCATTTAATTCTAGGACTTTTTTAAATTTCATTTTTAATTTCTCCTATTACCCAGTAGTTTTTAAGTAGGGTGTTATTCGGTTTTCTTTGTTTAATTTTTTTCCTTGTTCTTCTGTTATTGATTTCCAGTTTTATAGCATTATGATCAGAGAAGACGCTTTTTATAATTTCAGTGTTTTTGAATTTATCAAGGCTTGCTTTGCATCCTAAAATACAGTCCATTCTGGAGAATGATCCATGTGTATTGGAGAAGAATGTATACTATGCTGCTATTGGATGGAGTGTTTCGTATATGTCCATGAGGTCAAGTTCGTTAATTACGTTATTTAGATCTTCTGTATCTTTATTGAGTTTCTTTCTAGTTGTTCTGTCCATCAACAAACTGACTACTTCTCTTTTCAATTCTGTTACAGTTTGTTTTACATATTTTGGCGCTCTGTCATTGGGTGTGTAAGTATTGATTACGGTTATGTCCTCTTGGTGGATTGACCCTTTCATCATTATATAATGCCCTTCTTTGTCTCTTATATTAGATTTTGATTTAAAGTTTATTTTATCAGAGATTATCATTGTCACCCTGCTTTCTTTTGGTTACTGTTTGCTTGATGAATTTTTTCCATCATTTGATTTTTAAACTATTTATATCTTTGTGTCTAAGGTGTGTCTCTTGTAGGCAACATATTGATGGGTCATTTTTTTTTTTTAATTCATTCTGCCACTGTCTCTTGACTGCCACATTTAAACTATTTACATTCAGTGTGATTATCAATTGGTATGAATTTACTGCTGCCATTTTTGTTATTTTTGGGGGGGGTGTTGATGGGTTCTTGGTTCCACTTAATTTTCTCTGCAAATTTCTTTTTATTTATGGATTTTCTTTTTATTTCCTTCCTTGTTGTTGATTCTGTGTTTGCTGAGACTTTTTTATTTTCTTCTTTATTTTGGTAGTACATCTATTAATTTTCTTTGTGGTTACTCTGAAATTTACCTTTATCTTCATAAGTTTAAAACAATCTTTGTATTTTGTTATCGCCTTGACGTCCTCTCCATATGGAAGTTCTATAACTACACATTTATTCCCGCTTTTTGTTTTGAAGTTGTCATTGTTTGCAGAATGACATCTCTTGTTTCCTGTTTTCAGTTTTGCCGCTTGATTTTACTTTTGATATTTCTTTATCTGAGTTTGTATCTGAGTGATGCTGTCATGTGTCTTAATCTCAGGTTGTTGTCTGATATCGTTGGTTCTCTGTCTGAAGGACTCCCTTTAATATTTCTTGTAAGGTTGGTCTGGTTTTTACAAATTCCCTTAATTTCTGTTTGTTTGGGAATGGCCTAGTTTCACCACCATATTTGAAAAATAATTTTTCTGGATATATGACTCTTGGTGGCAATTCTTTCAGGCTTTTATATACGTCATCTCATTGCCTTCTGGACTGAATGGCTTTAGTAATCAGCACTTAGTCTTATTGATGCCCCTTTGTAAGTGACATTTTGTTTTTCATGAGCTGCTCTCAGAATTCTTTGTCTTTAGTTTTGGAAAGTTTGATTATATCTTGAGTTCTCTTTTGGGGGTCCATCCTTCATGGATTTCGTTGAGCTTCTTAGATGTAAAGTGTCTGGTCTTTCATGATATTAGGGAAGTTTTCTGCCAATAAATCTTCAAAAATTCTCTCTGGCTCCTAGACACCCTTCTAAAGCAGAACTGAAGCTACTCCTAAAATTTACCTTTGAGTCAAATATTAGAAAGGTCTATAAAACAAAAAATAACACCTGTGAGGAACACATTACTTAGAACAATCAAGTACATGAGACCAAATCGCCAGCGCCTGCCCAAAAGCAAAGATGAGAAGGCAGCATTGGTCAGGGAAACCAGATGATTGGAAATGGAGAACCCAGGGTGGAAAGGGAGAGAGTGCTAACACATTGTGGGGATTGCAATCAAAGTCACAAAATAACTTGTATATAAATTATTCAATAGAAAATTTGCTCTGTAAACTTTCACCTAAAGCACAATAAAATGTTCAGAAAAATCCTCTCGTTATGCACTTAGAGCAGCACAGAACTACTTTGTTGATTGGTATTTCCTTTCCCCAGGTCTTTGCGTGGCTTGTTTCCCACTCCATGCATCCTGCTTTATCTTCATCACAGCATTCAACGCTGCCTGATATTGTCTAGTTCACATGTTTGTTTTCTGGTTCATTTTGCTCCCCCTCCGGAACATCACTCACTAAGAGCAAGGACCTCAACCATCATGCTCTCTGCTCCCTCCCCTGGCATGGAGAAGAGGGCCTAACGTGTTGCAGGCAGTCAGTAAAAATTTGTTGAATGACTACTGAATAAAGAATTGCACCTCTATATATTATGATTCCCAGTACAAAACTAAGAAAAAAGCACTTTGTTAGCTAGAAAAAATATTAATTTGCCTCACATCTAAGGAGTTCAACGAGGCATATAATGAAACTTCTGAGGGATTATTGTTTATAGCAGGGACTTGGCTTTGGCTCCTTTCTCCTAATCCTGGCTCTTTCCTGCTCAAAAATAAAGGAAAATAAACTTTAAAGTAACATAATGGCAGGAGGCAAAAGAACTTGGAAAACCCCACAAAGTGGCAAGACTTGGACTATTAGACAAATCATATTTTCAAGAATTAATGATAATATAGAGTCCCTAGGTGGTACAAAAGGTTAATGTGCTTGGCTGATAAACAAAAGACTGGAAGTTCTAGTTCATCCAGAGGCACTTGGAAGAAAGGCCTGGTGATCTACCTCCCAAAAATCAGCAATTGAAAACTCTATGGAGCACAGTTCTACTGTAATACACATGGGGTCACCATGAGTAAGAGTCAACTTGATAGCAATTGTTTTTCTGTTCTTAATGATAGTAAGGCCCCAAGACAGGTCCAGCTCTGGCTCTCCTTGGCTGCCAGGGGGTAAATGGATTGAAAATGAGGGTGTTGATATCTAAGGTCAACTGCAGCTGTCCAGTTCTGTAATTCCACGGTTTTCTATCAATTTTCTATTTGTTTATCTCTTTGGTCAGATTGCAAACTGCTCAAGGGCAGGAATGCACCATCCACTTTTTTTATATCCTCTTCTGCACCTAGATCAGTGTTGTGCACCTCGTTCTATGGATAAACATCAACTGAATATAGGACCAGAGCCCAAGTCCCTTTTTGATGCAATGAAGTCACACCAGCTTCATTTTGGTCAAGAAGCTTGAAGAAATTTTCTTGTGGTTTTTCTACTGGAATTTAAGGCAATGGAACATAGCAGAATTTTAAGGCTGGAAAAACCATTGAAGATCATTATCTGTTTGATTTTCATTTTATAGATGACAAAATTTAGGCCCGGAGTGGAAAATCCACTTCCCCAAGGTCAGATAAATCCAGGTTCCCTGATTGTGTGTCTTTGGTCCCCATGAGAACAGGGACGAACATTTTTAGTCCTGGAAGCATCATGCACTTTCAACTTCTGTGAATACTATCATTCATGGTTGCTTCTCTAGGTACTCAACAAGTTCATGGTGGGAAGCTCAGTCATGGGAAAACCAAGGTGGTCCTGATAGTGCAGGTCTTGGCAGTTCAGCTGAGCATGTGTATGGGGAGCATAATAGCAACACTGCCAGGGCTCAGGAGATGCTATGGCTGCCCCTAGCCCTTTCCCTTCCATTAGCTCCTTCTTGAAATTCCAATCACAAAGGAGGTTCTTGTTTCATTTGTAGGTCATGGTTGTTGTTATTGGGTGCTGTTGAGTTGATTCTGACTCAGAGTAAAATTGCCCCATAGGGTTTTCTAGGCTGTAATCTTTATAAATAATATTTTATTGTGTTTTTGGTGAAAGTTTATACAGCAGTTTAGGTTCCCATTCAACAACTTCTACACAATTGTTCAGTGACATTTGTTACATTCTTCACAATGCATGAACATTCTCATTTCCATTTGGGTTGTTCCATTTCCATTAATCTAGTTACACTGCCCCCTTAAATTCTCATCTGTGTCTTAAAGTAATTGTTTGGTCTCATATAGTAATTTCTTTTATCTCTTTGATTTTTTTTTTTTTAAATTTCATTGTGCTGTAGGTGAAAGTTTACATTTAGGTTAATCTCTCATTCAAAAATTAATACACATATTGTTTTGCGACATTGGTTGCAACCCCACAATGTGACAGCACACTTCTCATTTTCACGCCGGGTTCCCTGTGTCCATTCACCCAGTTCCTGTCCCTTCCTGACTTCTCATCGTGCTTTTGGATAGGAGTTGCCCGTTTGGTCTTATCTATTTCATTGAACTAAGAAGCACATTCCTCACATGTGTTATTGTTTGTTTTACAGGTTTGTCTAATCTTCATCTGAAAAGTGGGCTTCGGGAATGGTTTCAGTTCTGGGTTGGCAGAGTGCCCAGGGGCCATAGTCTTTGGGGTTCCTTCAGTCTCTGCCTAGTCTTTTTTTATGAAATTGAATTTTGTTCTACATTTTTCTCCTGCTCTATCAGGGACCCTCCATTGTGATCCCTGTCAGAGTGGTTGGTGGCGGTAGCTGGGCGCCGTCTAGTTCTTCTGGGCTCAGGCTGGTGGAAGCTGTGGTTCGTGTGGTCAACTAGTTCTTTGGGCTAATATTTTCCTTGTGTCTTTGGTTCTCATCATTCTCCTTCGCTCTGGATGCAGTGGGACCAATAAATGTATCTTAGATGGTCGCTCAAAAGCTTTTAAGATCCCAGACACTACTCACCAAAGTAGGATGCAGAATATTTTCTTAATGAAATATGCTATGACACTTGACCTAAATGTCCCCTGAGACTATGGTCCCCAACCCCCAGCCCCAGCAGCTTGACTCCTCAAGGTGTTTGGATGTGTCTAGGAAACTTTAAGCCTTCGCTTATGTCAAGTTGTGCTGACTTCCCCATATCGTGTATTGTCTTTCCCTTCACTAAAGTTGACATTTGTTTACTACTTAGTGATTTCCCTTCCTCCCCCATGGTGTCCACTAAATAACGTTGGTGTGTGTATGTGTGTGTAAACCTTTTCTTGAGTTCTTATAACAGTGGTCTCATACAATATTGACATTTTGTGATTGACTTAATTCACTCAGCATAATGCTCTCCAATTGGCCATGTTGTGAGATGTTTCATGGGTTCGTTGTTGTTCTTCATCCATTGTGTGTACGTACCGTTGTGTGTGTGTACCATAATTTGTTTAGCCATTCATCTGTTGATGGGATTTTAGGTCGTTTCCACCTTTTTGCTATTATGAATAGTGCTACAATTAACAGGGGTGGCATATGTCTATATTACCGTGATGGTTCTTATTTCTCTAGGGTATATTCCTAGGAATGGGATTGCTGGATCATATGGTATTTCTACCTTTTTAAGGAAGTGCCATATCAATTTGTAGTGGTAGTACCATTTTACACTCCCACCAGCAGTGCATAGAAGTTCCAGCCTCCCCACAATCTCTCCAATATTTGTTATTTTCCATTTTTTAAATTAGTGCCAGTAATGTTGGGGTGAGATGGTATCTCTTTGTAGTTTTGACTTGCATTTCTCTCATGGCCAGTGATTGCGAGCCTTTCCTTATGTGTCTGTTAACCTCCTGAATGTCTTCTGTAGTGAAGTGTCTATTCATATCCTTTGCCCATAATTTGGGATTTTTTTGTCTTTTTACTACCGAGGCTCTGAAGTATCTTGTAGATTTTAGAGATTAGATCCTTTTGGATATGTCATAGCCAAAATTTACTTTCCCAGTGTGTAGGTTCTCTTTTTAGTCTTTTGGTGAAGATTTTGATGAGCTCGAGTGTTTAATTTTTAGGAGCTTCCAGTTATCAAGTTTATCTTCAGATGTTTGTGCATTGTTAGCTATGGTTTGTATTCTCTTTATGCCATGTATTAGGGCCCCTAACGCTGTCCCTATTTTTTCTTCCATGATCTTTATTGTTTTAGATTTTATATTTAGGTCTTTGATCCATTTGGGGTAGTTTTTGTGTATGGTGTAAAGTATGGACCTTGATTCATTTTTGTTACATATGGACATCCAGTTATGCCAGCACCATTTGTTAAAGAGACTGCCTTCCCCCCATTTAACAAACTTTGGCCCTTTGTCAAATATCAGCTGCTCATAGATGGATGAGTTTTCGTCTGAGTTCTCAATTTCTGTCCCATTGGTCTATGTCTGTTGTAGTGCCAGTATCAGGATGTTTTGACTACCATGGTTCTATAACAGGTTCTAAGATCAGGTAGTGTGAGGCCTCCACCAAGTTCTTACTCTTCAATAACGCTTTACTTATCCAGGGCCTCTTCCCTTTCCACATAAAGCTGATGATTTGTTCCTCCATCTTGTTAAAAAATGCTTTTGGAATCCGGATCAGGATTGCATTGTTTCTGCAAACCACTTTGGGTAGAAATGACATTTTCACAATGTTGAGTCTTCCTATCCATGATCATGGTATGTTTTTTCACTTACATAAGTATCTTTTGGTTTCTTGCAGTAGTGTTTTGTACTTTTCTTTGTATAGGTCTTTTACATCCCTGGTTAGATTTATTCCTAGGTATTTTATCTTCTTGGGGGATATTGTAAACAGGATTGATTTGCTTATCTCCTTTTAGAAATTCTCTTTGTTGGTATAGAGGAATACAACTGATTTTTTGTATGTTAATCTTGTATCCCGGTACTTTGCTGAAATCCTGTATTAGTTCCAGTAGCTTTCTTGTGGATTCTTTGGGGTTTCCTGAGTATAAGATCATATCATCTGTGAATAGGGATAGTTTTATCTCTTCCTTAGCAATTTGGAAGCTGTTTGTTTCTTTTTCTTGCCTTATTGCTCTAGCTAGGATTTCCAGCAAAATGTTGAATAAGAGTGGTATCCTTGCCTGGTTCCTGTTCTTGAGGGGAATGCTTTCAGTCTCTTTCCATTTAGAATTATGTTGGCTGTTGGTTTTGTATAAATGCCCTTTACTATGTCAAGGAATTTCCCTTCTATTCCTATTTTGCTGAGAGTTTTTATCAGGAATGGATGGTGGACTTTGTCAAATGCCTTTTGTGCCTCATTTGATATAATCATATGATTACTATTTTTTTTAATTGTGCTTTAGGTGAAAGTTTACAGCTCAAGTTAGTTTCTCATACAAAAATTTATACACATATTGTATGTGACCTAACTGCAATCCCTATAGTGTGACAGCACACTCCCCTTTCCACCCCAAGTTTCTCGTATCCATTCAACCAGCAATTATCCCTTTCTGCCTTCTCATTCCACCTCCAGACTGGAGCTACCCATTAAGTCTTCTATATCTACTAGAACTAAGAAGCACACACTTCACAAGTATTGTTTAATTTTTTATAATGCAGTCTAATCTTTGTCTGAAGAATTGGCTTTGGGAATGGTTTTAGTTCTGGGTTAACAACGAGTCCAGGGGCCATGTCTTCTGGGGTTCCTCCAGTCTCAGTTAGACCATTAAATCTGATCTTTTTACATGAATTTGAGTTCTACACCCCACTTTTCTCCCCCTACATCAGGGTCTTTCTGTTGTGTTCACTGTCAGGGTGGTCATTGGTAGTAGCCACGTACCATCTAGTTCTTCTGGTCTCGGAATGATGGAATCTCTGATTTATGAAGTCTGTTTGTCTCTTGGGCTAATATTTTCCTTACTTCTTCAGGGCTCTTCATTCTCCTTTGCTCCAAGTGGGTTGGGACAAATTGATTCATCTTAGATGGCTGCTCACAAGTTTTTAAGACCCCAGATGCCACCCACCAAAGTGAGATGCAGAACATTTTCTAAATAAACTTTGTTATGCCAATTGACCTAGATGTCTTCCAAAGCCATGGTCCCCAGACACCTGCCCCTGCTACTCTAGGCAAATTCTCACTGCTTCTGAACTGTTTCTCCCTACCCCTGCCACTCAGTCTGATTCCTCAACTTTGTCTTTGATGTTCCGGGCTCCTAGATTGTCATATATAATTGATTCACTTGTTTTTTCGGGTCTTTGTTGTAAGAGGGACCACAGGACACGTCTGAATACTCTACTGTCTTGGCCCTGCCTCTCAATTCTTTTGTTTTATTTATGTGGTGAATTACATTGACTGATTTTCTAATGTTGAACCATCCCTGCATTCCTGGTATGAATCACACTTGGTCATGATGTATTACTTTTTGATGCTATTGAATTATTTTGGCTAGAATTTTGTTTAGAATTTTTGCATCTATGTTCATGAGGAAAATTGATCTGTAGTTATCTTTTTTTTTTTTTTTGGTGGTGTTTTTGCCTGGCTTTAGTATCAGGGCATGCTGGCTTCATAGAATGACTTCAGGAGTATTCCTTTCTTTTCTGTGCTCTGAAATAGTTTGAGTAGTATTGGTGTGAGCTCTTCTCTGAAACTTTGAGAGAATTCTCCAGTGAAGCCCTCTGGGCCAGGACTTTTTGTTGTTGTGGTTGAGAGGTTTTTTATTTTTATTTTTTTAACTCTTCAATCTCTTCTTTTGTTATGGGTCTGTTTAGTTTTTCTACCTTAGCTTGTGTTTGTTTAGGTAGGTAGTGTGTTTCTAGAAAATTGTCCATTTCCTCTAGGCTTTGAAATTTGTTGGCGTACAAATTTTCATAGTATTCTGTTATGATCTTTTTTATTTCAGTTGGGTCTGTTGTGATATCCTGTATGGGGTTTGTTTAGCTTCTTGAATAGATATTTTCTCATCTTTCATGGTATTAGGGAAGTTTTCTACCAGAAATATTCAACAATTCTCTCTGTTTTCCATTATCCCTCCTGTTCTGGGACTTGGATCAGTCATAGGTTTGTCCTCTTGATAGTATCCCATATAATTCTTAGGCTTTCTTCACTTTTACTCATTCTATTTTTCTGATTTTTCCTCAAACAAATTGGTGTCAAAGGATTTATCTACAGTCTCACTAATTCTGACTTCCATTATGTCAGTTCTGCTCCTATGACCTTCTATTGAGTTGTCTAATTCTGAAATTTTATTGTTAATATTTTAGATTTCTAGTTGCTATTTTTATGTGATTTCTAGTAACCTATTCTGTCATTTTGTTCTTGTATTGCCTTCCTGAATTCTTCTATTGCTTTGTCTGTGTACTCCTTGGTTTGGTCTGTTTTCCCTGATCTTCTTCTTTATCTCTTGGAGAGCTCTGTATGTTAGTTTTTTTAATTCTTTATCAGGCAGTTGCATTGCCTTATCTTTTTACAGAAGGTTTTCTCATTCTTTATTTTGGTCACTTGCTGGATCCATCTTGTTCTGTTTCTTTATGTGATTTGATATTGACTCTTATCTCCAATGCATCAGGAAGTTACTATATTTATTTATTGTTTGTTTGTTTACTGTGTCATAGTTTTCATTTTGTTTTGATATATCTAAGTAGGCTAGGCATGAATGCTACTCTGGTTGTTAATCTGGCCACGTTGTAGCTTTCACCTTTTGTCTCCAGGTGGGCAGAGCAGCTACTAGTGGTGTGAGCCTCCGAGTATGTTCACTGCTCTTCCAGGACTGCTGAGGATGTAGGCTGCATTTTTGGTGAGGTAATGAATCTGTCTTGCTGGTCACCTGGCCGTGGGTGTCCTCCCTGCTCATTGGCTTGGGTGTTTCGTGTGTGCTCTGCTACTGTCTTGTTGGTCAGGGTACAGGCACCCAGGTCATTGATCACCAAGTGTGTGGTGTGGAGACTCTCACCTACAGTCCTCAGCAGACAGGGCTTCATGGGGTTATTTAGAAGAGGCATAGGTCTTTGGTTGCAGTGGGAGGTGATACAGGGGGCAAGGCAGGGGGCTGTCAGCTGCCCCTGGGTGCCTGGATGAAGGACATGCCCTTGTTCACTAAAGAGCATAGTGTGGGGGTATTGCAGCTGGTCCTTCAGGTCCCAGCACTGTTCACTGGAGAGACTGCGGGGTGCTATTTGTTCTCAGGCCCCTGTGGTGGGCAGGTGGATGGGGTGGGTGGTAATGCCAGCACTCAGGCCCCTGGCGTGGGTAGTTGAGGCCCTTTCTTAGGGGGTGGGGCAGTGTGAAATGCCACAGATCTGCAGCTCCCACTTGGCTGCTGCACATAAAAATGGGCTTGAGTTGGGAGCTCTGCCTGCTTTGTCCTAATGAGGGCATGCCATGCCAGGTCCTCTAGCAAGGCACTAGTGAGGGGACCAGAGTGGGTAGAGGTCATTTGTGTTTTGGGGTCTTTGTTGTAAGAGGGATGACACAAAGCATCTGACTATTCTGCCGTCTTGGTCTTGCTGCTAGGCTGTAATCCTTATGGGAGATCACCAGGTCTTTTCTCCTCTGGAGCGGCTGGTTGGTTCAAACCGCTGACCTTCCAGTTAGCAGCCGAGTGCTTTACCAATTGCATCACCAGAGCTCCTTGATCTATATCTAGCACAGGTCCTGTCCTGCAACAAGTGGATATTGTCCCTTGGAAGTCCTACAGGTGCCTCGAATGCAACATGTCCTATCTCATTGTGATGCTCTCCAACTCCTCTCTCCTCCTTAAGTCCCTGGCTTTATAGAGGTTGCCCCACAAAGACCCAGCCCCAGGCCAGAACCAGAGAACTCATCCTTGACTCCCCCTCACCCAGTCACACCAATTGTTAAAATATGGAATACTTCCCTACCAGTTCGTAAAGAGCTATCATCCTGTGTCCACCCCTCCGCCACCAGAAGCCCAACTACCCAGCCCTCTCCATCTGCTCCAGAGACTGCTGGGACCTAACCATAATCCAGCAGCTAAATGGAAAATGCCTGGTAAATCAGGGGCTCCAGTTCTGCTTGCTGCAGCCCTACTTCTGTGCCACGGCCTCCATCTGCTGGGACTGGTGAGTGACCATGCTGCTTCAGAAGCCCAGACTCCTTGAAGGCACACAGCCTCATCTCCTGCTGCTGGGCAGCACTTCCTCATCCACAGGAACTATCAGTGCACTCAGCTCAAGTGAATCCCTGCAGGTTCTTGAGCATGTGTGTTCCTTCAGTCACCTCCAGGTCTCCGTATGTTTGTGTATCTATTTACTCAAAGCATCTACTGAGTACCACCCACTCATGGTGCTGGGCATACAGCTGTGTACAGTCCCAGGACACCTGTCACACCTCTCTGTGGGACACTGACCACTTGGCTTGTAGGGTGCAGTTACCTCTTTCTTCCTCCTGAAGCCTTACCTGTCCCTTAATACTGGGTGAGGGGCTCCTTCTTACATGTCTCCTACCACCCTACATGGTTATTGTTGTTAGCCCCCAGCAAGGTGGCCATGACTTACAACAACCCCATGCACAATGGAACAAAATATGCTGCCTGGTCCTGTGCCATTCCCATTATTGATTGTGAATTGGGCCATTGTGTTCCATAGTGTATTCATTGGCTGAGTTTCAGAAGAAGATCACAGGTCCTTCTTCCTACTCCATTTTAGTCTGAAAGCTCTGCTGACAGTTGTTCAGTTTCACAGCAACACACAAGCCTCCAGGGACAGACAAGCGGTGGATGCACATGAGGTGCGTTAGCTGGGGATAGAATCTGGGTCTCCTGCATGGGAGGCAAGAATTCTACCACTGAGCCGCCACTTCCGTCAGTGGTAGCTGCCTACATATCGTCTGTCTCTTTCTGATAAATGGTAAGATATTCGAGGGCAGGGACAGGGTCTTGCTCACACCTGTATGCCCAGCTCCTAGCGCTATGCCAGGTCACAGGATACACTCACTAAATATTTGTTGTGTGAATAACTAAACGCATATTTGTTGACTGAAGGGATGGACAGTCTGCTGTATCCATCTACTTAAAAAACATCCGTAATCATAAAAAATAGCTCAGCTAAATCTTTATTTCTAGTTCTTCTAGTTTCACTCCATGGGGGCTAATCCATCCTGACACTTCTTACAAAACTTGTCTCCAAACTCAGGGCTCCCAAATGTGCATACACCTGACTCAGCCCACAGCTGTACCCTGATGATGTCAGTGGATTTCTTCAATCCGTGTCATCTATGTATGTGATCTTTCTCAAACTTTCTATGCACTGTTCAAGAAATATGAAAGGAGCTGCCATTCACTGGGTGCCTCCCAGCCCTTACACGTTATGGCATTTAATCCCTCTAAGGCCTTCACAATAGTTGTTATACTCAGGTTTACAGATGAGAAAAGGAAGCTTAGAGTGCTAAAATAACTTAAACACTTTCAGATCTCAAAGCCTATGCTCTTTCCACTCAGCTGCAGCCACCCATGTCACCTAGCTCCCTCTCCTTTAGATTTATTTCAGTAAAATACAATTAACACGAAATTTGCCATCTTAACAATTTTTAAGTGTATAATTCAGTAGCATTAATTACATTCACAGTGCTGTGCCACCTTCACCACTGTCTACTTCCACAACATTTCATCACCCCAAGCAGACACTCAGTACCCTCAAGCAATACCTCTTTATCTCCCAGCCCATTAACTTCTAATCTACTTTCTGCCTGTATGAATTCACCTAACTAGATATGTCATACAAGTGCAACCATACAATACTTGTCTTTGTGTGTATGAATTATTTCATTTAGCATAATTTTTTCAAGGTTCATCTATGCTGTAGCATGTATCAGAACCTCATTCCTTTTTATGGCTGAATAATATTCCACTGTGTGTATATATACCACATTTTGTTTATTCATCCATCTATTGATGGACATTTGGGTTGTTACCACCCTTTGGCTATTGTGAATAGTGCTACAATGAACCTTGGTGTACATGTGATAGTTTGAGTCCCTGTTTTCAAGTCTTAGGAGTGGAATTTCTGGGCCATATAGTTGTTCTATGTTTAATTTTTCAGGAACTGTCAACCTGTTTTCCACATCAGCTGCACCATTTTACAATTCCAAAAGCAACGTATGAGCGTTCCAATTTCTCCACACCCTCACCAACACCTATCATTTTCCATTTTTTTGATAATAGCCATCCTAGTAGGGCTGAAATGGTATCTTGAGTTTTCATTAGAGGCAATAATTGGGCTGTGTACACAGCAGGCATTCAATAAATGCTGACAGCACTTTCACTGAAGGTCCTATCCCTAGAGATTCTATCATTTGCAATGGGGTGGGGCCTAGACATCAGTATTTTTAACAGCCTTCCAGACAATTCCAATACACATCCAGGGCTGGGAGCCTCCACTTTAGTTGGATGCCATTCTTTCAGGAGATTATAATTTTTATAATTAAACTCAGGTTTTAGCTGTATTTAAATAACTTACCAACACCCACTGAAATTTTTCTTTCATTTTGTTTCTAAACTGTTTCTCTCTGATATAATTAACAAAAACCACAGGCACAATGTGCTTTCCCTCACAAACCAACTTATGAAACTGAACACAATGTGAGGAAAGAATAGAATCTAAAGTTCTGGCGTCAGGTACTCACCTGATATCTGCAAAGGTGCTGACTGGCACCTTCAGGAGATGGGCTATGTCTTCTATCAACTTCGTTCCCTTTTCCAGGCTCAGAGGGCTGTTAAAGAATAGCAAAGAAGAGGGAGGGGGAGAAAGAGCGTTACAAAATGGGACTCATCAATACTTGAGAAGCTAAAAGTCCCCAAAGAGTTACCACCTTGGCCTCTGCGATTCTGAAAGCCGCCTCCGCTCACAGTATTCCTGTCACATAGTGATCATGACACCAGGGGAATTGGGATCAGGTGCTTCTTCAGGCATGATGAATCACCTGAATTTTCCAGCAATAAGACAAACAATAAGGTGCAAATGGAATTGTTAGGAACTGTAATGGGCCCATGATGCAGCAACTGGCTCATCTCAGCCTTCAATAAAAAATATAATAAAGAGGGTGGGAGAGAGGGGAAGAAGGGAAGGGAGAAAGAAAAGATGGGTGCTGCTGAAGAAAGCAAATGCTGAAAACAAATTGCAGGATGAGGTGTCCAATTTATAAGGGCAATGCATATTTCAAAATTGATTCATTTCTAAAATGAATTCTACCCTGATGGAACAATATATAAATATTACATATTTAAGGGTAAACAATCAAACACGATGGACGAGTCCACCACTAGTGATTCATTAAAAGAGGGCATAAATATTCTGTGATGACACCATGGCCTCACAGACTCCCCAGAAGCCAGACCATGTTTACATAAAGAGAGCTGTTTTATTAACAGCTGCTGAGGAATAATCATGTATAATTTGAAGTTCCAAGTACAAATTCTGCAGTCTAGTAGTCAGTTTTGCAAATCATGAGTTGCTTGTGAAATCCTATTAGTACCACTTCAAAGAATTATTCAAATTATATTGTTATATAAAAACAATGTTGTATTGCAAAGGTTTTCAATCTAATTGACCATACATATATTCATTCAGCAAATGTTTAAGAATGCCAACCAGATGCCAGGGACTGCTTAGCGTAGGGGACGCAGCAATGAACAGAAAAGACCATACTTTGACTTCATGGAGCTTACATTCTAGTGCAGGAAGACAAGCCACAAAGAAGTTGACAAGTACAAATAAATAAAGTCCATTAGTGATAGGTTCTATAGAGAAAATTTCTATAGGGTAAAGGAGAAATGGAGTGTGGAGCAGAGGAAGGAAAGGGTAGAGTAACTATTTTCAAAAGTGTGGTTAGATAAGATCTCTCCCATAAGGTAACAACTGAACTGAGGCACTGAGTTACTGGTATCCGGGAAAAGAGCAATCCAGGCAACAAGGACAGAAAGTACAAAGGACCTGAGGCAAGAGTGTCCCTGGTGGGTTCAAGGAACACAAGAAGGCCAGTGTGGCCAGTGTGGAGTAGATGATGGGGAGGTGGAAGGGATGTAGTTAGAAAGTAAATGGGAGCAGATAACATAGGGCTTTTAAAGACTTGGCTTATGCTGAGTGAGATGGAAAGCTCTGGGGATTCTGCAAGGATCAGCCTGGCTTCTCTAGTAAGAATACACTGTGGGGAACAAGGGTGGACACACGGAAAAAAAAATACAGAGGCCATTGTAACAGTCCAGGTGAGAGACAGTGATGATGGCTGGTGTCATAAGTAGCAGAAGAGGTCATGAGATTCAGTCAGCTTTTGGATATACATGAAGGAAGCACTGTCAGAATTTGCTGACGAATAGAGAATATGGGAGATAGGGAAGCCAGAGAAAGGCCAGGTTGCAGGCGATGCTGTCGGTGAATAGGAATTCTGTTCTGGACACATTAACATGGAGATCACTACTGGGCATCCAAGTTAAGACAGTGAGTAGGCAGTTAGATACAGGAGTTTAGAGTTCAGAGAAGTAGTTTGGGCTGGAGATAAACATTTGGGAATTGGCCTATGGAAGGTATTTGAAGCCAGGCAGTCTGAAATTGAATCCTGGGTCACTCCAACACTTAGGGTCACGCTGTGAGGAGGAACTGGCAAAGAGGGAAAAGGAGCATCCAGTGAGGTAAGAAAGATAGTGAGCTTCAAGAAACGAGAGATTAATCGAATAGTCAGACTGGCTAAAAAAGATGAGAAATGACCATTGCCTGTAGAGGTCTTTAGGTAATTGATCCCCCATGCATCTGTAAGTTTATCATACTGTGGAGCTTGCATCTTCTGTGATGCTGGAAGCTATGCCACCAGTATTCAAATACCAGCAAGTTCACCCATGGTGGACAGTCTTCATCTGAGCTTCAAGACTAACACAGACTAGGAGACTAGGAATAAGGACCTAGAGGTCTTCTTCTGAGAAAAAAAAAAATTAGCCAGTGAAAACCTTATGAATAGCAGCAGAACATTTGTCTGAAATAGTGCCGGAAGATGAGCCCCTCAGGTTGGAAGGCACTCCAAAGACAACTGGGGAAGAGCTGCCTCCTCAAAGTAGAATCAACCTTAATGAAGTGGATGGAGTCAAGCTTTCGGGACCTTCATTTGCTGACGTGGCACAACTCAAAATGAGAAGAAATAGCTGCAAACATCCATTAATAATCAGAAAGTGGAATGCATGAAGTATGAATCTAGGAAAATTGGAAATCATCAAAAATGAAATATAACACATAAACATTGATATCCTAGGCATTAGTAAGCTGAAATGGACTGGTATTGGCCAATTTGAATCAGACAATCATATGGTCTTCTATGCTGGGAATGACAACTTGAAAAGGAATGGTGTTGCATTCGTTGTCAAAAAGAACACTTCAAGATCTATCGTGAAGTACAATGCTGTCAGTGATAGAATGATATCCATAAACCTACAGGGAAGACCAGTTGATACAACTAATATTCAAATTTACACACCAACCTCTAAGGCCAAAAATGAAGAAATGGAAGATCTTCACCAGCTTGCAACAGATTGAACATGCAATCAGGATGCATTGATAATTACTGGTGATTGGAATGCAAAAGTTGGAAACAAAGAAGGATTGGCAGTTGGAAAATATGATGATAGAAACGATGCCAGAGATCACATGACAGAATTTTGCAAGACCAAAGACTTCTTCATTGCAACTACCTTTTTTCAACAACATAAACTGCAACTCTGCATATGGACCTCTCCAGACAGAATACACAGGAATCAAATGGACTACATCTATGGAAAGAGTTCAATATCATCAGTCATAACAAGGCCAGGGGCCAACTATGGGACAAATTATCAATGGCTCATACGCGAGTTTAAGTTGAAACTGAAGAAAATTTCAACAAGTCCATGACAGCCAAAATACAACCTTGAGTACATCAAACCTGAACTTAGAGGCCATCTCAAGAACAGCTTTGACACATTGAACACTAATGACTAAAGACCAGAGGAGTTGTGGAATGACATGAAAGATATTATACATGAAGAAGGCAAAGGTCATTAAAAAGACAGAAAAGACCAAAGTGGATGTTAAAACACACGCTGAAACTCGCCCTTGAATGTAGAGTAGCTCAAGTGAAAGGAAGAAATGACGAAGAACTGAACGGAAGATTTCAAAGGGCAGCTCAAGAACACGAAGTAAAACATTACAATGAAATATGCAAAGACCTGGAGTTAGACAGCCAAAAAGGGAGAATATGCCCAGCACTTCACAAGCTGAAAAGAAATGAAGGAAAAAACTCAAGCCTCAAGTTGCAATATTGAAGGATTCTATGGGCAAAATATTGAACGATGTAGGAAGCGTCAAAAGAAGATGGAGGGAATACACAGAGTCACCGTATCAAAAATAATTGGTCAACCTTCAATCATTTCAGGAGGTAGTGTATGATGAAGAACTGATGATATCGAAGGAAGAAGTCCAAGCTGCACTGAAGGCATCGGCGAAAAATAGGGCTCCAGGAATTGACAGAATACCAATTGATATGTTTCAACAAACAGATACAGCACTGGAAGTGCTCAAAAAGTCTACCCCAAGAAATTTGGAAGACAGCTACCTGGGCAATAAACTGGAAAAGATCCATATTTATGCCCATTCCAAAGAAAGGTGATCTAACAGAATGTGGAGATTATTGAAAAATGTCGTTAATATCACACACAAGAAAAATTTTGCTGAAGATCATTCAAAAACGGTTGCAGCAGTACATCTACAGGGAACTGCCAGAAATTCAAGCTAGATTTAGAAGAGAACGTGGGACAAAGGATGTCACTGCTGATGTCAGACTGATTTGGGCTGAAAGCAGAGAACACCAGAAAGATGTTTGCCTGTGTTGTATTGACTATGCAAAGGCATTCAACTGTGTGGATCATAACAAATTACGGATAACACTGTGTCATGGACTGAATTGTGTCCCCCCATAATATGTGTCAACTTGGTTGGACCATGTGTGGTTGTCCTGCATTTTGTGATTTTCCTATGTGTTATAAATCATAATCTCTGCCTGTGGTTAAAGAAGATTAGGGTGAGATGTAATAACCTTGCTCATGCCACATCCCTGATCCAATATAAAGGGAGTTTCCCTGGGGTTTGGCCTGCACCACCTTTTATCTTCCAAGAGATAAAAGGAAAGGGAAGGAAACAGAGAGTGCGGGAACCTCATACCACCAAGAAAGCAGTGCTGGGAACACAGTGTGTCCTTTGGACCCGGGGTCCCTGCACAGAGAAGCTCCTAGTCTGGGAGAAGACTGATGAGAAGGCCGAGAGAGAGACAACGCCTTCCCCTGGAGCTGATGCCCTGAATTTAGACTTTTAGCCTACTTTACTGTGAGGAAATAAATTTATCTTTGTTAAAGCCATCTACTCGTAGTATTTCTGTTATAGCAGCACTAGATGACTGAGACACATTGCAAAGAATGGGAATTCCAGAATACTGAATTGTGCTAATGAGCAACCTGTACATAGATCCAAAAGGCAGTCATTCAAAAAGAAAAAGGAGATACTGTGTGGTTCAAAACCAGGAAAGGTATGTGTGAGGGTTGTATTATTTCACCATACTTATTCAATCTGTATGCTGAGAAAATAATACAAGAAGCTGGACTATACGAAGAACAGAACATGGGATTAGAAAAAGACTCATTAACAACCTGTGATATGCAAATGGAAAAACCTTCCTCACTGAAAGTGAAGAGGACTTGAAGCACTACCTGATGAAGATTGAAGACCAAAGCCTCTAGTATGGATTACGCCTGAATATAAAGAAAACAAAAATCCTCAAAACTGGACCAATAAGCCACACCATGATAAATGGAGAAAAGATTGAAGTTGTAAAGGATTTCATTTTACTTGGATCTACAATCAACACCCATGGAAGCAGCAGTAAAGAAATCAACCAACCTGTTGCATTGGGTGAATCTGCTGCAGAAGACCTCCTTACAGTGTTCAAAAGCAAAGATATCACTCTGAGGACTAAGGTGCACCTGATCCAAGCCATGATGTCTTCAATCACATTATATGTATGCAAAAGCTGGGCAATGAAAAAGGAAGGCTGAAGAAGAATAGATGCCTTTGAAATATGGTGTTGGTGAAGAATGCTGAATATATCATGGATTGCCAAAAGAAGGAACAAATCTGTCTCAGAAGTACAGCCAGAATGCTCCTTAGAAGCAAGGATGGTGAGACTTTGTCTCACATACTTTGGACAAGTTATCAGGAGGGACCAGTTCCTAGAGAAGGATATTATGCTTGGTAAAGTAGAGGGTCAACAAAAAAGAGGAAGACCCTCAACAAGATGGTTTGATGCAGTGGCTGCAACAATGGTCTCAAGGATAACAATGATCATGAGGATGGTACAGGACAGGGCAGTATTTCGTTCTGTTGTACATTGGGTTGCTATGAGTCGGAACTGACTTGATGGCATCTAACAAAAACAACATGTCATTGATGAATTTGACAAGGATTGTTTTGGTGAAATAGTAGGGACAAAAACTTGACTGTCACATATCCACTGGGGAATAGAAAAAAAGGGGTTTAGCAAACTCTTTCAATAACTTGCTGTACAAGGGCGCAGAGAAATATAATAGCTACAGGGAAGCATGGGGCTAGAAGTGGGCTTTTTTCCCCCCTTTTTTAAGCTGAGAGCCACGACATTCCAATGGCTTGCTGATGGTGATGATACAATAATGTTGATACAGAAGAGGGGAAAGAGAAAGGCTGCCATGATATTCTTGAGCAGGCAAGAGGGATGGAATCTGGTTTACAAGGGAAGGCATGGGTCTTGAAGAGAAGCATGAACTGTGTCCACGGTAACAGGAGAGATGGCAGAGCACTTGAGCACACAGGCAGGTAGATGGTGGATGTGATGACTGCAGGATGTGGACATGCTCTACCAATCGCTTCCACCTGAGGATCCACTTGCAACTACAGATCCCTGGCCCGGGCCTGATGATTCTGATCCCATAGGTCTGCATGGTCACAGAGCTCTCCAGATGATTTCAATGATCAGGGAAGTTTCAGAGCTATTGTTGTATTAAAGACAGAGGTTACTTATTTGGAGTTTATGAATATTTTCCAGAGGCAGATAGATAGATGACGAATGGATGGATGGATGGATGGATGGATGGATGGATGGATGGATGGATGGATGGATGGATGGATGGATGGATGGATATTGGTTGATATTGATTCTCACTGGGATTCAGTCCACGTGTAAAGGAAAAACTAGGTTGAATAACAGCAGAAGATACATGTTGCAAGTTGATGTCACAATCCTCCATGGACACGAGCCATAGTCAATCATAGGTCCCCGACTATGATAAATGTAAGAATCTAAGACAAGTTAAGCCATGGACCATCTTTCATTCATAAAAGTTAAAGGATCATATACACATGTTGAGACTGCAACTTAGGGTCTGGACTGCCTGATAATCATCCAGTTAAAGTCTGAGGGTCTCCCAAGAACCAGGACTTCTGGATGCTGACAGCTAGGAGTTTCCATATCTGGCTGCACCTCAGAATCACTTGAGGGAGTGATTCGAAGTCCACTTCAGCCCTAAAAAAACAGCATTGTTGGAGTTCTAACCTAGTATACTGTATTTAAAAACATATAACTAAAAACCTTTCCAAGTTAATCTGATGATTAGCCCAGTTTTGGAAACTTTGTTATAGGAAATAGAAAGATGAGAACATAGTCCTTGTCCTAAAGAAGCTTAAAATCTAGACGAAGTTCTCAAACTTGCACAAGCATGGGAATCCCATAGACGGCTTGTTAAAACACAGGTTCCTGGCTCTACCCTCAGGGTTTCAGCTTAAAGGCTGGGAATCTGCATTTCTAACAAGTTCCCAGGTGATGCTATTACTGTTGGTCCAGACACCACACTTTGAGAAGCACTGGAATGAACTTAAGACACCATAAAATAACTAGCAAACTAGCAATGCAAGAGGACATTTAATTACATGTTAGCTTATATAACTCAGCTTCTCAACAATCTACAACTTAGTGGAGAGGAACGGTGGAACTAAAATTTGTTGAGGGAATATTATAGACAGTCATTCATTTAACAAATATTTATCGAGCACCTACTGTGTTCCAGATTTGTTCATTCTTTTTTGGCAGTCCATTGAAAAAAAAAAAAAGAACAAACAAATCTGTCTTGGAAGAAGTACAACCAGAATGCTCCTTAGAAGCAAGGATGGCGAGACTACGTCTTACATACTTCAGACATGTCGTCAGGAGGGATCAGCCCCTGAAGAAGGACTTCATGCTTGGTAAAGTACAGGGTCAGTGGAAAAGAGGAAGACCCTCAACAAGATGGGTTGACACAGTGGCTGCAACAATGGGCTCAAGCATAACAATGATTGTAACAATGGCGCAGGACCAGGCAGTGTTTCGTTCTGTTGTGCATAGGGTCACTATGAGCTGGAACCGACTAGATGGCACTTAACAAGTAACAACAACAACTGTGTGCCAGACCCTGTGTTAGAAGCTGAAGATACAATGCTAAGTAAAATGGAAATGACCACAGTGCTTGTGAGGCTTTTAGTCTAGTAGAAGAGGCAGATATTAACCAAAGAATAATGAACAGTGTATTTACAAACTGTGACAAGTGCCACAAGGAAAAAGCACTATGGGGAATTTGTTCAGGGCACCCTGGGAGATTATAATAGGGGAACCTGGCGAAGCCTTGGCAGAGGAGTATCAGAGAAGGGTTCCCTCAGGAGCTGTCATTGAGAAGACAAGGATGCATAGAAGTTAACAGTTTATGGTAGGGGGAGTAAGAGGAGTGGTACAGGGACAGGAAACAGAATGTGCAAAGGCCCTGTGGTAGGAAAGAGCGTGCCTTGTTTAGAACGTGAAAGAAGTTCAGAGAGGCTGGAGTGGAGAGTGAGAGGGAAGTAGTGAGAGAGAAGTTTGAAGAGGGAGGCAGGAGGCCAACCACAAACGTTTTCATAGTCACTATTAAGTGACTGGTTTTATTCACAAAGCAACGATTAGCTACCAAAAGGCTTTAAGGAAGAGGACTGTCCTGGTCAAATGTGTGTTTTAAAAGCTCACTCCACTGCGTAATGAGTAGATTGGAGGAGGCTGAAGAAGGTACAAGGGGAGCAATGAGGAGGCTACCGTTCTCGTCTAGATGAGAGGCAAGCTAACGCAGGGTGGACTATGTTGACAATGGCTGAAATACAGAGGAATGGGCAGATTCAGGAGCTATTTAGGAGGCAGAGTGTCAGGATGCAGTCATGGATTGCATTGGAGGCTGAGAGAGGGAGATGCCAAGGATGGCTCCTGGGTTTCTGTAGGTCAGGAGAAGATGGCTGGATGGAGTGAGAATCTATTCTCTGAAATGGAAATCACTGAAGACAGTCCTAGCGCCGGGGAGGAGATCATAAGGTTGGTGCTGGGCATAATGAGCCTGAAATGCCTTTCAGGCATTCCAGTAGAGATATAGAGAAGCAGGGGGATGTTCCAGGCCCAGAGAAGAAACCTGGGCTGGAGATATTAAATTGGGAGTCACTGCCTTATACCATAGCAGGGACTGAGCTAAGTGCTTTTGGGATATCTTATTTAACTTTTCTCAGTGCCCCCAAGATAGATATTATTGTTCCATTTGAGGAAACTGTGGCTCAGAGAGGTTAATCATTTTCTCAAAGTCACATAGCTAGTCGATGACAGGACCAAGATTTGAGCCCTGAACTATTTGCCTGTAAGCCCATCTCTCCCCACTCTGTCCAAAGCCCCAGAACACCATACTGCCTTCAGAAGGAGAAATAAAAGGAGCTTCATTAAGCCTAGTTGAGTAGCTGTGAGTTTTATTTTAATGTCATATAAAGCTGTCGTTTCTACTGACTCTGTGCCAGGCATTGCTCCACACACCTTGTAAACATGATTTCAAATCCTCTCCAAAAACCATCAAAGTATTTTCTTCTGTAATGGGGAGAAACCAGAGGCCTATTCCTCTTAGCTTACACAAACTGTGAAAAGCAGCACAGAGTCTCAAACTGAGATTGGAGAGATTCAGCTGTCATCTTCCCACCTCACCAACCTGCTTCTTGCGTAAATAGCCCTCAGGGGATGGAAAACCTTCTGCACCAAAGATGGACAAGTTCTCACCAGAGAAAGACTGAAAATGTTCCCCACAAGCCCAGATACAAGACAAGGATGCCTGGGTTCACTATACTGCTTTTCAACATTGTACTAGAAGTTCTAGCAGAGCAACTAGGCAAGAAAAGGAAACAAAGGCATTCAAATCATAAAGAAAGAAGTAAAACTATCACACAGATGATGTATTAAAAACCCCAAAGAATTCACAAGAAGGCTACTAGAGCTAATAAATGAATTCAGCGAAGTCACAGGGTATAAGATCAATACACAAAAATCAGTAGTGTGTCTATACATCAGCAACGAACAATCTGAGGAAGAAATAAAACAATTCCATTTATAATAGCATCTAAATGAATAAAAACCTCAGAAAAAATTTAAGCAGGAAGGTGAAAAACTTGCACACTGAAAACTATAAAATATTACGAAAAGAAATCAAAGACCTAAATCAATGGAAAGACATTCCATGCTCATGGATCAGACAACTTAATATTGTTAAGATGTCAATACTACCCAGGGTAATCTACAGATTCAACACACACACAAACAACAACAACAAACCAGTTGCCATTGAGTTCATTCAGACGCATGACAACCCCATCTGTTGCAGAGTAGAACTTCGCACTGTAGGGTTTTCAAACCTCTGAACTTTTAGAAGCAGGTCACCAGGCCTTTCTTCAGACGGAGACTTTGGGTGATTTCAAACCTCCAATCTTTCGGTTAGTAATCAAAAGTTTAACTATCTGTGCGCCCAGGGACTCCAGATTAAACACAATCCTTATCAAATTCCAACAGCCTTCTTGGAAGAAATGGAAAAGCTAATCCTCAAGTTTACGCAAAACTTCTAGGGGCCCTGAATAGCCAACCCAATCTTGAAAATGAGAAACAAAGTAGGAGAACTCACACTTCCCAATTTCAAAATATACTATAAACTTATATTTATAGGTTTCTAAACTATACAGGTTTATAAACCATCTGTGGAAAGGGACAATGGAAAAGTCTCAGAACAAGGCCAGGGACCAATTGTGGAACAGACCATCAATTGCTCATACACAAGTTCAAGTTAAAACTGAAGGAAATTAGAACAAGTACACAAGACCCAAAGTACGACCTTGAATATATCCCACCTGAAAATTTAGAGACCATCTCAAGAATAGATTTGAAGCATTGAACACTAATGACTGAAGACCAGATGAGTTGTGGAATGACATTAAGGACATCATACATAAAGAAAAAGGTCATTAAAAAGACAGGAAAGAAAATACCAAAGTGGATGTGAAAAGATATTCTGAAACTTGTTCGTGAATATAGAGTAGCTTAAGCAAAAGGAGGAAACCCTGGTGGTGTAGTGGTTAAGTGTTATGGCTGCTAACCAGGAGGTTGGCAGTTTGAATCCGCCAGGTGCTCCTTGGAAACTCTATCGGGCGGTTCTACTCTCTCCTATAAGGTTGCTATGAGTCAGAATCGACTCGATAGCAGTGGGTTTAAGCAAAAGGAAGAAATGATGAAGTAACAGAGCTTAACAGAAGATTTCAAAGGGCAGCTCAAGAAGACAAAGTATTATAATAACATATGCAAAGACCTGGAGATAAAAAACCAAAAGGGAAGAACATGCTCTACATTTCTCAAACTGAAAGAACTAAAGAAAAAATTCAAGCCTTGAGTTGCAATACTGAAGGATTCTACAGCAAAAATATTAAATGACGCAGGAAACATCAACAGAAGATAGAAGGAATACACAGAGTCACTGTACCAAAAAGAATTGGTAGACATTCAAACATTTCAGGAGGTGGCATATGATCAAGAGCTGATGGTGCTGAAGAAGAGGTCCAAGCTGCACTGAAGACACTGGCAAAAAACAAGGCTCCAGGAATTGACAGAATACCAATTGAGATGTTTCCATAAACAGACACACTGCTGGAAGCACTCACTCATATATGCCAAGAAGTCCAGAAGATAGCTGCCTCGCCAACTGACTGGAAGAGATCCATATTTGTGCGCATTCCAAAGAAAGGTGATCCAACAATGCAGAAATTACCAAACGATATCATTAATATCACACGCAAGTAAAATTTTGCTGAAGATCATCCACAAGGAACTGCCAGAAATTCAAGCTGGATTCAGAAGAGGATATGGAACTAGAAATATTACTGATGTCTGATGGATCTTGGCTGAAACCAAAGAATACCAGAAAGATGTTTACTTGTGTTTTATTGACTATGCAAAGGCATTCGACTGTGTGGGTCATAACAGATTATTGATAACATTGGGAAGAGTCGGAATTTCAGAACACTTAATTGTGATCATGAGGAACCTGTATGTAGGCCAAAAGGCAGTTGTTCACACAGAAAAAGGGGATACTACATGGTTTATGTCAAGAAAGGTGTGCAATGAAAGTTATATACTTTCACCATACTTATTCAATCTGTATGCTGAGCAAATAATCCAAGAAACTGGACCATATGAAGAAGAATGGGGCATCAGGATTGAAGGAAGACTCATTAACAACCTGTGATATGCAAATAACAAAACCTTGCTTGCTGAAAGTGAAGAAGACTTGGCACACTTATGGGTGAAAATCAAAGACTACAGCCTTCAGTATGGGTTACATCTCAACATAAAGAAAACAAAAATCCTCACAACTGGACCAATAAACATCGTGATAAGTGAGGAAAATATTGAAGTTGTCAAGGACTTGATTTTACTTGGATCCACAATCAACGCCCATGGAAGCAGCAGTCAAGAAATCAAACAACACGTTGCAAATCTGCAGCAAAAGATCTCTTTAAATTGTTAAAAAGCAAAGATGTCAGGTTAAAGATTATGGTGTGCCTGATCCAAGCCATGGTGTTTTCAATCACCTCCTATGGATGTGAAAGCTGGACAGTGAATAAGAAAGACCGAAGAAGAATTGACCCCTTTGAATTATGGTATTGGCGAAGAATATTGAACATACATGGACTGCCAGAAGAATGAACAAATCTGTCTTGCAAGAAGTACAGCCAGAATGCTCCTTAGAAGCAAGGATGGTGAGACTTCGTCTCACATACTTTGGATATGTTATCACGAGGGGCCAGTCCCAGAAGAAGGACATCATGACTGGTAAAGCAGAGGGTCAGCAAAAAATAAGAAACCCTCAATGAGATGGACTGACACAGTGGCTGCAACAACAGGATCAAGCATAACAATTGTGAGGATGGTGCAGGACCAGGCAATTCAAAGGTGTCAGTTCTTCGGTCTTCCTTATTCATAGTCCAGCTTTCGCAGGCATATGAGGTGATTGAAAATATCATGGCTTGAGTCAGGCACAACTTAGTCTTCAAAGTGACATCTTTGCTTTTCAACACTTTAAAGAAGTCTTTTGCAGCAAATTTGCCCAATGCAATACATCATTTGATTTGGTAACTGTTGCTTCCATGGGTGTTGATTGTGGATCCAAGTAAAATGAAATCCTTCACAACGTCCAATATCTTCTCTATTTATCATGATATTGCTTATTGGTCCAGTTGTGAGGATTTGTGTTTTCTTTATGTTGAGGTGTAATACATACTAAAGGCTGTGGTTTTTGGTCTTCATCAGTAAGTGCTTCAAGTTCTCTTCACTTTCAGCAAGCAAAGTTTTTTCACCTGCATAACACAGGATGTTAATGAATCTTCCTCCAATCCTGATGCCCCATTCTTTTTCATATAGTCCAGTTTCTTGGGTTATTTGCTCAGCATACAGATTGAATAAGTATGGTGAAAGGATGCAACTCTCATGCACACCTTTCTTGACTTTTTAAACCATGCAGTGTCCCCTTTTTCTGTTCGAACAACTGCCTTTTGGGCAAAATACAGGTTCCTCATGATCACAATTAAGTGTTCTGGAATCCTTATTCTTCCCAATGTTATCCATAATCCGTTATGATCCACACAGTCGAATGTCTTTCAAAGTCAATAAAACACAAGTAAACATCTTCCTGGTATTCTCTGCTTTCAGCCAAGATCCATCAGACATCAGCAATGATATCCCTTGTTCCACATCCTCTTCTGAACCTGGCTTAATTTTCTGGCAGTTCCCTGTTGATGTATTGCTGCAACTGTTTTTGAATTATCTTCAGCAAAATTTTACTTGCGTGTGATATTAATGATATTGTTGGATAGTTTCTGCATTCTTTTGGATAATCTTTCTTTGGAATGAGCACAAATATAGATCTCTTCCAGTTGGTTGGCCAGGTAGCTATTTTCTTGGCATAGATGACTGAGCACCTCCAGCGCTGCATCTGTTTGTTGAAACATCTCAATTGGCATTCTGTCAATTCCTAGAGTCTTGTTTTTCAACAATGCCTTCACTGCAGCTTGGAATTCTTCCTTCAGTACAATCGGTTCCTGATCATATGCTACCTCCTGAAATGGTTGAATGTCAACCAATTTTTTTTGGTACAGTGACTCTGTGTATTCCTTCCATCTCTTTTTGATGCTTCCTGTGCCATTCAATATTTCACCCATAGAATAGTTCAAAATTTCAACTCAAGGCTTGAATTTTTTCTTCAGTTCTTTCAGGTTCAGAAATGCCAAGTGTGTTCTTCCCTTTTGATTTTCTATCTTCAGGTCTTTGCACAGGTCATTACAGTACTTGGCTTTGTCTTCTTGAGCTGCCCTTTGAAATTTTCTACTGTTCAGCTTTTTTACTTCATCATTTCTTCTTTTGCTTGAGCTACTCTACATTCAAGAGCAAGTTTCGGAGTGTCTTTTGACATCTACTTTGGTCTTTTCTTTCCTTCCTGTCTGTTTAATGACTTTTGTTTTCTTCATGTATGATGTTCTTGATGTCATACCACAACTAGTCTGGTCATTAGAGAAACGCAAATCAAAACCACAACGAGATACCACTTCACTCCCACTATGATGGCTCTTATTGGAAAAATGGAAAATAACGATGGTTGGTGAGAATGTGAAGAAACTGGAATCCTCATTTATTGCTGGTCGTGATGTAAAATGGTGCAGCCACTGTGGAAAACATGTGGCTCCTCAAAAAACTAAACATTAAATGACCATAAAAACCAAAAAACCAAACCCATAGCCATCAAGTCAATTCTGACTCATAGTGAACCTATAGGACAGAGTAGAACTGCCCCACAGAGTTTCCAAGGAGTGCCTGGTGGATTTGAAATGCTGACCTTTTGGTTAGCAGACATAGCTCTTAACCACTATGCCACCAGGGTTTCCCTTAAATGACCATATGACCCAGTAATTCTGCTCTTAGGTATTATAAAATGGTGAGAGAAGTAGTAGTAGTGTCAGAACCTGTCCAAATTCAGGGAGGTAATGTGTATCAAGATTAGCCCAAGGCTGATCCCTATAAGGTGGAGGTCAGACATACTTCAGCTACTCAAACTTTTTACCAATTCAGATACCAGCCATCTGTCCCACAGCACCCTTCACTTCTCTTCTCAGGTCAATAATCTGTTGCAATGGCCACACAGAACTCAGAGACCAGTTGCCATGGAGTTAAATGGTTTATTAAGGAAGCAACAGGGTATTGATCGGAATCCGGATCAATAGACTACAACTCAGAATCAGGATTAGGATCAGGAAGCATGCGGGTAAAGTTTCCTTTCTTCAGTGCAGGACAGCTCTCTCAGTTCCACCTGGCCTTGCAGGCCTTCTCTTGGCCCCCTGAGGACAGGCTTATCTCAGCCCCCTTGGGACAGGCTCCTCTTGGCCCTGCTGTCTGTCACCACTGATTCTGCCACTGGGCCCCTTCTGGGCTTCTCACTGTCTTAAGTGTTACAGTCCTTGACCTGTGTTACAGCTTGTTCAGGAGGGCCCTTTCCTCCTCTCTCTCTGCTTCTTTTGTCTTCTCTCTTTTTTCTTCCTTCTGCTTGTTCCTGCTGCTTCTCTTCCTGTTTGTTTCTGTCTGAAAAACTTCTGTCGGGTTGGCTGCTTATATATACTTCCTGTCAATTTCAAGCATGGCCCCTGCCAGCAGGAGGCCACAAACTAACCAATCCCAACTCAGTAGGCCACAGACACTTCATTTGCATAGTAGGCTATAATAACCTCCTTTGCATAGTTTAATGACCAATCCCTGCAAAGTGCATACCAAACACAGGGCAGGCTGCAGCCCAGAACCAGACAAAGAATATTAAAACCAAGTTGTCTTAAGCTTACCCAGAAAATGTCAATCAACCTGGACAAAAGTAACAAGTCCTCTGGGATGGAAAACTAGGGCAAAGTAACTTCTCAGGACTTAGGAGAAAAATCTCTCAAGCTGTTTTTCCAAAGAACCAAGGCAAAAAGCCACATAAAAAAATTCGTTTCTCCACAGGTATATACCTAAAAGTCTTGAAATGAGGGACTCAAACAGATACTTGTACAGTAATATCCACTGCAGCATTAATCACAATATCCAAAGGTGGAAACAACGCCAAGTGCCCATCAGCAGATGAATGGATGAACAAAATGTGGTACATACATACGATGGAATGTTATTCATTCATAAAGTTATTCATCCATGAAGTTCTGATGCATGAAACTTGAAAGCATCATGCTGGAAGAAATAAGTCAGATTCAAAAGGATGAATACTGTATGATTCCATTTAAATGAAATAGCTAGAATAGGAAACGCATAGAGACAAAAGTTTATGAGTGGTTATCGACGGCTGTAAGAGGGGAAAATGGGGAGTTACTGCTGAAGTGTTATTGGGTTTCTCTTCCAGGTGATGACAAATGTTGGGAAATGAATAGTGGTAGAGGCTACACAGCATGGGGAATGTGGTTACCTTATTTTTGCACGAACAACGCGTACTTTCTACATTTGTTTGCCAACTGTGCCCTCCTCCCATGAGGTATTTTGCTAAGTGCTGCTATGTCAAATATTTTTACATGTTGCTGTAAAAAAAATTAGCATAATACACTGCAATGGTTAATATTGTATGTCAACTTGGCTGGGCTATTATTTTTAAGTGTTTTTTTTTTAATTAATTTTTATTGTGCTTTAAGTGAAAGTTTACAAATCAAGTCAGTCTCACATACAAATATTTATACCCACCTTGCTATACACTCCCAATTGCTCTCCCCCTCATGAGACAGCACACTCCCTCCCTCCACTCTCTCTCCTTGTGTCCATTCAGGCAGCTTCTGGCCCCCTCTACCCTCTCATCTCCCCTCCAGACAGAAGATGCCAACAAAGTCTCATGTGGCTACTTGATCCAAGAAGCCCGTTCCTCACCAGTAACATTTTCCATCCCCTATTCCAGTCCAATCTCTGTCTGAAGAGTTGACCCCAGGAATGGTTCCTCTCTTGGGCCAACAGAAGGTTTGGGGACCATGACCTCTGGGGTCCTTCTGGTCTCAGTCAGATCATTAAGCCTGGTCTTTTTACTAGAAATTGGGGTCTGCATCCCACTGCTCTTCTGCTCCCTCAGGGGTCTCCGTTGTGTTCCCTGTCAGGGCAGTCATCCGTGTGGCTGGGCACCATCTAGTTTTTCTGGTATCAGGCTGATGTAGTCTCTGGTTTATGTGGCCCTTTCTGTCTCTTAGACTCACAATTGCCTTGTGTCTTTGGTGGTCTTCATTCTTCCATGCTCCAGGTGGTTGAGAACAATTGATGCATCTTAGATGGCTGCTTGCTAGTTTTTAAGACCCCAAACACCCCCCTCCAAAGTGAGATGCAGAATGATTTCTTAGTAGATTTTATTATGCCAATTGACTTAGATGTCCCCTGAAACCATGGTCCCCAAACCCCCGCCCCTGCTTCACTGGCCTTGAAAGTATTCAGTTGATTCAGGAAATTTCTTTGCTTTTGGTTTAGTCCAGATGTGTTGACCTCTCCTGTATTCTGTGTTGTCTTTCCCTTCACCTAAAATAAAACTTATCTAGTATTTTTTTTTAATTAGTGAAAACCTCTCTCCCTCACTGCCTCCCTCCCCATCTTCTAACCATCAGAAAATATTTTCTTCTCTGTTTAAACTATTTCTCCAGTTCTTATAATAGTGGTCTTATACAATATTTGCCCCTTTGCAACTGACTAATTTCACTCAGCATAATGTCTTCCAGATTTCTCTGTGTTATATATGTTTCATAGATTCATCATTGTTCTTTTATCAATGCGTAATATTCCATTGTGTGAATATACCGTATTTATTTATCCATTCATCCGTTGATGGACACCTTGGTTGCTTCCAAATTTTGCCATTGTAAACAGTGCTGCAACGAACATGGGTGTGCATATATCTGTTCATGTAAAGGCTCTTACTTCTCTAGGATATATTCCAAGGAGAGGGACGACTGGATTATATGGTAGTTCTATTTCTAGTCTTTTAAGGAAGTGTCAAATCGATTTCAAAAGTGGTTGTGCCATTTTACATTCCCACCAGCAGTGTACAACTGTTCCAGTCTCTCCACAGCCTCTCCAACATTTATTATTTTGTGTTTTTTTGGATTAATGCCAGCCTTGGTGGAGTGAGATGGAATCGCATTGTAGTTTTGATTTGCATTTCTCTAATGGCTAATGATTGTGAGCATTTCCTCATATATTTGTTAGCAGCCTGAATGTCTTCTTCAGTGAAGTGTCTGTTTATATGCTTTGCCCATTTTTTAATTGGGTTATTTGTCTTTTTGTAGTTGAGTTTTTGCAGTATCCTGTAGATTTTAGAGATCAGGCGCTGATCGTAAATGTCATAGCTAAAAACTTTTTCCCAGTCTGTAGATAATCTTTTTACTCTTTTGGTGAAGTCTTTGGATGAGCATAGGTGTTTGATTTTTAGGAGCTCCCAGTTATCTGGTTTCTCTTCTGCATCGTTAATAATGTTTTGTATACTGTTTATGCCGTGTATTAGGGCTCCTAGCATTGTCCCTATTTTTTCTTCCGTGATCTTTCTCATTTTAGATTTTAGATTTAGGTCTTTGATCCATTTTGAGTTAGTTTTTGTGCATGGTGTGAGGTATGGGTCTTGTTTCATTTTTTTGCAGATGCATATTCAGTTATGCCAGCACCATTTGTTAAAAAGACTGTCTTTTCCCCAGTTAACTGACTTTGGACCTTTGTCAAATATCATCTGCTCATATGTGGGTAGATTTATGTCTGGATTCTCAATTCTGTTCCACTGGTCTATGTATCTGCTGTTGTACCCGTACCAGGCTGATTTGACTACTGTGGTGGTATAATAGGTTCTAAAATCAGGTAGAGTAAGGCTTCCCACTTTGTTCTACTTTTTCAGTAATGCTTTGTTTATCCAGGGTTTCTTGCCCTTCCATATGAAGTTGGTGATTTGTTTCCCCATCCCATTAAAAAATGCCGCTGGAATTTAGATCGGAATTGCATTGTATCTATATAGATGGCTTTTGGTAGAAGAGACATTTTTACAGTGTCAAGTCTTCCTATCCATGAGCAAGGTATGTTTTTCCACTTATGCAGGTCTCTTTTGGTTTCTTGCAGTAGTGTCTTCTAGTTTTCTTTGTATAGTTCTTTTGCATCTCTGGTAAGATTTATTCCTAAGTATTTTATGTTCTTGGAGGCTACTGTAAATGGTATTTATTTGTTGATTTCCTCCTCGATGTTCTTTTTGTTGGTGTAGAGGAAGCCAACTGATTTTTGTATGTTTATCTTGTATCCTGATACTCTGATGAACTCTTCTAGTAGTTTCTGTAGCTTCCTTGAGGATTCTCAAGGGTTTTCTGTGTGTAAGATCATGTCATCTGCAAATAGAGATACTTTTACTTCTTCCTTAACAATCTGGATGCTCTTCTTTCTTTATCTATCCTAATTGATCTGGCTAGCGCCTCCAGCACAATGTTGAATAAGAGTGGTGATAGAAGGCATCCTTATCTGGTTCACAATCTCAAGGGGAATGCTTTCAGAATCTCCCCATTTAGGATGATGTTGGCTGTTGGCTTTGTATAAAAGTCCTTTATTATGTTGAGGAATTTTCCTTCTATTCTTATTTTGCTGGGAGTTTTTATCGTGAATGGGTGTTGAACTTTGTCAAAAGCCTTTTCTGCATTGATAAAATCATGTGGTTCTTGTCTTTTGTTTCATTTCTTATGATGGATTACATTAATTGTTTTTCTAATGTTGAACCATCCTTGCATACCTGGTATGAATCCCACTTGGTCATGGTGAATTATTTTTTTTATGTGTTGTTGAATTCCATTGGCTACAATTTTGTTGAAGATTTTTGCATCTAAGTTTATGAGGGATATAGGTCTGTAATTTTTGTGTGTGTGCGTGGTGGCTTTATCAGGTTTTGGTATCAGGGCTATGCTGGCTTCCTAGAATGAGTTTGGGAGTATTCTGTCCTTTTCTATGCTCTGAAATACCTTTAGCAGCAGTGGTGTTAATTTATTCCTGAAAGTTAGGTAGAACTATGCAGTGAAACCATTGGGACCAAGGCTTTTTTTTGTTGGGAGTTTTTTGATTACCTTTTCAATCTCTTCTTTTGTTATGAGTCTATTTAGTTGTTCTACCTCTGTTTGTGTTAGTTTAGGTAGGTAGCGTGTTTTTAGAAATTCATCCTTTAATTCTAGGTTTTCAAATTTGTTAGAGTACAACTTTTCGTAGTAATCTGATATGATTCTTTAATTTCCGTTGGGTCTGTTGTGATACAGCCCATCTCCTTTCTTATATGAGTTATTTGCTTCCTATACTGTTTTTCTTTTGTTGGTCTGTCCAATGGTTTATCAATTTTGCTGATTTTTTGGAAGAACCAGCTTTTGGTCTTGTTAATTCTTTCAATTGTTTTCCTGTTCTCTAATTTGTTTAATTTCACTCTAATTTTTATTATTGAGGGTTTCTTTTGTTACTCGCTCTCTATTTGTTCAAGTTGTAGGGATAATTCTTTGACTTTGGCCCTTTCTTCTTTTTGTATGTGTACATTTATTGATATGAATTGACCTCTGAGCGCTGCTTTCACTGTGTCCCAAAGGTTCTGATAGGAAGTGTTTTCATTCTCATTGGATTCTATGAGTGTCTTTATTCCATCCTTAATGTCTTCTATAACCCAGTCTTTTTTGAGCAGGACATTGTTCAGTTTCCAAGTATTTGATTTCTTTTCCCTAGTTTTTCTGTTATTGATTTCTACTTTTATGGCCTTATAGTCTAAGAAGATGCTTTGTAATATTTTGATGTTTTGGATTCTGCAAAGTATTGCTTTATGACCTAATATGTGGTCTATTATAGAGAATGTCCCATGTGTGCTAGAAAAGAAAGTATACTTTGCAGCTGTTGGGTGGAGTGTTCTGTACGTGTCTTTAAGGTCAATTTGTTTGATTGTGGCATTTAGGTCTTCTGTGTCTTTATTGAGCTTCTTGCTGGATGTTCTGTCCTTCACTGACAGTGGTGTGTTGAAGTCTCCTACTATTATTGTGGAGGTGTCTGTCTCACTTTTCATAACTGTTAGAGTTTGTTTTATGTATCTTGCAGCTCTGTCATTGGGTGCATAAATATTTAATATGGTTATATCCTCCTGGTATATTGTCCCTTTAATCATTACATAGTGTCCTTCTGTCTCCTTTGGGGTGGATTTAACTTTAAAGTCCATTTTGTCAGAAATTAATATTGCCACTCCTATTCTTTTTTAATTGTTGTTTGCTTGATATACTTTTTTCCATCCTTTGAGTTTTAGTTTGTTTGTGTCTCTAAGTCTAAGGTGTGTCTCTTGCAGGCAGCATATAGTTGGATCATGTTTTTTTTAATCCATTCTGCCACTCTCTGTCTCTTTATTGGTGCGTTTAGTCCATTGACATTCAGGGTAATTATGGGTAGGTATTTTTATGAGTTTAGTGCTGTCATTTTGATGCCTTTTGTGTGTGTGTTGTTGACAGTTTCATTTTTCCACTTTTTTGTGCTGAGAAGTTTTTTTTTGTAAATTGTGTGTTCCTCTTTTTCATTGTAGTTGTATTTGTTTTTGCTAAGTCTTTATGTTTATCTTGGTTTTTATTTTGAAGTGTGAGATTGTTAGTCTTCTTTGTGGTTACGTTAATATTTACCCCTATTTTTCTAAGTATAAACCGAACTTGTGTCTCCCTCTATTGCCTTGATATCCTCTCCATATGGAACATCTATGCCTACTTTATTTAGTCCCTCTTTATGGATTACTGCCATCTTTTACAAGATGACCTCACTGATTCCCTGCTTTGAGCATTTTTGTTTGTTTATCTTTTTTTATTTTTGTGATTTCCCTGTCTGAGTTGTTATCTGGATGCTCTCTTCTGTGTCTTAGTGTTGTGTCGATATCTGATATTATTGATTTTCTAACTAGAGAATTCCCTTTAGTATTTCTTGTAGTTTTGGTTTGGTTTTTGCAAATTCCCTAAGCTTGTATTTATCTGTAAATGACTTAATTTCGCCTTCATATTTGAGAGACAGTTTTGCTGGATATATGATTCTTGGCAGAAACCCTGGTGGTGTAGTGGTTAAGTGCTACAGCTGCTAACCAAGAGGTCGGCAGTTTGAATCTTGATTGGCAATTTTTCTCCTTCAATGCCCTGTATATGTCATCCCATTGCCTTCTTGCCTGGGTGGTTTCTGCCAAGTAGTCCTAACTTATTCTTGTTGATTCTTCTTTGTAGGTGACTTTTCGCTTATCCCTGACTGCTCTTAAAATTTTCTCTTCATCTTTGGTTTTGGCAACTTTGATGATAATATGTCTTGGTGACTTTCTTTTGGGATCTACCTTGTATGGGGTTTGCTGAGCATCTTTGATAGATATCTTTTCATCTTTCACAATGTCTGGGAAGTTTTCTGCCAACAAATCTTCAACTAGTCTCTCTGTATTTTCTGTCATCCCTCCCTGTTCTGGTATTCCAATCACTTACAAGTTATTCTTCTTGATAGAGTCCCACAGGACTCTTACGATTTCTTCATTTTTTTTAATTCTTTTATCTGATTTTTCTTCAAATATATTGGTGCCAAGTGCCTTATCTTCCTTCTCCCCAATTCTGCAGTCCAGTTCCTCGATTCTGCTCCTCTGAGTATTGAGTTGTCTAGTTCTATAATTTTAAAGTTAATCTTTTGAATTTCTGAATGCTATCTCTCTATGGATTCTTGCACCTTATTAAATTTTTCATTATGTTCTTGAATAATCTTTTTAATTTCTTCAACTGCTTTATCTGTGTGTTCCTTGGCTTTTTCTGTATATTGCCTGATCTCGTTCCTGATGTCATTTCTGATGTCGTTCTTGATGTCTTGAAGTGTTCTGTATATTACTCTTTTGTATTCTGCATCTGGCAATTCCAAGACTATATCTTCATCTGGGAGAGTCCTTGATTCTCTGTTTTGGGAGTTTGTTGAAGCAATCATGGTCTGCTTCTTTATGTGATTTGATATCGACTGCTGTGTCCAAGCCATCTAAAAGATATTGTAATGATTTATTTTAAGTTTGCTCACTGTGCCCTATCTTCTTGCTTTGTTTTGTTTCAATATACCCAAACAGGCTACTAGAGTGTCCTAACTTGATTATTGGAGACTTTGAACCACTAATGTCCTATTACCAGATGGTTACAGTTGTTACCAGGTATATGAGCCTATGAGTCCATTCACTATTCTTGTATAGATTCAGCTCAGGTGTCCTGATAGTTGGTTACCTATTGTATGGTGTAGGCTCTCACCTACTGTCTTAGAGGAGTAGTGGTGATGGTTGTATGCACTGGTTTCTGGTAGCCGCAAGGGGTCACAGTCTGAGGAGAGCAAGGTGCTGACAGCCTTCCACTGAGTGTCAATGAGGAAGGAGCATTTCTATTCTCTAGAGTAATCTGGTGATTGGGCTCTGTAGCTGTACCTTAGGCACCCAATGCTAATGCCTGTAAAGACTGGAAGGCACCACTACCCTCAGACCCCTTTTGTGGGCACCTAGTTGATGGGGATGGAGCCTCAGCCCTCAGGTCCCTGCTGTGGATAGGTGAGTGCTCTGTTTAATAGGCAGAGTGGTATCAGTCCTTCAAAACCTGCCTTTCCACAGTACTACTGAAACAATTACAGTCAGACCTTTAACAGATTTGCCCTTGCGTTGTAATAGCCACCTGGTTCCATGTATGGGTGAAAGCTAAATTCTATGGATTGCTCATGCCTGGACTGGAGCCACTTCTGCTCTGAGTTTCCAGTTTAGGGGAGTCGGGAAAGTATTTTTCCCCAGTTTGTTAATTTGCTCCTTCTCCCAGGCCAGGAGAATGGGTCAGAGAGGGTGTGGCACATTCTATCTCAGGCCCAGGGAATTCAACTGATAATGAAGCTGGCTGGGGTAGGTAGAGCAGGGAGGGATCAGTTGGATTGGAGAGAGTACTTTCAGAAGGAGGAGCTATTAGATCCTCATGGTAAGTTAGACAAAATCACTTATCTTGTGTCGAGAGTGCTGTTTCATCTCAGATTCTAGAGTTGCGTGTAGCCTGTGTGCGCTGGCTGTCTCCCTGCCAAGATTGCCTCAGGGGGTTAGGGCTGCAACCTGTGCTTGCCTTCTTTAGCTGAAGGAGCTTTGTCCTAAACCCCATAGCCAGACTCAAGGCCATCACACCAGGGGGTCAGGGTGATGGTACTTTATTTGCCTTTTTTCACTGAAGCAGCTGCTTCCTAAACTCTGCAGACAGCCACGCTGCAGACAAGTCACAGTGCCAGGCGTGCGCTACTTTGCTTGCCTTCTTTTGCTGAATCTGCCGTGTCTCAGGAAACTATCATCAGTCCCACTGCATTCACGCTAAAGAATGGCGCCAAGGAATTGGAGCTGAGGTGTGGCATGGGCTTGGCAACTCGTCGCTGCTTCTGCACTGTCTCTCACTCCCCTGTCGCTCAGATAGATTCCTTAGTTCTGTGTTTGATGCTCAGGGTTTATAGATTGTCGTATATGTAATCGATTCACTTGTTTTTTCGGGTCTTTGTTACAAGAGGGTTCAGCGGAAGCTTCTGAGTAGTTAGCCATCTTGGTCCCACCCTCAATTCTCAGTGTTTTGACACCTGTATAATGTTGTGGTCACTTCCCTATTGAAATTTGATATGTCATCATCCCCTTGATGGAATCTGCTCAGTGGTACCGGCGGGGGTGAGGCCTGTAGTGGCTCACCTCCCCCTCAGCCTTCATCTCTCCAACTTCTGATGCCTACTTCCTTTCTGCTCACCTTGCCAAGGTTGTTGGCTTGTTCTGGATCCAGCAGCTGTCTCTTGTCTGACCTCTGGTTCTTGGGACTTGAGCTAGCAGCTTACCTGCCCATCTTGGGATTCATCGATCTTCACAGCCTACAAGCAAGAGTCCTGCTCCCTGACCTGCTGATCATGGCTTTGCCAGCCCCCGCAGCTACGTGAATCAGGAGAAACCTTGCGGTCTTGCCTCGGGATTCTTTGATTTTTACAGCCTGTAATCAGGAGCCGTGCTCTCCAACCTGCTGATCTTGGGTTCATCAGATTCTGCAGCTCTGTGAAGTGGGAAAGGCTAATATCCTGATCCATGGACTTGGGATGTTTCAACCTCTACAATTGTGTGAGCTGTTTCCTTGATATAAATCTCTCTCTCTCTATATATATATATATATTTATATGCTTTACTGATTTTACTTTTCTAAAGAACCCAGCCTAAGACACACACTTATGAAAATACCTCTCAGGGGAAGGGGGTAGCTAGCAAACAAACATAGAAGGTGCTTATTACTTGTGTAAAAATATGGTAGTGTCACCAAATTTAGTTAAGATTGGTCAAAACAGCATTTTTTTTGTGATATATATACCTTAACACAATTAAAAAAAAAAAAAGTGAACAAGTTTCCCCAAACTTCTTGAAATACAACTCTCCCAGGAGGTGGGAATCAGGGTTGAAACCTGGATCCTGGCCTGTCTCTCCCATTTTGCCTCTTCTCCACACTGCCCAGTGTGCTGCCATATGCCATAGTTCCTGTTTAGAAAGATCCATTGTTTCCACATGATCATGCTTTTAAACTAAGAATGTGTTTTTAAAATCGATTTGAGCATTTAATGTGCATTTTAGCCTCTCTCTACATCATCAAAACCCAAAACACTTATAAAATCTATGTCACAGCTTTCAATACACGGAATTTTCCACCCCACCGGGAAATAAGACTCTTTTTTCTTCTCCATACCTAATGAGAAGGGGGACAATGGTGATCAGTAGTAGAATTCTCACCTTCTATATGGGAGCCTGGGTTCCGTTCCTGGCCAATGCATCTCATTCAGAGCCACCACCCATCTGTCAGTGGAGGCTTGCAAGTTGCTATGAGCTGAACAGGTTTCAGCAGAGCTTCTAGGATAAGATGGACTAGGGAGAAAGGTCTGGCGATCTATTTCTGAAAATCAGCAAATGAAAACCCTATGGATCACGACAGTCCAATCTGCAACTAGTCATGGGGATGACATATGGGCGGCATTTTGTCCCATTGTTCATGGAGTCACCATGAGCTGTGGGGTGGCAGGGGTGGGGAGAGTCGACTCAATAGCAGCTAACAACAATCTAATGAGAACCCTGGTCTTCCACAGCTGGACGCCCCTTATTGGAGTTAATCTGGGGAAAGAATCCAACTTTAACTTTTGAGTCTTCATCATCATTTCAGGTCATCTTTTAGAGTATAGATCACAATTCTTCTTTTTCATCAACGAGCCCATGCCCTAAGGATATTTGCATTTAAATAAAATCTGATGGGAACACTGAGTTTGACAGCGCATCCCAGGTCTGCAGTCCCCGTGCCTAGGGCTCAGGAGACAGGCTGTCACACCAGCCCAGGCAGCCCGGAGGCCATCCGTGCATTTGATTTTGTAACGGTCAGTAAGGAAGATGTACCTGTCCAATAATCAAAGGATCGGCACATTACACTTGAAAAAAATGTAGCACACGATTGCATAAAGCAGCAGAATTTCAAGAGAACCAAGTGAGAAAACCAGTTGTTTGGCTCTGTATCGTGAACACAGGCAAGTAGTGATACCAGGAAGAATGTACTAATTAGAGGCGCCAGAGTCAGGGAGCAGTTGTTAGAGAAAGTGTTAGCAGCAGAAAGCCCAGTTACAGGACTTGATGACAATATTGCAATGGGCCCAGGAATCACGCTGGTGGGCTCTCCTAGCTCAGAACTCTAAATCTCTCAGCTCACCTCGGGCTCTCCTCGTTGGTGGTCATGATGTGGTCCTCTTATAACTAGGACTGAGTAAATCCCCAGCATACAATGGGCAACCAATAAAAACTTGAATAGGGGAATAAATGGAGTTGATAAAGCTTAAAGAGAACCCAGGACATCCAGAAACTACCCAAACCAGGTTCTACCTCAGGTTTCCAGGTACGTTTTCCACAGCTGCTCTTCACAGACCCTCTGCTACAGCCTTCCTCACCCAATGCATCTTCTACTTCATTAACCCAGCACAGAGAGCCCTCTCTTCTCTCCTCCACCATTCATATCCTGCCCTACTTCAGTTTCTTACTCTCCCAGGAAGCCTGCCCTGAGCAAGCCAACTCCCAGAGCCTCCTGCGTTCCTGAAACCATTTCACAGGTGGTCCTATAGGGTCACTACAAGTCAGAATCAACTCAACAGCAACGGGTTCTATCACCCAGCAACTCTACTGCTAGGAATATACTCAAGGGACTTGAAAGCAGTGACATGAGCAGGCATATGTACACTAATGTTCATTGCAGCATTATTCACCATAGCCAAAAGGCAGAAACAAATGCTCATCAGTAGATGAATGGATACACAAAATGTGGCACATACACACAATGGAATACTGCTCAGCCTTAAGGAGAAATGAAATCTTGATACATGCTACAACATGGAATAAGCTTGAAGACATTATGCTGAGTGAAATAAATCAATCACAAAAGGACAAATATTGTATAATCTGACTTATTAAAAAGACAAAAAAAAGCAAATGTAGAGAGACCAAAGTTTATTAGTGGTTACCAGGGACAGGAGGGAGAGGGAAAGGGAGAGTTATTGCTTAGGACCACTAAGTTATGGTTTAGGATGATGGGAAAATTGCATTGACTAAGGCTAGGGTTGTACAGCTAATTAATGCAATTGTTGTCAAAAAATCGTACATCTGTAAAAAGTTGAACTGGCAAAAATTGTGTGATAGATATTGTCATGGATTGAACTGTGTCTCCTAAAAATATGTGTCAACTTGGTTAGGCCATAATTCCCAGTACTGTGTGGTTGTCCTCCATTGTGCAATTTTCCTATGTGTTATAAATCATAATCTCTGCCTATGGTTAAAGAGGATTACAAGAGATAAAAGGAAAGGGAAGCAAGCAGACAGTTGGGAACTATATACCACCAAGAAAGCAGTGCTGGGAGTAGAGGGCGTCATTTGAACCCAGAGGCAACAGAGAAAGCCTTCCCCTGGAGCTGACGCCCCAGATTTGGACTTCTAGCCTACTATACTGTGAGAAAATAAATTTTTCTTTGTTAAAGCCACCCACTTGTGGTATTTCTGCTATAGCAGCACTAGATGACTAAGACAGAATTATTTACAACAACAATAAAAAATGACCAGCTGCTGAGGCTGCTTGTGTAGAACTAAACACCTCATGGGATTTGGTTTCTTGGTTTGGAGGTTTAGGGTCATGGTTTCATAGGAGATCCCAGTTAATTGGTCTAATATCTTGGTTAGTACTTCTGTTCTATCTCCTAGTTCATTGCATAGAACCTGGGGTCTTAAAAGCTTGCATATGGCCACCCAAGTACAACAATTGGTCTCCATTCTCCTGGAGCAACAGAGGAAGAGGGCAAGTCAGGATAGGAGGAGGAAATGGAATGTGTGGCTAATTGCCTCCATGAACAACTTCCTTCTTTGTCATGAGTCCAGAAGAACTGGATGGTGCCTGACTATCATTACTGAAAGTTTTGATCAAGATTCTATAAAAGAATCCTGAATGGAATTTCACATTCTCATGGAATACAGATTTTCTGGAGTGATACAGGCTAGATGAACCCCTGAAACTACTGCCCTTAAACCTTAAACCAAAAATATCCCCTTAAGTCTTCTTAAAAACGAACTATAATTTAACTAGTAAAGAATGTCTGCCTCAAGCATTATGCTCTTTTAAGAACTATCTATATGGGATCAAATTGAGAACAGCAACCGGAAGAATTAGACAGGAACCTTAGGGGGCAGTGAGTTTATGTTCATGGGGGAAGAACAACTCATAAAAGGAGGGTGAGAATAGTTGCACAACTTGAAGAATGTAATCAATGTCACTGAATTATACAGAAAGGAATTGCTGAATTGGTGTATGTTCTACTGTGTATATTCTTAAAAATAAAAATTTTTTTTTTTTTTTATTCTTAACAACAACTTAAATAAATTATTATCTTTTTAAAAAATCATCACCACCCATCTGTACTTTGTCATACTGTGGTGGCCTGCATGTTGCTCTGATGCTGGAAGCTATGCCACTGGTAGTTCAAATACCAGCAAGGTCACTCATGGTAGACAGGTTGTAGTAGAGATTCCGGACGAAGGCAGACTATGAAGAAAGGCCTGGTGATCCCCTTCTGAAAATTAGCCAGTGAAAACTCTACGGATTACAATAGAACATTGGCCATTATAGCACTGGAGGATGAGCCCCTAGGTTGGAAGGCACTCAAAATACACAGTGGCTACAACAATGGACTCCAGCATACCAATGATCATGAAAATGGCACAGGACAGTGCAATGTTTTGTTCCATTGTAAACGGGGTCACTGTGAGTTGGAGCTACTCTATGGCAGCTAACAAAAACAAGAGATATCATGGCCTATCGTGTTCAATTTGGGAGTGCTATCCCTTTCAAGGAGTCTTGGCGGTGCAGTAGTTAAGTGCTACAGCTGCTAACCAAAAGGTCAGCAGTTCAAATCCATCAGCTGCTCCTTGGAAACCCCATGGGGCAGTTCTACTCTGTCCTATAGGGTTGTTATGACAATGGGTTTGGTTTGGTTTGGTTATTCCTTTCAAAGGTATAAAACAGGGATGAAGAAAGGCAAGAGAATGGGGACACCAGCCCGATCAAGGGTCTGGGGAGGCCAAAAGTTGGAAACCTAAACATTGCTCTTGGATAAACTGCAAAGATGAAAACTAAGTGAACATATGTTAGCCTACAAAATTGTAAAGAGGTGGAGTAAATGTTGGAACCAAGGAAACTTTTTGCTACTTAAAAAATATATATATAGGATTAATAAGAATCAGTATTTTATACAGGTTGCAAAGGTCTAGCACTTAGAATTCCACAAAATGTTACAATATACAAATATAAGCAGCCAACCAATTACCTAATGTGTACAATCCTCAGGTTCCCGAATTTCTTCTCTGGCTTAAAGAACAAGGGTTACTGGAGGCGGGGGATGGCGGGCAAGGGAAAGCGCAGCTGTCGAAAGAAACAAAGCTGAAAGAGCCTGTCAGGAGAAGTTCTCTGTCCAGTGCAGAGGCTTCCTAGTGGGGAACTGCCTGAAGCAGCTGCCTCTTTGAGAACTTGCCCAGTGGCACCAGGCAGACTGTGAATTCTCTTCCCTGAGAGGGCTGGGGTCCCTTGGTAACACAAGGGTAGAAAACCAGGAGGGTGGGTGGATGTGGAGACCAGCAACATGTGAACGCCAGCTCCTGCTAATTGCCCATTATTCATTTTATTCCCTTCACCTCTCTCACCCCTGAACAGCCTTTTTTTTTTTCACTGGTAGAACTTCCTCTGCCTTGTAACAGATCCTTGGGCTCCTAAGGACTCTCAGGAGTGAGGAAAAGGAAGAAGAGGGGACTTAGGCCCCAGGAAAAAAAGTCTTTCTTCACATCCTTGGCTTCTTGCCCACCAGTAAAGTATACATGCTGAACGCATGCATGCTCAGTATATCTCAGTTTCAAAATCATTATACATCAGCTTTAATGTTTATAGAGTTTGAATGGGTGATACAAAATCATAGAAGGCCATCGGTGTGAAGTGCTTGGTTTCAGTGATGAAACTTATTGGAGTAGGAGTTGAATGAAGTTATATCTTAGGTAAATGGATCATGAAGTTACAATGACTTACTGAGAAGGTGGCATGTGACAGTGTGGACAGGACAGTGTGATGTCACGTCCAATAAAGGGCACTCCCCCTCATACTACTCAGTTTGTTGTCATTCTCCTTTATGGCAGATGTCAGGCATACTATGGAGGACAGATCTTCTATGGTCATTGGGACATGTCTTGCCTATAACTGTGTCTGTTAACTGTTGAGGGCTCTGTCAGTGTGAGAGGTGCGAGGACGCCACGGGTGCTCTCTGCCTGTTTGCTTTCCTCACAGCCCATGTGCTCTGTGAACAGAATCAGTAGCCAGAGCTGTGGCCTGAAGTGAGGAGGAGCAGGAGAAGCCATTCCATAGGGTCTTAGGGGAGAAGGTGTGCTACTGGGTATTTGTTAAGATACCGAGGGACTAGCCAGGTATACACGTGTGTACACACATATACACACACATACATATACCAAGAGGGACTTGCAGATGGGAAGACCAAGAGACACTAGAACATACATCCCTTCACATACACCAAAAAGGGGCATTGGTCCTAAAACCGGTAAGAAACGTGGTGATGGTAACCATTCTTTGATCTACATAATCAGGGGCTCCTGTCTACCCAACCTGATTTTCCTCTACTTCCTGGTGGATAACTCTAGCTTTAGCCAGCCCAGATGTAACTATTTCTATGTATATTCTGGTCCATCTCACCTGCGACCCTCTCACCTGATGCTCCCTCTTCCTCTCCAGGGAGACCCTGGGTTAATACGCTTGGCTGTGAACCAAAAGGTGGCAATTTGAGTCCACCCAGAGGCATCTCAGAAGAAAGGTCCGAAGATTTACTTCTGAAAAAACAGCCATTGGAAACTGTTTGGAGCACAGTTTTACTCTGACACTTGAGTTGCCATGAGTCAGAGTCAATTTGAAGGCAACGGTTTGGCTTTTGGTTCCTTCCTCTCAAAATCCTTGCTACCCACCAAGTCACCACCAATTCTCATCACCCAAGCCTGCGTAGCTACTTCCTTCTTCTAAAACTCCCATCACACTTTGATTCTGAACTACTCAGCTCACAGTCCATCTTAAAACTCTCCAACTACAACGGTCTGTCTCCCTCCACAGCTGCAAACTCTTCGCAGGCAGGAGCCACGTTTTATCTTCTTTTTTGTGTATCTGCAAAGCATGCTCAAGGGTGCTGAACATAAACCAACCTTCAAATCTACGTTTGCTATCAGATTCCAAGAATCTCATTTCTAGCTGGTCTTAATCAAGGGGTAATTTAATAAAATGGGAAGTCCTGTGGCTTTATTAGGACTCCTAGTCCCAACCATTAGCCTAATATCTACCTCCTGACCCTATGGTCCTCATAATACAGAAACTTAGCCTTATCATCCATACCAATATTACTCAAAGCAGCCTTGAAGATAATGATGAAGTTCACCAGCCTAGATATTTCTATATGTCTGCTTGCCTGCACAAACTAAACACCCCTAATCACACAAACCTGCAGTCAGTATAGTCAGTCCCCTTTCCTATCTAGCCATCAGAAGTTGTTACAGCACCAGGCAGGGAGGGCAAATACTCTCCTGCATGGGAGCTTCCGTTCAATAAGTGGAACAAATGAGGTGGTGCTGATTGTACTCAGAATGAGCATGAAGTTATTTCTATTTTACTTTTAAAGTACATGGCCACCATCTGTCATTTCATGGTCTGAACTTCCTTAGAAAGTGTTTGGAGTTAACCTAAAAAATCAATGGAAGGACACAGCACATGCAATTTTATCTGTCTGTCTGTGACAGCTGCCGCCTTCATTACCTAGACACCTGATATTGCCTTGGAAGAGAAGCAGACTCGAGCACTTTAGCAGGTTGGGGTCAGCGCTGGGAGTAGTTGCGAGGGCGCCTCACTCCCTGTCTAGATGTGTACCTAGCGGAAAGGATTTGCAGAAAGCTAAAGATGGTGTCCCCTCCTTCTAACGCCTTTCGATTCTGAAGTAGAATGGTGCCGTTCTGAACTGTTTGACCTTTTCAACTAGGCTGTGGCTAGGAATCTTCTAAATAAGTAAAACAGACACAACCCTAAACCAACCTTCATTGTTCACACTGTGGAATACATTCATGGAATGAGTGGGCTGATGAAGAAAAGAGCAGACAAAGGAATGTTGTTACGTGACTAAGTGGCTGTGGAGCACTGTTCTTAAAAACAAACAAAAAAAGACTAGTGAAAAATGACTTAAAAATGAAATGTGAAGAGTAGTGAAAACATCTTGAAGGTCTCTTTGCTCCGCTAAGACTTCACGGGAATGATTTCACAGAATGCTCAGAACAGACCTATAAAGAAGGTACTATTATTAACCTCATTTTAAAGAAGTGATCAGAATTCTGGCTTCATGGCAACTGGTTAACTGGCTAAAGAAATGGCAACTAAGAAAAGAGAAATTAAACTCATTGCCCAAGGTCACGCTGTGTTGTCAGGTGCCCTCACTGCCTGGTGTGCACCGTCCTCACAGTCATAGTTATGTCACTGCCCAAGGTCACACTGGGTTGTCAGGTGCCCTCACTGCCCGGTCCTGCACCGTGCTCACAGTCGTAGTTATGTCACTGCCTAAGGTCACGCTGTGTTGTCAGGCACCCTCACTGCCTGGTCCTGTGCCGTCCTCACAATCACAGTTACGTCATGCCTAAGGTCACACTGTGTTGTCAGGTACCATCACTACCCAGTCTGGCGCCAGCCTAATGATCATAGTTATGTCATGCCCAAGGTCATGCTACTAGTAAATTCCCAAAAGCAACTAAAACAGAAAATATTATTATTAAGTAAATGTTGCAATTTAGGCTTCCAGTAAGTTGGAGGAAACCTAGGTAACTGTCGCATCCTTGCATATGTTTTAACTTATCAAAACTGACAAATGTCTACACCCATACTTTCATCATGTCTTATTTCTATAAACATGTTATTGTCGCCTACTTATGGACCAGATGACATCAAGCTGAAAACAGAACCTGGCCTTGGGACCAGATGTTCCTCCTAATCAGACATTCATATCCAGGAAACTTTATTTTTGAAGAGCTGATCATCTGTGTCTCCGCTGATTTCCTTGCTTGAATTTGGGCATTTTATTATTTATTTGAAAATAAGCTAAAAGGTAGAGAACCAAAGGATAGACTGTGATGTTAAAAAAGGTCAATTTTGGTACAAGCTTTTTTTTTTTTTAATTTTTATTGTGCTTTAAGTGAAAGTGTACAAATTGAGTCAGTCTCTCATACAAAAATTTATATACAGCTTGCTATATACTCCTAATTGCTCTCCCCCTAATGAAACAGCTTTTGACCCCCTCTGCCCTCTCATCTCCCCTCCAGACAGGAGATGCCAACATAGTCTCATGTGTCTACTTATCCAAGAAGCTTATTCTTCACCAGTATCATTTTCTATCCCATAGTCCAGTTCAATCTCTCTGAAGAGTTGGCTTTGGGAATGGATCCTGTCTTGGGCTAACAAAAGGTCTGGGGACCATGACCTCCTAGGTCCTTCTAGTCTCAGTCAGATCATTAAGTCTGGTCTTTTTATGAGAATTTGGGGTCTGCATCCCACTGCTCTCTTGCTCCCTCAGGCGTTCTCTGTTGTGTTGCCTCTCAGGGCTGTCATTGGTTGTAGCCAGGCACAATCTAGTTCTTCTGGTCTCAGGCTGATGTAGTCTCTGGTTTATGTGGTCCTTTCTGTCTCTTGGGCTCATAATTACCTTGTGTCTTTTGTGTTCTTCGTTCTCCTTTGCTCCAGGTGTGTTGAGACTCATTGATGCATCTTAGATGGCCGCTTGCTAGCATTTAAGATACCAGAAGCCACTCTCCAAAGTGGGATGCAGAATGTTTTCTTAATAGGTTTTATTACGCCTATTGGCTTAGATGTTCCCTGAAACCATGGTCCCCAAACCCCCGCACCTGCTATGCTAGCCTTTGAAGCATCCAGTTAATTCAGGAAACATCTTTGCTTTTAGTTTATAGTCCAGTTGTGCTGATCTCGCCTGTATTGTGTGTTGTCTTTCCCTTCACCCAAAATAATTCTTATCTACTATCTAATTAGTGAAAAACCCCCTCCCTCCCTCCATCCCCCTTCTCATAACCATCAAAGAATATTTTCTTCTCTGTTTAAACTATTTCTCCATTTCTTATAATATTGGTCTTATACAATATTTGTCCTTTCCCAAATGATTAATTTCACTCAGCGTAATGCCTTCCAGATTCCTCCATGTTATGAAATGTTTCACAGATTCATCACTGTTCTTTAACAATTTGTTGTATTCCATTGTGTGAATATACCAAAATTTATTTATCCATTCATCCGTTGATGGGCACCTTGGTTGCTTCCATCTTTTTCGCTATTGTAGACAGTGCTGCAATGAACATGGGGGTGCATACATCTGTTCGTGTAAAGGCTCTTATTTCTCTAGGATATATTCCAAGGAGTGGGATTGCTGGATCATATAGTAGATCTATTCCTAGCTATTTAAGACAGTGCCAAATCGATTTCAAAAGTGGTTGTACCATTTGACATTCCCACCAGCAGTGTATAAGCGTTCCAATCTCTTCACAACCTCTCCAACATTTATTATTTTGTATTTTTTTGTATTAATGCCAGCCTTGTTGGAGTGAGATGGAATCTATTGTGGTTTTGATTTGCATTTCTCTAATGGCTAATGATCATGAACATTTCCTCATGTATCTGTTAGCTACCTGAATTTCTTCTTCAGTGAAGTGTCTGTTCATATCCTTTGCCCATTTTTTAATTGGGTTATTTGTCTTTTTGTGGTTGAGTTTTTGCAGTATCATGTAGATTTTAGAGATCAGGCGCTGATCAAAAATGTCATAGCTAAAAACTTTTTCCCAGTCTGTAGGTAATCTTTTTACTCTTTTGGTGAAGTCTTTGGATGAGAATAGGTGTTTGCTTTTTAGGAGCATCCAGTTATCTGGTTTCTCTTCTGCATCGTTAATAATGTTTTGTATACTGTTTATGCCATGTATTAGGGCTCCTAAAGTTGTTCCTATTTTTTCTTCCATGATCATTATCATTTTAGATTTTATATTTAGGTCTTTGATCCATTCTGAGTTTTTTTTGTGCATGATGTGAGGTATGGTCTTGTTTAATTTTTTTTGCAGATGGATATTCAGGTATGCCAGCACCATTTGTTAAAAAGACTGTCTTTTCCCCAATTAACTGACTTTGGACCTTTGTCAAATATCATCTGCTCATATGTGGATGGATTTATGTCTGGATTCTCAATTCTGTCCCAGTGGTCTATGTATCTGTTGTTGTACCAGTACCAGGTTGATCTGACTACTGTGGTGGTATAATAGGTACTAAAATCAGGTAGAGTGAGGCCTCCCACTTTGTTCTACTTTTTCAGTAACGCTTTACTTATCCGGGGTCTCTTTCCCTTCCGTATGAAGTTGGTGACTTTTTCTCCATCTCATTAAAAAACGTCATTGGAATTTGAATTGCATTGTATCTATAGAACACTTTTGGTGGAAGAGACGTTTTTACAATGTTAAGTCTTCCTATCCATGAGCAAAGTATGTTTTTCCACTTACGTAGGTCTCTTTTAGTTTCTTGCAGTACTGTCTTATACTTTTCTTTGTATAGATCTTTTTACATCTCTGGTAAGATTTTTTCCTAAGTATTTTATCTTCTTCAGGGCTACTGTAAATGATATTGATTTGGTGATTTCCTCCTTGATGTTCTTTTTGTTGGTATAGAGGAATCCAACTGATTTTTTTATGTTTATCTTATGTCCTAATACTCTGAGGAACTCTTCTATTAGTTTCAGTAGCTTCCTTGAGGGTTCTTTAGGGTTTTCTGTGTATAAGATCATGTCATCTGCAAATAGAGAACTTTTACTTCTTCCTTGCCAGTCTGGATGCTCTTAATTTCTTTATCTAGCCTAATTGCTCTGGCTGGGACCTTCAGCACAATGTTGAATAAGAGTGGTGATAAAAGACATCCTTGTCTGGTTCACGATCTCAAGGGGAATGCTTTCAGACTCTCTCCATTTAGGATGATGTTGGCTTTGTATAAATGTCCTTTATTATGTTGAGGAATTTTTCTTCTATTCCTATTTTGCTGAGGGTTTTTATCATGAATGAGTGTTGGATTTTGTCAAATGCCTTTTCTGCATCAGTTGATAAGATCATGTGGTTCTTATCTTTTGTTTTACTTATGTGATGGATTACATTAATTGTTTTTCTAATGCTGAACGATCCCTGCATACCTGAATCCCACTTGGTCATAGTGAATTATTTTTTTGATAAGTTGTTGAATTCTATTGGTTAGAATTTTATTGAGGATTTTTGCATATATGTTCATGAGGGATATAAGTCTGTAATTTCCTTTTTTTGTGGAGTCTTTACCTGGTTTTTATATCAGGGATATTGTGGCTTCATAGAATGAGTTTGGGAGTATTCCGTCTTTTTCTATGCTCTGAAATACCTTTAGTAGTAGTGGTGTTAACTCTTCTCTGAAAGTTGTTTGGTAGAACTCTGCAGTGAAGCCATCAGGGCCAGGGCTTTTTTTGTTGGGAGTTTTTTTTTATTACCTTTTCAATCTCTTCTTTAGTTATATGTCTACTTATTTGTTCTACCTCTGTTTGTGTTAGTTTAGGTAGGTAGTGTGTTTTTAGGAATTCATCCATTTTTTCTAGGTTTTCAAATTTGTTAGAGTACAATTTTTTATAGTAATCTGATATGATTCTTTTAATTTCAGTTGGGTCTGTAGTAATATCACCCATTTCATTTCTTACTTGGGTAATTTGCTTCATCATCTGTCTTTTTTTGTCAATTTGGCTAATGTTTTATCAATTTTGTTAATTTTTTCAAATAACCAGTTTCGGTCTTGTGAACTCTTTCAATTGTTTTTCTGTTTTCTATTTCATTTAATTCTGCTCTCATTTTTATTATTTGCTTTCTTCTGGTGCCTGAGGGTTTCTTTTGTTGATCTCTTTCTATTTGTTCAAGTTGGTGGGATAGTTCTTTGATTTTGGCCCTTTCTTCTTTTGTATGTGTGTTTACTGATATAAATTAACCTCTGAGCACTGCTTTTGCTGTGTCCCAAATGTTCTCATAGGAAGTGTTTTCATTCTCATTGGATTCTATGAATTTCTTTACTCCATCCTTAATGTCTTCTATAGCCCAGTCATTTTTGAGCAGGGTATTGTTCAGTTTCCCAAGTGTTTGATTTCTTTTCCCTGCTTTTTCTGTCATTGATTTCTACTTTTATGGCCTTATGGTCAGGGAAGATGCTTTGTAATATTTTGATGTTTTGGATTCTGCTAAGGCTTGCTTGATGACCTAAATGTGGTCTATTCTAGAGCATGTTCCATGTGCCCTAGAAAAGAAAGCATACTTGACTGATGTTGGGCGGAGTGTTCTGTATATGTCTGTGAGGTCTAGTTGGTTGATTGGGGCATTTAGATCTTCCTTGTCTTTATTTAGCTTCTTTCTGGATGTTCTGTACTTCATCAAAAGTGATGTGTTGAAGTCTTCTACTATAATTGTGGAGCTGTCTATCTCACTGTTCAATGCTGTTAGAATTTGTTTTATGTATCTTGCAGCCCTGTCACTGGGAGCATAAATATTTACTATGATTATATCCTCCTGGTATATTGTTCCTTTAACCATTATATAGTGTTCTTTCTTGTCCTTTGTGGTGGATTTAACTTTAAAGTCTATTTTGTCAGAAATTAATACTGCCACTCCTGCTTTTTTTTGATTGTTGTTTGCTTGATATATTTTTTCCATCCTTTGAGTTTTAGCTTGTTTGTGTCTCTAAGTTGTGTCTCTTGTACGCAGCATATACATTGATCATGTTTTTTTTATCCATTCTGCCACTCTGTCTTTATTGGTGCATTTAGTCCATTTACATTCAGCATAATTACGGATAGGTATGAGTTTAGTGCTGTCATTTTGATGCCTTTTGTGTGTGTGTTAGTAGTTTGTTTCTTTTTCCCCAGTTAACTTTTCGTGATTAGTTTATATATTGTCTTTTCCTCTTATTTGTTCTCGTTGATTTTGTTTTTGCTGAGCCTCTATTTTTTTCTTGTATTTTATTTTGAAGGGTTAGTCTCCTTTATGGTTACCTTACTATTTAACCCTTTTTTTCTAAGTTTAAGCCCAACTTTTATTTCTTTATATTGCCTTGTCTTCCTCTCTATATGAAAGATCTATGACTACGTTTCTTAGTCCCTCTTTATTGTTTTAATGTTATCTTCTTTTACATAATAACATCACTGTTTTCTTGTAGTGGGCATTTTTTTTTATCTTGACTTGTTTTTGTGATTTCCCTGTCTGGGTTGACATCTAATTGCTTTGTCCAGTGTTCTACTCTTGGGTTGATAACTGCTATTATTGATCTTCTAACCAAAGAACTCCCTTTAGTACTTCTTGTAGTTTTGGTTTGGCTTTTAAGAATTCCCTAAACTTCTATTCATCTGGAAATGTCCTAATTTCACCTTCATGTTTGAGAGACAGTTTTGCTAGATATGATTCTTGGCTGGCAATTTTTTTCCTTCAATGCTTTATATAAATCATCCCACTGTCTTCTTGCCTGCATGGTTTCTGCCAAATAGTCCGAGCTTATTCTTTTTGACTTCCCTTTGTAGGTGACTTTTCATTTATCCCTAGCTGCTCTTAAAATTCTCTCTTTATCTTTGGTTTTGGCAAGTTTGATTATAATATGTCTTTGTGACTTTCTTTTAAAATCTACCTTACGTGGAGTTTGATGAGCATCTTGGATTGATACCTTCTCATCTTTCAAGACACCAGGAAAGTTTTCTGCCAGCAAATCTTCAACAATTCTCTCTGTAATTTCTGTTATCCCTCCCTGTTCTGGTACTCCAGTCACTCATAGGTTATTTCTCTTGACAGAGTCCCACATGATTCTTAAGGATCCTTCATATTTTTTAATTCTTTTGTCTGATTTTTCTTCAAATATATTCATGCCAAGTGCTTTATCTTCAAGGTCCCCAATTCTGCCTTCTGCTTGCACAATTCTGCTCCTCTGACTTTCTATTGAGTTGTCTAAAGCTGTAATTTTATTGTTAATCTTCTGAATTTCTGATTGGTGTCTCTCTATGGATTCTTGCAGCTTATTCAATTTCTCATTATGTTCTTGAATAGCCTTTTTAATTTCTTTAACTGTTTTATCTGTGTGTTACTTGGCTTGTTCCGTGTATTGCCTGATCTCCTTCCTTATGTCTTGAAGAGTTCTGTATAATAATCTTTTGAATTCTGCATCTGGTAATTCCAGGAAGGCACCTTCATCCAGAAGAACCATTGATTCTTTGTTCTGAAGGCTTGTTACGGTGATCATGTCTGTTTCTTTATGTGACTTGATATTGACTGTTATCTCCGAGCCAACTAGAAGTTATTGTATTAGTTTATATTTGCTTACTGTATCCTAGCTTCTTGCTTTGTTTCGATATGCCCAGATGGGTTGTTTGAGTGAACTAGCTTGATTATTTTCACCTTTGAAGCTCTGACATCCTCTCACCGGATGGCTAGAGCTGTTATCAGGTGTATCAGTCTAGGAGTCCATTTACTTTTCTTGCATGAATTCAGCCCAGGTGTCTACATAGCTGATCATCAAGTGTGTGGTACAGGCTCTGTCCTACAGTCTTAGAGGGGCAGGGGTGATTTGTGTAGTTACCAGTATCTGGTTGCAGTAGGGGATCACGCTCTGAACAATGCAGGGGGCTGAGACCCATCCCCTGAATGTCTGTGAGGAAAGTACGTTCCCATTCCCTAGAGCATACACGTCTGTGGGTTCTGCAGATGGACCATGGGCACCCAATGCTTTTGGTTGTAAGTACTTGGAGGTACCAGTTATACTTGGACCCCTTTCATGGGTGGCTGGGTGACATGAGTGGGAGCCACCAGTCATCAGGCCTCTGATGTGGGTAGATGAGAACCCTATTTACTAGGCAAAGAGGTGTCAAATATCAAACACCCACCTCTTCACCACACAGCTGAAACAGCTGCATTCTGCTAACAAAGGCCTATTCTCCTCAAATAGGTCCACACATCCATGAAGAGAGGAAAGGTATTCAAAGTCTATGGACTGTTTATGCCTGGACAGGAGCCGCTTCTGTCCTGAGCTACCCTGGTTAGGGGAGCTGGCAAATTATCTTTTTCCTCAATTGTGAATTTATTCCTATTCCAAGGCCAGGAGGATGGCTCTGGGCACTCAATGTGGCCTATCTCAGGCCCAGGGAAATCAACAGCCACTGAAGCCGGCTTGGGGGCTGGGGGCGCGGTAAAATACATGCAAGTACTTAGCTTTTGCCAAGAGCTCTGTTCTTCTCTGGTTCCAGAGGTGTGAGTAGGCTCTGCGGCTGGCTGCTTCTCTCTGAGGAAACTGCGGCTGAACGCTACCACCAGCCCGCCACAGCCGCTCCCAGGAATGGTGCCTGAGGGATCCCAGTGATTCAGGTCCAGTAACTCCTCTCCAGTTCGGAAATGTCTATCCCTCCCCCTGCCACTCGGTCTGTTTTCTAACTTTGCCTTTGATGTTCAGGGCCTGTCATAAAGATAAGTGTTTCACTTGTTTTATCGGGTCTTTGCTGTAAGAGGGATCTCAGGAAGCGTCTGGCTATTTTACCGTCTTTGCTCCGCCTCCAGTACAAGCTCTTTGATGAGAAGATATTTGAAACCAAAGGATAAAGAGGTTTCTGGAGATTCATCCATTATTCTTGTTATTTCTATGCATCATTATAACAAATAATCAAGCTTATTGTATTTAAATAGGTAATTTATTCTACTTAACTAGGTCTTCTAAGTTAGCTAAGAATTCTGCTAATGTAGAACTCTTTCCAGTGCAGAGAAGTGATACTTCTGATGATGGCAAATCGTAGAGGACTGAAGCTATAAGGAGTCCCTGGGTGGCACAAATGGTTAAGTGCTCAACTATTAACCAAAAGATTGGCAGTTTGAACCAACCCAGAGACACCTCAAAAGAAGGCCTGGAGATCTGCTTTCAAAAGATCACAGCCACCGAAAACTCTCTGGAGCCCAGTTCTACTTGACAGTAACTAGTTTGCTTTTTGAAGAGCTGCAATTACTCCATGCCTATTTCTCTTACCTGTATTGATTCAGTGCTACTTTTTTATTCCTTTGCAGAAATCTAATAAGGCCCAGTGTTTTCTAGAGCATGAGTGAATGAGCTGGTAATTGTTTGTGTGTCCAACCTGAATTCTACTGACTGCAGACCTTCTGACAGAATTCTAGAGTACATGCAAAATCATCTCCAGTTGCTAACGAGCCTGAATTACTCTTTTAGTAAAGTTACTAATTACCATTAACTCTTCAGAGTTAAAAAAATCAGCATATGAACAACTGCTCTATTTTAAAAACTAATTGCTTCTTAACTTCAAGATGGACTCTATTTCTCACTATAAATGTATTCATTTCTCCAAAAGTTTTTGGAAAAAAGTTGCCAACAGCTCAATAAAAATATAAGTATACAATGTCTGTAGGGTTACCATTTAAATAGTGTATTAAATAGGCTCATGAACTTACTACCAAATGGGCTCTTATTCTGTGTTGATTTAAGATTGGCTTAGATGTCTGTAAACAAAATAAGTCAAACAATTGTTTGGAGGTAATGACCCAATATTGAGTTTTATGGAGTCTCCAACACCCATGTGTGGCTTTTCCATGGGCAGTTTTCACGCAGGCTGAGCTTCTAACACCCTCTACCCCAGTTTCTACAAATGTGAGGTGACCACAGTGGAGTACCTCTTAAAAGCCTATGTCCATCCAAGTCCTTGGGGCTGCAGGCCAGGTGAACAAGAGGTCTACATAGTACCAACAATTTTATTCTTGTTATCTTGGTCACAAGGAGCCCTGGTGGTGCAGTGGCTAAGTACTTAGCTGCTAACTGAAAGGATGGCAGTTTGAACCCACCAGACACTGCTCCTGTAAAGATGACAGCATTGGGTACACTATGGGGCAGTTCGACTCTGTCCTATAGGGTTGCTATCAGTCGGAATTGACTCAATGGTAACAGGTTTGGTTTTTGTCTTGGTTGCATGGTCCTACTGAGGAAACAAGGGACACTCCTTAAAGGTAGCACTGCTACCCATTATGGGATGGAAAACCAAACACTGAGGTCCAGAAGATCAGTGCTGCGCAAAGTTCGTAAGTGAAAATGATCGGTGTGGACTTAGTAAATCAGACTACATAATACTTCAGTTGGACTAAAAACAGTGAATAGGATTTGTATGACCACTGTCTGGGGCACCTAGTTCTTCTATTAAAAAAAGAAGAAGAAATCACATGGGTGACTTTAAAGAACAGAAATTAATTTTCTCACAATCAGGAGGCTAGAAGTCAAATTCGAGATGTGGTTCAAGGGGATGGTCCTTCTTTGTCTCAGCTTCTAGTAGTGGCCAGCAATCCTTGGCTTTCCTGGGCTGTGGATGCATCTGCCATGTGTGTCTGTTTTCATGAGGTGTCTCCCCCTGTCTGTGTCTCTCTGTCTATTCTTCTCTTTTTAGAACTCAGGAGCGATTAGCTTCAGGACCCACCCTACTTCAGTATGGCCCCATTAACATAACTAAAGAAAACGCCTATTTCCAGACAGGATCACATCCACAGGTATAGGGGCCTGAATTTGAATACATATGTTGGTGGGGGGGGCACAATTCAATCCATAATAGGCAGGTAGGTGGCATGGGAAGGGGTAGATTCTAAGTCATAACAATCAACAAGGACTGTAAAGGCTTCTGAAACAATGGAATAAAGGAAGGTGAATCCTGCTAAGAAGAAAAATTCCAGAGTGATTTATCATTCAAATTAACTTTTCTCCTGCCCTAAAGAGAGACAGTCATACTAAAGAAAACCCATATTTCTGATTTCTCTGACCTGGAGAAAAACCTGTCCCATTCTCTTACAGCCTTTTGCTTTTCCATTCATTCCATACCTGTTCATCAGTGATCACCACGTTGGACAGTGCCCCGAGCTATAAAAACAACAAGAGGGCCAAGGGCCCTGTCCACTTGTAATGTGGGTCTCCTTGGACTCCATCCCACCTTCTTTAAACATACACAGGTACCCCCACTTGTGGGTTAAAAACATTACTATCTCTGTCCCTTCATAGCTAGCCTATGAAGCATGTTTTAAGCCAAATGCCTCCATCTTCTTACAACACCAAAACCAAACCTGTTGCCATCAAGTTGATTACAACTCACAGCGACCCAGTCTGTTACAGAGTAGAATTACTCCATAGGGTTTTCTTGGCTGTAATCTTTATAAAAGTAGACTGCCAAGCCTTTCTTGCACAGTCCTGCTGGGTGGGTTTGATTGCAACCTTCAGGTTAGCAGTGGAGCACAAATCATTTGTACTATCCAGGGACTTCCATTTTCATACAGCTGTCTGCAATTTGAGACCCTTCAGACCTCTATCCCAAACACACACACATACCACCTACTGAAACTGCACTTCCCAACATAAATACTGACTTTATTCTGAAGGATAAAAATCCTTATAAATAAAGTGGTCATCTCAATGGCAACTGCATCATTTGGCTCTTTTGAACCCCACTTACTTCTCTCTTTAGATTCTCTTCCCATGGCTCAGCCCTGTTCTTCTCTTCCATCTTTGCCAATTCATTTTCTACTTTATCTTGCTTTTCCTCTTGCCTCCTCTCGCCCTTCATTTTGTTTCTTTTCTCATCATAGACTATCTCTTGGAAAGCTTAAATAATCATGATTCAAATTAATAATATCTAGGTGTAAATGCCATAGGAAAAAGTTGTGTCAGTCTGCTTCCATAAATATTTACAGCCTTGGAAACCTTATGCGGCAGGTCTACTCTGTCCTACAGGGCCGTTATGAGCCAGAATCTACTCGATGGCAGTGGGGTAGGTATAAATGCCTTGCAAATGTATTCCTACATCCCTGCTATGCAGCTGTAGGGAGAAATGATTTGCAGGGGAGGGGTGAAGACTCATTTCCAGCAGGGCACCATCCAGAGATCTGAATAACTGCACATATATGTCATGTTAAAGTCTTTACATGCATCCATGGGTAGAGCAAGGTCCCGGAGTGGTGCAAACTGTTTGTGCTTGACTACTAACATGAAGGGTGTGGCTTGAACCCACCCAGCAACACCACAGATGAAAGACCGAGAGATCTGCTTCCATAAAGATTATGGTCAAGAAAATCCGATTCAGAAAAAGAGCAGGAGTGGCAACATTAATTTCTGACAAGATAGACTTGAAAGTTAAATCCATCAGAAAGGATAAGGAAGGACACTAAAAATGACTAAAGGGGCAATATACCAAGAAGATATAACCACATTAAATACTTACGCACACAATGATAGGGCTGCAAGATACATAAAACAAAATCTATCATCATTGAAAAAGTGAGACAGACAGCTCCACAATTATAGTAGAAGACTTCAACACACCCCTTTCAGTGAAGGACAGAACATACAGTAAGAAGCTCAATAAAGACACGGAAGATCTAAATGCCACAATCAACCAACTTGACCTCGTAGACATATACAGAACACTCCACCCAACAGCAACCAAGTATACTTTCTTTTCTAGTGCACGTGGAACATTCTCTAAAATAGACCACATATTAGGTCATAAAGCAAGCCTTAGCAGAATCCAAAACATCGAAATATTACAAAGCATCTTCTCTGACCATAAGGCCATACAGGTGGAAATCAATAACAGAAAAAGCAGGGAAAAGAAATCAAACACTTGGAAACTGAACAATACCCTGCTCAAAACGGACTGGATTATAGAAGGCATTAAGGATGGAATAAAGAAATTCATAGAATCCAATGAGAATGAAAACATTTCCTATCAGAACCTTTGGGACACAGCGAAAGCAGTGCTCAGAGGCCAATTTATATCAATAAATGCACACCTACAAAAAGAAGAAAGGGCCAAAATCAAAGAATTATCCACAAATTGAACATACAGAAAAAGAGCAACAAAAGAAACCCTCAGGCACCAGAAGAAAAAAAATAATAATTAGAGACTCAGCAAAAATAAATTCACCTACTCTGAAAATGAGGAACACACAATTTACAGAGAAAAACTTCTCAGCACAAAAAAAGTAAGTGGAAAAATGAAATTGTCAACAACACACATAAAAAGGCATCAAAATGACAGCACTAAACTCACACTTATCTATAATTATGCTGAATGTTAATGGACTAAATGCACCAATAAAGAGACAGAGAGTCTCAGACTGGATAAAAAAAACACGATACGTCTATATGCTGCTTACAAGAGACACAACTTAGACTTAGAGACACAAACAAACTAAAACTCAAAGGATGGAAAAAATATACCAAGCAAAGAACAATCAAAAAAGAGCAGGAGGGGCAATATTAATTTCTGACAAAATAGACTTTAAAGTTAAATCCACCACAAAGGATACAGAAGGACACTACATAATGATTAAAGGGACAATTTACCAGGAAGATATAACCATATTAAATATTTATGCACCCAATGACAGGGCTGCAAGATACATGAAACAAACATTAACAGAATTGAAAAGTGAGATAGACACTCCCACAATTATAGTAGGAGACTTCAACATACCACTTTCAGAGAAGGATAGGACTTCCAGTAAGAACCTCAATAGAGACACGGAAGATCTAATTGCTACAATCAACCGACTTGACCTCATAGACTTATACAGAACACTCCACCCAACAGCTGCAAACCATGCTTTTTTTTCTAGTGCACATGGAACATTCTCTAGAATAGATCACATATTAGGTCATAAAACAAACCTTTGCAGAATCCGAAACATCGAAATATTACAAAGCATCTTCTCAGACCGTAAGGCTATAAAAGTAGAAATCAATTACAGAAAAATCAGGGAAAAGAAAGAAATCAAATACTTGGAAACTGAACAATACCCTCCTGAAAAAAGACTGGGTTATAGAAGACATTAAGGAGGAAATAAAGAAATTCATAGAATGCAATGAGACTGAAAACACTTCCTATCAAAACCTCTGGGACACAGCAAAAGCAGTGCTCAGAGGTCAATTTATATCAATAAATGCACACATACATAAAGAAGAAAGAGCCAAAATCAGAGAACTGTGCCTCCAACTGGAACAAATAGAAAGTGAGCAACAAAAGAATCCGTCAGCACCAGAAGAAAACAAATAATAAAAATTAGAACAGAATTAAATGAATTAGAGAACAGAAAAACAATTCAAACAATTAACAAAACCAAAAGATGGTTCTTTGAAAAAATTAACAAATTTGATAAATCATTGGCCAGACTGACAAAAGAAATACAGGAAACGAAACAAATAACCTGAATAAGAAATGAGATGGGCCATATCACAACGGACCCAAATGAAATTAAAAGAATTATATCAGATTACTACGAAAAATTGTATTCTAAGAAATTCGAAAACCTAGAAGAAATGGATGAACTCCTAGAAACAGACTACCTACCTAAACTAACACAATCAGAAGTAGAACAACTAAATAGACCCATTACAAAAAAAGAGATTGAAAAGGTAATCAAAAAACTCCCAGCAAAAAAATGCCCTGGCCCAGGTGGCTTCACTGCAGAGTTCTACCAAACTTTCAGAGAAGAGTCAACACCACTACTACTAAAGATATTTCAAAGCATAGAAAACGACAGAATACTACCTAACTCATTCTATGAAGCCAGCATATTCCTGATACCAAAACCAGGTAAAGACACCACAAAAAAAGAAAATTACAGACTTATATCCCTCATGAACATAGATGCAAAAATCCTCAACAAAATTCTAGCCAATAGAATTCAACAACATATCAAAAAAATAATCCACCATGACCAAGTGGGATTTATACCAGGTATGCAAGGTAGGTTCAATATTAGAAAAACAATTAATGTAATCCACCATATAAATAAAACAAAAGACAAAAACCGCATGATCTTATCAATTGATGCAGAAAAGGCATTTGACAAAGTCCAACACACGTTCATGATAAAAACGCTCAGCAAAATAGGAATGGAAGGAAAATTCCTCAACATAATAAAGGGCATTTATACAAAGCCAACAGCCAAGATCATCCTAAATGGAGAGAGCCTGAAAACATTTCCCTTGAGGACGGGAACCAGACCAGGATGCCCTTTATCACCGCTCTTATTCAACATTGTGCTGGAAGTCCTAGCCAGAGGAATTAGGCTAGACAGAGAAATAAAGGGCATCCGGGTTGGCAAGGAAGAAGTCAAATTATCTCTATTTGCAGATGACATGATCTTATACACAGAAAATCCTAAGGAATCCTCAAGAAAATTACTGAAACTAATAGAAGAGTTCAGCACAGTTTCAGGTTACAAGATAAACATACAAAACTCAGTTGGATTCCTCTACATCAACAAAAAGAACATTGAAGAGGAAATTACCAAATCAGTACCATTCACAGTAGCCCCAAGAAGATAAAATACTTAGGAATAAATTTTACCAGAGATGTAAAAGACCTATACAAAGAAAACTACAAAGTACTACTGCAAGAAACTAAAAGGGACCTACATAAGTGGAAAAACATACCTTGCTCATGGATGGGAAGACTTAACATAGTAAAAACATCTATTCTACCAAAAGCCATCTATATATACAATGAGCTTCTCATCCAAATTCCAATGACATTTTTTAATGTGATGGAGAAACAAATCAGCAACTTCATATGGAAGGGAAAGAAGCCCCAGATAAGTAAAGCATTACTGAAAAAGAAGAACAAAGTGGGAGGCCTCAGTGTACCTGATTTTAGAACATATTATACAGCCTAGTACTGGTACAACAGTCAAAACAGCCTGGTACTGGTACAACAACAGACACATAGAGCAATGGAATAGAATTGAGAACTCTGATATAAATCCAACCACATATGAGCAGCTGATATTTGAAAAAGGCCCAGTGTCAGCTAAGTGGGGAAAAGATAGTCTTTTTAACAAATGGTGCTGGCATAACTGGATGTCCACCTGCAAAAAAATGAAACAGGACCCATACCTCACACCATGCACAAAAACTAACTCCAAATGGATCAAAGACGTAAACATAAAGTCTAAAATGATAAAGATCATGGAAGAAAAAATAGGGATAACATTAGGAGCCCCAATACAAGGCATAAACAGAATACAAAGCATTACTAAAAATGACGAAAAGGAACCAGATAACTGGGAGCTCCTAAAAATCAAACACCTATGCTCACCTAAAGACTTCACCGAAAGAGTAAAAAGACCACCTACAGATTGGGAAAAAATTTTCAGCTACGACATCTCTGACCAGCACCTGATCTCTAAAATCTACATGATTCTGCTAAAACTCAACCACAAAAAGACAAACAACCCAATTAAAAATTGGGTGAAGGATATGAACACGCACTTCAGTAAAGAAGATATTCAGGCGGCTAACAGATACATGAGGAAATGCTCTCGATCATTAGCCATTAGAGAAATGCAAATTAAAACTACAATGAGATTCCATCTCACTCCAACAAAACTCCAACAAGGCTGGCATTAATACAAAAAACACAAAATAATAAATGTTGGAGAGGACGTGGAGAGATTGGAATGCTTATACACTGCTGGTGGGAATGTAAAATGGTACAATCACTTTGGAAATCAATTTGGCACTTCCTTAAAAAGCTAGAAATAGAACTACCATATGACCCAGAAATCCCACTCCTTGGAATATATCCTAGAAAAACAAGAGCTTTTACACAAACAGATATATGTACACCCATGCTTACTGCAGCACTGTTTACAACAGCAAAAAGATGGAAGCAACCAAGGTGTCCATCAACGGACGAACGGTTAAATAAATTGTGGTATATTCACACAATGGAATACTATGCATTGATGAAGAACACTGATGAATCTGTGAAACATTTCATAACATGGAGGAACCTGGAAGGCATTATGCTGAGTGAAATTAGTCAGTTGCAAAAGGACAAATATTGTATAAGACCACTAGTATAAGAACTCAAGAAATAGTTTAAACATAGAAGAAAATATTCTTTGATGGTTACGAGAGGGGAGAGGGAGGGAGGGTGGAAAAAGAGTATTCACTAATTAGATAGTAGATAAGAAGTACTTTAGGTGATGGGAATGACAACACACAATACGGGCAAGGTCAGCACAACTGGACTAAACCAAAAGCAAAGAAGTTTCCTGAATAAACTGAATTCTTCAAAGGCCAGCGTAGCAGGGGTGGGGGTTTGGGGACCATGGTTTCAGGTGACATCTAAGTCAATTGGCATAATAAAATCTATTAAGAAAACATTCTGTATCCCACCTTGGAGAGAGGCGTCTGGGGTCTTAAAAGCTAGCAAATGGAGGGGGCCAAGATGGCTGACTAGGTAGACGCTACCTCGGATCCCTCTTGCAACAAAGACTTGGAAAAACAAGTGAATCGATCACATACATGACAAGCTAGAACCCTGACCAACAAACACAGATTTAAAGCATTGACCTGAGTGACAGAGACCGAGAATGAACAACTACGGGGAAGCAGCGACTGTTTTCGGAGCCTGGAGCCAGCATCCCAGTCAGGTAACCTTGGCGCCGGGCTTTGGACTGGGCGCAGGAGAGCTGAACACAACATCCTGTGACGGCGCAAACACTGGGCGCAGCCCTACCCCCCTGAACTGACCTCGGGAGGGGGCCCAGCCGGTCAGCGCGGGCAGCGTGGCGACGCGGCTGGCGGGAGGAGAAGTTGCCAGGAGGCGAAGTTGCCGGGAGGCAGCAACTGGTTTTGGAGCCGGGAGTGCAACGTCCCAGCAGGGGAACCTTGGCACGGGGCTTTGGACTGCGCGCAGGTGAGCTGAGCACCACATCCTGTGACGATGCAAACACGGGGCGCTGCCCCAGCCCCCCTAACTGACCTGGGGGGGGCCCAGCCGGTCCGCGAGGGCGGCGCGGTGACGCGGCTGGCAGGAGAAGAAGTCACCTGGAGGCAGCGACTGTTCTTGGAGCCGGGAGTGCAGCGTCCCAGACAGGGAACCTTGACGCTGAGCTTTGGACTGGCAGCGGAGGAACTGACCGCGGCTTCTGCGGGCCTGACCCTCGGGGGCAATCTCTACCCAGCCAGCACACACAGGTGACGCGCCCCTCAGGAATCTCAGATAAAACAGTCATCCCAAGCAAGATAAGTAACTTTGTCTATATTCCGGGGTGCTACTCTCTCCTGTTTTTTTTGAGCCCTCCCCTCCCCTTCCCAGGCAGCTTCATTAACACTGGAATTTCCTGAGCCAGAGGAAGAACTGCTCCATGGTTTTTCTTTTCCTTTTTTTTTTTTTTTTGGTCTTTTCCTAACCCATTCTTCTGGCCTGAGAGAAGCAACCACAAAAAACCCAGGGACCAAAAATCCTTCCCTAATTGGACTAAAAACACAGAACCAGCTCCAGCCAAGCATATATGATCCACAGTCTCCGGCTTTCATCCCTACAGGGAACAAGGTGGCTATTATAATGCAAAGGCATTTCTCATAGGGCTCTGACTGCATTTTTTTTTTTTAGCAGATTTAGTGGAAAGACAAGTTTCCTAGGTCTGATATCTCTGCTTATTCAACAGAGCCCTAACTGACCCACAACAGGGAACTGAGGGATGAAGCTCCCCCCAGACCACCTAGCCTCCTGCCTTAGGGGTCTAAAGAGGGTGACACCTACCGATCTGTAGAGGTACTTGCATTGGGGGCCTAAGGTACAGCAGCAGAGCCCACCCACCAAGGTGCTTTAGGAATAGAGACACACCTACCTCACTGACACTTGGGGGAAGCCTGTCAGCATCCTGCCCCCCCTGGAATGTGAACCCCAGCTGCTACTAGAATCTGGTGCACAGAACTATTACCACTACTTCTCAAGGTGGATAGGTGTTAGGGTGCATCACACACTTGATGACCCAAAATCAGATTCTACTCAAGAATAGTGAATGGACTCAGGCATATATATCTGGCAACAGCCCAAACCAGCTGGTAATAGGTGATAAGTAAGTCAAGGGCTACAACAATCAAGACAGCACAATCTAGTAGCCCATCCACGAATACTGAAAGAAAACAAAACAAGATAAGACTCAGTGAGCAAATATAGAATAAATCACCACAATATCTAAGTGATGGCTTGGAGACAGCAGTCAATATCAAACCACATAAAGAAGCAGACCATGACAGCTTCTACAACCCCCCAAACAAAAGAATCAAAATCTTTCCCAAATGAAGATACAATCCTGCAATTATCAGATACAGAATATAAAAAACAAATTTTTTTTGTGATTCTAATTTACAGAATGCTTCAAGACATCAGGGATGACCTCAGAAATGAAATAAGGCAATCTGCAGAAAAAGCCAAGGAACACACTGATAAAACTGTTGAAGAACTCAAAAAGATTATTCAAGAACATAGTGGAAAAATTAATAAGTTGCAAGAGTCCACAGAGAGACAGCATTCAGAAATCCAAAAGATTAACAATAAAATTACAGAATTAGACAACACAATAGGAAGTCAGAGGAGCAGACTCAAGCAATTAGAATGCAGAGTGGGAAATCTGGAGGACCAGGGAATTAACACCAACATAGCTGAAAAAAAATCAGATAAAAGAATTTTAAAAAATGAAGAAACCCTAAGAATCATGTGGGACTCTATCAAGAAGGATAACTTGTGTGTGATTGGAATCCCAGAACAGGGACGGATAACAGAAAATACAGAGAGAATAGTTGAAGATCTGCTGACAGAAAACTTCCCTGACATCATGAAAGACGAAAGGATATCTATCCAAGATGTTCTTCGAACCCCATTTAAGATTGATCCAAAAAGAAAAACACCAAGACATATTATCATCAAACTTGCCAAAACCAAAGATAAAGAGAAAATTTTAAAAGCAGCCAGGGAGAAAAGAAAGGTCTCCTTCAAGGGAGAATCAATAAGTTCAGACTACTCAGCAGAAACCATGCCGGCAAGAAGGCAATGGGATGACATATACAGAGCTTTGAAGGAGAAAAACTGCCAGCCAAGGATCATATATCCAGCAAAACTCTCTCTGAAATATGAAGGCGAAATTAAGATATTTACAGAAAAACACAAGCTTAGAGAATTTGCAAAAACCAAACCAAAGCTACAAGAAATACTAAAGGAAATTGTTTGGTCAGAAAACCAATAATATCAGATACCAGCACAACACAAGGTCACAGAACAGAACATCCTGATATCAACTCAAATAGGGAAATCACAAAAACAAATTAAGATTAATTAAAAAAAAAAATGCTCAAAACAGGGAATCACTGAAGTCAATATGTAAAAGATCACAATAATCAAAAAGAGGGACTAAATACAGGTGACATAGAACTGCCATATGGAGAGGGATACAAGGCGATATAGGAAAACACAAGTTAGGTTTTTACTTAGAAAATAGGGGTAAATATTAAGGTAACCACAAAAAGGTATACCAACTCCATAACTCAAAATAAAAACCAAGAAAAATGTAACGACTCAGCAAATATAAAGCCAAATACTACGAAAATGAGGAACACACAATTCACAAAGAAAAACATCTCAGCACAAAAAAGTAAGTAGTAAAATGAAATTGTCAACAACACATATAAAAAGGCAACAAAATGACAACACTAAACACATAAAAAAAAATACTTATCAATAATTACACTGAATGTAAATGGACTAAACGCACCAATAAAGAGACAGAGAGTCTCAGACTGGATAAAGAAACACGATCCGTCTATATGCTGCCTACAAGAGACACACCTTAGACTTAGGGACACAAACAAACTAAAACTCAAAGGATGGAAAAAAATATATCAAGCAAACAATAAGCAAAAAAGAGCAGGAGAAGCAATATTAATTTCTGACAAAATAGACTTTAAAGTTAAATCCACCAAAAAAGATAATGAAGGACACTACATAATGATAAAAGGGACAATTGACCAGGAAGATATAAACATATTAAATATTTATGCACCCAATGACAGGGCTGCAAGATACATAAATCAAATTTTAACAGAACTGAAAAGTGAGATAGACACCTCCACAATTATAGTAGGAGACTTCAACACACCACTTTCGGAGAAGGACAGGACATCCAGTAAGAAGCTCAATAGAGACACGGAAGACCTAATTACAACAATCAACCAACTTGACCTCATTGACTTAAACAGAACTCTCCACCCAACCACTGCAAAGTATACTTTTTTTTCTAGCGCACATGGAACATTCTCTAGAATAGACCACATATTAGGTCATAAAACAAACCTTTGCAGAATCCAAAACATCGAAATATTACAAAGCATCTTCTCAGACCACAAGGCCATAAAAGTGGAAATCAATAACAGAAAAATTAGGGAAAAGAAATCAAATACTTGGAAATTGAACAATACCCTCCTGAAAAAAGACTGGGTTATAGAAGACATTAAGGAGGGAATAAGGAAATTCATAGAATGCAACGAGAATGAAAATACTTCCTATCAAAACCTCTGGGACACAGCAAAAGCAATGCTCAGAGGCCAATTTATATCGATAAATGCACACATACAAAAAGAAGAAAGAGCCAAAATCAGAGAACTGTCCCTACAACTTGAACAAATAGAAAGTCAGCAACAAAAGAATCCATCAGGCACGAGAAGAAAACTAATAATAAAAATTAGAGCTGAACTAAATGAATTAGAGAACAGAAAAACAATTGAAAGAATTAACAAAGCCAAAAGCTCGTTCTTTGAAAAAAATTTAAAAAATTGATAAACCATTGGCCAGACTGACTAAAGAAATACAGGAAAGGAAACAAATAACCCGAATAACAAACGAGATGGGCCACATCACAACAGACCCAACTGAAATTAAAAGAATCATATCAGATTATTACGAAAAATTGTACTCTAACAAATTTGCAAACCTAGAAGAAATGGATGAATTCCTGGAAAAACACTACCTACCTAAACTAACACAATCGGAAGTAGAACAACTAAATAGACCCATAACAAAAAAAGAGATTGAAAAGGTAATCAAAAAACTCCCAACAAAAAAAAGCCCTGGCCCGAATGGCTTTACTGCAGAGTTCTACTGAACTTTCAGAGAAGAGTTAACACCACTACTACTAAAATTATTTCAAAGCATAGAAAATGATGGAATACTACCTAACTCATTCTATGAAGCCACCATTTCCCTGATACCAAAACCAGGTAAAGACACCACAAAAAAAGAAAATTACAGACTTATATCCCTCATGAACATAGATGCAAAAATCCTCAACAAAATTCTAGCCAATAGAATTCAACAACATATCAAAAAAATAATCCACCACGACCAGGTGGGATTTATACCAGGTATGCACGGCTAGTTTAATATTAGAAAAACAATTAATGTAATCCACCATATAAATAAAACAAAAGACAAAAACCACATGATCTTATCAATTGATGCAGAAAAGGCATTTGACAAAATCCAACACCCATTTGTGATAAAAACTCTCACCAAAATAGGAACTGAAGGAAAATTCCTCAACATAATAAAGGGCATCTATACAAAGCCAACAGCAAACATCACTCTAAATGGAGAGAGCCTGAAAGCATTTCCCTTAAGAACGGGAACCAGACAAGGATGCCCTTTATCACCGCTCTTATTCAACACTGTGCTAGAGGTCCTCGCCAGAGCAATTAGGCTAGACAAAGAAATAAAGGGCATCCGGATTGGCAAAGAGGAAGTAAAATTATCTCTATTTGCAGATGACATGGTCTTATACACAGAAAACCCTAAGGAATCCTCCAGAAAACTACTGAAACTAATAGAAGAGTTTGGCAGACCCTCAGTTTATAAGATAAACATACAAAAAGCACTTGGATTCCTTTACATCAACAAAAAGAACATCGAAGAGGAAATAACCAAATCGATACCATTCACAATAGCCCCCGAGAAGATAAAATACTTAGGAATAAATCTTACCAAAGATGTAAAAGACCTATACAAAGAAAACTACAAAGTACTACTACAAGAAACTAAAAAGGACCTACTTAAGTGGAAAAACACCTTGCTCATAGATAGGAAGACTTAACATAGTAAAAGTGTCTATTCTACCAAAAGCCATCTATACATACAATGCACTTCTGATCCAAATTCCAATGTTATTTTTTAATGTGATGGAGAAACGAATCAGCAACTTCATATGGAACGGAAAGAAGCCTTGGATAAGTAAAGCATTACTGAAAAAGAAGAAGAAAGTGGGAGGCCTCACTCTACCTGATTTCAGAACCTATTATACAGCCACAGTAGTCAAAACAGCCAGGTACTGGTACAACAACAGGCACATAAACCAATGGAACAGAATTGAGAACCCAGATATAAACCCATCCACATATGAGCAGCTGATATTTGACAAAGGCCCAGTGTTAGTTAATTGGGGAAAAGATAGTCTTTTTAACAAATGGTGCTGGCATAACTGGATATCCATTTGCAAAAAAATGAAACAGGACCCATACCTCACACCATGCACAAAAACTAACTCCAAGTGCATCAAAGACCTAAACATAAAGACTAAAACGATAAAGATCATGGAAGAAAAAATAGGGACAACCTTAGGAGCCCTAATACAAGGCATAAACAGAATACAAAACATTACCAAAAATGAGGAAGAGAAACCAGATAACTGGGAGCTCCTAAAAATCAAACACCTATGCTCATCTAAAGACTTCTCCAAAAGAGTAAAAAGACCACCTACAGACTGGGAAAGAATTTTCAGCTATGATATCTCCGACCAGGGCCTGATCTCTAAAATCTATATGATTCTGTCAAAACTCAACCACGAAAAGACAAACAACCCAATCAAGAAGTGGGCAAAGGATATGAACACACACTTCGCTAAAGAAGATATTCAGGCAGCTAACAGATACATGAGAAAATGCTCTTTATCATTAGCCATTAGAGAAATGCAAATTAAAACTACGATGAGATTCCATCTCACTCCAACAAGGCTGGCATTAATCCAAAAACACAAAATAATAAACGTTGGAGAGGCTGCGGAGAGTTTGGAACTCTTATACACTGCTGGTGGGAATGTAAAATGGTACAACCACTTTGGAAATCTATCTGGCGTTATCTTAAAAAGTTCGAAATAGATCTACCATACAACCTAGAAATCCCACCCCTCGGAATATATCTTAGAGAAATAAGAGCCCTCACACAAACAGATACATACACACCCATGTTTATTGCAGCTCTGTTTACAATAGCAAAAAGCTGGAAGCAACCAAGGTGTCCATCAACGGATGAATGGGTAAATAAATTGTGGTATATTCACACAATGGAATACTATGCATCGATAAAGAACAGTGAAGAATCTGTGAAACATTTCATAACATGGAGGAACCTGGAAGGCATTATGCTGAGTGAAATTAGTCAGAGGCAAAAGGACAAATATTGTATAAGACCACTGTTATAAGATCTTGAGAAATAGTATAAACTGAGAAGAACACATACTTTTGTGGTTACGAGGGGGGGAGGGAAGGAGGGTGGGAGAGGGTTTTTTTTTTTTTACTGATTAATTATTAGATAAGAACAGCTTTAGGTGAAGGGAAGGACAACACTCAATACATGGAAGGTCAGCTCAACTGGACTGGACCAAAAGCAAAGAAGTTTCCGGGATAAACTGAATGCTTCAAAGGTCAGCGGAGCAAGGGTGGGGGTTTGGGGACCATGGTTTAAGGGGACTTCTAAGTCAATTGGCAAAATAATTCTATTATGAAAACAATTCTGCATCCCACTTTGAAATGTGGCATCTGGGATCTTAAATGCTAACAAGCGGCCATCTAAGATGCATCAGTTGGTCTCAACCCACCTGGATCAAAGGAGAATGAAGAACACCAAGGTCATACGATAACTCTGAGCTCAACAGACAGAAAGGGCCACATGAACCAGAGACTTACATCACCCTGAGACCATAAGAACTATTTGGTGCCCGGCCACAACCGATGACTGTCCTGACAGGGAACACAACAGAGAACCCTTTAGGGCGCAGGAGAACAGTGGGATGCAGACCCCAAATTCTCATAAAAAGACCAGACTTACTGGTCTGACTGAGATGAGACTAGAAGGACCCCGGTGGTCATGGCCCCCAGACCTTTTGTTGGACCAGGACAGGAACCATTCCCAAAGCCAACTCTTCAGACAGGGATTGGACTGGACAATGGGTTGGAGAGGGATGCTGGTGAGGCTTGAGCCTCTTGGATCAGGTGGACACTTGAGACTATGTTGGCCTCTCCTCCCTGGAGGGGAGATGAGAGGGTAGAAGGGGTTAGAAGCTGATGAAATGGACACGAAAAGAGAGAGTGGAGGGAGGGTGCGGGCTGTCTCATTAGGGGGAGACCAATTGGGGGTATGTAGCAAGGTGTACATAAGTTTTTGTGTGAGAGACTGACTTGATTTGTAAACTTGCACTTAAAGCACAATAAAAATTAAAAAAAAAAAAAAAATCCTATCCAGCAGCTCTACTCTGCAACTCATGGGGCTGTCATGAGTCAAAATCAACTCGACAGCAACAGGTTTTTCAGGGTTTTTTTTTTTTTTTTTTATAGGTAGATCAGTTCCCTAATACATGTAATCTTTTAAGAAGAATGAATTGCAAGAGTTATAAAAAGTTGGGTATAAAGATGCTAAGAAGCTGGGCTTCTGAATGGGTTGGCCTCAGTGCTCCTCATACACAGCAGGACCCACCTGGAATGAGCTGGCTTCACCAGCTGCAGGTTGTGAATGGGGCAGAGACCACAGGAGATTTCATCCATGCCCATGTCCTCCTGTGATAAATAGTGTCTGCATTTTTGTTGCATGAAAATAGAGCTTTGAATATAGAGGTGTGGCCTAATCATCATTTCTGAACATTTGAACTGGGAGTGCCACTGATACTTCATATCTACACTCTCACCTGCTTCCAGGACACTGACCTCCACATATTCTGAATACAGCACATTTCCTAAAAAGCCTAGCAAGTCAGAATATTGAAAGTATGGGTGTGTTAAATGAATGGAGGCTACATACCTTCACAGAGCCCAGGTGGTGCAATGATTAAGCGTTTGGCTGCTAACTAAAAGAGCGGTGGTTCAAACCCACTAGCCACCCCATGGGAGAAAGATGTCAGCTTCTGTAAAGAGTACAGCTTTGGGAACCCTGTGGGGTAGTTCTACTCTGCCCCACAGGGTCTCTATGAGTTGGAATCATTAGGAAGCCTTTCCCATAACTTAGCACACTAGATTGCCCCTCATTCTATATTCCTTAGGATGCTTGCTCTCTCCTCTGCTGTCTCAAGCTCCTCTAGTCTGTAACTATGCACTGAAATTTCTCACCACCTTGTGCCTTCTCACCTGACCAGGCTCTCTGGGGCCACCTGGCGGGAGGGGTTGGAGGAAGCAAATGAGTGACGAGACACAGCCTCAGCTGAAAATACAGCCTCTGTCAGGAAGCCACCAAAGCTGGAAAAGTGGAAGACAGATACTCTGGCTTTTCTTCCTTTGTCTTGCCCTCTAATATCCTGCTGGAGCTCCCCATTTATAACTGGCCAGAGGCAGCTGGAAAAAGAGCTTGGACAATGCAACCTGCAGAGGCAGCCCCTGCAATCTAGAGCAGAGCAAGGAAAGGGTAAGGAATGGACCTGAGAGCAAATAGCCAAACGACCAGCACACAACCTGGGTGGTCTCACTCCATCCATGGCTGACCTCCTATCATCCATTCTCCACAATGCAGCCAGAGGGAGCTAGTAAAATCCAGTGATCACAGCACACCTGTCCTGAACGCTAAGTGCTGTGGATGAAGCTGGAGCGGCCATCAGGGCCAGGTGGTCAAGGCCTTGAGGCCATGTCATCCACAGCACTGTCCCTGCCCTTTCTCTCCCCTATAGCCTCTCCTGCCTGATTTCAGCTTCTCAAGTGTTCCCTGCCCTTCCTGACACAGGGCCTTTGCATATGCTGCCCTCTTTGAAACATTATTCCCTTTTCTACCCTCATGCCCTACGTAATGCAAGTTAATTTAAAGCCTGACACTGTCATTTATGAAATGATGTATATTTACTAAGGATCTGAGGAGGTGTGCTGGAAGTCGGTAATCGTGATCAGCTCTTCTAGTCAGATGCTCTTAAAACAACAAAAAAAAATCATCGCAGGAAAGTTAATATTCCACAATCGAGCTACATCAGGGTACGTTTTTTTTTTTTTTCATTTTCCCTTTCCCCCTCTAGCTTCATTACTCATTCACAGACTTGCTTCTATTTTGACAGCATAGCAAATCTCTTCATATTTTTTATTCCTCTTTCTCTCCTATGTAGGAGTGAAATTTAAACTGCTTAACTTGGACTTAAGTCCAGGCCAATTTATAACACAGACACCACTTTGCAAGTAATTCCAGTGGACGGGCTCTGAAGGCCACTGGAGATTACCATGGAATTCAGTGGCATTGCTCTATCAAGGGCACGAGGGTGGAAAAGGGAAAAATGCCCCAAAGAGAACAGCATATACAAAGGCCCTGTGCAGTGGCATTGCTGAAGAAGAAAACAAAGCTTTCCTGGACTGTTATGGAGGCTACATATATACCAGCGGCTTTCCTGGACTGTTATGGAGGCTATATATACCAGCAGCCATCCAGTCGACTGCGACTCGTGGCGTCCCCGTGTGTCAGAGAAGAACTGTGCTTGCTCCACAGGGTTTTTAATCGCTGAATTTTTGGAAGTAGATCATCCAGGCTTTCTCCTGAGGCACCTCTGGGTAGACTTGAACCTTTAGCCTTTTGGTTAGCAGCTGAGTGCATTAATCATTTGCACCACTTAGGGTGGGCCTCTCCTCTTTCTAGATATATATATATATATAAACCAACCAAATCCACTGCTATCACAATGATTCCCACTCATAGCGACCCTATAAGACAAAATAGAACTACCCCATAGGGTTTCCCAGGCTGTAAATCTTCATGGAAGCAGACTGCCACATCTTTCTCCCACAGAATGGCTGGTGGGTTCAAACAGCCAAACTTTTTGGTTAATAGCCAAGTGCTTTAACCGCTGTGCCACCAAGGCTCCTCATATATATATATACATATCTGTATATACAATACTGTCTATTGCAGTGGTTAAGAGTTGGGGTCCTAACCAAAAGGTCAGCAGTTTGAATCCACCAGCTGCTCCTTGGAAAACCTATGGGGCAGCTCTACCCTGTCCTATAGCATCACTATGAGTTGGAACTGACTTGATGGCAACAGGTTTTGGTTTTATATATATACATACACACACACATACACAAATATATATAATATACATACACACATATAAATATATATATACATATATACGTATGCATATTAAGAGAGAGAGGGAAGATGTTGTTGTTGTTGTTGAGTGCTGTTAAGTCAATTCTGACAAAAAGCAACCCTAAAGGACAGAGTAGAACTACCCCATTTGAAAGGGTGGCTGTTTGAACACATCCAGAGGCTCTGTGGGAAAGATACCTGGTGAGCTGCTACCATACAGTGTACAGCCTAGAAAACCCTATGAGGTACTTCTACTCTGTCACATAGGGTTGCTGTGTGTCAAAAATTGACTCAAGGGCACCTAACAACAACAACAACAACAATCTTTATGGGAGTAGATTCCCAGGCCTTTTCTCCAGCCGAGCAGCTGGTGGGCTCAAATCACTGACCTTTCCGTTAGCAGCTGAATACTAAACCATTGTGCCATCAGGGCTCCTTAAAGAAGATATAGAGATATGGAAATATATATACTGTAGATAAAGAAACACAGATATATACAGATACACAGTGACCGGCATGCTCCCGTTATGTGTCACCATGGTGAAAAATGAAAAGTCTCAGCATTGTCAGAAACTTCTAACAGCCTCCTGCACTTCACACACCTGTGCTGAGCTGTATGACCAGTCTGTACGTTGTTAGGCAGTAAGGACAAGCACAAAACAGGTAGAACATTTAAAGCTCAAGCTACTGTTATGGTCAGAGAGGACTGTTTCAAGACTCGCTTCTCTTCTGTGCCTCCCTCAACAACTGGTCTCACCCTTTGCCACACTGAGAAAGCAAACTCTGTCTAGCATCAGACATATAAAGAAGGCTCAGTGCAGTCACAGAAAACAAAAGGGACCTTTTCCTTACATGTAATTCTCTCTCTTCTAGGCGACTCTCTAGCTCCCTAGACATTCCTATGCTAACTTGGAAACCATCAGGCCACAGAGCCAATGAAATTGTTTTTGACACCCACTGTGCCTGCAGTTTTATTTTTACTTTCTCATGTTACCTACTGCCATGGTTAGAGATCAGACAGTCTTGCGCTGTCCTCCAGTTCTGGAATTCCAGCCAATTACAGACTTCAAAACTCAATACATCACAATTCCTTCAACAAATAGGATGAAGGGTGACCCTTGGAGTCCTTAGAGACAAAAGAGTCAATTAACTGCAAGGAGTGGACCTTATTCAGATCTTAATTAAAAAACAAATAAATGAAAACAAAATACTGACACTGATGTGACAACTGGAAATTTGAGAAAACATACTAGGCATTCAATGGTATTAAGGAATTATTCTTTTTTTGTTGTGATAATGGTGCCAAGGTTATGTTAATAAGAAAGAATCCTTGTATCTTTGAGATATTTCATGAAACATTTACGAAGTCATACAACTGGGATTTGTTTCAAAATCGTATGAGGAGTGTAAGCAGATGGGGTATAGATTGAGCAAGGTTGGTCATAGGTTGTTGGGCCTGGTTAGGGCCATCTTACCTTTGTGTATGTTTGAAATTCTCCATAATAAAGAAGAAAAAAAAAACAAACCCAATACCTCATAACCTGAAAAACTATGAAATCAAACAAAAAAAGCTCTGGAGTTTGCTGATTGGGCATCAGCAGAGCCCGATGGTGATCCCATGGTGGTTATATCTCATTACCATGGGCAGCCCAGACCCATGGGCCAGATGCAGCAGTGACACAGAGGAAGGCCCTGGGTCCCAGGAGAGCTGTCCAAGATGCCACTGCATTGCTGGCTTCACAGAGGATATTCTCACAGCATTGGGTCCTTCCTTTTTTTTTAATATTTTATTCTATTTTCAGCAGTTCAGGTTCCCATTCAACAGTTTCTACACAAGTTGTTCAGTGACATTGGTTACATTCTCCACAACGCGTGACCATTCTCATTATTTCCATTCTGGTTGATCCATTTTCATCAATCCAGTTTCCCCTGCCCATTTACATTCTCATCTTTGTTTTAAAGGAATTGTTGATCATGCGGTCTTTTAAACGTGACTTTTTAAACGTGACAGATGATATTCATTATTTTTTGAGCCAATGTGTTATTTAGCTACAAGGTGACATCAGGGGTTAGTTTCAGTTCAAGTTTGAAGAGTATCTCAGGGCGATAGTCTCAGGGAGTCCTCCAGTCTCAAACAGCGCAGTTATTGTTGTCGTTAGGTGCAGTTGAGTTCATTCTGACGCATAGTGACCCTATATACAACAGAATGAAGCACCGTCTGGTCCTGCACCATCCTCACAATCGCTGCCGTGTTTGAGCCCATGGTTGCAGCCACCATGTCAATCCATCTTGGGAGGGTCTTCCTCTTTTTGAAACCCTTTACCTGACCAAGCATGATGTCCGTCTTTGGAGACTGTAGTGGTGATGGTTGCACAACCCTATTAATATATTAAAAACTATTCAAAACCATTTATTTCAACCATTTAAATGGGCAAACTGTATGACATGTGAATTATATGTCAATAAAACTACTAAAAAAATTTGGTTTATGTGCTTGTTTCAAAGTCCACAAGGCAAGGAACAATCCTGTGGTAAGGAAAGAAGACCTGACCAAGGAGTGACCAGTGACATTTATCAAAGCAGCAATTAGGCAAGATTCTTGGGGCACCAAGGCTGTCTTCAAAACCTGGCTCAAGTCCCATCTCTACCTTAAAGCCTTCGCTCTGGTGACTTGTGATCTTCATTGATTTCCCTCTTACATAGTCTCCTGTAAAGGAGTACCAGGAGCACTGTGCTGTGTCATAGCTTTCAGATGATTCATACGTGTGGACTTGTTTGGATCACTGTTACGTCATCTATATTTATACAGTCTCTTCTACAAAATTCCTAGATGGTAAAGGTCATATCTTATGGTTTCTTTGTATCTTCCAAGAAGCGCCATGTTTATAAGAGAAAAGGGAATGTTTCAGAACCAACCAACGGAGCGTGGGGTCCAGTTTCAAGCACCTTCCAACTTCACGGCTAGTGGACAGCGTCAGTGACACGGGTCTTATCTTGCTTATAGACAGAAGCGTCGGAATCACTCATTAGTCTTCTGCTTTGGCCAGCTGGTCTACTCTCCATTTCTTGAACACTGGGCTTTTCTTGCACAGTGACCCTGGTCTGGCTGCATCAGAAACACTGACTTTGTGAGTATATATGTAGGATTTGCATTTTTAAAAAAATTCTCCTAGCATATAACCAGGTTGGGAATTTCTACCTTAGAATTGAATGCTGAACTCAGTTCCACCCTACTAGGAATTTCCTTTCCTCTGCCCTCAGAGTATCTGTACTTATGGAATTCATTTGAAAATTAACAAAAATTATCATGTTCGTGTATTATTACTTAATTTTTTGTTTGCATATAGATCTTCTCTAAGCTTTTGTTTAGGCTGTTTTAGGACAGGTCCTTAAATTTGTTACGGATTTGTCAATGGATTGATTCTACCAGGAACATTTACTTGGGTGATGCCATTCGAGAGAGACTCCACATCACTGCAGGCGATGACTCTGGGCTCTGCCTTCCTTCATGGTAACTGTGGCCGCTTCATGCAGTTCTTTAGGAAGCACAACTGGGGAGGAGCACAGCCTGTCAGTCTGCTCCCTGACACACAGAATTCTTCTTCTTTCCCCACTCTTCCCTGCCTTAAAGTTATGATGATAGACACAACAAAGAAACCAAACAAATAAATCCATTTAGGAGCAAAAGCATTGTCAGTAGCTCTTTAAAAAAATTAGCTCTGTGATTTTGGGTTTCTGTTACAAAATGATTCTCAAATTGCCTTGGGAAGAACCCTTACATTAATTATACCCATTCTACAATTTCCCAAAAGACCATCAGACGGATGACACATATGTGCTAATTCTCTGACTAGTTGATGAGCTGATTTTTCACTTATTCCATTTATTCATTGAAACATCCTGAGTGTCTGCAAGCTGCCAAGCACTGGAAGAATGAAGACAAATCATACCAGTTGCTAACCTTAAGGAACTTGTAGCCGACATAAGGAAGATGACCATCTAAATAAGTAAATTATAATATATTGTACTGTCAGTAGTTTATGGACAACAGGAAACATTTTTTGGTGCGGTGATACAATGGTTAAGAGCTACAGCTGCTAACCAAAAGGTCAGCAGTTTGAATCCACCAGCTGCTCCTTGGAAACCCTATGGTGCAATTCTGCTCTGTCCTGTATGTTCGCTATGAGTCAGAATCAGCTCAATGGCAATGGGTTTGGTTTTTTGGTTTTTTAGAAGGAAGAGTTCAAAAAGGAGTCACATTCCAGCTGGTTATTTTCATGAAAAGAAGGGCAGCCTGGTCAAACTCGGAATCATGAAGGTGAGAAGATTAATGCAGCTGGAGGGCACTGTGTCTGGGGTCAGTGATGAAAGGAGAGGGAAAAGTGGGTGGGAGTAACCAGGGTGAGAAGGGGTTTGCCTTTGAGTGAAGGCGCTTGTGTGGTATTACACAGTATAAGCAATGGGAGCCATTAAAGTTTCAAGCATATGAATGCATGATCTAATGGCAGCTGTTAGGATGGGCTGGGGTGGAAAGAAACATGTGCAGAGAGAGCAGATGGAAGATTGTTAAAAAGTGCACGAGGGAAATGAAACTGTGAAAAGCATAGAGTTGCTGTCAATGTGCCAGCACTTTGGGTGCTAGGGATATAACCATGAGTACAAACTGACGTGGTCCCTGAATTCATAGAGGAAGGTGAGACTGGTAGAATGGTTATCCACAGCAGCATACGGTTTCATGCTCAGATAAGTGTTCTGAAGGGAAGGGACAGGATTCCTTTAATGAAGGACCCTGCTAGGCTTGAGAATCAGGGAAGGCTGCCCTGAGGAAGTGGCCTCTGAAATGACATCTGAAGGATAAGAAGGAGTCAAATGGGCAACCTGGAAGTGCTGGGGAGGAGGAGCGAGTGCAGAGTGGTCCAACAGACAGTAAGAGCAGCCAACACGAAGGCCTTCTGTCATGAAGCCATGCGTGTTCCAGAAATGAAGGGAGACTGGCTTGGAAAGAGCACTGAGAGTGAGGACAGTGGGGAATGAGATGAGCCTGGAAAGGCAAGTAAGGGCCAGACCAGGCAGGGCCTTTTGAGCATGTCAAGGCCATAGCATAGGTTTTGGTCTCTATCTTAGAAGCAGTGGAAGGGCACTGGAAAATTTTAAGCAGGAGAGGGTGACAAGTCTCTTTGGATACAATGTGCACAACCAATTGAAGAAGCACAAAGTGGATGCAAAGAGGCCAGTGAGAGGTTCCTGCAATAATCCAGGCAAGAGGTGGAGAGAACTTGGATAGCCTGGGAGAAAGGGTATAATGGATAGAAATAGACAGGTTGGAGAGATGTTTAGGAGGTAACATGGATAGTTTTGGTGATAGCTGGATATGAGAGGTGGGAGGAAGTTGCAGAGTGCCACTGACTGGTTGGCACTAACCAAGGAATGGACACAGGAAGAGGGAAAATGACTTTTTTTTTTTTCCCCCAGAAAGGAGATGGATATTGAAGATCATGAATTCTGTTTTACACTAGGATGAAGTTCAGGCTTCTTGTACATATCAAGTAGAGAGTCACTTGCAGGTAGATGATCGCTCAATGTATAAGCACGGATAACCTTTCGCAGGAAGAGAAGACAAGGGGATGTTCAAGAAGAATGGAACGGTCAGCAAAATCACAGGCTGCCAGAGTTTAGAAGTTGCTGGGTGGTGCAAACAGTTAACACATTCAACTGCTAACCTAAGGGTTGGAAGTTCGAGTCTACCCAGAGGCACCTCAGGAAAAAAAAAAAAAAAACTGGTGATCTACTTCTGAAAAATCAGCCATTGAAAACCCTACGGAGCACAGTTCTACTCTGACACTCATGGAGTCACCTCAACAATAGCTGGAACCAGGAGGTTAAATAAGGTTGGGATTAAAAAAGGTAATTTTCATTAAGCAACATACAGGTCTTTGACGATGGTAGTGGAGATAAAGAAGAGAGGGTGGATTTGAGAGATATTATTGAGTCTGGTAGAATTCTGTGGTAGAATGAAGGTGTGAGAGTGATGGTGGGATCAAGGATGACAAATTTATAAGTAAAAATTTCATTCAAGTCATGATACAGAATTTTGGGATTCTTTAATTCAGGGTTTGGGGACTCAGTTAAAACCATTTAAGACCTCCATCATAAAACTGATACTTTACATTGTTATAATACTTATGGTATACTTTTATGATTTTCTCATTTGAATTTTAAAACAACTTACTAGGTTAAATTGAAATATTTTTAACTTACTTAAGGGAAAACTTATACTTCATCTTTGAATCTCTTCCCTTCTCTGAGTACTTTTACTGTGACTCCATTACTGTTGGTACCCAAATATTTTTTGAATTTTAGAGATGAGCATATCAAGGTCTAAAAAGGACAAGTAGAAAACAGAAAAGCCAGAACTAGAGCCCACGATTTTGAGCTCAAAGACCAGGACTCAGTGTTCTTCTCACTGTATATTCCCCAGCACTACAAATTAAGCAGTCAAGAATTTTTAGATTGGGGAGATTTATTTCCTTTTTTCTTCTTCTTTTTTTTATATATGAGTAATTGACTATTTTTACTCATTTGAGCTATTTCCTCCCATCTAAAAGCTTCTTAAATGATAATGAACCCATCATACTGAAGGTATCATTTTAAGACAAATAAACACAAAAGATAAATGGTGATACAGCAGGCGACTTCTCACATTCAGAAAAGATTCCACACAGAGATGGTGATCATATTTTCTGAATAAAAGTTAGAACACATCATCTGAGACACGGTCTAAGAATAGAACAGGATGACTGAAAGTTACACTAAGCCGGATAGATAGAAGCCATCTGTAAAATTAAATAACAGACATTGTACACAATACCACCACATCTCTTTCCTTGGTCATGATGGTTTCAGATTTGCTATTGCCATTTATCCTGGCAACCAGTCTTGAGTTAGGTACGGCAGGCTCAACTGCCCTTCTTCAACGGCTAAGACCACTGAGGTGCCAAGTGGGTTGCAAGAGCTCACAGAAGTAGTCAATGGTGAAACCAGGGTTAGACTATCACCTCCTGACACTGAGACCAGTAATCTTCTAAATCGCGTGAACTTCCAGAAAAGACTGGCAAATCATTCCTGATAACAAGGGTTTTAAAATTTTAGAATGAGTGACTGAAAGGTTTACAACCCCTTCCACCACAATCTTGAAAATAAGTTGGTTCTCAACTCTCTATATGATTTAAATGGAAGATAGTCGGAGGAAGAACGGATTGTTTGCTTAAGGGCTAATGCCATGTCTTACTCCTCTAAGAATCTCCAGGGCCTGGAACTTAGTAAGCACTCACCGAAGGCTTGACAAATGGGGAATTAGACTTTTGAACTTTCCTCCTGACTTCTGATTCCCAAAACTCTTTCATTTCTTCATTGGATGAAGAGTAGCACCATATTTAAGCAGCATCTGTCTGAAGTATACATTCTGACTGAATTCCCATAAAAGGTGGTGCTGTCAGAGATGGGTACGATAACAACAACACTTATTTTTTGAAGCTAGTCATGCACTAAATAAAGACTTGCTAATTAGGAAAGCAAAAGAATCATTTGCAAATTAATTGATTGGCTTTTCCAAGGTAAAAGAAAGTTTTGTCATAGGAAAAAACTGAAGGAAGAAAATTTTCAATTAAGTGTGCTCTTTTCAGAATATTGAGAGGTCTCAGGAGTGGGGTCAGGAATCCTGGCAAAACCATGCCAGCTCCATTTTTGGCATACTCTTCCCTCAGCCACCCTCACCCCAAGATCTCCATGCTCTCACTCTACAACCATCTTTCCCTCACTGAAATTCATTATTCATTTTCTCTTTTAGGTAGAGCTGTGTTCTCTTTGGTCACTGCTCACAGGCTAATGTTATTTATTTACTAAACATTTACTATGTCCCTGGCACTGTTCTAAGTGCTTTACATATAGTTCTCCCAAAAACCTACTTACTCTTTCCAACAACACTTTGAGGTGGGTACTATTATTATCCCCATTTTAGACACAAGGAACCCTAAGCTTATCTTGAGAAGGTAAGTAACGTGCCCAAGTCACATGGCTATTGTGGGATCATACCTGGCTGTATGGCCTCAGTGAGAGTTCTTCACCCTTCCATAGTACCATCTGTAAGGAACCCATAAGCTGTGCTGTTTTAAGGACATACATTTGCAAGGATGGAAAGGTCATGTGGAGACCAAGGCCTTTATTATAATAGTAGGAATTCCAGGTACTTCATTGGGCAATTGATGAGCATTTAAATGATCCTTACATCTTATCTCTCAGTCGACAAGGCGCTGCACTACATGTTGGATCAGCCTTGTCCTGGATACAATGTAGGATCTCTTCCAACAAGGTTTACTTGTCTATGACATAACTTCTGTCACTAATTTTACTTTTACTTCACAGGCTCAGTTTTTTTATGATCATGGATTTCACTTCCCCAAAGTCAATCTAATTGGCTGACTCAATATGAGACTTCTCTAGGAATATATGCCAAATAAGAGGCATTTCTGTTAAGTAACGAGAAGTATACCAGCAGAGCATAATGTCAAGACCATATATCTCTCTCTCTTCTTCTTTTGAACTCAGAAGCACAGACTATATGTGGAAAAACAGGCGGGTTGAATTGTACAGAATTAGAGGATGTCTTGAGATTGACCAGTTGTCAAAAGATAGGACTTGTCTGTAGCAAGAATAAAGCAGCACAGCTTGGGGGCAGGGTCAAGATGGCAAAGTAGTCAGATGCTTCTGGTGATCCCTCTTACAACAAAGACCCAAAAAAGCAAGTGAAGCGATCATATATATGACAAGCTGGGAGCCCTGAACATCAAAGGCAAAGTTAGGAAATTAGACTGCGGGACAGGGGAGGGAGAGATGGTTCAGAAGCAGTGAGGAGTCGCCGGACCTGACTCAGCAGTAACCGGAGGTCCTCAGGCACGATCCCCTGGTGTGACCGCAGTGGGGCTGGTGGTGTTTGGGACATGGTTTCTTCAGGGAGAGACAGAGAGCCCCACAGTCTACTCATGCCTCTAGTATCAGAGAAAAGCAGTGCTCTCAGCAAAAGCTAAGCACTTATATCTAATATACCACTCCCCCAGCCCCCAAGCTGGCTCGGTGGCTTTCAATTTCCCTGGGCCCGAGATAGGCCCTGCTGCATGCCCTGAGCCATTCTTCTGGCCTTGGAGAAGGAATAAATTAACCACTGGGGAAAAGATAATTTGCCAGCTCCCCTAAGCTAAGAACTCAGGGCAGAAGTGGCTCCTGTCCAGGCACAAACAGTCCATGGACTTTGAATGCCTTTGACCCCTGAATGGACCTGTGTGGGCCCATTTCAGGAGCTCAGGCTGTTGATGGCAGACTGCGATGGTGTATGTGCTTAAGATCTGACTTCAATTATTTTAGCTGTAGGCTAAAGAGGTGGATTTTTGACATTTGACACCACTTTGTCTATTAAGCAGGGTCCTCACCTACCCACATCAGGGGCCCAAGGCCCGGTGGCTCCACCCCTGCCACCTAGCCACCGGTGACAGGGGACCAATGATAAGCAGTGCCACCCAGTCCATAAAACCAAAAGCAGATGGGCGGAGCCAAGATGGCGGACTAGGCAGACGCTACCTCGGATCCCTCTTACAACAAAGACACGGAAAAACAAGTGAATCGATCACATACATAACAATCTACGAACCCTGAACAACAAACACAGATTTAGAGACGGAGAACGAACTAATACGGGGAAGCAGCGATTGTTTCCAGAGCCTGGAGCCAGCATACCAGTCAGGTACGGCACAAGCACAGAGACCTGCTCCACCCCCCTGAACTAACCCCGGGAGGGGGACTAGCCGGTTCCACGGGCGGCGTGGGACGCAGCCGTTAGGAGAAGTCCCCGGGAGGCAGTGACTGATCTTGGAGCAGAAAGAGTAGCATCCGAGCCGGGGAACCGTCCCACAGGGATTTGGACTGCACGCAGGTACGCCATAAACACGGAGAGTTGCTCCACCCCCTGAACTAACCCTGGGAAGGTGACCATCCGGGTCGCGCGGGCGGCGTGGGACGCAGCCGGTAGGAGAAGTCCCCGGGAGGCAGCGACTGGTATTGGAGCGGGGAGAACAGCGTTCCAGCCGGGACACTCGGTCGCGGCACAAGCACGGGGAGCTACTCCACCCATCTGAACTAACCCCGGGAGGGGGCCCACCTGGTTCACGGGGGCGGCACGGCCACGCGGCTGGAGGGACGGGAAGTCCCCGGGAGGCAGCGACTGATTTTGGAGTCGAGAGTGCACCGTCCCAGTAGGGGAGCCTTGACGCTGGGCGTGGGGCTGGAAGCGGAGGATCTGACCGTGACTCCAGCGGGCCAGACCCCCCAGGGGCAATCTCCACACAGACAGCACACATAGGCGACGCGCCCGCGGGAATCTCAGATATAAGAGTCATTCCAAGCAAGACAAGCAACTCTGGCTATATTCTGAGGTGCTACTCTCCTATCTCTCTGTTCCCTCCCCCACCCTCCCCAGGCGGCTTCATTAACATCTGAATAGCCTGAGCCAGAGGGAGAACTCTGATAGGGATCTGACTGCAGTTTTTTTTTAGCGGATTTTCTGGAAAAACTAGTTTCCCAGTGATGGCTCGGAGACAACAATCCATATCAAACCACTTAAAGAAGCAGACCGTGACAGCTTCTCCAACTCCCCAAACAAAAGAATCAAAATCTTTCCCAAATGAAGATACAATTTTGGAATTATCAGATACAGAATATAAAAAACTAATTTACAGAATGCTTAATGATATCACAAATGAAATTAGGATATCTGCAGAAAAAGCCAAGGAACACACTGATAAAACTGTTGAAGAACTCAAAAAGATTATTCAAGAACATACTGGAAAAATTAATAAGTTGCAAGAATCCATAGAGAGACAACATGTAGAAATCCAAAAGATTAACAATAAAATAACAGAATTAGACAACACACTAGGAAGTCAGAGGAGCAGACTCGAGCAATTAGAATGCAGACTGGGACATCTGGAGGACCAGGGAATCAACACCAACATAGCTGAAAAAAAATCAGATAAAAGAATTAAAAAAAATGAAGAAACCCTAAGAATTATGTGGGACTCTATCAAGAAGGATAACCTGCGGGTGATTGGAGTCCCAGAACAGGGAGGGGGGACAGAAAACACAGAGAAAATAGTTGAAGAACTTCTGACAGAAAACTTCCCTGACATCATGAAAGACGAAAGGATATCTATCCAAGATGCTCATCGAACCCCATTTAAGATTGATCCAAAAAGAAAAACACCAAGACATATTATCATCAAACTCCCCAAAACCAAAGATAAACAGAAAATTTTAAAAGCAGCCAGGGAGAAAAGAAAGGTTTCCTTCAAGGGAGAATCAATAAGAATATGTTCTGACTACTCAGCAGAAACCATGCAGGCAAGAAGGGAATGGGACGACATATACAGAACACTGAAGGAGAAGAACTGCCAACCAAGGATCATATATCCAGCAAAACTCTCTCTGAAATATGAAGGCGAAATTAAGATATTTACAGACAAACACAAGTTTAGAGAATTTGCAAAAACCAAACCAAAGCTACAAGAAATACTAAAGGATATTGTTTGGTCAGAGAACCAATAATATCAGATAACAGCACAACACAAGGTCACAAAACAGAACGTCCTGATATCAACTCAAATAGGGAAATCACAAAAACAAACAAATTAAGATTAATTAAAAAAAAAATACACATAACAGGGAATCATGGAAGTCAATCGGTAAAAGATCACAATAATCAAAAAGAGGGACTAAATACAGGAGGCATTGAACTGCCATATGGAGAGTGATACAAGGCGATATAGAACAATACAAGTTAGGTTTTTACTTAGAAAAATAGGGGTATATAATGAGGTAACCACAAAAAGGTATAACAACTCTATAACTCAAGACAAAAACCAAGAAAAACGTAACGACTCAACTAACATAAAGTCAAACACTATGAAAGTGAGGATCTCACAATTTACTAAGAAAAACGCCTCAGCACAAAAAAGTATGTGGAAAAATGAAATTGTCAACAACACACATAAAAAGGCATCAAAATGACAGCACTAAAAACTTATTTATCTATAATTACCCTGAATGTAAATGGACTAAATGCACCAATAAAGAGACAGAGAGTCACAGACTGGATAAAGAAACACGATCCATCTATATGCTGCCTACAAGAGACACACCTTAGACTTAGAGACACAAACAAACTAAAACTCAAAGGATGGAAAAAAGTATATCAAGCAAACAATAAGCAAAAAAGAAGAGGAGTAGCAATATTAATTTCTGACAAAATAGACTTTAGACTTAAATCCACCACAAAGGATAAAGAAGGACACTATATAATGATAAAAGGGACAATTGATCAGGAAGACATAACCATATTAAATATTTACGCACCCAATGACAGGGCTGCAAGATATATAAATCAAATTTTAACAGAACTGAAAAGCGAGATAGATACCTCCACAATTATAGTAGGAGACTTCAACACACCCCTTTCGGAGAAGGACAGGACATCCAGTAAGAAGCTCAACAGAGACACGGAAGATCTAATTACAACAATCAACCAACTTGACCTCATTGACTTATACAGAACTCTCCACCCAACTGCTGCAAAATATACTTTTTTTTCTAGCGCACATGGAACATTCTCTAGAATAGACCACATATTAGGTCATAAAACAAACCTTTGCAGAGTCCAAAACATCGAAATATTACAAAGCATCTTCTCAGACCACAAGGCAATAAAACTAGAGATCAATAACAGAAGAACGAGGGAAAAGAAATCAAATACTTGGAAAATGAACAATACCCTCCTGAAAAAAGACTGGGTTATAGAAGACATCAAGGAGGGAATAAGGAAATTCATAGAAAGCAACGAGAATGAAAATACTTCCTATCAAAACCTCTGGGACACAGCAAAAGCAGTGCTCAGAGGTCAATTTATATCAATAAATGCACACATACAAAAAGAAGAAAGAGCCAAAATCAGAGAACTGTCCCTACAACTTGAACAAATAGAAAGTGAGCAACAAAAGAATCCATCAGGCACCAGAAGAAAACAAATAATAAAAATTAGAGCTGAACTAAATGAATTAGAGAACAGAAAAACAATTGAAAGAATTAACAAAGCCAAAAGCTGGTTCTTTGAAAAAATTAACAAAATTGATAAACCATTGGCTAGACTGACTAAAGAAATACAGGAAAGGAAACAAATAACCCGAATAAGAAATGAGAAGGACCACATCACAACAGAACCAAATGAAATTAAAAGAATCATTTCAGATTATTATGAAAAATTGTACTCTAACAAATTTGAAAACCTAGAAGAAATGGATGAATTCCTTGAAAAACACTACCTACCTAAACTAACACATTCAGAAGCAGAACACCTAAATAGACCCATAACAAAAAAAGAGATTGAAACGGTAATCAAAAAACTCCCAACAAAAAAAAGTCCTGGCCCGGACGGCTTCACTGCAGAGTTCTACCAACTTTTCAGAGAAGAGTTAACACCACTACTACTAAAGGTATTCCAAAGCATAGAAAATGACGGAATACTACCCAACTCATTCTATGAAGCCACCATCTCCCTGATACCAAAACCAGGTAAAGACATTACAAAAAAAGAAAATTATAGACCTATATCCCTCATGAACATTGATGCAAAAATCCTCAACAAAATTCTAGCCAATAGAATCCAACAACACATCAAAAAAATAATTCACCCTGATCAAGTGGGATTTATACCAGGTATGCAAGGCTGGTTTAATATCAGAAAAACCATTAATGTAATCCATCACATAAATAAAACAAAAGACAAAAACCACATGATCTTATCAATTGATGCAGAAAAGGCATTTGACAAAGTCCAACACCCATTTATGATAAAAACTCTTACCAAAATAGGAATTGAAGGAAAATTCCTCAACATAATAAAGGGCATCTATGCAAAGCCAACAGCCAATATCACTCTAAATGGAGAGAACCTGAAAGCATTTCCCTTGAGAACGGGAACCAGACAAGGATGCCCTTTATCACCGCTCTTATTCAACATCGTGCTGGAAGTCTTAGCCAGGGCAATCAGGCTAGACAAAGAAATAAAAGGTATCCGGATTGGCAAGGAAGAAGTAAAGTTATCACTATTTGCAGATGACATGATTATATACACAGAAAACCCTAAGGAATCCTCCAGAAAACTACTGAAACTAATAGAAGAGTTTGGCAGAGTCTCAGGTTATAAAATAAACATACAAAAATCACTTGGATTCCTCTACATCAACAAAAAGAACACCGAAGAGGAAATAACCAAATCAATACCATTCACGGTAGCCCCCAAGAAGATAAGATACTTAGGAATAAATCTTACCAAGGATGTAAAAGACCTATACAAAGAAAACTACAAAGCTCTACTACAAGAAATTCAAAAGGACATACTTAAGTGGAAAAACATACCTTGCTCATGGATAGGAAGACTTAACATAGTAAAAATGTCTATTCTACCAAAAGCCATCTATACATTTAACGCACTTCCGATCCAAATTCCAATGTCATATTTTAAGGGGATAGAGAAACAAATCACCAATTTCATATGGAAGGGAAAGAAGCCCCGGATAAGCAAAGCACTACTGAAAAAGAAGAAGAAAGTGGGAGGCCTCACCTTACCTGACTTCAGAACCTATTATACAGCCACAGTAGTCAAAACAGCCTGGTATTGGTACAACAACAGACACATAGACCAATGGAACAGAATTGAGAACCCAGACATAGATCCATCCACGTATGAGCAGCTGATATTTGACAAAGGACCAGTGTCAATTAACTGGGGAAAAGACAGCCTTTTTAACAAATGGTGCTGGCATAACTGGATATCCATTTGCAAAAAAATGAAACAGGACCCATACCTCACACCATGCACAAAAACTAACTCCAAGTGGATCAAAGACCTAAACATAAAGACTAAAACGATAAAGATCATGGAAGAAAAAATTGGGAGAACCCTAGGAGCCCTAATACAAGGTATAAACAGAATACAAAACATTACCAAAAATGATGAAGAGAAACCCGATAACTGGGAGCTCCTAAAAATCAAACACCTATGCTCATCTAAAGACTTCACCAAAAGAGTAAAAAGACCACCTACAGATTGGGAAAGAATTTTCAGCTATGACATCTCCGACCAGCGCCTGATCTCTAAAATCTACATGATTCTGTCAAAACTCAACCACAAAAAGACAAACAACCCAATCAAGAAGTGGGCAAAGGATATGAACACACATTTCTCTAAAGAAGATATTCAGGCAGCCAACAGATACATGAGAAAATGCTCTCGATCATTAGCCATTAGAGAAATGCAAATTAAAACTACGATGAGATTCCATCTCACACCAGCAAGGCTGGCATTAATCCAAAAAACACAAAATAATAAATGTTGGAGAGGCTGCGGAGAGATTGGAACTCTCATACACTGCTGGTGGGAATGTAAAATGGTACAACCACTTTGGAAATCTATCTGGCGTTATCTTAAACAGTTAGAAATAGAACTACCATACAACCCAGAAATCCCACTCCTCGGAATATACCCTAGAGATACAAGAGCCTTCATACAAACAGATATATGCACACCCATGTTTATTGCAGCTCTGTTTACAATAGCAAAAAGTTGGAAGCAACCAAGGTGTCCATCAACGGATGAATGGGTAAATAAATTGTGGTATATTCACACAATGGAATACTACGCATCGATAAAGAACAGTGACGAATCTCTGAAACATTTCATAACATGGAGGAACCTGGAAGGCATTATGCTGAGCGAAATGAGTCAGAGGCAAAAGGACAAATACTGTATAAGACCACTATTATAAGATCTTGAGAAATAGTAAACCTGAGAAGAACGCATACTTTTGTGGTTACGAGGGGGGGAGGGAGGGAGGGTGGGAGAGGGTTTTTCTATTGATTAATCAGTAGATAAGAACTGCTTTAGGTGAAGGGAAAGACAACACTCAATACATGGAAGGTCAGCTCAATTGGACTGGACCAAAAGCAAAGAAGTTTCCGGGATAAAATGAATGCTTCAAAGCTCAGCGGAGCAAGCGCGGGGGTCTGGGGAACATGGTTTGCGGGGACTTCTAAGTCAATTGGCAAAATAATTCTATTATGAAATCATTCTGCATCCCACTTTGAAATGTGGCGTCTGGGGTCTTAAATGCTAACAAGCAGCCATCTAAGATGCAGCAATTGGTCTCAACCCACCTGGAGCAAAGGAAAATGAAGAACACCAAGCCCACATGACAACTAAGAGCCCAAGAGACAGAAAGGGCCACATGAACAAGAGACCTACATCATCCTGAGACCAGAAGAACTAGTTGGTGCCCGGCCACAATCGATGACTGCCCTGACAGGGAGCTCAGCAGAGGACCCCTGAGGGAGCAGGAGAGCAGTGGGATGCAGACCCCAAATTCTCATAAGAAGACCAAACTTAATGGTCTGACTGAGACTGGAGGAATCCCGGCGGCCATGCTCTCCAGACCTTCTGTTGACACAGGACAGGAACCATCCCTGAAGACAACTCATCAGACATGAAAGGGACAGGTCAGCGGGTGGGAGAGAGACGCTGATGAAGAGTGAGCTAATTATATCAGGTGTACACTTGAGATTGTGTTGGCAACTCTTGTCTGGAGGGGGGATGGGAGGATAGAGAGAGAGGGAAGCCGGCAAAATTGTCAAGAAAGGAGAGACTGAAAGGGCTGACTCAAGACGGGGAGAGTAAGTGGGAGTAGGGAGTGAGATGTATGTAAACTTATATGTGACAGACTGATTGGATTTGTAAACGTTCACTTGAAGCTTAATAAAAGTTATTATAAAAAAAAAAAAAAAAAAAAAAAAAAAAAAAAACCAAAAGCATTGGGTGTCCATGATCAGGCTGCAGAACCCACCCACCTGTGCACTTTAGGGAACAGAGATGTATGTGATTTCCTCACAGACACTCAGGGACCAGTTGTCCACCCCTGCCTTGTACAGAACATAACCCCCTGCTGCAACCAGATACCTGTGCCTACACCAAACACCCCTGCCCCTCTAAGACTGTAGGAGAGAGGTTGTACCACACACTTGATGACTGACTACCTGGACAACCAAGCTGAATCCATCCAAGAAAAGTGAATGGACTCCTAGGCTTATACACCTGGTAACAGCTCTAACCATCAGGTGACAGGACGTTAGCACTTCAAAGGCACAAATAATCAAGCTAGCTCTCTTAAGCTGCCTATTTGGGCATATCAAAACAAAACAAAGCAATAAGCTAGGATACAGTAAGTAAACATAAAATAAATTAATATAATAACTTAGAGATGGCTTGGAGACAACAGTCAATATCAAATCACATAAAGAAGCAGACCATGATCGCTTCAACAGGCTCTTGAAACAAAATATCAAGGAATCTTCTGGATGAAGACGTATATCTGGAATTACCAGAGGCAGAATACAAATGATTAATTTACAAAACTCTTCAAAAGATAAGGAAGGAGATCAGGCAAAATGCAGAACAAGCCAATGAACACAGAGATAAAGCAGTCAAGGAAATTAAAAAGGTTATTCAAGAAATAACTCTAAAGATAGAAAAAATATATCAAGCAAACAACAATCAAAAAAGGGCAGGAATGGCAATATTAATTTCTGACAAAATGGACTTTAAAATTCACCACAAAGGATATGGAAGGAAACTATATAACAATTAAAGGGATAAAATGCCAGGGGGATATAACCATATTAAATATTCACACACCCAATGACAGGCTGCAAGATACATAAAACAAACTCTAACAGCATTGAAAAGTGAAAGAGACAGCTTCACAATTATAGTAGGAGACTTCAACACACCATGGTAAAGGACAGAATATCCAGAAAGAAGATAAATAAAGACACAGAAGACCTAAATGCCACAATCAATGAAGTTGATCTCATAGACATATACAGAACACTCCACCCAACAGCAGCCAAGTATAATCTCTTTTCCAATGAACATGGAACATTCTCTAGAATAGACCACATATTAGGTCATAAAGCAAGCCTTAACAGATTCCAAAATATTGAAATATTATAAAGCATCTTCTCTGACCATAAAGCCATAAAAGTAGAAATCGATAACAGAAAAAGCAGGGAAAAGAAATCAAACACTTGGAAACTGAACAACACGTTGCTCAAAAATGACTGGGTTAAAGAAGAAATTAAGGATGGAATAAAGAAATTCATAGAAACAGATGAGAATGAAAACACTTCCTATCAGAAAATTTGGGACACAACTAAAGCAGTGCTCAGAGGTCAATTTATAGCAATAAATGCACACATCCAAAAATAAGGGCCAAAATCAAAGAATTATCCCTACGAGTTGAACAAATAGAAAGAGAGCAACAACAACAAAAAAAAAAACCCTCAGGCACCAAAAGAAAGTAAATAATAAAAAATAGAGCAGAATTAAATGAAATAGAGAACAGAAAAACAACTGAAAGAGTTAACAAGACCAAAAGCTGGTTCTTTGAAGAAATTAACAAAATCAATAAACCATCGGCCAAACTGACAAGTGATAAACAGGAGGGGAAGCAAATACCCCAAATAAGAAATGAGATAGGCAACATCACAATAGACCCAATTGAAATTGAAAGAATTGTATCAGATAACTGAAAAAATTGTAGTCTAACAAATTTGAAAACCTCGAAGAAATGGACAAATTTCTAGAAACAAACCACCTACCTAAACTAACACAAACAGAGATAGAACAACTAAATAAACCCATAACAAAAGAAGAGATTGAAAAGGTAATTTAAAAACTCCCCTGCCCCCCCCAAAAAAGCCCTCGTCCTGACAGCTTCACTGGAGGATTCTACCAAACTTTCATAGAAGAGTTAACACCACTATTACTAAAGGTATTTCAGAGCATAGAAAAGGATAAAATACTCCCAAATTCATTCTATGAAGCCAGCATAGCCCTGATACCAAAACCAGGTAAAGACACCATAAAAAAAAGAAAATTACAGACCTATATCCTTCACGAACTTAGATGCAAAAATCCTCAACAAAATTCTAGCCAATAGAATTCAACAACATAAAAAAAAAAAAAAAAATTCATCATGACCAAGTGGGATTCATACCAGGTATGCAGGGATGGTTCAACATTAGAAAAACAATGTATGTAATCCATCATATAAATAAAACAAAAGACAAGAACCACATGATCTCATCAATTGATGCAGAAAAGGTGTTTGACAAAGTCCAACACACATTCATGATAAAAACTCTCAGCAAAATAGGAATAGAAGGAAAATTCCTCAACATAATAAAGGGCATTTATACAAATCCAACAGCCAGCATCATCCTAAATGGAGAGAGTCTGAAGGCATTCCCCTTGAGATCAGGAACCAGGCAAGGATGCCCATTATCACAACTCTTATTCAACACTGCGCTGGAGGTCCTAGCCAGAGCGATTAGGCTAGATAAAGAATTAAAAGGCATCCAGATTGGTAAGGAAGACTAATAGAAGAGTTCAGCAGAGTATTGGGATACAAGATAAACATAGAAAAATCAGTTGGATTCCCCTACACAAACAAAGAGAATGTCCAAGAGGAAATTACCAAATCAATACCATTTACAATAGACCCCAAGAAGATAAAACACTTAAGAATAAGTCTAACCAGAGACATAAAAGACCAACACAAAGAAAATTACAAGACACTACTGTAAGAAACCAAAAGAGACCTACATAAGTGGAAAAACATACCTTGCTCATGAACAGGAAGACTCAACATTATAAAAATCTCTATTCTACCCAAAGTTATCTATAGATACAATGCAATTCCGATCCAAATTCCAATGATATTTTTTAATTAGGTGGAGGAATAAATCACCAACTTCATATGGAAGTGAAAGAGGGCCCAAATAAGTAAAGCATTACTGAAAAAGAACAAAGCGGGAGGCCTCACACTACCTGCCTTTAGAACCTATTATACCACCACAGTAGTCAAAACAGCCTGGTACTGGCATAACAACAGATACATAGACCAGTGGAAAAAAATTGACAATCCAGATATAAATCCATCCATATATGAGCAGCTCATATTTAACAAAGGCTCAAAATCTGTTAAATGGGGAAAAGACAGTCTCTCTTTAACAAATGGTGCTGGCATAACTGGATATCTGCAGATAAATGAAGCAAGACCCATACCTCACACCATGCACAAAAACTAGCTCAAAATGGATCAAAGACCTAAATATAAAATCTAAAATGATAAAGATCATGGAAGAAAAAATAGGGACAACAATAAACCAAAATCCAAACTCGATGCCGCCGAGTCGATTCCAACTCAGAGCAACCCTATAGGACAGAGTAGAACTGGTTTAATCCAAAAACCACAAAACAACAAATGTTGGAGAGGTTGTGGAGAGACTGGAACACTTATACACTGCTGGTGGGAATGTAAAATGGTACAACCACTTGGGAAATTGATTTGGCCTTTCTTAAAAAGCTAGAAATAGAACTACCATAAGATCCAGCAATCCCACTCCTTGGAACGTATCCTAGAGAAATAAGAGCCTTTACACGAACAGATATATGCACACCCCTGTTCACTGCTAGTGTTTACAACAGCAAAAAGATGGAAGCAACCAAGGTGCCCATCAATAGATGAATGGATAAATAAATTATGGTATATTCACACAATGGAATACTATGCAATGATAAAGAACAATGATGAATCCGTGAAACATCTCATAACATGGAGGAATCTGGAAGGCATTATGCTGAGTGAAATTAGTCATTTGCAAAAGGACAAATATTGTATGAGACCACTATTATTAAGAATTTAAGAAATAGTTTAAACACGGAAGAAAATATTCTTGGATGGTTCAGAGGGTAGAGAGGGAGGGAGAGGGCTATTCACTAATTAAGACAGTAGACAAGAGCTATTTTAGGTGAAGGGAAAGATAACACACAGTACAGGTGAGGTCAGCACAACTGGACTAAACCAAAAGCTGAGAAATTTCCTGAATACATCTGAACTCTTTGAAGGCCAGTGTAGCAGGGGCAGGGTCTGGTGACCATGGTTTTAGGGGACATCTAGGTCAATCAACATAACAATACGTATTAAGAAAACATTCTGCATCCCACTTTGCTGAGTGGTGTCTGGGGTGTTAAACGCTAGCAAGTGGCCATCTAAGATGCATCAGTTGGACTCAACCCACCTGGAACAAAGGAGAATGAACACCAAAGACACAAGGTAATTATGAGCCCAGGAGACAGAAAGAGCCATATAAACCAGAGACTGCATCATCCTGAGGCCAGAAGAACTAGATGATATTTGGCTATAACCAATGACTGCCCTTACTGGGAACACAACAGAATCCCTGATGGAGCAGGAGAACAGTGGGATGCAAGCCTCAAATTCTTATAAAAGGACCAGACATAACGGTCTGACTGAGACTAGAAGGACTCCAGAGGTTCTGTTAGCCCAAGGCTAGAACCATTCCCAAAGCCAACTCTTCAGACACGGATCGGACTGGAAATGATACTGGTGAGGACTGAGCCTCTTAGATCAAGTAGACACATGAGACTATGTGGGCAGCTCCTGTCTGGAGGCGAGATAAGAAGGCAGAGAGGCGGAAAGGTGCTGTTTGAATGAACACAGGGAATACAGGGTAGTGGGGAGGAGTGTGCTGTCTCATTAGGGGGAGAGCAACTAGGAGTACATAAACAATCAAACAAACAAACAAAACCAAATCCAGTGCTGTCGAGTCGATTCCGACTCATAGTGACCCTATAGGACAGAGTAGAACTGTCCCATAGAGTTTCCAAAGAGCACCTGGCGGATTCTAACTGCCGACCCTTTGCTTAGCAGCCATAGCACTTAACCACTATGCCACCAGGGTTTCCAGGAATACATAGCAAGGTATATGTAAGTTTTTGTATGAGAGACTGACTTGATTTGTAAACGTTTACTTAAAGCACAATTAAAAAAAAAAAAAGCAATACTGCTTGAAAAGTAGGCTGCTTTAGTTATCAGAAAGTTGGAGAGCACTAAATGAGCTGTCCAGGTAACCTCAGCTTTTGGATAGCTGCTCGCCCTGCTTTGGAACTTGGAATGAGAAGCAGGTCACTGGCCCCTAAATCTAAGAAAAAAACCATTTTCGTCAAGTTGATTCTGACTCATAGCAACCCTACAGAACAGAGTAGAACTGCGCCATAGGGTTCTCAAGGAGCATCTGGTGAATTCCAACTGCTGACCTTTTGGTTAGCAGCCCAGCTTTGAACAACTGCACCACTGGGGCTCCAAATCTAGAAAACGGTAAGTATAAACAACAGGAAATGAGTCAACAGGGCCAATTTCTTCTTACCCTGGAAGGCAAGTATCCTCTATAGAAGACTGTGATTTGACAGTGTCATCAGTCCTCGGCTTAATAAGGCCCTTTCCAGTGAGATCTCAGTGATGTATTCCATCGAGGATCTTTGATGTAGAGGTAGTCATCAGTCGTTACACCATGCCACTATGTAAGCCTGTTGACAGGACCCCTTCAACTTTGAAGTGTTATTCTTTGACTAACTTTATCAACGCTCTAGAATAACTTAACACAGCATCGTTTTTTTTTTTTTTTCTTTAACCACCAGAATGTTTACCACTGTTTAGTTATAGAGAGAACAATGAGAATTCTTACAGGCCTGCCTATTGGTATTGTATGTATAAAGACTTTAAGCTTTCTTTCTCTTTGGTCTAAATCTCGTGTTCATTGTGCTCCAGTAAAGTATCTGCCTCTTTACTCAGCACAAATTCTAGCCAGATTATTTTTCAAAATTCTACTTTGGCGTTCCTCTAGCCCACTGCCCAAGGACTTCAGCTGGTATGGGCAGTGAAGAAATTGATTAATCTGTTGAGCTGTACCAGCCTCTTTACAATCTATTCTGTACATTTGTGCCTGGAATGCTGTTTTAGTCAAAACAAATATCTCAAGAGTTATTCTGCTGATAGTCCACCCCTGTAGATAAGCACATTTCTTCCCATCAGTCACCCATTTGTTATAAGCAGAAAGGATACGAGAGAAAAACATGGTGGGTGTGGCCTGGGGAGTTCCCGGCATGGGCCTCCATTTTCCCCAAGGACGTGGTGTGCTCTCCACTGCATAGATGTTCTCACCACTCTAGGAGGTCCCAAAAGAGCAAGTCCATATGTCTCTTAAGCATTTAGTTAGATTTAAGAGGCAGTTTCTTCTTTGCTGAGAGGTAAATAGCCACCTAAGCTTCCATCCTGTGATCTCTTCCTGTCAGCCTAACATCAAATAGTTTTAAAATTGTCCTTGGAGGACCAGGGATGGCTGTTCTGCCCTTGCAGTCTTGAATCATCTGTCTAGTTGTAAAGTGGGTAAAATGTAAATGGCAAAGGATTAAACTATACCCTGTCCAACAGAAAATGTAAGAGATAAAATGGTGCCTGGCAGAGGTAAGTTGTTTTATTCTCCCATGTAAATGTCAATGACAAGAACACATGTCAATGATGAGATAACACAAGTTATAAATCATATTCTGTCACATTTTTATGATATAGTCAAATACACAAAACTGCCTTTTTCTCCCTAAAAGAATGACATTGGATTCTTGTAAAGTAATGGCTGATCTATTAAGGTTTATGCTGAGATCTTGGGAAATATTGCCCCAGTGGATCCTAAATTGTTAATTACTCTGATAACAGGGGCAAAAGCCACAATACCTCTGTAGGAGAGAGGGAGGCATAACCTTCGAATGTGCTATCCCTTATAAAGATTAGGAAGAATTATTGACAGACAGAGAGCTATATTACCTTCACCATGTATCTTTCATCCCATTGAAGTGATTAAAAAAAAAAAAAAAAAAAAAGAAGGGAAATCAGCCAAGGTAACAGAATATTTTTTTTTTTTTCTGAAGCCACTGCTCATAGCAGGTAAATGTTCAAGTCTGGAAGGTACAGCCAAGGAACGCTCTATGGAAAATAAACTTTGAATGCAAAAAAAAACCCCAATCCTAATAATAGCTTCATTTTCTACTGGGAAGTCAACAAGAGCAAAGAGGAAATGACCCAGTTTTAGAGGTCTCTCTCCATCACAAAATGCTGAAGCTGCAGCTGAGATAATTGTCAACACTGAAATTGTCATTTCATTCCCAAGATTAGCCTTGATGCAGAGAATGGATCAGTATGGATTACCCTGCTCTGGAAGATCTCTTTAAAGAGATCAGAAATCTTTTTCCTCAACACTTTCACAGGGATGTTCATCTCTTCTCTGTGGTGCTGGGTACAGTAGTCGTGCCACGTCCTTGGAAGCATCATGGTCTAATTTAGCAGGTGATTTATTGGGTGCCCATAACCTCTGAGGCCACAGTTTGTAAATGATGATAGATCTGAAGTCCCAGCATGTGAAAACAGGCTTTCAGAGTAGGGTGAAGCAGAGGTTCCATCAGCAACTGGACGCTTTTCTCAAACACACACACATACAGGAAAATTCTCTAAGGAAAGGAAAAATCCACCACACAGGGATTTTGAAATGTGTAATAAGTCCTTATAATGGCTTGTATCAAAAATAAATCAAGCAGGTATCTCATTTTTGCTTTAATAGTCCAAAAATGAATCCTCAGCAGGACACACTATTTAAGTACCTATTTGTGCTTCTCTGTAAGATGTGACACTAAGGATATGAACTCCCACTAGGAGTTTATAATTCTAAGGAAAAGTGCACAATGACAGAGACAAATAAATGGAGAATATTATCGAAGCAAACAGGTTAGAAATGGGTAGACTTGTCTTCATAAAAAAAGTTCTCTAGAGAAAACAGAGTCAATATTTTGGTGTAAGCTTGAAGTGTCAGCCTCTTAGGGCTTATCTAAAAACACACAGAGAAAATCATTTATACCTGAAAATAGTCTTAAATTTTAAATTGACTTTGGTACATGGTCTGTGGTTTGAGGCCAAAATAAAATATTTTCTGCCCAATTGTGGTACACAACTAATTCTCACTAATGAAATTTGATATCTCTGGTGTAGCCACAGCAAACATATAAGGTGGATTGAATTTTGTTGGGAAATATGAGCTCAAAAACAAGGATCTGTGGAATCAGCTAGAGAGATCGATTTTGACTGTAACTCAGCTTTTTCCTCTACTGTTTAATAATCATGAAAATACGATCAATTTCTTAACTAATAAAGAAATATCTTAACAAATGTATTACTCAAAAAACAAAATACACATACACAGGCCAGCCAGACATGCTTTTTCCTTTGAAACACTGCTTCTATTACTTGAAGAAAACACATTTAAAAAAAAATAAAGCAGAGGTGGGGCCAAGACGGCTGACTAGGTAGAAGCTACCGTGGATCCCTCTTGCAACAAAGACTCGAAAAAACAAGTGAATCGATCACATACATGGCAATCTACGAACCCTGACCATCAAACACAGAACTAAGGAGTTGACCTGAGTGACAGGGAAGTGAAAAGCTGCCCCCTGAAGCAGTGACCGCTTCTGGAACCAGCGTCCTGCACCACAGCCTTGTGCCCTCGGGATTCCCTGGTGCTGGAGTGGTGAGGCTGATTGCGGTTTACTGACACGGGGCAAGCATGGGATGCAGCCCTAACCCCTAACCCCCTGGAGTAACCTCAGTAGAGACTCAGCCAGCACAAGCTGGCTGCACACTGACGCAGCTGACAAGAGAATGAGCAACCACGGGGAAGCAGCGACTGTTTTCAGAGCCTGGAGCCAGCGTCACAGTCAGATAACCTTGGTGCCAGGCTTTGGACTAAGTGCAGAGGAGCTGAGCACGGCTTCCTGAGATGGCGCAAGCACAGGATGCAGCCCTAGCCCCCTGATTAACCTCGGGTGAAATCCAGCCAACGCACGCAGGCTGCACAAAGATGCGACTGACAGAAGAAATCATGGGGAAGCAGCGACTGGTTTTGGAGCCTGGAGTGCAGTGTCCCAGCCAGAAAACCTTGGCACTGGGCTTTAGACTAGGAGCGGAGGAGCTGACCACGGCTTCCTGGGATGGTGCAAGCACAGGATGCAGGCCTGAGCCTAGGGGGCAATCTCGACCCAGCCAGCGACACAGGCTACACGCCCCTCTGGAATCTCAGATAAAACAGTCATCGCCAAGCAAGATAAGTAACTTTGTCTATATCGCCATGCTACTCTCTCCTATCTATCTGATCCCTCCCCTCCCTGCCCTAGGCAGCTTCATTAACAATGGAATTTCCTGGCCCAGGGAATGAAGTCCTCTGCAGGTTTTTTTTTTTTTTTTTCCTAACCCATTCTCCTGGCCTGAGAGAAGCAGCAATTAACAACCCAGGGGGGAAAAATCCCTCCCTGACTTCCCTAAACTGGAATAAAAATACAGAACCAGCTCCAGCCAAGCATATGAGATCCACAGTCTTTGGCTTTCATCCCTACAGGGAACCAGGTGGCTATTATAATGCAAGGGTAATTCTGATAGAGATCTGACTGTAATTGTTTTAGTGGAGCAGTGGAAAGACAAGTTTTCGAGGTCTGATACCTCTCTACTCATTAAACAGAGCCCTCACTGATCCACAGTGGGGAACTGAGGGCTGAAGCTCCACCCAAACCACCTAGCCACCTGCTAAAGGGCTCTGAGGATAGTGACACTTACCAGTCTTTAGAGGTACAATCATTGGGTGCCTTAGGTACAGCTGCAGAGCCCACCCACCAAAGTGCTCTAGGAATAGAGACACACCTACCTCACTGGCACGTGGGGGAAGGCTGTCACCATCCTGCCCTCCTTAAAGTGTGACCCCCTACCGCTACTAGAATCTGGTACACACAACTATCACCACTACTCCTCTAAGTTAATAGGTGACAGTCTACACTACACACTTGGTGACTCAAAATCAGAACACCTAATCTGATTCTATTCAAGAATAGTGAATGGACTCAGGCTTATATATCTGGTAACAGCTCAAACCAGCTGGTAATAGGAGATAAGTGATTCAAAGGCTACATCAATCAACACGTTGCAATCTAGTAGCCCATCTGGGTATACTGAAACAAAAGAAGAAGATAAGACTCAGTGAGCAAATATAAAATAAATCATTACAATAACTTATAGATGGCTCGGAGACAGCAGTCGATCAAATCACATAAAGAAGCAGACCATGATTGCTTCTACAAATCCCCAAATCAAAGAATCAAAATCTTTCCCAAATGAAGATACAATCCTGGAATTGCTAGATGCAGAATATAAAAAACTAATACACAGAACGCTTCAAGACATCGGGGATGACCTCAGAAATGAAATAAGGCAATCTACAGAAAAAGCCAAGGAACACACTGATAAAGCAGTTGAAGAGATCAAAAAGATTATTCAAGAACATAGAGGAAAAATTAATAAGCTGTAAGAAACCATAGAGAGACAGCATTCAGAAATCCAAAAGATTAACAGTAAATTTACAGAATTAGACAACTCAACAGGAAGTCAGAGAAGCAGAATTGAGGAATTGGAATGGAGAGTGGGAAAGCTGGAGAATAAGGCAATTGACACCAATAGAGTTGAAGAAAAATCAGATAAAAGAATTAAAAAAATAAAGAAATCTTAAGAATCCTGTGGGACTCTATGAAGAAGAATAACTTGCATGTGGTTGGAGTTCCAGAACAGGGAGGGATAACAGAAGACACAGAGAATAGCTGAAGATCTTTTGGCAGAAAACTTCCCTGGCATCATGAAAGACGGGAGGATATCTATCCAAGATGCTCATCGAACCCCATACAAGATTGATCCAAAAAGAAAATCACCAAGACATATTATCATCAAACTTGCCAAAACCAAAGATAAAGAGAAAATTCTAAAAGCAGCCAGGGATAAAAGAAAAGTCACCTACAAAGGAGAATCAATGAGAATAAGTTCAGACTACTCAGCAGAAACCATGCAGGCAAGAAGGCAATGGGATGACATATCTAGAGCACTGAAGGAGAAAAACTGCCAGCCAAGAATCACATATCCAGCAAAACTCTCTCAAATATGAAGGTGAAATTAAAACATTTACAGATAAACACAAGCTTAGAGAATTTGCAAAAACCAAATCAAAGCTACAAGGATTATTGGAGGAAATTCTTTGGTCAGAAAATCAATATCAGGTACCAACACAACACAAGGTCACAGGACAGAACATCCTGATATCAACTCAAATAGGGAAATCACAGAAACAATATAAGATTAATTTAAAAAAGAAAAAAATGCTCAAAACAGGATATCATTAAAGTCATTATGTAAAAGATTACAATAATCAAAAAAGAGGGACTAAATACAGGAAGCATAGATCTTCCATATGGAGAGGAACACAAGGTGATATAGGACAGTATAAGTTGGTTTTTACTTAGAAAAATAAGGGTAAATATTAAGGTAACCACAAAGAGTTCTAACAATTCCATACTTCAAAATAAAAACCAAGAAAAACATAACGACTCAGCAAAAATAAATTCAACTACTATGAAAATGAGGAACACACAATTTACACAGAAAAACTTATCAGCACAAAAAGGTAAGTGGAAAAATGATATTGTCAACAACACACAAAAAAAGGCATCAAAATGACAGCACTAGACTCATTCTTATCTATAATTACGCTGAATGAAAATGGAGTAAGTGCACCAATAAAGAGACCGAAAGTCTCTGACTGGATATAAAAACACGATCCATCTACATGCTGCCTACAACAGACTCATCTTAGACTGAGAGACAAAAACAAACTAAAACTCAAAGGATGGAAAAAAACATATCAAGCAAACAACAATCAAAAAAAAGCAGGAGTGGCAATATTAATTTCTGACAAAATAAACTTTAAAGTTAAGTCCACCACAAAGGATAAAGAAGGACACTACATAATGATTAAAGGGACAGTTGACCAGGAAGATACAACCATATTAAATATTTATGCACCGAATGACAGGGCTGCAAGATACATAAAACAAACTTTAACAGAATTGAAAAGTGAGATAGACACCCCCACAATTATAGTAGGAAACTTCAACACACCACTTTCGGTGAAGGATAGGACTTCCAGTAAGAAGCTCACAGAGAAATGGAAGATCTAGTTGCTACAATCAACCGACTTGACCTCATAGACTCATACAGAACATTCCACCCAACAGCTGCAAAGTATACTTTTTTCTAGTGCACATGGAACATTCTCTAGAGTAGATCACATGTTAGGTCATAAAATAAACCTTTGCATAATCCAAAATATCAAAATATTACAAAGTATCTTCTCAGACCATAAGGCCATAAAAAGTAGAAATCAATAACAGAAAAAGCAGGGAAAAGAAATCAAATACTTGGAAATTGAACAATACTCTGCTCAAAAAAGACTGGGTTATAGAAGACATTAAGGAGGGAATAAAGAAATTCATAGAATGCAAAGAGACTGAAAACACTTCCTATCAAAACCTCTGGGACATAGCAAAAGCAGTGCTCAGGGGTCGATTAATATCGATAAATGCACACATACATAAAGAAGAAAGGGCCAAAATCAGAGAACCTTCCCTACAACCTGAACAAATAGAAAGCAAGCAACAAAAGAATCCGTCAGGCCACCAGAAGAAAACAAATAATAAAAATTAGAACAGAATTAAATGAATTAGAGAACAGAAAAACAATTGAAAGAATTAACAAAGCCAAAAGAGGGTTCTTTGAAAAAATCAACAAAATTGATAAACCATTGGCCAGACTGAATAAAGAAATAAAGGAAAGGAAACAAATAACCCAAATAAGAAATGAGATGGGCCATAACACAACGGACCCAACTGAAATTAAAAGAATCATATCAGATTATTACGAAAAATTGTACTCTAAGAAATTTGAAAACCTAGAAGAAATGGATGAATTCCTAGAAACACACTACCTACCTAAACTAACACAATCAGAAGTAGAACAACTAAATAGACCCATAACAAAAAAAGAGATTGAAAAGGTAATCAAAAAACTCCCAGCAAAAAAAAAAAAAAAAAAACACCCTGTCCCGGACGGCTTCACTGCAGAGTTCTACCAAACTTTCAGAGAAGAGTTAACACCACCACTACTTAAGGTATTTCAAAGCATAGAAAAGGACAGAATACTACCTAACTCATCCTATGAAGCCAGCATATCCCTGACACGAAAACCAGGTAGACACCACAAAAAAAGAAAATCACAGACCTATATCCCTCATGAACATAGGTGCAAAAATCCTCAACAAAATTCTAGCCAATAGAATTCAACAACATATCAAAAAAATAATCCACCATGACCAAGTGGGATTTATACCAGGTATGCAAGGTAGGTTCAATATCAGAAAAACAATTAATGTAATCGACCATATAAATAAAACAAAAGACAAAAACCACATAATCTTATCAATTCATGAGGAAAAAGCATTTGACAAAGTCCAACACACATTCATGATAAAAACTCTCAGCAAAATAGGAATGGAAGGAAAATTCCTCAACATAATAAAGGGCATTTATACAAAGCCAAAAGCCAACATCATCCTAAATGGAGAGAGCCTGAAAACACTCCCACTGAGACTGGGAACCAGACAAGGATACCCTTTATCACTGCTCTTATTCAACATTGTGTTGGAGGTCCTAGCCAGAGCAATTAGGCTACACAAAGAAATAAAGGGCATCCGGGTTGGCAAGAAAGAAGTAAAATTATCTCTATTTGCAGATAACTTGATCTTATACACAGAAAACTCTAAGGAATCCTCAAGAAAACTACTGAAATTAATGGAAGAGTTCAGCAGAGTTTCAGTTTAAAAGATAAACATACAAAACTCAGTTGGATTCCTCTACATCAACAAAAAGAACATCGAAGAGGAAATCACAAAATCAACACCATTCACAGTATCCCCCAAGAAGATAAAATACTTAGGAATAAATCTTACCAAAGATGTAAAAGACCTATACAAAGAAAACTACAAAGTACTAGTGCAAGAAACTAAAAGGGACCTACATAAGTGGAAAAACATACCTTGCTCATGGATAGGAAGACTTAACATAGTAAAAATATCTATTCTACCAAAAGCCACCTATATATGCAATGCACTTCCAATCCAAATACCAGCAACATTTTTTAATGTGATGGAAAAACAAATCACCAACTTCATGTGGAAGGGAAAGAAGCCTTGGATAAGTAAAGCATTACTGAAAAAGAAGAACAAAGTGGGAGGCTTCACTCTACTTGATTTTAGAAGATATTATAAAGCCACAGTAGTCATAACAGCCTGGTACTGGTACAACAGGCACATAGACCAATGGAACAGAACTGAGAACCCAGATATAAATCCATCCACATATGAGCAGCTGATATTTGACAAAGGTCCAGTGTCAGTTAATTGGGGAAAAGATAGTCTTTTTAACAAATGGTGCTGGCATAACTGGATATCCATTTGCAAAAAAATGAAACAGGACCCATACCTCACACCATGCACAAAAACTAACTCCAAATGGATCAAAGACCTAAACATAAAGACTAAAATGATAAAGGTCATGGAAGAAAAATAGGGACAACGTTAGGAGCCCTAATACAAGGCATAAACAGAATACCAAACATTACTAAAAATGACGAAGAGAACCAGGTAACTGGGAGCTCCTAAAAATCAAACATCTATGCTCATCTAAAGACTTCACCAAAAGAGTAAAAAGACCACCTACAGATTGGGAAAAATTTTCAGCTATGACTTCTCTGACCGGGCCTGATCTCTAAAATCTATACGATTCTGTTAAAACAACCACAAAAAGACAAACAACCCAATTAAAAATTGGCCAAAGGATATGAACACGCACCTCACTAAAGAAGATATTCAGGTGGCTAACAGATACATGAGGAAATGCTCTCAATCATTAGCCATTAGAGAAATGCAAATTAAAACTATGATGAGATTCCATCTCACTCCAACAAGGCTGGCACTAATCCAAAAAGCACAAAATAATAAATGCTGGAGAGGCTGTGGAGAGACTGGAACACTTATACACTGCTGGTGGGAATGTAAAATGGTACAACCACTTTGGAAATCGATCTGGCGTTTCCTTTAAAAGCTAGAAATAGAAGTACCATAAAGTACCATACGAACCAGAAATCCCACTCCTCGGAATATATCCTAGAGAAACAAGAGTCTTTACACGAACAGATATATGCACACCCGTGTTTACTGCGGCACTGTTTACAATAGCAAAAAGCTAGAAGCAACCAACGTGTCCATCAATGGACACATGGATAAATAAATTACGGTATATTCACAGAATGGAATACTACACATCGATAAAGAACAGTGAGGAATCTGTGAAACATTTCATAACATGGAGGAACCCAGAAGGCATTATGCTGAGTGAAATTAGTCAGATGCAAAAGGACAAATATTGTTTAAGACCACTATTATAAGATCTTGAGAAATAGTTTAAACTGAGAAGAACACATTCTTTTGTGGTTATGAAAGGGGGGAGAGAGGGAAGGTGGGAGGGGGTTTTTTACTGATTAGATAGTAGATAAGAACTACTTTAGGTGAAGGGAAGGACAATACTCAATACAGGGGAGGTAAGCACAACTGGACTGGACCAAAAACAAAGAAGTTTCCTGAATAAACTGAATGCTTTGAAGGTCAGCGGAGCAGGGGTTTGTGGACTATGGCTTCAGGGGATATCTAAGTCAATTGGCAAAATAAATTTTATTAAGAAAACATTCTGCATCCCACTTTGAAGTGTGGCATCCGGGGTCTTAAACGCTAACAAGCGGCCATCTAGGATGCACTAATGAGTCTCAACCCACCTGGATCAAAGGAGAATGAAGAACACCAAGGTCACAAGGTAATTATGAGCCCAAGAGACAGAAAGGGCTACATGAACTAGAGACTACATCATCTTGAGACCAGAAGAACTAGATCGTGCCCGGCCACAACTGATGACTGCCCTGACAGGGAACACAACAGAGAACCCCTGAGGGAGCAGGAGAACAGTGGGATGCAGACCCCAAATTCTCATATAAAGACCAGACTTAATGGTCTGGCTGAGACTAGAAGGACCCCAGCAGTCATGGTCCCCAAACTTTCTGTTGGCCCAGGACAAGAACCATTCCCGAAGCCAACTCATCAGACATGGAAGGGACTGGACAATGGGTTGGAGAGAGATGCTGATGAGGAGTGAGCTACTTGCATTAGGTGGACACTTGAGGCTATGTTGGCATCTCCTGTCTGGAGGGGAGATGGGAGGCTAGAGGGGCTTAGAAGCTGGCGAAATGGACATGAAAGGAGAGACTGGAAGGAGGGAGCAGGCTGCCTCCTTGCGGGGGAGTAAGTGGGAGTATGTAGTAAGATGTATAGAAGTTTTTATGTGAGAGACTGACTTGATTTGTAAACTTTCCCTTAAAGCACAATAAAAATTATTTAATAAAAAAAAAATAAAGCATAGCATCAAATGTCAGCTCGTTAGTGTGGTGACCTGTAAACATGTGGCTGATGACTTCTAACTTGCTGGGTACACAGTGTCTGAACCTTTATCCTTGTTAACATTTGATCAAAACGAAGAGTGAGGAGTGAATACTTTGTTGCTGTGAATCATCATTTTCCCTGCAAAGGATGACTCATTTCCTGATATTTGGACTCCTTTGATTTGAAATATATAAAGGTTTTGGTGTTTGAACAGGCCATGAAACCAGCATATAGCAAGGATTAGTGCAGCACTGAAGTCCAGCCTACAGGAGCTGTGAAACGCTCCCTTTCATTTCCAGAGCAGGGGGCAGCCAGCCAGCAGCATCCTCAGGACAATGCTTGTGCCCAAGCCTGGTTTATTTCCAACTAGCTGCAACGGCCACTTGCCCCTCTCCCAGCCCACGTGGAGATGGCGGCTACTTTAAAACCCCCACAACACAGCAGGGAAATTCTACCTGAAAGGGAGGAGAGCAGAACAGCACCAAAGAACACAGGGATGACTCTTTCGTACATGTACTTCAGAGAATTACTCTCAAACCCAGGTTTCACGCTCAGAAGTACCAGGTAAAGAGGGCGTGGCTGAGTTCCTGGGTGCTCTCCGATGCTGATGATAACCCAGGTTCCTCCCCTCCTTGTTTCCACCTGCCAACTAGTTACCCGTATGGAGTCAACTCCGACTTACAGTGACTCCATGTGTCAGAGTAGACAGACATGTGCTCCACAGAGTTTTCAATGGATGATTTTTCAGAAGTAGACTGCCAGGCCTTTCTTCTGAGGCACCTCTGGGTGGATTCAAACTGCCAATCTTTCAGTTAGCAGCTGAGAGTGTTAACTGCCACCCAAGGACTCCTTTTTTTCAATTAAAGACATTTTTAAAAAAACAGTATCTCTCCACTTCAACGATGTACCTCCTACAGCCTGCCAGGATGTCAGTGCATTAAAAGTAAAAAGAGGGAAATAGAGTTTCCCACTTACCTGTTTTCTGTTACAATGTAGCCATATTCCTCCTCATCAGAAGACTTGACTTCTAACTGCAGGCCTGTGCCTGCGCGCTGTTGAGATTCTGCCTGAAGGCTTTCATCTTGCTTCAAAGCCCCTGGAATCCAGTTTTGATAATCCCTAAACCCATCCACTCTGGGTTCAGAATTTGGCTTATCAAATAGCTCTTTGGAGTAAGTCTGACTCCTGACATTTTCAATGCCGACGTTAACTTCTTCCGAAGACTGGGGTTCCTCCGATTTCTTGATATCAGTTTTAAATGACTTGGCAAGAGGAAGAGCCTCAGGCATGTGTTGGGGCTTGTGTTCCTTTAAGAGGTCCCCAAGTTTGACATTCAAGTGTTTGACCTAGTGGAAAGAAAAATTCCCATAAGATGATGCCTAATAAAAGATTGTTGACATGCATGAATCTAAAGAATATTTGTCATAAAAATCATCCATATGGTACAATAACAGGCAACTTCAAATGAAAACAGTTGATGAAAGCTTTTACAGTCAGTATTCAGAATTACATCTAGATGAGAAATTTTAAACAAAATGGAAGATGCAGGCATTATGTATCAGTATCACTTCAGTGGAGACCCTGGTGGTGCCGTTGTTAAGAGCTACAGCTGCTAACCAAAAGGTCGGCAGTTCAAATCCATCAGGCGCTCCTTGGAAACTCTATGGGGCAGTTGTATTCTGTCCTATAGGGTCACTATGAGTCAGAATCAACTCGATGACAACAGGTTTGGTTTTTTTTTTTTATCACTTAAATAGTTCATTCTCTCTTTCCCCTGCTCTATTTCTCTGTGTCTGTCTCTCTCTCTCTCTCTACACACACGCACACATCTTCCTAAAGAATCTGATTTGTAAACATAGATCCCTTGCTTCTATATTTTGAAAAATTGATTCTGAGATGGCATCCTTCTAGAAACAATGATAACCTAACAACAAGAATAATAATAATAGAACTTTTCCAATGTACAAAGGCACCATACTAAACACTTTGTATGTATTAACTCACTGAATCTTCAAAATAACCCTAAGACTTAGGAGCTGTCATCCTCCCATTTTGCAGAAAGCACAAAGAACGTTAACCCACTTGTGAAAACATCACAGGGACACGTAATTGCTGTCTCACAGTATACAGGGGATATTTGGTCAAGTCTTGCAATGCTCACACCCTATGCTGAAACCTATTTCCTGGAAAAGGGGCTCCTCAGAACCACTTAATTGATGCTTAAAAAAAAAAACTGTTTCTGGTTTCATTGATTCTCTCTCTCTCTCTTTTCTCTAATTTATTTCTGCTCTGGTCTTTGTTATTTCCTTCCTTTTGGAAGCTTTGGCATTAGTTTGCTCTTCTTTTTCTAATTCCTCAAGTTGTAAATTTCAGTTTTTGATTTGAGATCTTCCTTCTTTTATTATGTGCTTACCCTTATAAAATCTTCCCACCCCCCAGCACTGCCTTCACTGCATTCAATAAGTGTTAGAATGTTCTCCTTTCATTTTCATTTTTTCTAGTAGGTGTATATTTCTGATTTCTCTCTTGATTTATTCCTTGACTCATAGCTGTTTAATCGTGTTTAATTTCCACACATTTGAGTACCTTCCAATTTTCCTTCCACTATTAATTTCTAGTTGCATTCCATTGTGGCCAGAGAAGATGTTTGTAAGATTAAAATCTTTTCAAATTTACTGAGATGTCTTTTGTGACCTAGAATTTGGTCTATCCTGGAGAATGATCCATGTATATGGCGAAGAATGTGTACTGTTGGGTGAAGTATTCAATACATGTCTGTTAAGTCTAGTTGGTTTACGGTGTTGATCAAATCCTCTACTTCCTTTTTTATCTTCTTTCAAGATGTTCTGTCCATTATTGAAAGTGGTGTATTGATGTCTCCAACTATTGTAGAATTTTCCGTTACTCCCTTCAATTTTGTCAGTGTTTCCATCATATATTCTGGGCTCTGATGTTAGGTGCATATATATTCAAAATTGTTATATCTTCTTGATGAACTGACACTTTTATCATTATATAATGTCCTTCTTTATCTCATAATAGATTTTGATGTAAAGTCTATTTTATCTGATATCAACATACCACACCAGTTCTCTTTTGGTACTATTTGCATGGACTTTTTTTTTTCCATCCATTCACCTTCAACCTATTTATGTCTTTGGGCCAAAGATGTGTCTCTTGGAGACAGCATACAGATGGATTTTTTTTTTTAATCCATTCTGCAATTCTCTGCCTTTCAACTGAAGATTTTAATCTATTTACATTTAAGGAATTGCCTGTGAGAAAGAGATCACTTCTGCCATTTTCTTGTTTATTTTTTGTGTCCTATACCTTTTTTGTTCCTCATTTCCTCCAAAACTGCCATCATTTGTGCGTGTTAAATTTTTGCAGTGAAAAATTTTGATTCCTTCCTCTTTTCCTTTCCTTTATATTTTTAGATATTTTTCTTGTGGTTACCATGAAGATTACACTTAACATCATAGTATTATAACAACCTAGTTTATAGTGATACCAACTTGACTACAGGAACATATAAAGACTATTCCTACACGCTTCCTCCTCACATCCCACTTTATGTAGTTGTTATTATAAATTACATCATCATACATTATGTGTCCAATAGCATAAGTTTATAATTATATTTTATGTATTTGTCCTTTGGAATCACATAGGACATAACTACTAAAGTCACAAACCAAAAATACCATAAAACTGGCCTTTTTTTTTTTTTTTTTTTGCCCATGATATTACCTTTATTGGAATCTTTGTTTTCTGCATATGTCTTTGAGTTATTATCTAGAGTCCTTTCAGTGCTATCTGAAGAACTCCCTTTAGAATTTCTTCCACTGCAAGTCTAGTTGTCACAGACTCCCTTACCTTTTAATTATCTGGGCATGTCTTAATTTTACCCTCATTCTGGAAAGGCAGTGTTTTCAGATAGAGAATTTTTGGTAGACATTTCATTTCTTTCAGCACTTTAAATACATCATTCCTCTGCCTCTGGCCTCTAAGGACTCTGAGGAGAATTTATACTTAATCTTATTGAAGATCACTTGTCTGTGACATTTTTCTGCTCTCTTGCTGCTTTCAGAATTCTCTCTTTATCTTTGGCTTTTGAGAGTTCAGTTATAATGTGGCTTGATATGCATCACTTGGAGTTTTTTCTATTGGGAGTTCATTGAGCTTCTTGTATTTGTAGATTTACGTCTTTAATCAAATTTGGAATGCCATTATTTCTTCAAATATTTTTGTCATTGTTCCTTTCTAACTCTTCTTCTTGTGGGGTACCCATGATGCATATGTGAGTTTGCTTGGTGGTGTCCCACAATTCCATTAGGCTCTGCTCAGCTTTCTTAATCCTTTTTCTTTTTGCTGTTCAGACTCAATAATTTTGAATACTATATCATCTAATTCACTGATTCTTTTTTGGACAGCTCAATTCTGCTGCTGAACCCGTCCAGGGAATTTATTTCAAGTATTGGATTTTTGGCACAGTAGTTAAGAATTCAGCTGCTAACCAAAAAGTTGGCAGTTTCAACCCATGCAGTGACTCCACAAGAGAAACACCTGGTGATCTACTTCCGTAAAGGTGACAGCCAAGAAAACCCTATGGGACAATTCTATTGTCACATAGGGTTGCTATGAGTCAAAGCTGATTTCACAGCATCTAACAACAATGACATCTCTTATTAATATTCTCATTTTGTTCACGTGTAGTTTTCCTTTATTTGGAATGGGCACAAAGAGAGGTGATCAAACAGAATATGGAAATTATCAAGCAATATCACTAATATCACACACAAGTAAAATTTAGCTGAAGATAATTCAAAAGCAGTTTCAGCAGTACATCAACAGGAAACTGCCAGAAATTCAAGCCAGATTGAAAAGAGGACATGGAATAAGGGGTATCACTGCTGATCTCAGATCTTGGTTACAAGGGCGGGGAGGGGAAAGGATGGAAAAACACTAAGTATACAATAGATAAGTGGTAACTTTGGTGAAGGGTAAGACAGTACACAATACCGGGGAAGCCAGCACACCTTATACAAGGCAAGGTCATGGAAGCTCCTCGTTGTTGTTGTTAGCTGCCATCGAGTCAGTTCTGACTCATAGCGACCCTATGCACAACAGAATGAAACACTGCCTGGCCCTGTGCCACCCTTACAATCGTTGTTATGCTTGAGCTCATTGTTGGAGCCACTGTGTTAATCCACCTCGTTGGGGTCTTCCTCTTTTCCACTGACCCTGTACTCTGCCAAGCATGATGTCCTTCTCCAGGGACTGATTCCTTCTGACAACATGTCCAAAGTATGTAAGATGCTGTCTCGACATCCTTGCTTCTAAGGAGCATTCTGGCCGCACTTCTTCCAAGACACATTTGTTCATTCTTTGGCAGTCCGTGGTATATTCAATATTCTTTGCCAACACCACAATTCAAAGGCATCAACTCTTCTTCAGTCTTCCTTATTCATTGTCCAGCTTTCACATGCATATGATGTGATTGAAAATACCATGGCTTGGATCAGGCACACTTTAGTCTTCAGGGTGACATCTTTGCTCTTCAACACTTTGAAGAGGTCCTTTGCAACAGATTTACCCAATGCAATGTGTCTTTTGATGTCTTGACTGCTGCTTCCATGGCTGTTGATTGTGGATCCAAGTAAAATGTAATCCTTGACAACTTCAATTTTTTCTCCATTTATCATGATGTTGCTCATTGGTCCAGTTGTGAGGATTTTTGTTTTCTTTATGTTGAGGTGTAATCCATACTGAAGGCTGTGGTCTTTGATCTTCATTAGTAAGTGCTTCAAGTCTTCTTCACTTTCAGCAAGCAAGGTTGTGTCATCTGCATAACGCAGGTTGTTAATGAGTCTTCCTCCAATCCTGATGCCCCGTTCTTCTTCATGTAGTCCAGCTTCTCAGATTATTTGCCCAGCATACAGATGGAATAAGTATGGTGAAAGAATACAACCTTGAGGCACACCTTTCCTGACTTTAAACCAATCAGTATCCCCTTGTTCTGTCCTAACAACTGACTCTTGATCTATGTAAAGGTTCCTCATGAGCATAATTAAGTGTTCTGGAATTCCCATTCTTCACAGCGTTATTCATAGTTTGTTATGATCCACACAGTTGAATGCCTTTGCATAGTCAATAAAACACATGTAAACATCCTTCTGGTATTCTCTGCTTTCAGCCAGGATCCATCTGACATCAGCAATAATATCCCTGCTTCCACGTCCTCTTCTGAAACCAGCCTGAATTTCTGGCAGTTCCCTGTCGATATACTGCTACAGCCGTTTTTGAATGATCTTCAGCAAAATTTTGCTTGCGTGTTATATTAATGATATTGTTCTATAATTTCCACATTCAGTTGGATCACCTTTCTTGGGAATAGGCATAAATATGGATCTCTTCCAGTCAGTTGGCCAGGAACCTCTCTTCCATATTTCTTGGCATAGACGAGTGAGCACCTCCAGCGCTGCACCTGTTTGTTGAAACATCTCAATTGATATTCCATCAATTCCTGGAGCCTTGTTTTTCGCCAATGCCTTCAGAGCAGCTTGGACTTCTTCCTTCAGTACCATCAGTTCCTGATCATATGCTACCTCTTGAAATGTTTAAATATCAAATAATTCTTTTTGGTATAACTCTGGGTATTCCTTCCATCTTCTTTTGATGCTTCCTGCATCGTTTAATATTTTCCCCATGGAATCCTTCACTATTGCAACTCGAGGCTTGAATTTTTTCTTCAGTTCTTTCAGCTTGAGAAACACCAAGCGTGTTCTTCCCTTTTGGTTTTCCATCTCCAGTTCTTTGCACATGTCATTAGAATACTTTACTTTGTCTTCTCGAGAGGCCCTTTGAAATCTTCTGTTCAGTTCTTTTACTTCATCAGTTCTTGCTTTTGCTTTAGCTGCTCGACCCTCAAGAGCAAGTTTCAGAGTCTCCTCTGACATCCATTTTGGTCTTTTCTTTCTTTTAATGACCTCTTGCTTTCTTCATGGATGATGTCTTTGATGTCATTCCACAACTCGTCTGGTCTTTGGTCACTAGTGTTCAATGCATGAAATCTATTCTTGAGATGGTCTCTAAATTCAGGTGGGATATACTCAAGGTCATATTTCGGCTCTCGTGGACTTGCTGTGATTTTCTTCTGTTTCATCTTGAACTTGCATATGAGCAATTGATGGTCTGTTCCACAGTTGGCCCCTGGCCTTGTTCTGACTGATGATATTGAGCTTTTCCATCGTTTCTTTCCACAGATGTAGACACCCAAACACTCTGAGGGAACAAATTGCAGGGCTGAGGGCTGTGGGAACCATGGTCTTGGGGAACATCTAGCTCAACTTGCATGACAGTTTATAAAGAAAATATTCTACATTCTACTTTGGTGAGTAGCATCTGGAATCCTAAAAGCCTGTGAGTGGCCATCTAGGATACTCCACTGGTCTCACCCCTTTGGGAAGAAGGGAGGATGAAGAAAACTAAAGACATAACGGAAAGATTAGGCTAAAGGCCTAGTGGACCACAACTACCATGGCATCCTCCAGATTGAGTCCAGTACCACTAGATGGTGCCCGGCTACCACCAACTTCTCTGACAGTGATCACAATATGGGGTCCTGGACAGAGCTAAAGAAAAACACAGAACAAAATTCAAACTCACAACACACACACACAAAGACCAGACTTACTGGCCTGACAGAGACTGGAGAAACCCCGAGAGTATGGCCCCCAGACATCCTTTCAGCTCAGTAATGAGGTCACTCCCAAGGTTTACCCTTTAATCCAGAGTAGACAGGCCCATGAAACAAAATGAGACTAAAGGGCGACACCAGCCCAGGGGAAAGGACTAGAAGGCAGGAGGGGACAGGAAAGCTGGGGTTGAGAAGGGAGAGTGTTGACCTATTGTAGGGTTGTTGACCTTTGTCATAAAATAATATGTGTACTCACTGTTCTATGAGAAGTTAGTTTGTTCTGTAAACCATCATTTAAAATACAATTAAAAAAATAAATAAATAAAGGAGAGGGTCAGCAAAAGAGAGGGAGACCTTCAAGACATGGATTGACACAGTAAACACAACAATGGTCTCAAGCATTGCATATGTTGTGAGGATGGCACAAAACTGGGAAGCATTTTGTTCTGTTTTACATAGGGTCACTATGAGTCAGAGCCAACTTGATGGCACCTAACAACAACAACAACATAGTTTACCTGATTTCCTTTAAAGTTCTTTGTCCTAATTTTCCTTTATTTTTTTTGTGTGCATGTTTATACTTAAAAAAAAAAAAACTCTTCTAATCTCAATACCTGGGGTGTCATAGAGACAATTTTCTCTTCCTTCATTTGTTACTTTGAATGGGCTATCATTTCCAATTTCTTTGTACATCTTGTAACTTTTTGTTGAAACTGGGTCATTAGAATATTACAATGTATTAGTTCTGAGCATGTGTGAGAACTTCTCAATTCATCCATACACACAGTGCTTTCAGGTGCTAATTTCTGCAAGAAACTCTCAAGTGGTCACAATTTTTCTCACTGTTTCTCCTCTACCCTGTAAGAGCTCTGATTCAGACAAAGGTAGTGTTCAGTTCTTCAGGCAGCTGCCAGACAGATTAAAACAGACACACAAGATCAGAACTGTCTGCTATCCCTCCAGAGACAGAGATCAGGGCTTCTTCTTTGTGAACATGAAAGCCATGGTCCATCTCTACTGTAGCCACCTGGCTGCTGTCCTGGGAGGGGGGAGGGCAGGAACAGGAGATAAATAAATGTTCCCACTGTTTAAAATCACCTTTTTCTTGTTTCAGCTTGTTGTTAGTTGTTATAATCTTCCATCTACTTTTTCAGAGTTCCTAAAGAGTTTAGATGACATATTTATAATTGCTTCTCTTGGTGCTTATGTGGGAGGGTCAAGACAGTAGACCTGCTCATGCTGCTATCTTCCCAGAAGTCTATTCCACTAGTTTTTGATGGATATTTAGAGCAATAATCCTTCGTGCTTTCTTCTAGTACTTGCTAACAGGCATGGATCCAAAAATCCACTAAGATAATGTGACAAAAGAATTACTAACCAAAAACTATTTTTTCTACTTTATAAGTAGAGTTTCATAAAAACACGAAAATATTGTCATTGCTTGTTCCAAGTTGATTTGCTGTATCTTTAGGCTTTTATTAATGGCCTAAGGTTATTAAATAGGAAAAACTAATAAATTGTTCTGTGAGTGAATATTATCTGTGACTAAGTCATTTTTGAAATTTCTTTCTAAAACCAAATTGCAATAATGGAAATGTTCTCTAATCTGTACTGTCCAATATGTTAGCTGTTAGCCCCATGTGACTAATGAGCACTTGAATTATGGTTAGCACAACAGAGGGACCGAAATTTTAATTGCTACCATACTGGTCAGAGCAAGTCTAAATTATTGAGAACCTGTAAATGTCCCCGTATTAAATAAACCTTAGAGATCAGTGTATACAGTATGATATCAAGTATAAAAATTGGACATATAATGTTATCATTTGATATGTCTGGTTGTGGAAATTCTAAGAAAATATTAATATTCTTTATAAGAAACCATATTTGTCAAATTTCTACAATGGGTAAATACTAGTTTTATAATCTGAAAATAGATATTATTATTATATTAATACACACAGTTTTGTATGTACACTTTATACTTTTTCTCTATTTGGAAACTATGAGAATTTTTTTCCATCCTTTGTAGAAAAAAAACAAAGCAAACTTTGTATTTCGTAAAAGTTTCCAAACCATTAAAAAAAAAATTACTGACACCACTCTAGGTTTAAATTAAACTAAACATTAAGTGACATTCCATCTTACCTCTTCATAAATTTTATCATCATCTTCTTGTACTTTGTTATCTGTGAAAGACAGGAGCGTGAGCAAAATCTTTGTCAAAAGTATCATTACAAGGTGTTACAGCATGTAAAAAGATAACCACATAGAAGTCATCCTTCCTTACAGAAGATTAAGCATAATGATGCTGGTCTAATTTCTACTATAACATAAACCTATCCTGTTTATAGTATAAATAACAGTGTTCCACAAACTTCATGAAATAGGTAAACAATAGACATTGAGTCTTCCATAAATTACATTACTCAGTTCTATGGCTTTATGTATTATATTCAGTGTTAGCCTGAAGCAAGAAAAATCCATTGTACCTAGCAGCAGCTAATAGTTACAAACAAGAAAACTGAAGTATCTAGCCCAAACCACTTAATGGTTCAGATGGCTTCAGATTTCATTGACTTTGGTTATTTTCCTGTGGTGGTCATTTCTTTCCAAATAAATATAATACATACAATGCCCAATGGCACAGAACTCATTGTACACTCCTCAAGTGGAACAATAGCCCCTTGCAGATAGCAGCCACATCCCAGAGACGTTTTATATCCCTCTTAATGCACAGGTTAGGTATTAATTATTTTTAATTGTTGATTGACTAGTCAACATAAAACACTATTATGTGGAGTTTCAGTATATGTTCCTACATTATATTCATCAGTCAAGTAATGCTTCCAACCTCCAAGAAAGCCTTTGTCCCAACCAACAGAGAAAACAGGGACAAATCTGCAATTACATTTTTGGCACGTATTTTTGTTTTGTTTTTTAAAAGTTTTTACTGTGCTTTAAGTGAAAGTTTACAAATCAAGTCAGTCTCTCACACAAAAACTTATATACACCTTGCCACGTACTCCCAATTGCTCTTCCCCAATGAGACAGCCCGCTCCCTCCCTCCACTCTCTCTTTTCGTGTCCATTTTGCCAGCTTCTAACCCTCTCTACCCTCTCATCTCCCCTCCAGGCAGGTGATGCCAACATAGTCTCAAGTGTCCACCTGATCCAAGAAGCTCACTCCTCACCAGCATCCCTCTCCAACCCATCGCCAGTCCAAGCCCTGTCTGAAGAGTTGGCTTTGAGAATGGTTCCTGTCCTAGGCCAACAGAAGGTCTGGGGGCCATGACCTCTGGGGTCCTTCTAGTCTCAGTCAGACCATTAAGTCTGGTCTCTTTATGAGAATTTGGGGTCTGCATCCCACCGCTCTCCTGCTCCCTCAGGGGTTCTCCGTTGTGTTCCCTGTCAGGGCAGTCATCAGTTGTAGCTGGGCACCATCTAGTTCTTCTGGTCTCAGGCTGATGTAGTCTCTGGTTATGTGTTGGCACGTATTTTTGCAGGCCTACTATATGCAAATACTTTGTTAGGTGCTTTAATGTAGCTCAAAAAGAACCTGAAAAGTAATTAGGCAAGAAGGAAGGTCAATCTTCAAAGAAGAATTTGCTCCTTCTGAGATGTGGTCTCGGCTTCCCCCCAGAAGCAGCCTCAGAGGGTGGTTGTGGACCTCAAGGAAACATTTGAATGAATACTTTTCACTTTATTATTCAAATGTTTGATAATGTTCACTCTCACTATCCAAACAAAAATACTCTCCTATTTTTTTTTTCCTAGATCTGAACCTCAGCAGAGAGGAATTAGTACACCTCCTTACAGACAGCAATTTGCCTTTCAACATAATTGCCCTGGTAGGCTTAGCCTGTTAAGAAAGCTTTTAGAGGCAAAGTTCAAACAGATAAAAATCATTAATACAAATCCCCTTCTCTCCAGCAGAAAGGATGCATTAAGGTTTTCTTTGGTAAGCCCGCAGATCTCTCAACAGCTCTGAGGCCTCGTCCCTTCCCCCCAAATGTCTACCATAAATGTAAATGATCCAAGAAGCTGGAAGTTTCACCTTGTAAACTATCCTCACTCTTCTTGTCATTTTCATAAAATGCTGCTTCTGAGCTGTCTGCTTGTTCTCCTGGTTTTCCTTCAGCTTCTCTCCCGGTGTTTTCCTGATCCTCTTCTGTATCTCCACCTTGCATGGCCTCAGCAATCACACTGGCCATCTCATCTAGCTCCAGGAGACTTAGATCATCCACATTGACCTGGTGCCTCCTCAGGTCCTTCAGGAGATTCTGAATAAATGCTTCTAAAGTGCACACACAAAAATAAACACGAACAAATTATGCATTGAAATATCCAGGCCTGGATGCAAGGAAATACATCAAGTGTACTCAAACATTTTGAGGCAACTTTCCCATCAATGCTGAACAAAGAGTGAGTGCTCAATAAATACTTTTCGTATTTGTTGAATTTAAATCACATGTAAAATTTAGGCTACGACCATTGTTCAGTGTCTTTAAAAAGTTGAAGCAGAAGTAGAAAACCCACAGAGAACTATGGACAAACACATTAGTCTGATTAAGAGGATGGAAAGTGATACCTTTGTTATGGATTGGATTGTGTCCCCTAAAATATGTGTTTAATTCTTAACCCCTGTGCCTGTAAATATGACCCTGTTTGGAAATAGGTTTGTTGTTGTTGCTGTTATGTTAGGACTCTGGGAGGTGCAAGCAGTTAGCAATTGGCTGTTAACCTAAAAGTTGACGGTTTGAACCCACCCAAAGGCTCCACAGAAGAAAGGCCTGGTGAACTGCTTCTGTAAAGATTACAGCCAAGAAAACCTTACAGAGCAGTTCTAGTTTGTAACACATGGGGTCACCATGAGTTGGAATCAGCTCTACAACAACAGGTTTTGGTGCTTCTATTTTGTTATGTTAATGAGGTCATACCAGAGTAGGGTAAACCTAACCATGTCTAACTGGTGTCTTATCAAAAGAGCAGCAGACACAGAAACAAACACACAGGAGAAAGACAGATGCAAGGAACACCAAGGAACTCCTGAGGCTACTGATAAGGGTGGATCCTCCCCTAGAGCTGATTTAGTCTTCTAACATCCAAAGCTGTAAGACAACAAATTCCTGCTATTTAAAGCCACATACTTGTGACAGTTTTTGTAATGGCAGCACTAGGTAACTAAGAAAATCTCTCATAAAATAACTGGAATTATTTAACTAGGATGTAAGAACAATAGAGTAATTTCAGTTACAAAGAAATGATAAGCTTTTTCCATCTCACTTAGGAAGAAGAGAGATAACATCTAAAAGAGTGGCATGGTGCCAGACATACCATGAATGGCACATAATAACCTACCAAAGTTGATAGTCATTGTTTTTACCACTTTTTTTTGTCTATAGCTAGTAGATGAAAGCCTCTAACACTCTTTGGTCACCGCGACCAACACATCCTCCTTCATACAACATAAATAGCCCCAATTTATGTATGCGTTGTGTCCAAGAGTTTATTTGTAAGTCAGAGTGAAACTGAGAAGGCATTTCCTCTTTGAAACAATATTAGAATACAGGTTCCTTTACAAAGCCAGGTCATCAAATCTTTGCCTGAAATGTAACTACTACAGGGATTATAGAAATTACAGTTATTCAGGGACAAAGAGACTTCAGAAGTGTTACAGTCTGCGCTTCAGTGCCAGCACTGAGGGTAGGGACTCCACCACCTCCAAGGCAGCGTGATAGCTGCTATTAGGGTCCACGAGAATGCAGAGGTGGAAGAGGCACTAGGGATGGGGACCTGAGTCCACTGCCAATGACTACTTCCCTCACAGCTTCCATCTATCTTCAGTCCCTGGAGCAAGCTTCAGTTTTTTAGGCTTTTCCAAGGAAGTTTTCAGTTGTCAACAGTGCAAAGCACACAGGAGATAAGAACATCAAACAAGGAGTAAGAAGAGTCCCTTTTTCAAAGAGACTCTTAATATAATCTATGTATGGTGTTAAATGCCATGTAAATTGTGGGAAAGTCTTCATCCCCTGCTTTTTTGTCCTTGAGACACTTGTCCATTTCTTCTCTACTTCTCCACAAACCCTTCCCAGTCCTTCCAACTCCACTCCTTCCCCCATCTTTTGAAAAATTCTGACAATGTAGGCAAAGACTAGAACCATATTGTTGATAAAGTTAGATTTGGGGGTCTAAAGGATGGGGAGATCTCTAGCCACATTTCAAACAGAAACCTAGCAAATTCAAATATAAACCAATATATTATATTTATTATATATTATATATGTTATAATACATTACATTATATTATATATAATTTGAATATATTATGTTCAATATAACCCAATATAAATCAATGTCACTCTAAGTATGATTTTTTAGTTTGTTCATTTATTCATTTTACAATGAAGATATACTACTTTTACAATCTGAGAAAATACAATAGAAATATTTTTCTATGGGGGTGGGAGTCTGTCTCCCTGGGTACATTACTTTTTGCATTTCTCCCAAGCGACTGGGAGAATTGAGAAAGTAGAAAAGACAATGAGTAATGTAAGTCTTGGGGTTGGGAGTCTAGAAGGGCTCTTAGAGGCAAAGGTGGAAAAAATGGGGGAAATAGTAGAGAAAAGAGTCCTCACATCTTCTGTCCTCATGAAACATCAGTTAATCTTTTATTTATAGTTGTTATAGTTTCATTAGTAGATTTAAGAGCATATTTTCTTTTTAAGAACATAATTATGTTCTTTTTAAGACCATAATAGTGAAGTAACTGGCAACAGACTTGTCCTCCCATGACATACAATATTAAAATGGACATAATATATACAGCAACTGTTTTCAGATATTGAAAAACCACCACTGCAGACTACGATCATTGAGAAAAACTCTAAATTTGCCCTGGTTTTATGCTTGGGGCATCTCAACCACAGTGTGAGGAAGAGGAGCACGATAATCGCACTGAGCTACGGGGACAGTGATCAGAGTTGGGGCTGGTAAAGTGACTGTAATTTGAAAGAGTATGGTAGAATGGACAGCTATGCCAAGGGCTGCCACAGAAATCTGTGTATGGGTTCACTATGGATCCTTGGCTAAAGCATGGCTGGCCTATGCAGGGCAAGACTACTTGAGGCTTAACAGAGAATTGCTGTTGCTGGGATGAAAGCTGAACAAAGATCCCAGAGGGCATGCAGTGTTGGAAAGACTAAAATTCTTGTCCAGCCACTGTGGAGAAACCTTGCTGAGCACTTCCAGGATGTAGTCAAAATCCCTAAAAGTTGTGTTTTAAGAGGAAAGGCCATCAAAATAAACCAAATATAACAAAATATAAAACTTAGGCTGATAGGTTCAAAAGGCTCCTCCAGTAATTTAGCTGTCTGCCAGAAATTAAATATAAAGGAACAAATGAGAAATTCGACACCCTTTAAAGAAAGATGACATAATCTAGATTCCCTACAAAGTACCACATACCATGTCCAGCATACAATAAAAAAGTAATAGATAGAGGCAAAGCCAACATGGTGCTCTAGAAAGATGCACCATGCAGTCCCTCTGTGGCAAAGAGCCAAAAACACTAAGCAAAACAGATACAAACGTCAGTCCTAGAAACCTGAGCAACAATTGGAGGCATAAAGAACTAGGTCAAGCAACAAATGGGAGGAGAAACTGACAGAAAACAAAGAATGAGAGATATGGAATGGCGGTCTCCTGCCATCTAACACAGCACAGCGTCACCATCTTGAACATAGACAGCAAGGACCCTAGATAAGGAGTACAGGAAGGCAATGACACAGAGCTCCCAAAAGGAGACAGAACACCTGGTAACCAGAGAAACACGCTTCCCTATCCCTCACTCTTCTGGTGAATAGAAGCAAGAACCCCTTATTCCATCAGCCCTCACTGCCAGGGTCCACAATATGAGCCCCCACCGGGGTCCACCCTGCTCCCTCCCACCACATGGCTTTATTTTTTCTTTCCTTCTTCCTTCCTTTTCTTTCTCCCTCCTACTCAGCCAGGTATGCCAACTCCCCCCATTCTGGCAAGCTCCCATGGTATCACCATTTTTTTCCCTTATTTCCTTTATTTCATTGCTTTCTTTCTCCCTACCACATAGCCCTGTACACCACCTCCCCACCCCACATCCACTTCCTGGCCTCAATTGTACCACTATATTTTTTTCTCTTTCTTCTTTTTCTTTCTCCCTGCCACTTAGCTCCATAAGCCAGGACCCCCACCTTCCTGCAGGTCCCTGCTGCACCACCATGGCTAAAGACCACCGGCTCACTGCCAACCCAGGTCTACCTTGCATCCACCTACTGACCCCCACCGTGCCACTATTTGTTTTCCTTCTCCCTCCCACCTAGCCCTGTACGCCACCTCTTTCCCCTTCCCAGCAGCCCCCACCATACTACCACAGCTACAAAGCCACTTGACCACCACCATCCCAGGTCCACCACAGCAGCCATATTTTTGTTCTTTTTTCCCTTTCTCCCTGCAACCTGGCCCTATACGTCACCTCCCACCCTGCTCATTGAGCCCTGGGTCCACCCCACCCCTACTCACCAGCCCCAGCCACACCGCCATTTTTTCTCTTTCAGTCTCCCTCCCACCTACCCCATATGCCACCTTGTTCCCTTCCCACCAGCCCCTGGGTCCACCCCACCCCCACACGTCAGCTCCTGCCATGCTGCCTTTTGCTTTCTTTCTTTCTCTCTTTTTTCTTTACATTCTCCCTCCCACCTAGCCCTGTACAACACCACCCTCCTTCCCGCTGACCCCCACTGTGTCACTGCAGCCAGACAGCTTCCAGTGCTTAGGCACACCACTGCACAGGGCCTGCACTGCCCCCCCCACCAGCTGATGAACTGTGGGAAGCGATCCAATATCACTCCCCCAATCAATATCCTGCCTCCCTGGCAAGGGGCTGTGAATGCTCCCACACTGTTGGACAACCATCCGGAGCAGACAGTGCCTGCCAAGTCTACTCTCAGCCACCTCGTCAAACGAGCATGCAGTGAAGTGGGTTTGCCCCGTCTCCTGCTGCCCTGCACACCCAGATAATGCGGTGAGATCTATCATGCTCACAGATAAGCAAGCAACGAAGGATGTGGCTCCTCACTATTAAATATAAAATCAAAACATAAAAGCAGGATGAAAACAAATGTACAACGAATAAATTAAAAAAACACCTTAATGTATGGAGACAGAAGATGATATCAAAATTTATTTTTTAAAAAAAGCAGGACAAGATGGTTCTAGTAAGTGACCAAAACAAAAAATCAGATAACCCTCTGGTAGAAGAAATGGCAGTGAAATTACCCAATCTAGAATTCAAAATACTAATATTTAGGGATCCCCAAGAGATTAGGAAAGAGATGAAGGAAAACAGACAAAACCAAGGGAAAAAAAATAGGCAAAATCATGGAAAACACATACAAAACCAACAAAAACAGCAAAAATCAAGGAAAACACAGACAAAACAATAGAAGAATTTGGGGAAATAATAAAAGAACAAAACATAAAATTAAAAAATTAGAAATCATACAGAAACAGCAACTAGAAATCCCAAAGATAAACAACAAAATTTCAGAAATGCACAACTCAATAGAAGGTTTTAGAGGCAAATGTGAAACAATGGAAGACAGAAAAAGTGATATTGAAAACAAATTCATGGATATCATTTTGTTTGAGGAAAAATCAGAGAAAAGAATGAAGAAAAATTAAGAAAACCTAAGAATTATGTGGGACACAATCAAGAGGAAAAAATAGCACATGAAATGGAGTCCCATAACAGAGGGAGAAAATGGAAAACACAGAGAAAACTGTTGAAAACTTGCTGGCAGAAATCCTCCCAATTTTCATGAAAGATGAAAGGTTGACCATCCACGAAGCTCAGCGAACTCCGTATAGGATAGATCCCAAGAGATATTCACCAAGACATACCATAATCACACTTGCTAAAGCCAAAGACAAAGAAAAAATTCTTCGTCTCTGCAGCATGATAAAAATGAAAAGTCTCTTACAAAGGGAAAACAATAAGACTAAGCTTTGATTACTCAGCAGAAACTATTCAGCCAAAAAGGCCATAGGGTGACATATGCAAAACCTTGAAAGAGAAAAAAACTGCCAGGCAAGAATTATATATTCTGCAAAGCTTTCTTTCAAATACAACGGGGAAATTAGGACATTTTCAGAGCAACAGAAATTAAGGAAATTCATAAAAACCAAACCAAACTTACAATAAATTTTAAAGGGAGTTGTTCAGTTAGAGAACCAACAACGTCAGACAACAACTGGAGTCTAGAACACAGAACTGCATCAGCCAGATACCAAACTAGGTAAAGAACTCTCAATAATAAAACAAAACTAAAAGGCTTAAAACAGGGAAACAGGGATGTCAATCTGTAAATCATAACAACAGCAAAAAAACAAAAGGGAAAATAAATGGTGTAGGTATAGAAATTTCAAATGGAAAGGAAGTCAAGGCGATATCAAGTAATAAAATATTGGTACAAACTTAGGAAGATAAGAGTAAATTTCAAGGTAACCGCAAAGAAAGTTAAGAAACCTACTCGTAAGAATAAAAAAGAAGAAAAACATAAAGACTCAGTAAACACAAAATCTATAATAATGAAAGAAAAGAAAATCCACAAACTAAAGAAACTCAGTACAGGAAAGTAAGAGAAAGAAAAAAAACAGCACCACACACACAAAAAAAAAATGACAGCAATAAACTCATACCTATCAATCAGCACACTGAATATAAATGGCATAAATGCACCTGTAAAGAGACAGATAGTGGCAGAACAGATAAAAAAGCACAACCCATCAATATGCTATCTACAAGAGACACACCTTAGACACAAAGACATATGTATATTAAAAATCAAAGGATAGGGGAAAAAAATTAACCAAACAGAAACCAAAAAAGAGCAAGAGTGGCAACACCAATCTCAGATAAAATAGACTTCAAGGCAAAAATCAGCCAGAAGAGACAAGAAAGGTCATTATGTAACAATTAAAGGGACAATCCACCAAGAAGACATAACCTTAATAAATATCTATGCACTCAATGACAGGGTTCCAAAATACAAAATCTAACAGCTCTGAACAGAGAAATCGATAGTTCCACAATAATGGTAGGAGACTTCAACACATCACTTGGTAAAGGACAGAACATCTAGAAAGAAACTCAACAAAGATACAGAAGATCTAAAAGCCAAATTCAACCAACTTGACCTCAGAGACATATATAGAAGACTTCACCCAATGGCAGCAAAGTATTCATTCTTTTTCAATGGACATGGAACATTCTCCAGAATATGCCACATTTTAGGCCATAAAGTAACCCTCAGTAAAATCCAAAACATCAAAATAATACAAAGTATTCTCTCTGAGCACAATGACATAAAAGTAGAAATAATGAACAGGAAGATCAAGAGAAAAAAATCAAATTAATAAAAGCTGAATAACATCTTGCTTAAAAACAAATGGCTAATAGAAGAAATCAAAGAGCAATAAAAAAAAAAATTCCTACAATCAATTGAGGGTTAAAATACATCATACCAAAGCCTTTGGAACACGGCAAAGGCAGTGCTCAGAGGTCAATTTATAGCAATAAATGCACACATCAAAAAAAAGAACAGGCCAAAATCAAAATGTTAGCCATACAACTTGAACATATAAAAATAGAACAGCAAAGGAAGACCAGAGCCACCAGAAGAAAGGAAATAATAAAAAATTAGAGCAGAAATAAATGAAATAGTAAACAGAAAAAACATAATCAAGAAGACCAAAAGTTAGTTTTTTTTTTAAAGATCAACAACATTGACAAACCACTGGCCAAACTGACAAAAGAAAAACAGGACAGGAAGCAAATAACCCAAATAAGATATGATATGGGGGACATTAGAGCAGACCCAACTGAAATAAAAAAGTCAATATCAGAGTGCTATGAAAAATTGCACTCCAACAAATTTGAGAACCTAGAGGAAATGGACAAATTTCTAGAAATACAATACCTACCTAAACTCACACAAACTGAGATATAAAATCTGAACAGATCTATAACAAGAGATTGAAGAGGTGATAAACAATCCGCACCAAAAAAAAAAAAATCCTGGCCTGGACTGTTTCACTGAAGAATTCTACCAAACATTTAGAGAAGAACTACCAGTACTACTCAAACTATTTTAGAGCATAGAAAAGGAAGGAACACTCTTGGATTCATTCTATGAAGCAAGCATAACCCTGATACCAAAGCCTGGCAAAGAAACCAAAAAAAAAAAAAAAAAGACCAATATCTCTCATGAATATAGACACAAAAATTCTTAACAAAATTCTGGCCAATAGAATTCAGCATAAAATAATAATAATACACGCATGACCAAGTGGGATTCATGTCAGGTATGCACAGATGGTCCAATGTTAGAAAATCAATCAGTGTAATCCACCACATAAACAGAACAAAAGAATCACATGATCATCTCAATTGACACACAAAAGGCATTTGATAAAGTCCAACACTCATTCCTGGTAAAACCTCTCAATAAAATAGGAATAGAAGGGAAATTCTTCAGCATAATAAAGGACATCTAAACAAAACCAAGAGCCAACATCATTCTCAAAGGAGAAAGGCTGAAAGCATTTCCCCTAAAAATGGCAAAAAGGCAAGGATTTGCTTTATCCCTACTTCTATTTACCATTGTGCTGGAAGTCCTAGCTAGAGCAATAAGGCAAGGGAAAAGAAAGGGCTTCCGACTTGGAAAGGAAGAAGTAAAACTATCCCTATCACAGACGACACCATCCTATATATACAGAACCCCAAAAAGTCCACAAGAAAACTATAAGAACTAATAGAAAGATTCAGCGGAGTAGCAGGATACAAGATCTACATACAAAAATCAGTTGGATTCCTATACACTAAAAAAGAGAACTTCAAAAAGGAAATCAGGGACACAATATCACTTATAATAGCCTCTAAAAAGATAAAACACTTAGGAATAATTCTACCAGGGATATAAAACACCTATACAAAGAAAACGACAAAACACTATTCCAAGAAACCAAAATAGACCTACATAAATGGAAAAAACTACCATGCTCATGAATAGGAAGACTTATGAGTCAAGCACCTACCACATTACTTAGCAATGGTGAACTTTGGTATTTAGTCTAGAGAAATGAAAATCTATGCCCACAAAGAACTTGTAGTAATATGTACAGCAGCCTTATTCCTAACAATGAAACAAACAAAATCATTAGTTTTTAAACTTAAGGTCTCTACATATCACTATTACAAAATTTCACCCTAATAGTAATAGTAAAAGAACGTATCCTAAATGAATGTGATGAGGTCCCATTTCTGGCCAAACTGACAAAAGAAAAACAGGAGAGGATGCAAATAACATAAATAAGAAATGAAATGGGGGACATTAAAACAGACCCAACTGAAATAAAAAGGATCATAACAGTGTGTATTATGAAAACTTATACTCCAATCAATTGGAAAACCTAGAGGAAATGGACAAATTTCTAGAAACAAACTACCTACTCAAACTAACACAAAATGATGCTGAAAACCTGAAAAGACCCATAAAAAGAGTAGAGATTGAAAATGTAATAAAATACTCCAACAACAACAACAACAACAAAAAAGCCCTGGCCCAGATGGCTTCACTGGAGAATTCTACCAAACATTCAGAGAAGAGCTCATACCAGTACTACTCAAACTATTTCAGAACATAGTAAAGGAAGTGATACTTCCAAATTCATTCTATGAAGGCAGCATAACCCTGATTCCAAAACCGGGCAAAGACACCACAAAAAAGAAAATTACAGACCAATGTCTGTCATAAATATAGATACAAAAATTCTCAATAAAATTCTAGCCAATAGAATTCAGCAACTTATCAAAAAAATAATACACCACGACCAAGTAGGATTCATACCAGGTATGCAAGGATGGTTCAACTTTAGAAAGTCAATCAACATAATCCACCACATAAATAAAAGGAAAGAAAAAAAAAATCATATGATCATCTCATTGATGTAGAAAAGGTATTCGACAAAGTCCAACACCAATTCCTGATAAAAACTCTCAATTAAATAGGTATAGAAGGGAAATTTCTCAACATAACAAAGGGCATCTATGCAAAACCAACAGCCAACATCACTGTTAACAGAGACAGGCTGAAAATATTCCCCTTGAGAACAGGAACAAGACAAGGATGCCCTTTATCACCAATCCTATTTAACATTGTGCTGCAAGTTCTAGCTAGAGCAATAAGGCAAGAAAAAGAAATAAAGGGCATCCAAATTGGTAATGAAGAAGTTAAATTGTCCCTCTTTGCAGATGATATGATACTATACATAGAAAACCCAAAAGACTCCAGGAGAAAACTACGGAAATTAATAGAAATATTCGGTAGAGTAGCAGGATACAAGATCAACATATGAAAATCAGTTGGATTCCTATACACCAATAAAGAGAATGATGAAAAGGAAATCAGGAAAACCATATCATTTATAATAGTCCCTTAAAAAATAAAACAATTAGGAATAAATCTAACCAGGGATGTAAAAGACCTATACAAAGAAAACTACAAAACGCTACTGCAAGAAACCAAAAGACATCTACATAAACGAAAAAACATACCATGCTCACGGATACTTAGAATCAACATTGTGGAAATGACAATTCTACCCAAAGCAATTTACAAATACAATGCAATCCTGATCCAAATACCAACAACTTTCTTTAAAGAGATGGAAAAACTTATCATTAACTTTATATGGAAAGGGAAGAAGCATCAGATAAGTAAAGCACTATTGCAGAAGAAGAATAAAGTAGGAGGACTCGCACCACCTGACCTTAGAACGTGCTATACAGCTACCATAGTCAAAGCAGCCTCATACCAGTATAATGACAGATACACAGACCATTGGAACAGAATTGAGAACCCAGATGTAAATCCATCCACCTATGGTCACCTGATCTTTGACAAGGGCCCAATGTCCATCAAATAGGGAAAAGACAGCCTTTTTAACAAATGGTCTGGCAAAACTGGATGTCCATTTGCAAAAAACTGAAACAGAACCCATACCTCACACCATATATAAACACTAATTCAAAATGGGTCAAAGACCTAAATGTAAAGGCAAAAATTATGGAGTTCATAGAAGAAAAAATAGGGTCAACATTAGAGGCCCTGATACGTGGAATTAACAGGATACAAACCACAGCAAACAACACACAAGCTCCAGGAGATAAGCTAGATAACTGGGATCTTCTAAAAATAAAACACTTATGTTCATCAAAAGACTTCACCAAAAAAGTAAAAAGAGAACCTACAGACCAGGAAAAAAAATTTTGGCTATTACAAATCAGATAAAGGTCTAATCCCAAAAATCTACAAGAAAATCCAACACCTCCACAACAAAAAAAGACAAATGCTCCAATTAAAAAATGGGCAAAGGAAATGAACAGGCCCTTCACCAAAGAAAACATTCAAGACACATGAGGAAATGCTCAGGATCACTAGCGTCTGGGGTCTTAAAAGCCTGTGAGCAGCCATCTAGGATACTCTACTGGTCTCACCCCTTCAGGAGCAAGGGAGAATGAAGACAACTAAAGACACAAAGGAAAGATTAGTCCAAAGGACTAATGGACCACATCTACCACGAGCTCCACCAGACTGAGTCCAGCACAACCAGATGGTGCCTGACTACCACCACTGACTGCTCTGATAGGGATCACAGTGGAGGGTCCTGGACAGAGCTGGAGAAAAGTGTAGAACAAAATTCTAACTCAAAAAGAAAGACCAGGTTTGCTGGCCTGACAGAGGCTAGAGAAACCCTGAGAGTATAGCCCCCAGGCACCCTTTCAGCTCAGTAATGAAGTCGCTCCTGATGTTCACCCTTCAGCCAAAGATTGGGCAGGCCCATAAAACAAAACAAGATTAAGTGGTACACCAGCCTTGGGGCAAATATTAGAAGGCAGGAGGGGACAGGCAAGCTGAGGTTGAGAAGGGAGAGTGTTGACACATCGTGGGGTTGTTAACCAATGTCATAAAACAATATGTGTACTAACTGTTTAATGAGAACCTAGTTTGTTCTGTAAACCTTCATCTAAAGTACAAAAAAAAAAAAAAAAAAAAACGCTCTTCTTGCCCTAAGAATGCTGACATAGGGATTTGCAGTTTATAAAATATCTCCATGACCTTACCTAGGTCTCACAGCAGTCCTCTAAACTAGGTGGACTGGAAGTTATTTTCTGCTTTTAAAAATTAGGAAATGGAGGCTTTTATGTTTTTTCCTTAAGTTTTCTTCTTTATGAGCAAAATCAGTGTTGCATACTCAATTCGTGATAGCTTTTCTCCCTCTTTCTCCCTACCAACAGGCAAGAGAAAGCTGTGAGCTTTAAAACCTCCAAAAGCATCATGCAGATAAGCTCTGTATGCTTAGTATACAGCAGAGAAAAAGAATATGGTCTCTGGAAAAACTTCAAAGTCCATGTTATGCTGATATGTCAACAGTAACTAGGAGAACACTGACCACAATTAACTAGAATCTTCCAAAACAGCTTTACCAATTTCACTACCAATCTAATAGAATCTCTATAATGCTGTATAAATGTGGCTATAAAGACGATCGCACAGCATCCTGAAACACTCCCAGTCCCTTCTGCGCCTGTGCCTCCTCTCACAGTGATGCCTCCATCTGTGAATTAGCTTTGAAGCAGCAGGAGCATCTTGTGTGACCAATAGGAGCTTTATTCACAAAATAAAGCATGACAGAAGAACAGTGTTTTGAGTTACCCAGACCATACTGATTTTTCAGAGGTAAACACTTCGAGCCTATTGTTAGTTCTTTGAGTGAAAAAAAAAAAAAAGTACGGTCACTTTTACCTGTTCTTCAGGGGGATTTTGCTACACTGTTACACAGAAACATTTAAAAATGTTTGTTTCCATTTCTGAAAATTTTTGCCATGTGCCTTCTCCCAACCCTCTTCCTTGCAAAGGCAGAGACCCAGCAATATTTCTGTGATCTTACTATTTGAAAAGATGCATTCCATCACTTTTTATTTAAGACTTCTTGTTGATGATTAATTCTAATCCTGTCTGGATTTACAACTCTTAGATATGTATTATAGCTGTTTTTGGAATACAGCATTACATGGAGTTAGTGTGACAGGAGTCAAAAGATGTCCTTTAAGGTAATTACGTGCAGTAAGTGTGCGGCATAGCATAGTTAATCTATATGACAAGCACTGGAGCTGTCACCTGGAACCTACATGTTCTTGTACAGGGATTTGCTGAGTCCTTTGCTAAGCCAACATTAAAAGCCTGGAAATATCTGTCATGGCTGGTTACATTTTTTCCTTACCACTCGGACTTTACAACGCAAGCGCACAGAGGCTACCAGATTGCACCTGCCGCCTTCTTTGTCTCTTTCACTAGACTGTGAGCCCCTTGAGGGAAGGGCCTGTCTTTCACCTCTGCATCCCCAGAGCCCACAACAGTGCCTGGCACACAGCAGGCCTCACTGAATGTTTGGCTTAAAACATAACTTCCAGCAGCTAACTTGGAAAAATATTTTTCCTTTCTTATAAACAAAAGCATACCTAACAGCACAGAAAAGCATGCCTGATGCGGAGCAGTTGTTCTTTTCCAAAAGTGACAAGAGGCTAAAGGTTGGAACAATGTCACATCAACAATATCCGTGTGCCTGCTCTTTCCAGGCTGACATCAGGAACATGTTTTTTATGAAAAGATAAAAGATGTGCTCTTGAATTAAAGGTGCTCCCATGTCATAGTCACTGCTGCTGTTTTCAAAAATGTATTGTTCATTGTTTTCAAAATCAAAGAAAATATTTCCAACTCTGTAACTGAGTCACTGAATGACAAGCAAAAACATAACCTTTTCGTTTTATTCTATTCCCATCAAAAACCAAAAATGCTTTTCCTTTCTGGTGTGCCTATTAGCTCAGTAAATTCATATCTCACAGCCCAGTTCTCCACGTTCAATGCCTACAACTAAGAACCCACTCAGTCTCAAAAATTGAAATAAACAATTGGTGGGAAGGAGAGGAAAGAGCCTTATCAGTGCACCTGTGATGACATCTGACGACTAAATCAAGCTAGGGAGTGACAGTGCATGCTACGTAGTAAGTGTTTAATACATTACAACTTTCATGCTAATGAGGTAATGATGAAGAGTCATCTTGGCCCTCTCCTTCCTCCACTTTCATCCTTTCCAATCCACTCCAAATATAGATGGTTAGATTTCTATAGTAGGCTCTGTCTGGCTCCAGCTCATCGCAATCCTCAAGCAAGAAGCAAAGAACACACGATCAGATAGTCCCTTGGAATGCTTAGTCATGCGGGCTGACTACCACCACCAAATGTGTTCAATATTCAATTTAAGATAATGAATTGTGATACTGTTCTTCACCAAGGTACATTTGATATAATTTTTGAACCTCGGTCATTTATGTCAGACACCAGGCTTCATCCATGCATTTGTCCATCCATCCATCTATCATCCATCCATCCATTCATTTCACCAACTTGTATGGGGCACCCATTGTGTTCAGATCCAGGAGTGGGCATTACTATGAGGGATGATAGAGAATTAAAGGCATAGTATTCTAGGGAACTACAATATCATTTACACACACACATACACACTCACACTCACACTCACACCAGAAATAAACATGGTTTAGAGGCCAGAAAGACTTGCAATAGATGGTATGAATAAAGTTCATCTACAGGACAGGAACACCAATACCACCCTACAAGAAGATTAAATGACAACACAACATCCTTCTAACATACACAGGGATTGGGGCTGACATGTTACCCAAACCACCATCTATTACGCATTTGTAAGGCAAATAAAAATTTCTTTCCTGAAGTGCAACCCACAACTTCCCAACTTTTACAACATAATCTATTAAAAAACTACTGCCTATATTTTACCTCTGAAAATTGACAACTGTATCTGCATAAACCTAAATCTGACGAATGTCTTTTTCATATAAACTTTTAAAATATAAACTTCCTAAGAAGTTAAACAAACCCTTACTATTTCTAATCTCTAATAAAGGCAACCCAATTAATTTACTGATTTAAAAAAAATAAATCCAAATTACATCTTTTGTAATGAATTTTATATATGTATAAATTTTTTTTTTTTTTATAATGTATAATGCTGGGCCCAAGTTACCCTGAGCAACAATTTTGGTTAAAAATGTTGGAAGTATATTTTAAATAGAAAACCAATAAAATATATGAAAAATAAGATAGAAGAAAAAAGTAACCAAAACAATTCTTTGCTATTTATTAAGCCTCATTATAAACATGTTGAATTTAAGTGGTGTGTATTGCTGTACCAATGGCATAAAAGATGAGGAAATGTAGCTGGCTAAACCACGGTACAGAATGTTGGGGGATGCAGCGACTCCTCGGAATACGGAAGGCTTTTCAAAGCCCTACATCTTGTTCCCCTTGGACACCATCCCTCTAGGGAGTTCAGTGTGTGTAAGAACCCACCACAGCATTCCAGGTACATTTACTAAGGCAGGAAAATGGATCAATATTTTTATGAAAGAGCTTTAACAAGCATTGAGTCAAAAATGTGTTTGCAGTGAACACTAACTTAAACAGAAACTTCAGTTGAAAAGAAGGTCCACCTCCCCAGGTGCCTCCATTACTCAAGAATTTGCCTGGGTCTCTATCAACCCATGTTCAGCTTGCAGAGCTGAGGGGGCCTGTCCTAAGGAGCTCAAAAAAGTGCAATTCCCACCACCCCCCGGATTCTAGCGCTCAAAAGTTGCAGTTAGTAAATGGTTCTTATCTCACCTATGATGACATCTGACAGCTACATTAAGCTAGGGGAATGACATAATTAGTCAGTTTCATGGAGTTCAGAAATTGGTGAATGTTTACATGATGTCAAGGTTTATTGCCTACCTGAAAAGAACTTCCTTTTTAAGGTCTCAATTTTATCTCCAGTCTTCCTATAAATCCACGTTTATGAACACATCATAGGATTATTGTGGCTAGAACTGTAATGTAAAGGGGAGAATATGAACTATCCTGGTGATTATTCAGATGCTGATTTGCAGCAAATTGGCCTTACACAAAATCATAAAGAGGGATAACTTTTCTTTTGCAATCCCACTGCACATATGACAATGATTATACTGCTCAGCTACCTCATGCCATTTTCTCCTTACAAGTCCAGGGTCTATTATGTGTCCCTTGCATGTCCAAATACTTTTGTCCATTTTGTCGTCATTTGAATGAATGGTGATGAATTATGATGTTGGCAAAGAATACTGAATATACCACAGACTGCCAGAAGAACAAACAAATCTGTCTTGGAAGAAGCACAGCCAGAGGGCTCCTTAGAAGCAAGGATGGTGAGATATCTCACATGCTTTGGACAAATTATCAGGAGGGGCCAGTCCTTAGAGAAGGACATCATGATTGGTAAAGTGACGGATCAGCAAAAAAGAGGAAGACCCTCACAAGGTGGATTGACACAGTGGCTGCAACAATGGGCTCAAACATAGCAATGATTGTGAGAATGGTGCAGGACCAGGCAGTGTTTCATTCCATTGTATTGCTGTGAGTCGAAACCAACTTTACAGCACCTAACAACAACAATAACTTCAGCCTTTACACATTTCTCACCCAAGTTGTTTTTCAGGCAGACTCTCTGTCTTACCTGGGGGCAAACCCATGCTAAGTCTTCTTATTAAGGTGGCAGATAATTGATGAGTGAGTTATGCCTCACAGAGGTATTTAAGCAAGAGATGTAACCTTCCTCCCTTCCTTCCTTTTTTCCTCCCTCCCTTCTTCTTGCCTTCCTCCTTCCCTTACTTCTTTCCTTCCTACCTTCCTCCCTTTTTCTCTCCTTCTTTCCTTCCTTCTTCTTTTCACAAATATTTATTGCACATTGTCTATGTGCCAGCTGCATTTCAAGCTGCTAAGGATAAAGCAGTATAAAATCCCTTACTTTCATTCACATGAGAAGAGATAGAAAATAAACAACTTAAAACACAAATATATAGAATATGAGGTGGTGATAGGTGTTATGGAGAAAAACAATCCAAGGTGTGGAAGATAGGAAATGCTGGGGAGGGAGAATGCTATTTTTTATCTAATATTAGAGAAAACCTCACTGAGAAGATGAAGTTTAAGCAGAGACCTGAAGCAGGTGAACAAAGAGCCAAGTGGATATCTGGGGTAACACTCTGTAGGCAGAGGACAAAGAAATGCAAAGGCCCTGGGGCAGAATTTTGCTTTGGAAGAACAGAAGAGGCCAGAGTAGCTGAAATAGAATTAGCAAGGGGAAGAGTTAGTAGGGGATGAAGTGAGAGAAATAGAGGGGAGATGGGCACAGATATTGCAGGGTCTTACAGACAGACCATTAAAAAACTTTGATTTAAAACCACAATGAGATACCATCTTACCCCGTCATTACTGGCACAAATCAAAAAAACAGAAAATAAATGTTGGAGAGGCTGCGGGGAGATCGGAACTCTTATGCACTGTTGGCCGGAATGAAAAATGATACAACCATTTTGAAAAACAATATGGCACTTCCTTAAAAGGCTAGAAATAGAAATACCATATGATCCAGCAATCCTACTCTTAGTAATATATCCTAGAGAAATAATAGTTGTCACACAGACAGACATATGCGCACTCATGTTCATTGCAGCATTGTTCACAATAGCAAAAAGATGGAAACAACCTAGATGCCCATCAACAGATGAATGGATAATCAAACTGTGCTACATACAAATGATGGAGTATTACGCATCAGTAAAGAACAGCGATGAATCTGTGAAGCATCTTATAACATGGATGAATCTGGAGGGCATTATGCTGAGTGAAATATGTCAATCACAAAAGAACAAACATCGTATGAGACCACTACTGTAAAAACTCATGAAAAGCTTTACACACAAAAAGAAACAATTTTTGATGGTTACGAGGGAGGGGGAGGGTAAGGATGGAAAAACACTAAATAGACAAGTGTTAACTTTGGTGAAGGGTAAGACAGTATACAATACTGGGGAAGCCAGCACACCTTGTACAAGGCAAGGTCATGGAAGCTCCATAGACCCATCCAAACTCCCTGAGGGACCAAATTGCTAGGCTGAGGGCTGTGGGGACCTCAACTGGCATAACATAGTTTACAAAGAAAATGTTCTACATTTTACTTTGGTGAGTACCTTCTGAGGTCTTAAAAGCCTGAGATCGACCATCTAAGATACTCCACTGGTCTCACCCCTTTGAGAGCAAGGGAGAATGAAGAAAACTAAACGTACAAGGGAAAGATTAGTCGAAAGGACTAATGGACCACATCTACCATGGCCTCCACCAGACTGAGTTCAGTACAACTAGATGGTGCCTGACTACCACCACTGACTGCTCTGACAGGGATCACAATAGAGGGTCCTGGACAGAGCTGCAGAAAAATGTAGAGTAAAATTATAACTCACAAAAAAGCACCAGGCTTACTGGTCTGACATAGACTGGAGAAACTCTGAGAGTATGGTCCCAGACATCCTTTTAGCTCAGTGATGAAGTCACTCCTGAGGTTCACCCTTCATCCAAAGATTAGACAGGCCCATAAAACAAAAGGAGACTAAAGGGGCACACCAGCCCAGAGGCAAGGACTAGAAGTCAGGAGGGGACAGGAAAGCTGGTAATAGGAACCCAACCAAGTTCAAAAAGGGAGAGTGTTCCCATTTCATGGGATAGTTAACCAAAGTCATAAAATAATATGTGTACTAACTGTTTAATGAGAAACTAGTTTGTTCTGTAAACCTTCACCTAAAGTACAATAAAATAAAGACACACATACACACACACACACAAAAAAAACTGATTTTTACTCTAAGCTAGGGGAGAAGACTTGAGTATGATTTGGGCAGAGTTACATTACCTGATAAAATTTTGAAGGCCACTCCAGCTTCAGGGTTAAGAGAATGTCAGAAGCAGGAAGGCCAAAGGGGGCTCTTCCAGAAATCCAGTTAGGGCAATGGTGGCTTGGACCAGGGTAGAGGCTGCAGAGGTGGTGAAAAGTGGGAATATTCTGAATATGCTTTGAAAGCAGATCAAACAGGCTCTTATCACAGACTGGATGTGAGGTGTGAAAGAAAGAATCTAAACAAATGGTGACCCAATGGGAAAGCTGTAGAAGCTGTGGATGGGTCAGTTTTGGATGCAAGGGGAAGCCAGGGACAGTGGTCAGGAACTTTGAGCAGCACCTCAAATCACATCTCCTGATAATTTTCCATGTTATCCCATTCCTGGTTAAGAATAAGTAAGGTGCTCCTACTGGTCAAAACTGGGATAAGTCAGACAAACCAAAAAAACCAAACCAGTTGCTGTCAAGTCAATTTCGACTCACAGTGACCACATGTGTGCAGAATAGAACTGCTCCATAGGGTTTTCAAGGCTGTGGCCTTTTGGAAGTAGAGTGCCAGGCCTTTCTTCTAAAGCACCTCTGGGTGAACTTGAACCACCAACCTTTCAGTTAGCAGCCAAGCACTTAACCATTTGTGCTACCTAAGAACTCCTTTAAGTCAGAACAGAAACCCTGAAAGATTCACAATGAAAAGAGGCAACAATCTTCCAGAGGACAACATAGTAAAGTGGAGAAAACAGACGTGTTCTGGACTCAGTAAAACACAGATTCGAATTCCATCTCTGCTACAGGCAGCTTTTTGTGACTTAGGGCAACCTGTCCAGCCTCCTCAAGCCTCACTTTCTGTCTGTGTAAAATGGAGTGAATAATTCCCACTCGAAGGGTTTATTGAGAAAACAAAATGAGATAAAGTATGCAGATTGTCTACAATGTCTAATACTCACAAAGAAAAAAAAAATACTCAATAGCTCATGTTAATTTCTGCCTTCTCTTCAAACATTTAACACCTCAGAACAACCATCTCTTGTGATTACCATGCATCCCGTTTCTTTAACTTTCTTCAGTTCTTTTCTCGTTACGTGCAAGGAGGAGCAGGAGCAGGTGACGCTTGATAAAACTTCACGTTAAGATCAAAATCAGAGTACCAAAGAAACTTTCACTGAGCCTTTTAGAATGACTATAATAGAAATGTCCAGCTTCATGGCAGATAATAAAACATAGTTTTTAAACTAACTGCTTTCATCTAAAAAAGACACTTTTGTGGTTTCTGTTAACTTTTAATGAAACTTTGTTATACAATTGCAGATTCTAAGCTGCTGACCACCTTATGGTAAGAACCATGAATGCAGATTAGCAAATACCTCCCATATCACCACCGTCTGCTACACATGGGTGTTTTCAGACACACTCAGTTATCTCAAAGATGCCGTCTTGTCAGTCACTTGAAGATGAACAGAAATGAGGTAATACTTTTTAAATAACTCTGGTGCATTAAGGGAGGACCACAGCATGGGAGCACAATCACATATCATGAGGATCAAAGTGAAAAATTCTTTTGTTCCATCAACTACACCACATAATTCTGAGATTCCAGCCAGCTTATAATGACATTTTAAGTAGCTTTCAATGTTCCAAGTGGGCTCTAGGAGGGCGATTACATCAAATGTCGGACATCAAACATGTGTGACCTGGAGTAGGAGATCAACTCACAATGACTCCAGACTCACAGTCGCTATAGCCTGACCTACTGCAACTGTATGTTTTAATAGGTTCTCCCAAACAAAATGTTATAAGTTTTAGAGAATAAGCAATGGCTTGCAGATAACCTCACTGCAAAATTGCTTTAACAAAGATGTGAAACATACATAACAGCTTTTGCTTCTAAGTTCCTTTATTATCATGCATGTATGAAAAGGCAGCTAACAACAACATATGAAAGTACCAAGTTCAGCCATGTCAAAACATGTCATCAGCAGCGCAGCAACATTATGAAAAACGTATTTCATCCTTTCTGTTTAGAGGGCATAGAGTCCACTTAGTTGCTGGAGTCCAACTCTAAGGTACTTGCAAAGGATTCAGATAAATTCAGTAGGAGCTTATTATTTTATTCTGTCCTCATTTGGGCTTATACTCAGTCGATATGCGCATGATCATATGTCAGCATGCTGCCTATTTTCATTGAAAACAGCCCAGGGAAAGTGAAACTTGTTCTCCTTCCAATTGAAAGGGCTTAGAATATCACAGTGAAGTGCCATATATAGCTCACTGCCTAAATGAAAAGTGCCAAAACTCCAGTCTTGGATAAAGCATTCATTGCTCTGGCAGGCCATGAGCCCTGTATACACTCAGTCCAACACTCTCTCAATTGCATGCAATAGGAAAGAAAATAAGAAAAAAAAAAATCAACTTAATTTTTGTATTAATTACGTGATTCAGTTGGTGGTAGGGGTTGGCAGTCAAATTGCTGTCTAAAGGATATTTAGATTCACATTGAAATCAATTCCCATGCTCAGAATGTTTACCAACCATGACAATGGCGAAGGGGGCAGCGTGGGCTTATGTTGTTGTTGTAGGTGCCCTTGAGTCACTTCCAACTCATAGCGAAACTACATTGAACAAAACACTGCCTGATCCTGGGCCATCCTCATAATCCTTGCTATGTTTGATCAATCCATCTCATTGAGGGTCTTTAACTTTTTCTCTGGCCCTCGACTTTACCAAGCATGACGTCCTTGTTTTGTTGTTAGGTGCTGTTGAGTCCATTCCCATTCACAGAGGCCCCATCTACAACAGAACAAAACACTGCCCAGTTCTGAGTCATCCTCACAATCTTTGCCACAACTAAGCCCATTGTTGTAGCCACTGTGTCAATCCATCTCACTGAGGGTCTTCTTTTTCACTGACCGTCTACTTTACCAAGCATGATGTCCTTCTCCAGGTCCCTTGGTCTCTCCTGATAACATGTCCAAACTATGGGAGATGAAGTCCTGCCACCCCTTCTGAGGAGCATTCTGGCTGTACTTCTTCTAAAACAGATTTGTTCATTCTTCTGGCAGTCCGTGGTATATCCAATATTCTTCGTCAACACCACAACTAAAAGGCATCAATTCTTCTTCAGTCTTCCTTATTCATCGTCCAGCTTTCACATGCATATGAGGTGATTGAAAACACCATGGCTTCAGGCAGGCCACCTTAGTCCTCAAAGTGACAACTTTGCTTTTCACCACTTTAAACAGGTCTTTTGCAGCAGATTTGCCCAAGGCAATATATCCTCTGATTTCTTGTCTGCTGCTTCCATGGGCCTTGATTGTGGATTCAAGCAAAACAAAATCCTTGACAACTACAGACTTTTCTGTTTATCATGATGTTGCTTATTAGTCTAGTTATGACGATTTTTGTTTTCTTTGTTGAGTTGTAATCCATACTGAAGGCTGTAGTCTTTGATTTTCATTTGAAAGTGCTTCAAGTCCTCTTCATTTTCAGCAAGCAAGGATGTGTCATCTGCATACAGCAGGTTGTTAATGAGTCTTCCTCCAATGCTGATGCCACGTTCTTTTTCGTATAGTCCAGTTTCTGGGCTTATTTGCTCATCATACAGATTGAATAAGTGTGGTAAAAGGATACAACTCTGACACACACCTTTCCTGATTTTAAACCATGCACTATCTCCTTGTTCTGTTTGAATGACTGCCTCTCGGTCTGTGTACAAGTTCCACATGAGCACAATTAAGTGTTCTGGCATTCTCATTCTTCACAATGTTATCAATAATTTGTTATGATCCACACAGTGGAATGCCTTTGCATAGTCGATAAAACACAAGTAAACATCTTTCTGGTATTCTTTGCTTTCAGCCAAGATTCATCTGACATTTCCTCTTCTGAATCCTGCTTGAATTTCTGGCAGTTCCCTGTTGATGTACTGCTGCAATGTTTTTTTTAATTACCTTCAGCAAAATTTTACTTGCACGTGGTATTAATGATATTGTTCGATGATTTCTGCATTCTGTTGGATTATTTTTCTTTGGAATGGGCATGTTATATGCATCTCTTCCAGTTAGTTGGCCAGGTGCTGTCTTCCAAATTTCTTGGCATAGACGAGTCAGCAATTCCAGCACTGCATTTGTCTGTTGAAGCATTTCAGTTGGTATTCTGTCAATTCCTGGAGACTTGTTTTTCACCAGTGCCTTCAGTGCAGCTTGTACGTTTTCCTCCAATACCTTCGGTTCTTGATCATATGCTACCTCCTGAAATGCTTGAATGTTGACAGATTGTTTTTGGTACAGTAACTCTGTGTATTCCTTCCATTTACTTCATTTTTTTTTTCACAATCTTTATTTAGATGAAGATTTACAGAACTAAAAAACTAACCTCTCATTAAACAGTACAAACACTGTTTTATGTCATTGGATAACACCACCACCACATGTCAACACTTTCCCTTCTCAACCTTGGGCTCCCTATTACCAGCTTTCCTGTCCCCTGCTTCCTTTTAGTCCTTGCCCCAGGGCTGGTGCTCCCCTTTAGTCTCATTTTGTTTTATGGGCCTGTCCAATCTTTGGCTGAAGGATGAACCTCAGGAGTGATTTCATTACTGAGCTGAAAGGTGTCCAGGGGCCATTGTCTCAGGGTTTCTCCAGTCTCTGTCAGGCCAGCAAGTCTGGTCTTTCTTTTTGAGTTAGAATTTTGTTCTACATTTTTCTCCAGCTCTGCCTGGGACCCTCTATTGAGATCCCTATCAGAGCAGTCAGTGGTGGTATCAGGGCACCATCTAGTTGTGCTGGACTCAGTCTGGTGGAGGCTGTGGTAGTTGTGGTCCATTATTCCCTTGGACTAATCTTTTCTTTGTGTCTTTAGTTTTCTTCATTCTCCCTTGCTCCTGAAGGGGTGAGACCAGTGGAGTATCTTAGATGGTCGATCACAGGCTTTCAAGACCCCAGACAGCACTCACCAAAGTAGAATGCAGAACATTTTCTTTATAAACTATGTTGTGCCAATTGAGCTAGATGTTCCCTGAGACCATGGTCCCCACAACCCTCAGTCCAGTAATTTGGTCTCTCAGGGAGTCTGGAGGTACCTTTGGAGCTTCCATGACCTTGCCTTGTACGAGTTGTGCTGGCTTCCCCAGTATTGTGTACTGTCTTACCCTTCACCAAAGTTAACACTTATCTATTGTCTAGGTAGTGTTTCTCCATCCCCACAAGTTTCCTCCCATGTAACCATCAAAGATTGTTTCTTTTTGTGTGTAAAACTTTTCATAAGTTTTTACAGTAGTGGTCTCATACAATATCTGTCCTTTTGTTATTGACTGATTTCACTTAGCATAGTGCCCTCCAGATTCATCCATGTTGTGAGGTACTTCACAGATTCATCATTGTCTTTTATTGTTGCATAGTACTCCATTGTGTATATGTCCATTGTGTATATGTAGCACAGTTTGTTTATCCATTCATCTGTTAATGGGCATCTAAGTTGTTTCCATCTTTTTGCTATTATGAATAGTACTGCAATAAACATGGGTGTGCATATGTCTATTCATGTGACAGCTCTTATTTCTCTAGGATATATTCCTAGGAGTGGGATTGCTGGATCATATGATATATCTATTTCTAGCTTTAAGGAAGCACCATATCGTTTTTCAAAATGGTTGTATCATGTTGCATTCCCACCATCAGTGTATAAGAGTTCCAATCTCCCCACAGCCTCTCCAACATTTATAATTTTCTGTTTTTTTGATTTGTGCCAGTAATGATGGAGTGAGGTGGTATCTCACTGTAGTTTTGATTTGCATTTCTCTAATGGCTAGTGATTGCCAGAATTTCCTCATAGGCCTGTAAGCTGCTTGACTGTCTTCTTTGGTGAAGGGTCTGTTCATTTCTTCTGCCCATTTTTTAATCAGATTAATGTCTTTTTGTTGTAGAGTTGTTGGATTTCCCTGTAAATTTTAGAGATTAGATGTTTGTCTGATGTATAATAGCCAAAAATGTTTCCCAGTCTGTTGGTTCTCATTTTAGTTTTTTGGTTAAGTCTTTTGATGAGAGTAAGTGTTTAATTTTTAGAAGCTCACAGTTATCTAGCTTTTCTTCTGGAGTTTGCGTGTTCTAAGTTACGGTTTGTATTCTCTTAATGCTGCATATTAGAGCCTCTGGTGTTGATTCTATTTTTAGTTCTATGATCTTTAGAGATTTTGGTTTTGTATTTAGGTCTTTGATCCATTTTGAATTAGTTTTTGTGTATGGTGTGAGGTATGGGTTCTGTTTCATTTTTTTTTTTTTTTTTTGCAGATGGATGTCCAGTTTTGCCAGCATTATTATTTTTTTTATTTGTTAAAAAGACTGTCTTTCTGATACCAGAGGAATCCCGGCGGCCATGGTCCCCAGACCTTCTGTTGGCACAGGACAGGAACCATCCCCGAAGACAACTCATCAGACATGAAAGGGATTGGTCAGCAGGTGGGAGAGAGACACCGATGAAGAGTGAGCTAATTATATCAGGTGGACACTTGAGATTGTGTTGGCAACTCTTGTCTGGAGGGGGCATGGGAGGATAGAGAGAGAGGGAAGCCGGCAAAATTGTCAAGAAAGGAGAGACTGAAAGGGTTGACTCAAGAGGGGGAGAGCAAGTGGGAGTAGGGAGTGAGATGTATGTAAACTTATATGTGACAGACTGATTGGATTTGTAAACGTTCACTTGAAGCTTAATAAAAGTTATAAAAAAAAAAAAAAAAGACTGTCTTTTCCTCATTTCATGGACTTTAGGCCTTCTCAAATATCAGGTGACTGTAGGTGGATGCGTTTATATCTGGGTTCTCAATTCTGTTCTGTTGGTCAATGTATCTGTCATTGTACCAGTACCAGACTGTTTTGACCACCATAGCTGTATACCCAGAACCCATAGGTTCTAAAATCAGGTAGTGTGAGTCTTCCTACTTTTTTCTTCTTCAATAGTGCTTTACTTATCCAGGGCCTCTTCCCTTTCCATAGAAAGTTAATAATTAGTTTTTCCATCTCTTTTAAGGATGTTGTTGATATTTGGATCAGGATAGCATTGCATTTGTAAATTGCTTTGGGTAGAACTGTCATTTTCACAATGTTGAGTCTACTTATCCATGAGCATGGCATGTTTTTCCATTTATGTAGATATCTTTTGGTTTCTCATAGTAGTATTCTGTAATTTTCTTTGTATAGGCCTTTTACATCCTGGGTTAGATTTAGTCTTAATTACTTTTTTTTTTTAGGGGCTATTATAAATGGTATTGTTTTCCTGATTTCCTTTTCATAGTTCTCTTTAGTGGTTTATAGGAATTCAACTGATTTTTGTATGTTTATCTTGTATCTTTCTAGTCTGATGAATCTTTTTATTAGTTCTAGCAGTTTTCTCCTGGAGTTTTTTGGATTTTCTATGTATAGTATCATATCATCCACAAATAGGGACAGTTTAACTTCTTTATTACCAATTTGGATGCCCTTTATTTCTTTTTCTTGCCTTATTGCTCTAGCTAGGGCTTCCAGCACAATGTTAAATAGGAATGGTGATAAAGGGCAGCCTTGTCTTCTTCCTGTTCTCAACGGGAATGTTTTCAGCCTCTCTCCATTGAGAATGATGTTGCTTAAACACAGAAAAAAACATTATTTGATGGTTATGAGGGTGGGGAGGGTGGAGGGAGTATTCACTAATTAGATAGTAGACAAGAATTATTTTAGGTTAAGGAAAGGACAACACACAATACAGGGGAAGTCAGCACAACTGGAATAAACCAAAAGCTAAGAAGTTACCTGAATACAACCAAACACTTCAAGGGACAGAGTAGAAGGGGCGGGGATCCAGGCACCATGGTTTCAGGGGACATCTAAGTCAATTTGCATAACAAAGTATATTAAGAAAATGTTCTGCACCTCACTTTGATGAGTGGCATCTGAGGCCTTAAAAGCTAGCAAGTGGCCATCTAAGATGCATCAATTGGTCTTAACCCACTTGAACCAAAGAATGATGAACACCAAAGACACAAAGAAAATATGAGCCCAAGAGAATGAAAGGGCCACATAAACCAGAGACTCCATCAGCCTGAGACCAGAAACTAGATGGTGCCTGGCTATCACCAATGCCTGCCCTGACAGGAAACACAACAGAGAATCCCTGATGGAGCAGGAGAGAAGTGGGATACAGACCTCGAACTCTAGTAATAAGACCAGACTTGATGGTCTCACTGAGACTGGGGGGACCCTATAGGTCATGGCCCCCAAACTCTCTGTTAGCTCAAAATTAAACCATTCCCGAAGCCAACTCTTCAGACAAACATTAGACGAGACTATAAAGCATAAAATGATCCTGGTGAGGAGCATGCTTCTTAGCTCAAGTAGACATGTAAAACTATGTGGGCAGCTCCTGTCTGGGGGTGAGATGAGAAAGCAGAGGGGGACAAGAGCTGGTTGAATGAACACAGGAAATACAGGGTGGAGAGAAGGAGTGTGCTGTCATATTGTAAGGAGAGCAACTCGGGTCACGTAACAATGGGTGTATAAGTTTTTGTATGAGAAACTGACCTGAATTGTAAACTTTCACTTAAAGCACAATAAAAAAAATGATGTTGTTGGTTTTGTACAGATGCCCTTTATTATGTTGAGGAATTTCCCTTCTATATCTATTTTATTACGAGTTTTTATTAGGAATTGGTGTTGGACTTTGTCAAAAGCCTGTTCTGCATCACTTGAGATGATCATGTAATTCTTTCATTTTATTTATGTGGTGGATTGCATTGACTGATTTTCTAATGTTGAACCATCTTTGCATACCTGGTATGAATCCCACTTGGTCATGATGTATTATTTTTTTGATGTGATGCTGAATTCTATTGGCTAGAATATTGTTGAGATTTTTTGCATCTATATTCATGAGAGATATTGGTCTGTAATTTTTTTGTGTGTGTGTGGTGTCTTTGCCTGGTTTTGGTGTCAGGGTTATGCTGCCTTCATAGAATGAATTTGGAAGTACCCCTTCATTTTTTATGTTCTGAAACCGTTTCAGTAGTACTGGTGTAACCTCTTCTCTGAATGTTTGGTAGAATTCTCCAGTGAAGCCATCTGGGCCAGGGCTTTTTTTGTTGGGAGTTTTTTTTTTTTTTTTTCCACCTTTTCAATCTCTTTTTATGGGTCTCTTCATATTTTCAACGTCATTTTGTGTTAGTTTGAGTAGGTAATGTGTTTGTAGAAATTTGTCCATTTCCTCTAGGCTTTCAAATACACTGTTATGATCCTTTTTATTTTCGTTGGGTCTGTTGTATTGTCCCCCATTTCATTTATTTGGGTTATTTGTGTCTTCTTCTGGTTTTCTTTATCAATTTGGTCAGTGGTTCGTTGATTTTCTTAAAGAACCAGCTTTTGGTTTTGTTGATTCTATTGTTTTTCTATTCTCTATTTCATTTAGTTCTGCTCTAATCTTTATTATTTCCTTTCTTCTGGTGGCTGTACACTTTTTTATTATTATTATTTTTTGCTGTTCTCTTTCTATTTTTTCAAGTTGTATAGCTAATGTTTTGATTTTGTTCCTTCTTTTTTGATGTGTGCATCTATCACTATAAATTGACCTCTGAGGACTGCCTTTCCTGTGGCCCAAAGGGTTTGGTATGATGTGTTTTCATTCTCGTTTGATTCTAGGAATTTTTGGATTCCATCTTTGATTTCTTCTATTACCCAGTGGTTTTCAAGCAGGGCGTTATTCAGTTTCCACATAATTGATTCTTTTTCCTTGCTCTTCCTGTTGTCAATTTCTACTTTGATGGCATTGTGTTCAGAGAAGATACTTTGTATTATCTCAATGTCGAGGGGAGGGTTGCTTTGTTGCCTAAGATGTGGTCTATTCTGGAGAATGTTCCATGTGCATTGGAAAAGAAAGTGTACTTTGCTGCTGTTGGGCGGAGTGTCCTCTATATGTCTATGAGTTCGAGTTGGCTGATTGTGTCCTCTAGATCTTCTGTATCTTTGTTGAGTTTCTTCCTAGATGTTCTGTCCTTTACCGCAAGTGGTGTGTTGAAGACTCCTACTATTATGGTGGAACTCTTAACTTCTCTTTTCAGTGCCATTAGAGTTTGTTTTACATATTTTGGAGCCCTGTCATTGGGTGCATAGATATTTATTTTGGTTATGTCTTCATGACGGATCATCCCTTTAATCATTACATACTGCCCTTCTTTGTCTTTTATGGTGAATTTTATTCTAAAGTCTATTTTTTTCTGAGATTATTATTGCCACTTCTGCTCTTTTTTGGTAGCTGTTTACTTGAGATATTTTTCCATCTTTTGGTTTTTAATAAATTCACGTCTTTGTTTCTAAGGTTGTGTCTTGTAAACAGCATATTGATGGATCCTGTTTCTTTATCCATTCTATTGCACTCTGTCTCTTTATGGATGCATTTAGGCCATTCACATTCAGTGTAATTATTGATAGGCGTGAGTTTATTGCTATCATTTTGTAGTGCTTTTTTTTGTGGTGCTGATATTTTCTTTGTTCCTTTTACTCTCCTGTGCTGAATTCCTTTTTGTTTTTGTGGAATTTTTTTTTTTCATTTCTTTTGTTTTTGTAGATTCTGTGTTTGCTGAGACTTTATTTTTTCTTCTTTATTTTGATGAGTAGTTTTGTTAACTTTCTTTGTGGTTACCTTGAAATTTACACCTATCTTCCTAGGTTTGTACCAGTCTATTATTATTTGGTATCACCTTGCCTTCCTCTCCATTAGAAAGTTCTATACCTACCTACACCTTTTATTCCCCCTTTTATTGTTCTGATGTTGTCATTTACAAATTAACCTCTCTGGTTCCCTGTTGTAAATCTTTTGGTTTTGAATAGTCCTTGAGAGTTCATTTCCTAGGTTGGTATCTTGCTGTACAATCTTGCATCCTAGATTCAGGCTGTTCTGATGTTGTTTGTTCTCAAACCAAATGACTCCCTTTAATAATTCTTGTAAGTTTGGCTTGGTTTTTACATATCCCCTTAATTCTGTTTATCTGGAAATGTCCTAACTTCACCATTATATTTGAATGAGAATTTTGCAGGATAAAAAAAAAAAAATTTTTTTTTTTTTTATTATTCTTGGTTGGGAATTTTTTCCTTGCAAGGTTTTATGTATGTCATCCCATTGCCTTCTTGCCTGCATGATTTCTGCTGAGTAACAGAGCTTAGTCTTATTGTTTCCCTTCTGTATATGACTTCATTTTTTTCGAGATGTTCTGAGGATTACTTCTTTTTCTTTGCTTTTAGCGAGTGTGATTATAATATGCATTGGTGATTTCCTTTTGAGGTTCGTTGAGCTTCTTGGATGATCAGCTTTTCATCTTTCATGATACTAGGGAATTTTCTGTCAGCAATTCTTCAGTGATCCTCTTTGTGTTTTCTGTTTTCTCGTCCTGTTCTGGAACTCGGATCACTTGCAGCGTTTTACTTTTGATGGTGTCCCACATCTTTCTCAAGGTTTCTTCATTTTTATTTGTTCGTTTCTCTGATTTTTCCTCGAAGAAATATTCAAGTATTTGTCTTCAATTTCACTGATCCTGTCTACCGTTGTTTCAAACCTTCTCCTCAGGCCTTCTATGACACTGTTCGTTTCTGAAATCTTTTTTTTTTTTTTTAATCTTTTGGACTTCTAATTGCTGTTTTTGTCTGATTTCTAAATGCAAATTTACTTGACACTTTGTGCCTGTATTATTTTCCTGAATTCTTCCATTGTTTTGTATGTATTTCCATGAATTTAACTGCCTTTTCCATGAATTTGTCTATTTTTTCCTCATCTTTGTCTGCTTTTTGCTTCAAGTCTTGGATACCTCTGAATATTAGAGAGTTGAATTCCCTGTCAGGTAGTTCCAGTGTCTTTTCCTTTACCAGAAAGTCATCTAGTGTTTTACTTTGGACACCTACTGGAACTCCTGTCCTTTTTTCATATATGTTTTGATTTTGTTTGCTATCTTCAGGACATCCAGCAGTTATTTTCTTCATTTATTGACTGTAGATTTGTTTGTTTCATTCTGTTTTGTTGCTTTATTTGGTTATGTCTGAGCAGGCAGGCTGTGCAGTCTTTGTTCAACTGTTGGCACGATATTTTTAACCTCCTTGTCCAGTGGGCAGAACCAGTTGCCCAGCTGCGGTGCAGCAGGGCAGGTCCAGCTGCAGGAGAGGGGCTGGGCTGGGTTGCTTGTGGCACATTCTGGGGCCAACAGGGTGGGCCAAGGCTCAGTGCAGGGCAGGTTCTAGTAGGCAGTGTCTGTGCTGCTCAGGGGTGCGATGTTCAGTGCATGGTGCAGACAGAAGGGGGGTAGGTTGTGATGTGTGGACCTAAGATGGGTATGGGAAAGAAGAGAGAGTGGAGAAACAGGAGCCAAAAAAAAAAAAAAAAAAAAAAAAGTACTGTGGGAGCCTGCCTTTGGAGTGGAAAGTTGGGAAACCAAGAAATGAAGAAAAGCAAAAAGGAAAAAAAGACAAAAATAAAAAAATAAATGCCCCGAAAGATTCCACCCCCATCCAGGGAAGTGGCTCCTAGGCTTCAGGGCACAGCCCATCTAGGAGGGTCTGAGATGGCACACAGCACCAGGTATTCAGGAGACAGGAAAAGAAGGAAAGAAGATAGAGACAAAGAACTGAGAAATGAAGAAAAACAAAAAAGAAAAAAAAAACATTTTTTTAAAAAGGGTCCAAGGAATCCCACTGGTGCGGCTGTGCAGACCGGGGGACATGGCTCCCAAGCTGCACGGTACAGCCTGCATAGAAGGTGCAGAGACGTCACAAAGCCCCAGGTATTGAACAGACAGGAAAAGAAGGTAAGTAAAGAGAGGTGAGAAACTGTGAAATGAAAAACAAAAAAAAAGAAAAAAAACAATAAAAAAAAGAAACACCCCCAGAGATCCCAGTGCAGCTGCACAGACTGGGGAAGTGGCTCACAATCTCCACAACACAGCCCAAATAGAAGCAGCGGGGATGGCACAGAGCATCAGGTATTCAGGAGACAAGAAAAGAAGGTAAGGAGAGAGACAAGAAATCAAGAAATGAAGAAAAATAAAAAGGAGAAAAGAAAACAAACAAAAAGGCCTCAGGGATACCATCAACATGGCAGCGCAGACCGGGGAAGCAGTTTCTCAGCCAAGAGCTGCTTCACAGCCTGTCAAGAAGAAGCAAAGATGGCACATGGAGCCAGGTGTTGGAGAGAAAGAAGGAGGAGGAGGTGTAAGGCAGTGAAGAAGCCAAAAAAGCAACATCAGCAACAAAGAAATGGCAGTGAAGGAGCCAGCCAGTGAGGGTGGGGCGAATCCAAGCAGCGTGGAGCCGATGCCTCCCAGCTGAGTGACCTCAGCCCTGGGAAACAGTAGAGGCCAAGCAGGGGGACGAAAGGTGGGTGATGGGAAAGTGAGTATCGCTGGTTGCTGGGTTGTCTCCTGCTGGGAGCTCCCTGAAGCTGCTTTCCCATACTCCCTGTCTGCTGATCTCCGACAGCAGTCCAAGATGGCGAATCCATGCTACATTAGTAGTATCTCTCCTTGCTCTCTGTTCTCTGTCAGTTTCTTATTCCATTCAGTGTTTGGTTGAGCTCTTTATCTCTTCATTTGATGTTTAGGGTTCCAGGATTGATGGTTGATGGTTTTACTTGGTTTTTCGTGTCTTTGCTGTGGAGGGGTGGCATGGTGCTTCTGTCTATAGTACTTTCCACATTCTTTTGATGCCTCCTGCATTGCTCAATAATTTTGCCCATAGAATCCTTCAATATTGCAAATCAAGGCTTGAATTTTTTCTCCTTTCAGCTTGAAAAATGTTTTGCATGGTCTTCCCTTTTTGTTTTCTGACTCCAGGTGTTTGCACAGTTCATCATAATACTTTACTTTGTCTTCTTGATCCACCTTTGAAGTCTTCCGTTTAGCTCTTTTACTTCCTCATTTCTTTCTTTCGCTTGAGCTACCCTATGATCAAGAGAAGTTTCAGAATGTCTTATGGACATCCACTTTGGTCTTTTCTTTCTTTTTAATGATCTTTTGCTGGACTTATGCTGAGTGGCAAATGCCAGACTAGACTATAGAACTTTATAGAAATAGTTACTAGTGGTAGTAACTGAAGTTTACCTATTTTAACTAAATGATATAAACCAGCAGAAAATTTAGATCCCATTCACAGAAAACTCTGAATGTTGAGTTTCTAATTCTCTTTTAGTGCAAAGTTCTAGAACGTAAGCCTACTATGGTAGATGACCAGGTGTGCAAGGCTAATGCACATGTCCAGTTAGGAACACAATTTATGATCTGGCCCAAGCTAGTCACTGTCCAAATACCTGGGGGCTCAAGGCCCCACTTGTGCTCTGAGAACTTAGGGAGGACATTGGTGGCACATGATTCCATCACAAGTGGGATGGGGAAAAATTCCCTCATATGATCCCCTCTTAGTCAGAAAGGAAAAATCAGCATACAATCAGTGGTCTCCATTAACCTAAAAATTGTAGCTTGGAAAAGGGAAGACTGAAAAGATGACTGGGTGGAAGATATATGTGGAAGGCCATCATGTAGTGGAGAGAGCAGACTTGTTCAGTGTTGTTCCAGAAGCCTTTCTCCTTACAGTCAATGGTGGAAATGTGGCAGAGATATAAACATCAGGTACCTTTGGTTGACCTACCAACTCCCAGTCTAATCTACAAAGAGGCAAATTCAACTCAATACTCAATATAAAGAATGTTCTCACCAACAAGCTGGCTTATGGGGAATGGGCCTCCCACAGAAACAAGGACATCACAGTGAGATACTGTAGAATTTTTTCATGTGGATGGTAGAGTAGATGACTGTCTAGGTCCCTTCCAACTCTGAACAGTGATTCTAGGCTGGTGGAGAAGTCAGGGGAAGCTGTCCCCATGGGCTGGGAGGAAGCTATAGCTAGTTTAGGCAATCGCAGATGAGTGCATGTCCAGGTGAACCCAGAAACACACATACAATTGCTCACAATGCATATCTGGGCAACCAGGTTGGCTTCCACCCATTAGAGTGCTGCTGAATGGATAAGAATGGGATTTGAAGGTGTGGCAAGAGGTGACATTTTCCTGTTGTGTCAGCTCACAGAGCAGTACCTCAGAAACTCACACCAGTCCTCTCTCCTGTTTTCCTCATTGCATGAAAAAAGTTGGCTATTTGCTGACCTCAGGGTATTATGATGGGCTGAAATAAAAGACCTCAGACATTTTATACCAAGTATGGAACTATGTTTTACTTAGACGGGTTGTTCTTTGATAACAGAGGTGTCTTCTTTTTTATGTTTGAAAAGGTACTCATAAAACTCTGTGAGGGACATGAATCCAGCAACAACAATTTAGCAACAGTTTCAACACAGAGCAGATTCTAAGAGGCAACTTCTTTGCTCCAGTGACTAGGTGTCCGATATGGTACTTAATAAAAGAAAACTGCCAAAATGAATGACTGTATTTAGAGCACTGAGCAACGGTTGCCTACACTTGAATGTACATGGATTTCTCCAGAAAGGAGAAAGGGAGCAGTTACTTCCTTTCATGTGAAATGACCCCAAAATTGTGGGCAAATTTTCTCCAGAGTGATGTTGTTGTTTTTGTTATTGTGTGCAGTCAAGTCAATTTCAATTCATTGCGACCTTATAGGACACAGTAGAACTGTCCCACAGGGTATCATAGGCTATAATCTTTACGAAAGCAGATCACCACCTCTCTTCTCCTGGGGAGTGGTTGGTGGGTTCAAACCACTGAATTTTTGGTTCATAGCTGAGCACTTAACCCTGTGCCACCGGGAGGATAAAAGCATCTAAATAAGGCTTTTCTGTATTATACACTACCATTGACATCATGAAAAAAAGCTTTAATTTGTGCCCTTCTGTGGTTGGGTGGGACCCCTGGTGGTGCAGTGGTTATGAGCTCAGCTGCTAATCAAAAGGTCAGCAGTTGGAATCCACCAGCTGCTCCTTGGAAACTCTATGGGGCAGTTCTACTCTGTCTTGTAGGGCCACTATGAGTCTGAATTGACTTGACAACAACGGGTTTTACAGGTGATTGGGTGAGGTAGGGTATACTTCTTGCCTGGGTAAGAGTTTTCAGTCTAGGATTCACAACAGTGGTACAAAAGTGCAAGAAGGCACTACAGGGCACAAATGCAGGCAAAGCCAATAAGGATTTCAGAGTCTTGGGAAATTAGAGCTGAGAGAAACCCTGAAACACATTCATTACTACCCTCTTATCTTGGATAAGGGGAGAGAATCAGACAGGTTCCATGATATGTCTGACACACCGTAAGGCTCTGTAAGTGCTCCGTGAATGAGTGAATTAATGAATAACCTTGCTAAAAGACACTTTATAGGAAGTTGCAGAGTCAGTAGCAGAACCAAGTTCTTTTGACCTCCACCCCAGTGAACTTTGTGTATCAATAGGAGAGACACCATTTTAGCACAGATGGTGTTGGAGAACATAAATTGCCTTGGCCATTGACTCTATAATACAGTAAGATACCTGAGTAAAAGAAACAATAAGATAGGGTGAGAAGACCTTGGGAAATAAAATACCAAGGCCAAACATTAGCACTGTAATAATTTGAATTAAGATCTCCCAAGTCCCAGTCCAGACTCTGGAGGATGCATAATCAAGATGCTGAAAGAAAGGATTCCAACAGGTGGGTTTTGTTTCTTGTTTGGTTTGGTTTGGTTTTTAATCAGTGAGCAAGGACTAGATTAGAAGGTACTACTTGAGGACACACTGCAGGTAATTTGTTATTTTCTTTAGTTAAATGTTTAGAAAACTGTATATGATGTACCCCTAAAATAGTTTCCATAATTCCTTAGTTCTTATCATTGAGTCTTGAGTTGAAAGAATGAATTTAGTTTTGTTTTTGTCTTTGTTTTTGTTAATCAGTAACCAGTGACTTCTAGTAAAACTACAGTTCAGGTTCTATGATCTGAAAGCATTTATACATAAGAACGTTCACCGTGGCATTACATGAATAGCAACCTTATGAGTGAACTCTATGTCCAAAGATACAGAATTGGTTTAAATGTATTATGGTACATACATATGACTGAATATTACCCAGTCACAAAAACTGTAATAAAAATGTATTTAATGATGTAGCATAGTTTGTCAGTTGTGGTAATAGCTCCACTTGTGAATGACTCTGGGTCATCCGGATTATCCCTGGGAATGGGGATGGTGTTTCTAGTTACAAAATTAGTGACAGCTGTCTGCATGCTCCTTTTCTTTTTTCTTCAAATATTTCTCAGTAACATCTCACTTCTTCCCAATTCTGCCTATCAACTTTAGCAAAACAATCAGTGTTTGGGTTCATGTTTTCAAGCAACTAGTAGTTTTTAGAAGCCCTTGATTTAGTTTAGAAAAAAATTCAGCTAATCCTTTCACTGTAAAATTACTAACGATAAGATGTACAAAACAAAACAAAAAAAGGACAATTGTAAGTGCTGTTAGTCCTAAATTGAAAACTTTGTAAGTCGGGGACTACCTTTAAAAGGAGTCCCTGGGTGGCTCATATGGTTAAGCACTAAACTACTAACTTAAATGCTGGCAGTTCAAACCCACCCAGTAGGCATCTGGGGAGACCAGTTTGGCGATCTGCTTCTGAAGGGTCACAGCATTGAAAACCCTGTGGAGCAGTTCTACTCTGCACACATGGGATCATCATGAGCTGGAATTGACTAGAAGGCAAGTAACAACCACCACCATTCTATAACCAAGCTATATTGAGTTTAAAAAGCAAGATCCAAAATATTGTAACACTAGGATTGCATCTGTAAAAATACAGATCTAGAGATACACGTATGCATGGTTCTGTGTAGAAAATCTAGGACACTCCAGAAACTGTGATGGAGTTTACCTCTGGGTCATGGAGTGGGCCTAGGAGGATGGCAGTGGAGGAGGACACTTGAGCATTTAATTTTCTTCCCTTCTGGACTGTTCGAATTAAAAAATAAAAAAAAAGACACATATATCTTAATCGTACAATATAAAAAAATAATTACAAATGTTCAAGTATGAAGATGTAGACATAGTGCTTTTATGACACAGGAGAGACCAGAGGAGTCATGAGGCTTGCCTGCATTTTTATCCAGGGTGAGGGGAGGAAGCAGTCCCAGTGCCTAAGCTGCTTTATGGTTACATCCCATGAGTCACCCCTGTTCGGTGGGACTCTTCACAAATGCAAAGAGCTGAAAGGATGTTACACAGTGCTTATCTCTGGCTGATTGGTAATGAGATTATGAGTGATTTTTGTTTTCACCTTTATGCCTATCTAGTTGTCAAGTTTTGTATTGTAACCATTTATTGCTCTTATGGTTGGAAATAGTACAATAACTAATCTTTTAAAAATTCTGCTTCCAAGAGTAAGCTGAGCACAAAATGACAAATTAACACCATAACAAGGAGTATTTCTTATCTAGGGTAGCAAATTAATAATGTTGACCTAAATGATCTTTGAATTACTTTAATATGACTTCGTTTTTTAACTTTTATCCTGTTCACTTACTCTATTTTACATAGATCTGTTTTCCTTCAAGTTGCTCGAAAACTCTTCAGAAGGACACAAAGTGTAAATATCTAATAAATGCATAAACAGAGTCCCTTTTCTACTCTACGTTTTTACCAAATGAAGACTTGCCATAGGGTTTAAGGCAGTAGCCTAATTTATTTATCATGTTTGAGGAAGAGGTATGGATGGGGGTCCCTTTAGTACTGTCTGATAACCCACCTGTGAAAGTCACATACTGGAGTCTATTGTGCTGCAGACAGGAGGACCCTTTTCTGAGTCACCCAGAAGTTTGCTTTTTCTTTTGATGCTGTCCTAAATCCTCCCTTCCTACTTTAGCCGAGTGTAGTCTTTTGGGCATTGAGGACATCTAGATACCAGGGGCTTCACTGGCTTGAGAAAGCTGTGAAAATACAAGCCTCGGAAGTTTAGCAGAAAATCAAAGAAAAGTCACAGACCTCTGTATCTGTCCACCAGCTTTCTCACTAATATTTTCAAGGTGAAATTCGGTTTCCTAGCGGGAGCTGTCAGTACCCCCGTATCTTCATACGGGAATACTGTATGTGGGTACACTGGTCCATTTAATCTCTCTTAACTTCTCATGAATGTTCCCTGGGGTTGTTATACCTACTGGTGTTGTCAGTTTTCCAGGGATTGGTGTGACAATGACCTGGGCTTGAGTGTCTGTGATTGCTGAACATTAATTAAATCCCAGCAGTGCTCCGAGCTGAAGAGGCAGTCTAGAGGAGCCCCTAGACGGCAAATTCAGAGGACAGTTGATAGTTTCTTCTTCTTCTTTTTCATTTAACTATTCTAAGGAGATTTAAGGAGATAAATATTTATCCATCCCACCTTAGCTGTAGGAGCACTAGTGTCGCAGTAGTTAAGAGCTCGGCTGCTAACCAAAAGGTCAGCAGTTCAAGTCCACCTTGGAAACACTATGGGGCAATTTTACTCTGTCCTATAGGGTTGCTATGAGTCAAAATGAACTCGATGGCAACCGGTTTGGCTTTTGGTTGGAACTTAGCTGCACACTACACCCCAAGGTGAGCTTTTCCTCCCAGAATTTCAATAGCACTTTCTTCTCCTAGTCACACTTCGTAATGGCCATTTATTTTTTCACTATTAACTACGGAGGTGATCTCACACACTTCTCTGCTCCCCCTTAAAGGCTTAGCATACAACTTTGTACATAATAATTAATCAGAGAAAGCTAGAATTTTGGAGCCCAATGACTATTTAAAACATCAGAGTCCAGAACTAATAGCCAAAGTAACAAGGTAAATCTGCATTTTAGATAGTTGGCTCTCAAGAGATCCAACTTTCTCTTAAGTGATTTGGATTTTTGGTCAGATGTTATCATTTAGGAGTCCTTGGGTGGTGCAGTTAATGCACTTGGCTGCTAACTGAAAGACTGGAGGTTTGAGTCCACCCAGAGGTGTTTCGGGAGAAAGGAGGTCTACTTCCAAAAAAGCAGCCACTGAAAACACTATGGAGCTCAGTTCTACTCTAAAACACATGGGGTCATCACGAGTTGGAATCAACCAGGCAGCAAGTGGTTGTTGGGTTTTTTTGTTTTGTTTCTGGACGAGGATGGCTTTACTGATCAGAGAAGTCTACAAAATAAATATAATATTTTCCGGTCCTGGTTTTTGGTTTTTGGTCCAGATACTTCACTTCCCTAACTCATTAAGGCAGATTTAGTTCAAACACAACTGTGGAAGAAATACTGCAGGAGGGACATGTAGAGTTAAGAATGCTGTTCCACATTGAGGATTATTTTCCAAATATATTTTCTTTTTTCACAAATGTTCAAAAAAAAAAATTCTTTTGCTGTCTGCTTTCCTTTCTGAATACTCTCATTTAAAATTCTATCATGAAATGCATCTCTCTTAAAACTGAAAAAAATACTACTATATCCATACTTTTACATTTAATCTGCTTTTTACATATTTAAAAATCATTATTTTATCTTTGATTACAAAAGTAATACATGCTTATAATAAGAAAAATCAGAAACCTGTTAAGCTTTTTATATTCCTTGTGCAAAACAAAAACAAAAACAAAAACAAAAAAACACTGCTTTGGAATTGATTCTCACTCACAGCAACCCCAATAGGACAGAGTAGAACTACCCCCATATGGTTTCCAAAGTTATAAACTGCTTTTTTTTTTAATTGTATTTTAGGTGAAAGTTTACAGTGCAAATTAGTTTCTCATTCAAAAATTTATACATAAATTGCTTTGTGACACTGGTTGCGATCCCCATAATGTGTCTTCACTCTCCCTCTTTCCCTTTATGCCTCAAGTTCCCCATGTCCATGCCTCCAGTTTCCTGTCCCTTCTGCCTTCTGGTCTGCTTTTGTGCAGGTGTTGCCCATTTAGTCTCACATACTTGATTGAACTAAGTGGCACATTCCTCATGTGTATTACTTTTTGTTTTACAACCTGTTGCCATCAAGTTGATTCCGACCCACAGCAACCCAATAGGACAGGGTAGAACTGCCCCATAGGATTTCCAAGGAGCAGCTGATAGATTCAAACTGCTGACATTTTGGTTAACAGCTGAATTCTTAACCACTGTGCCACCAGGACTCCTGTCTGTTTTATATTGTTTTGTTGTTAAGTGTCATGGAGTCCATTCCCCCTCCTTGAGGCCCCATGTACAACAGAACAAAACGTTGCCCAGTTCTAAGTCACCCTCACAATCTTTGCCATGATTGAGCCCACTGTTGTAGCCACTGTGCCAATCCATTTCCTTGAGGATCTTCCTCATTTTTGCTGACCCTCGATTTTACCAAGCATGATGTCCTTCTCCAGGGACTGGTCCCTCCTGACAACATGTCCAAAGTATGTGAGACGAAGTCATGCTATCCTCACTTCTAAGGAGCATTCTGGCTGTACTTTTTTCAAGACAGATTTGTTCATTCTTTTGGCAGTCCATGATATTTCAATATTCTTTGCCAACGCCATAATTCAAAGGCATCAATCCTTCTTTGGTCTTCCTTATTTACCATCCAGCATTCAAATGCATATGAGGTGACTGAAAATATCATGGCTTGAGTCAGGCCCACCTTAGTCCTCAAAATGACATCCTCGCTTTTCAACATTCTAAAGAGATCTTTCGCAGCAGATGTGCCCAATGCAATACACTGTTTGATTTCTTGACTGCTGCTTCCACAGGTGTTGATTACGGATCCAAGAAATTTGAAATCATTGACACCTTCAATGTCTTCTCCTTTTATCGTGATATTGCTTACTGGTTCACTTGTGAGGATTTTTGTTTTCTTTTATATTGAGGTTTAATCCATACTGAAGGTGGTAGTCTCTGATCTTCATCAGTAAGTGTTTCAAGTCCACTTCATTTCTAGCAAGCAAGGTTATATCATTTGCATATCACAGGTTGTTAATAAGTCTTCCTCCAATCCTGATGCCATGTTCTTCTTCATATAATCTAGCTTCTCAGATTATTTGCTCAGCATACAGATTGAATAGATAAGGTGAAAGGATACAACCTTGACACACACCTTTCCTGACTTTAAAACACACAGTATCCCCTTGTTCTGTCTGAACAACTGCCTCTTGATCTACGTACAGGTTCCTCATGAGCATAATTAAGTGTTCTAAAATTCCCATTCTTTGCAATGTTATCCATAATTTGTTATGATCCACACAGCTGTATGCCTTTGCATAGTCAATAACACACAGGTAAACATTTTTCTGGTATTCTCTGCTTTCAACCAAGATCCATCTGACATCAGCAATAATATCCCTGGTTCCATGTCCTCTTCTAAATCTGGCTTGAATTTCTGACAGTTCTCTGTCGATGCATTGCTGCAATAGCTTTTGAATGATCTTCAGCAAAACTTTACTTGTGTGTGATATTAATGATATCATTCGATAATTTCCCATTCTGTTGAATCACCTTTCTTTGGAATGGGCACAAATATGGATCTCTTCCAGCTGGTTGGCCAAGAGTCTAGCTTCCAAATTTTTTGATATTGATGAGTGAGTACCTACAGCACTGCATTTGTTTGTTGAAACATATCAATTGGTATTCAGTCAATTCCTGGAAGCTTGTTTTTTGCCATTCCTTTCAGTGCAGCTTGGACTTCTTCCTTCAGTACTGTCTGTTCTTGATCATATGCTACCCCCCTGAAATGGTTGAACATGGACCAAATATTTTTGGTACAGTAACTCTGTGTATTTCTTTCATCTTCTTTTGTTGCTTTCTGCATCATTCAATATTTTCCCCATAGAATTCTTCAATATTGGAACTCGAGGCTTGAATTTTTTCTTTCAGCTCTTTCTTCAGTTCCTGCAGCTTGAGAAATGCCAAGGAGGGTGTTCTTCCCTTTTAGGTTTCTAACTCCAGCTCTTTGCACATTTCATTACTTTACTTTGTCTTCTCGAGCCACACTCAAGTCTTCTTCACCTCTTTTACTTCATCATTTCATCCATTCACTTTAGCTACTCTATGTTCAAGAGCAAGTTCAGAGTCTTCTCTGACATCCATTTGGTCTTTTCTTTCTTTCCAGTCTTTCTAACGGTCTTTTGCTTTCATGTATGATGTCCTTGATGTCATTCCACAACTTGTCTGGTCTTCGATCATTAGTGCTCAATGCCTCAAATCCATTCTTGAGATGGTCTCTAAATACAGGTGGGATATGCTCAAGGTGGAAACCCTGGTGGTGCAGTAGTTAACAGCTATGGCTGCTTACCAAAAGGTTGGCAGTTCAAATCTATCAGGGGCTCCTTGGAAACAGTATGGGGCGGTTCTACTCTGTTCTATAGAGTCGTTATGAGTTGGAATCAACTCGACAGCAATGGGTTTGGTTTTTGGTTTATACTCAAAGTTGTATTTTGGCTGTCATGAATATGCTGTAATATTCTTCAGCTTTAACTTGAACTTGCATATGAGTAATTGATGGTCTGTCCTGCAGTTGGCCCCTACCCTTGTTCTGACATATGATATTGAGCTTTTTCGTCATCTCATTCCACAAATGTAGTTGATTCGATTCTTGTGTATTCCATCTGATGGAGTCCACATGTATAGTCATTGTTTATGTTGTTGAAAAAGGTATTTGCAGTTAAAAATCATTGGTCTTGCAAGATTCTATCATGTGATCTCTAGTGTCATTTCTATCACCAAGGTCATATTTTCCAAATACAGATCCTTCTTCTTTGTTCCAACTTTTGCATTCCAATCACCAGTAATTATCAATGCATCTTGTTTTATAGGCCTGTCTAACCTTTGGCTGCAAGATGGACTTCAGGAGAGGCTTCAGTTCTGAATTAGCAGAGTGTATGGAGGTCAGTCTCAGGGTTTCCTCCAGTCTCTGCCAGACCAGTAAGTCAGGTCTTTTTGGGGGAATTTGAATATCGTTCTACATTTTTCTCCTGCTCTGTCTGGGACCCTGTATTGTGATCCCTGCCAGAGCAGTGGGTGGTGGTAGCCAAGCACCTATTTCTTCTGGGCTTAGGCTGGTGAAGGCTGTGGTTTATGTGGTCCATTAGTCCTTTGGACTGATATTTTCCTTGAATCTTTGGTTGTCTTCATTCTCCTTTCCTCCAAAGGTAATGGGACCAATAGACGTATTTTAGATGGCTGCTTAAAAGCTTTTAAGACTCCAGATGCTACTCACCGAAGTAGGATGTAGAACATTTTCTTTATGAACTATGTTATGTCAATTGACCTAGACGTCCCCTGAGACCATGTTCCCTAGGGCTCAGCTCCAGTAACTTGGTCTGGTCCCTCAAGGTGTTTGGATGTGTCTAGGAATCTTCTGTGACTTTGCCTTGTGCTCACTTTCCCTATATTGTGTGTCTTTCCTTTCACCAAAGTTAACATTTGTCTACTATCTAGCTAATGACTTCCCTTCCCCATCCCTCACCTCCCTCGTAACCATCAAAGAGGTTTTTTTTTTTTTTTCCCCTGTGTGTAAACCTTCTCTTGAGTTTTTATAATAGTGGTCTCATACAATACTTGTCCTTTTGTGACTGATTTATTTTACTCAGCATAATGCCCTCTAGATTGATCCAAGTTGTGAGATGTTTCACTGATTCATCATTGTTCTTTATCGCTGGGTAGTATTCCATTGTGTGTATATACCATAGTTTGTTTATCCATTCATCTGTTGATGGGCACTTAGGTTGTTTCCACCTTTTTGCTATTGTGAATAATGCTGCAGTGAATGTGGGTGTGCATATGTCTATTCGTGTGGTGGCTCTTATTTCTCTAGGATATATTCCTAGGAGTGGGGTTGTTGGATCATAGGGTATTTTTATTTCTAGTTTCTTAAGGAGATGGCATAACTTTGTCCACAATGGTTGTACCACCTCACATTCCCACCAGCAGTGCATAACGGTTCCAATCTCCCTATAACCTCTCCAACATTTGTTGTAAATTTTTTTTTTAATTTGTGCCAGTAATGTTGGGGTGAGATGGTATCTCATTGTAGTTCTGATTTGAATTTCTCTAATGGCTAATGATCATGAGTATTTCTTCACGTGCCTGTTAGCCACTTGAATGTCTTCTTTGGTGAAGTGTCTGTTCATATACTTTGCCCATTTTTTAATTGGATTATTTGTCTTTTTGTTATTGAGGTGTTGAAGTATTCTATAGATTTTAGAGTTTAAGCCCTTGTCAGATATGTTGTAGCCAAAAATTTCTTCCCAGTCTGTAGGTTCTCTTCTTCCTCTTTTGGTGAAGTCTTATGATGAGCATAAGTGTTTAATTTTAAGGAGCTCCCAGTTACCTCATTTATCTTTTGGTGTTTGTTCATTGTTAGTTTTGGCTTGTATTGAATTTATGCCATGTTTTAGGGCCCCTAACATTGTCATTATATTTTCTTCCATGATTTTTATTGTTTTAGGTTTTATATTTAGGTCTTTGACCCATTTTAAGTTAATTTTTCTATACACTGTGAGGTATAAATCCTCTTCATTTTTTTACAGATGGACATCCAATTTTGCCAGCACCATTTGTTGAAAACACTCTCTTTTCCCCATTTAATGAATTTTGGTCCTCTGTCAAAGATCAGCTGACCATTGATGCATGGATTTACATCTGGGTTCTCAATTCTGTTCCATTGGTCTCTGCATCTGTTGTTGGACTGTCTTTTTTAACCACCATTTAACCTCTCATACCTCAGTTTCTTCACTGGGAAAATTAGGTTGAAAATAATACCACCTGTTAACATTTATATAAAGAGAAAATGAGATAATTTATATGAAATCATGGACTTTTTCAGCAAATACTGTGCAGGGCACATGCTGGGATGTTGGGATATAAATGTTGGGGGAAAAAGGCACAGTTTGCTGTCTTCTTTAAGCTATGGTCTGTAAAAGGAGACAAACATTTACCAAATAATCATACATACATGCAATTAAAAACAGTGAGAAGTGTTCTAGAGAAAAGGATAGTGGCATGGATTGAATTATGTCCCCCCAAAAGTGTGTGTGTATCAACTTGGTTAGGCCATGATTCCCAGTATTCTGTATTTTGTGATTGTAATTTTATGTTAAAGAGGATTAGGGTGGGATCCTAACATGCTTACCAGGTCACATCCCTGATCCAATGTAAAGAGAGTTTCCCTGGGGTGGGGCCTGCACCACCTTTTATCTCTCAAGAGATAAAAGGAAAGGGAAGCAGAGAGTTGGGGACCTCATACCACCATGAATGCAGCACCGGGAGCAGAGTGCATCCTTTGGACCTGGGGTCCCTGCACCTGAGATATTCCTCCAGCAGGGGAAGATTGAGGACAAGGACTTTCCCCCAGAGCTAACAGAGAGACAAAGCCTTCCCTAGGAGCTGATGCCCTGAATTTGGCTTTTTAGCCTACTTTACTGTGAGGAAATAAATTTCTCTTCGTTAAAGCCATTCACTTGTGGTATTTCTGTTATAGCAGCACTAGACGACTAAGACAGAATTTGGTACCAAGAGAGGGGTGCTGGTCTAACAGATACATAAAATATGGAAGTAGCTTCGAAACTGTAAATGGGTAGAAGACTCAGAAGAAGTGAGGAGAACTCAACACTGGAGAAGGTGCAGATGGTGAGAAATAGCAGCAGAGAACTGGCAGCAGCAGCAGGGAACTGGCAGCAGCAGAACCAGGAAACCAGCACCAGACAGCACTGGAGCTGATCCATGGAGCAAAAAAGCTGAGTGCCTGTGCGCAAGAGGCTTCCTGGTGGGGTGGGGTGCCTGCAGGCACTTATCAGTAGAGCTACAAAGCTTTGGAACACTTGCTTCAGCAGGGCAGATGCAGGCGTGAGGCCCAAGGAGCCAAGAGGCCAAGAAATCAGAAAGCAGAAGCTGAAGAGACAAGGAACACAAGAAGTCAAGCTGCCTCAGTCTCAAAAGGTTTCGCCAGGACCTCTAGGGTTTCAAAGGGTGGAGTCATGGCCTCTGGTGTTTCTAAGGGTGGAGTTGCCACTCAGATGGTTGAGAAGAATGGTGCACCTAAAGCCGAGGGAGCAGAGTTGCTGTCCCAGTAGGCCTGGGAGGCAGGGCTGAAGCCCAGGGCTGAGGGACTCCACTCAGAATCTGAAGAGTGTGGCCAATACCTAGAGTCTGGAGGGCAGGGCTATTATGTAAATGGTTTCAGAGAACAGAGGATTATTTGCACAGCCTTGAGAGCTAATTTAATGTGTTCTGCTGACTTGCTTGGTGCCTGTTATCCCTTCTTTTCCTCCAGTTTCTCCCATTTGTAATGGAAATGTCTAGCTTGTGTCTGTTCTGCCATTGTACCTTTGGAAGCAGATAACTTGTATTCTAGATTTCACAGATGAAGAGGAATTTTTGGATTTTGGACTTGGAGTTAAGACTTCTGCTATGATATGAGGGGACAAATATGTTTTGCATGTTGCAAGAATGTGATTTTGGGGGGGCCAAAGATTCCCGGTATTCTGTGGTTGTCCTCCATTTTGCGATTGTAATCTTAGGTTAAACAGGATTGGGGTGGGATTGTAACACCCTTACCAGGTCACATCCCTAATCCAATGTAAAGGGAGTTTCCCTGGGGTGTGGCCTGCACCATCTTTTAACTCTAAAGAGATAAAAGGAAAGGGAAGTAAGCAGAGAGTTGGAGACCTCATACCACCATGAAAGCAGCACCGGGAGCACAGCACATCCTTTGGAGCTGGGGTCCCTGCACCTGAGAAGCTCCTCAACCAGGGGAAGACTGAGGACAAGGACCTTCCTCTAGAGCCCACAGAGAGACAAAGACTTCGCCTGGAGCTGACACCGTGAATTTGGACTTTTAGCCTACTTTATTGTGAAGAAATAAATTTCTCTTTGTTAAATCCATCCATTTGTGGTATTTCCATTATAGCATACCAGATAACTAAGACAGATAATATGCCATGAGAGCATAAAACTGGGGGTCAAGAGGGGGCTTAACTTATCTTGCAGAGGATCAGGAAAGGTGCCCTTGAGCATGTTGTGAACAGTGAAGTAGAAATCTACCAGAGAATCTACCAGAGAGGCTAAAGGATCTATTGCTAATAATACGCCAAAACACGAGACCACTAGATGATTCGTGCCTCCTTACAGAAGCGCATAATGCCACTTATGAAGTATGCTTGCAAAATATTGAACACAAATGATATGGTTACTAATCTCTAGATCTAGCTATCAATGTATAGGAAACAAAGAAGCACGAGAACATGTTAACATTATCTTTGGGATGTAATCAGCAACATTTAGAATGTGAAAAACTATGAGACAAATGACCTAGATTCTTTAAAAAAAAAAAAAAAAAAAGGCAAAACATCACAAGGAAAGAAAAAATAGGGAAGAGAAACCTTGTATAGATTAAGGGGCTTAACAGATATATTGTGTGTGATGAAGCTATGGTGGTTAGGTTTATATAAGAATCTTCATCTTTCAGCGATATGATACAGAGATTACAGAGGTAGCCAGAGAGGCTATGAGTTGTCATTTGCTGAAGTTGTGTGAAGCATTCACAGGGTTCATTGCAAAGCTTCTCTTTTTATTTTGGGTTTGATATTTTACATAATATTTTCTAAAGCATACAGTACAGTTATGAAAACAGTATATATGAAAGGATAACACAAAAATGTCAATTGAACTATGTAGATAATGAGGTTATTGGAATGTGAAGAGAGGACTTTCAAAGAGGGTGTTTGTGAAGAAGCATGTCTCAGGAGATGTGAAGAATGGGAGGCCCCCAGAGTAAATGGAGAGAAAGGGAAGCACATTCCAAGTAGTAGGAACAGTATGAGCAAAGATGTGAGGCTCATCGTATTCTATTTCTGAATGCAACCTGGCTCTCTAGCTATATTTTAAGTCTGTTTTGGTTTGGGCAGTTTTATTTACCTCTTCCTATTCAAGGTATTCAAGTTAAGGCAGGGAACAGAGGGTCCCCCAAATATGCAAACAAAGTAACAAGAAATGGGCCAGGGTGCAGAAACAAAGCCATTCCCCAGACCAATGGGGCAGTGTATCAGAAAATAGCCTGCAAACTTCTTTAAAGTTGGCTTTCAGAAGCAGCTGGAGAAAACCAGCCCCAGGGACATACGCAGAACATCCACCTATGACCCCTGTGTGACCTTCCACGAGGGGCAGTGAGGGGCTGCAGTAGCAGCCAGGGAATTGAACCCACGGAGCGAGAGACTGAGCAGGTGTGACACCCCATAATAAGTACTGTTACAAATCCCAGAGGCCTCTGGGACAGGAGCCATCTTGGAAAGCTGCTGTATGTGCACTGTAGTTAACATATCCCTGCCTGTGCCTATGAATAAACGTGAATCTTTTCCCACCCAAGAACTTTTAAAAACCCAGGCCCGTCTTTTGTTCTGTGAGATGGGGGCATGCATTGCTTAGGCCCTCCTCGTCTCCACTTGCAAGCCTCTTCAATAAAGCTTTGCTCGTATGGAAAATTCTGCGTGCCTTACCTGTTCATTCTTGACCAGTGAGAGGCAAGAAAGTGAGTAGGACAAAGCCAATTGCAGTCAGGTCGACTTTAATTCATGGAGACTAGGCAGTCAATAAATTAGATTTTTTTTTTAAGGTGTGGGAGATGAGACTGGAGACGCAAAAGGGATGGTTAGAGACAGTAGAGGACAGATGAATATCACATGATGTCACAGAGCACAAAGGAAGGAGGATATAAAGACAAGGGTGCCAGTGCCATGAGAGGGCATGGAAAATGAGAATTGAGAAGAGGCCACTGACTGGTTATTAGAAGGCTGAAGGGTACCTTCAGTAGTGTAGTTATAGAAGAGTAGGAAGGCAACACTACGCTGAAGGCCAATAAGTACAGCCAATTAGCAGACACAGACCACTTGATAGAGTTTAGTAGTTAATGAGAATACAGAAGGCAGCAGCTCAAGAAGAGGAATTTCTCAGAGTAGTGCAAGGTTTAAAGCAGAGAAGAAATCCCTCAAAGGTAAAAATGCTGGAGGAAAATGCCCTACTCCAGGTTGGCAACCTCCTGAAGACAAACAATCTCACTACTGGTGTATGTATGTGCAAACAGTTCTCAGTCTAGGGCACAATCTGCGTCTTCATGCACCTTTTTCCCCAATTTATGTACGTGGAGATAGCATTAGTACCAGTTACATATTCTGCCCTCTAATTATAACTTTATATTCCTTCCATTTAAAAACTGCCAAAATGGCTATATGGACAAAGAGAGAGACAGGGAGAACCGCTAGCTTTATAGCTGCAAAGTAGCAGTATGTAGGAAAAAAAAAAAAAAAAGAAGTCAAAACAACTTCAATTAGGTGTTCACTTATGGAAAAGAGAGAGTGGTAATGCTAATGTAAATCTCGGTCAATACTAGAAGCGACTGCATCATTTTCTTATGTGTGTTTTCAAAAAAGAAGTCGTATTTTATAAGAACCTCATTTGATATTTAAAACCCTTTCATTGCCATTAGTATAATGGTATATTAGCCACTTTTTATGCCTCTGGACCTCACAGGTAGTATGCTATTCCAGTTCTAAAGCCTTTAGCCTCAAGGTGGGTCCCTTTTGAAACGTGAGAAGCTCAGCAGACTGGAGTTGGAGCCTCATTGTTGTGTACCTTGAGCATCTATTAGGTGATGCTTTCTGGATGTGGTAGTTTTGTAAACTTTTGCCCTTTTTTCCTTTATTTCTGTGAGATAAGGATTGCAATCATAATTATGGCTTTCCTGCATGACAGTTAGGGAGCCCTGATGGGTCAGTTTTGGTTTTTCTGTGTCATATTTGGAAAACCAGAGGTTCCCTATGTAACTTAAAGGAAAAAAAAAAAAACATTGCCATACTAGTAGATTCCAACTCATAGTGACCCTAACTGAAAAGCACCCACAATAAATTATATATCTAGTTCCCACTGGTATACTGTCATGTCACAGATTGGTGGCACCAAAGTGCCACTAGCCTCACTGGTGGATTGTATTACCAGATCATATTTCTCAAAATCCATATTACCAACTAAAAATTTAAACACACTCAATCAGTAGGCACACGTTCCAATACCGAAAACACATGACATCGAAATGTTTTTTAGAAAAATAAGAATTTGGCAAGGAAGGGGTTAACGGTCTTTCAGAAAGGCTGTTAGAAATACATAGACCAGAGCCTTTTATATACTGCAGAGGAGTAGGGTTCAGTAAAAACTCTGTCTCTGTGGGATGATCATAACATGGTGACAGCTCACATAAAAATGCTGAGAACCAGTCTTTGGATGTCTCAATTCTACACTATACCCTCATTGCATTATGAATGACACCAGCTTCAAATTGGGTACTTCTAGGGACATGACAAACAACCAGGAGTATGTGAAGCAGCCATGCATCTGACGATCAGGAGTGGTGAGATGTGGAACAAGATGACAGAACGTGCCTAATCTAGAAGTGTCCATATTGAGCTTTACCGAGCACTATGCAGCCAGCACGTCTGTGGGCCGGATTTGGCCTGTGATCCACATTTCCCACCCTTTTCTACCGTATTCATCAACAGAGTCATTAAATGGCGATCTTTCAGGGAAAAGGATTTAAAAGAAGCAAGAACTACACATTGACAGTCCCTTAATCCCTTAGGAGAGGTTCAGCTGCTCACTTCAGATCCACTTCTTGAATTCACATTTGGTAGGAATATTGTCCTGCCACCTGTCTGCCAGTTTGTCACACTGTGGTGGCTTCTGTGTTGCTGTGATGTGGAGGCTATGTCACCAGGATTTCACTTACCAGCAGGGTCGCCCGTGGTGGACGGGTTTCAGTGGAGCTTCCAAACTAAGACAGATTAAGAAGAAAGGCCTGGTGACCTCCTTCCAGGAATTAGCCAGTGGAAACCCTACTGCTCACAGAGTACTGTCTGAGCCTTTGACTCGCTTACTCTGGGCTAATCATCAGAGGGACTCAGCACTGAAGCAGGACGTCATGTTTATGTTACTCTGGGCTAATCATCGGAGGGACTCAGCACTGAAGAAGGACGTCATGTTTATGAAGAAGCGGAGGGCCACGTAGGGCGAGGGTGACATGAGCCGACACAATAACCACAACAACGCATTTGCAAATGCCCACACCTATGCAGGACTGGGCAGCTTTCCTTCTGCTGTACAGGAGATAGCAGTGAGCTGGAACCCCCTCATGGCGACAACAGCAACACGAATATCAGCAGCTTCTCTTTTACCAAAACTGAGAGAAAAATGAGATTCTGGACGAGTCCCTGTGTCACAGCACTCCTCGTCTCTGCCCTAATAGTCCAAGAGACTGCACAGCATGAGCAGAACACAGGAGAGGTCACAGACAGAGGACTGAAACTAGCAAAAACTGAAACTAGCGGGCTGGCCGTGAGCAGGTTCCCGGAAAACACACACAGCACACACCAGAGGGAAGTAAGGCATTTACCATCTCCTGCGCTGGGGGGCTCCTTGGGATCTCTCAGAGCAAAAGGCCACTTCTGCAGGGCTGCGGGGGCCGAGTCGGGCCTCAGTGCTCTCAAACGTGCCTGCAGAAGGTACATCACCCCCAGGTCCTCCTCCTCAGGGGGTGCCTCGTCGTAGTGGCCGTTAGGGTGGGCAGAGTCTCTGCCCAGGCCTGGCGCCGCAGGCCTCTGGGCAGCGTAGGCGCTGAGGGCGGCCATCAGGTTCTGTGTGTTCAGGTCGCTGTCCACCTTAGGACTGAGCTCGTCTGGCTGGAGTGGGCCCAGGGTCCGCAGTGGCAGATCCTCAGGGTAACCGGCCCGAGACATGGGAGGATAGGTCAGGGCAGAACTACTTCCTTTGGACATTTGAGCCACGTAAGTCAAGACGCTCTCAGGGAAGGCACCATCACTCTGGAGGGGGCAGAAACACAAATGCAGGACAAAAGTTGAATCTCTAGACCCAACTGAGCTGCACTACAATGGTGTTCAGTGTCAAGTTCCAAGGCCCGCAACAGCATGAGACATCTCTGAGATGCACACCCAAAACAGGCACTACGATTTTCATTCCATTGATTGGCCAAGTTCTGTATTTCATAGTATTTCCATTGTTTTTTTTTTTAAATAGCAGCTTTAATGAGATATAATTCACATACCATAGAATTTACACTTTTAAAATGTACAGTCAGAGGGTTTTACTATAGTCACAGAGTCCTGCAACCATCACCACTACCTAATTCCAAAACATTTTCACCGACCCAAAAAGAAACCCTGTAATTACCCGGTTCCTCTCTCCCCTCAGCATCTGGCAACCACTGATCTACTGTCTCCATTGCTTTGCCTAGACCTTTCACATAAATGGAATCATACAATATGTGGCCTTTTGTACCTAGCTTATTTCAAGTAGCATAATGTTCTCTTGGTTCACCCATGTTTTAGCATGTGTCAGGACTTCATTCCTATTTACAGCCGAAGAAAATTCTCTATGAATATGCCACATTTTGTTTATTCACTAGTCTGTCCGCGGACATTTGTGTTGTTTTTATCTTTTAACTATTATGAATAATGCCGCTATGAACATTGGTGTACAAGTTTACATACAGACATGGACATGTGTTTTTGGTTCTTTTGCATATACTCCAAGGAGTAGAATTGCTAGATCATATGATAATTCTACACTTAATTTTTTGAGGAACTTCCAAACTGTTTTCCACCAGCTACACCATTTTACATTCCCATCAGCAATGTACAAGGATTCCAGCATTCCACAACTTTGCCAACACTCGTTATCATCTTTCTTTTTTATTACAGCTCTTCTAATAGATAAGAAGTGGTATCTCATTGTGGTTTTGATTTTCATTTCCCTGATGGGTAATAATGTTGAGCATCTTTTCATGTGTTTACTGGCTACTTGTATGTTTTCTTTGGAGACGTGTCAATTTAAATCTTTTGCTGCACTGCTGTTCACTGTAACCCCAAAAGGCAGCTTTCCCCATAACTGAATTTCTCCTCCAACAACCTTCAATAGAGGCTCTGAGGGCTTTACAGGGAGGCCTTTTTTTACTCCTGCTCCTTTACTGATGATTTAACATTTTATATGCTGTTCATTCAACAGCACTGCTCTGCAGTTGCAAGGGTCTCGTGTTTACTATCCCATGCCCTGACCAACATGTCTTTCAGTGAGCCTCCACCCTATTTTCCCCACACTCATTAATAAATTTCCCAAGGAGGACCTGATCTGTCCACTTTGTTTCTATATCACAACCTGCCACTAGACAAACAAGGCCCAGTTGTCCTTACCCCTAGAATAACCATAGACCTGTTAACAATCTTAATGTTCTACCTCTGACTACAGCAACACCAAAACATTATGGGGAAGCTTTTTTCCCCTAACTTTTAGACTCTCAAAAAGTTAACTCTGTCCTGGAAGCATACTCGGGGCTCCCTAAATGGTGTGGTGTGGGTCCATAAGCCTACATTTTTTAAATCTTGCCCATTCATATTTTCTTCTTACACCTCCCCTTGGAGTACATGATCAATTTTAAGTCAATGGTAGCATATGACCTGGGATCTGGTTATGGTGTGCAGCCATAACTGAATTTAAAACAAGTGGTTCAGACCCTCAAGTCTTGTTATTTTCGAAAATATTTGTTTGGGGATAGATTTCAGTGTAACAAGCTGGAATTCAGGAAATCTTGCTTGGTATGAGCTCTCATTTCAGCTCTTATATATGAACTTGGGCCAATCCCTTGACTCGTTGCGACTCCAGTTTTCTCCGTCTCAGAAAGAGACTGGAGATTATCTCTAAGATTTTTAAAAATTTCTCAATGATGTGACTTTACCTGCCAACCCAGTTGTTTAATTTTGTCCAAGTAGTAGACAAAATTAAAGAAAAGCTAAGATCAATTGCTTTCTTTTAGAAAAAGAGAAAGTAAGATTCATTAGCAGGAGAAGGAGAAAGACTCAGAGAAAGAGAGAGAGGAATACAAAATGCTACCAGAGCAAACAGCCCCTGGAGCAATTTCCCACAAATTGGGTGTAAGTGTCAGTCCTAGCACAGTCTCAACTCCCTTTCAGAAGGGCCGTCACTGAATACCTGGTCAGGTCACAATGCTCGGGGCTGGGGATCCTGCATCCAAACACCTCATTAACGTGCCTGCAAGCGTCTCTCCATTCTTTACTAGGGATGCAGTCTAACCTGGACCATCCACTCAAAGGGCCTTGAATTACAGTCCAGTTGGAGAGCTCCAGTAAGAAGACACACCAGGCTTTACACCACACATTACAAAATTATGGCAGAATGTAATCCGTGCAGTAGACTGAGATAAACAATCTATTTTGGGCATGTTGATGCTATGAACCAAATTAAGGTAAAAAAGAAAAAAGAATATTTCAGTAGGTAGCACAAACAACAGAGACCGTGAAGCAACAGAAAACCTCAGTTTTCACAAGTCGCAGGGGCCCTCCGTAAGCCACTGCAAACACTACAGAGTCATCGGAAGCTTGCTACAGCCTCTAGGTGAGGGTGTCCCCCTCATAACAAGGAGGACCTAGGAGTTGGGAAAATGAGCAGTGCTGAAAAGGCACCCTCATGGTGGGCTCCTTTTTTGTGTCTTCAGTTCTCCAAGGAGAGAGTAAGTAGAGTATAATGGACCCTGGAGCGAGGCTACCGAGGTTTGAACCCCACCTCTGAAGCTCGCAGCTGCGTGGCCTCTGCTTTGGCAAGTTATTGAACCTCTGAGCCACTGTGAAATGGGGATAATAATAATAGTGCCTAGTAGAGAAGTGTTAGTGGCTGCCACTGCTGCCGCTGCTGCGACCGTTGTTGTTGTTAGGTGCCAGCGAGTCAGTTCCGACTCACAGAGACCCCGTGTACAGCAGAAGGAAACACCGCTGGGCCCTGGCCATCCTCACAATCGTTGTTATGCTTGAGCCCATGGCTGCAGCCACTGTGTCAATCCATCTTGTGAAGGGTCTTCCACTTTTTCACTGACCCTCCACCTTACCAGCATGATGCCCTTCTCCAGAGACTGGACCCTTCTAATAACATGTCCAAAGTACGTGAGACATAGTCTTGCCATCCTAGCTTCTAAGGAGCATTCTGGCTGTACTTCTTTCCACACGTCCCACAAGTGTTTGCTGGATGAAAACAAGGGGAAAGAAGTCTAGTTCGGGAGGGTGGTCCAATCACTCTCAGCACAACTCTGTGTGACCTGTGTGACCTTGGACAAAGCCATCTAATCTCCCAAGCTTCATTTTCACCAGCCGCAAGGCTGAGAAAATAATTCCTCTTAAAGCAGTTGTAAGGATTAGGGTGAGTACAGGTAGTGCTTAGCTCTGCACATGATACAGAGATATTTGACAAGTGGTAGTTGGAGCCCTGGTGGCACTGCTAACCAAAACTTTGGCAGTTCGAATTCACCAGCTGCTTCTTGGAAACTCTATGGGGCAGTTCTACTCTGTCGGAAGGGTAGCTATGAGTCGGAATCAACTCAGTTAGTTACTATCATCTTCACCATCATCGCTGTCGTCACCATCACTATCATTGCAGCAGCTACCACTGTTGTGTGGCACACGCTGGGCTGCATTTTACAGAGGAGGAATGACTCAACAGCTTGCAGAAGGTCATGGGAGTTAAGTAAGGATGTTAATACTGTAACTGAAAGCATTCTATTAGAGAGGTTCAGGAAACGGATAAGAGTTTGGAAGGAAGTTTTGTACAGCTTGGAGAGATCATAACAGCTTTCTGAAGCCTATTTTGGCAGCCCTTCAGGCCACATGTGCACACACCCTGCATCGGACCCCCTGCCAGTCAAACAGTGAGAGTCATAGAAGCGGCTCCCTTTGCTCCCAGATTCACCAGGGCCTGGAACTAGAGTGAAAAGTGGGCATCCTTCCTTTGACAAGCTTGCCTCACATGGAAACCCACCCACCCAGGCCCAGGTCACATAATTATGCATGCAGACTGGTGGAAAGGCCTGGAGCTTCTCTGATTCCCACACACCAGTAAACACTGAGCAGATAAGACTTTTGTCACTGCACTAGTCACTCATGCTCAACAGACATTAGGAAACCCAGGTTGGCCCATCATTTGACCACATAACAAACATTTTCTCCCATTTGTCTCAGTCCGAAGGCGGCACTGACAAGCACACTTGATGGAGATGAGTTTGCTGCTCGCATGACAATGCATGTGGCAGCAGGACGGACTTCCGCTTCCTAATGAGTGAGCACCAGCAATGCCACTGGATGAGGGAAGGTGTGGGGGCTCAGAGGGGAGCCTCAGGAACCTCAACTTCCAGCTTATTAAGGCAGAGTTGGCGTTACTTTACCATGCTGGCTGTGCTCAGGCGGCTTATTTAGTGTTGCCCCACCCTCTCTCTCTCTGTCCCTCTCCTTGCCTCTCTCTGCCTCAACATGGTGGAAGGTTGTCAGTGCTTAATAGTGTTCACACTGCAAGTGGCCCACCCATGTGAGGGGGGACAAAGACTGGGGGTGTGGGGCACAGGGTGTTGCCAGAATGAAGAGATTTCTTACGGATTCAGTGAAGCAGAGAATCCTCATGCTGGCGTACACTGTGCTATATTCGTGGCAGAGATACTGAGCTTTCAGTTAGAAAAATCAGTCCTCAAACACTTTTTACAGAGTACATGAAATCTATGAGGCTAAAATGTGTCAAGTTCTAGCTGCAAATACAAGGAATTTTGGAAACAGTTGATGGTAATACGAGGTGTAGATGTTGAATTACGGATATCGTCAAGTGATACCGCATTATGCTAGGCTGGAATTTCTTTAAAGAGACAGATGACAACACCAAGCAGATATGGCTGCTTCTTGTCTCCATTCTAATCTCTACACCCCCCTTCCTTTTCCTCTATCTTCACTTCTTCCTGCTCTCTTTCTGGTCTGCCCTTTGGCCTTTCCAGCAGCTCTGTCATACAGCCTCATTCTCAACAAATGAAAACTAAATGAAATGGGTTGAAGTGGAACATTTCAATACATTTTCTCTGGACCTGGAATAAGCACAAGGCAGGGAGTTAGAGATCAATCTACCATCGTAACCCACTGGAGGGTAGCAGCAGTAATAATCGCAATAATGGCAAATATTTACTGAGCACTACTGCCAGGAAGAAAGGCCTAGCCATCTACTTCCAAAAATCAGCCAAAGAAAACCCTATGGGCTCCAACAGTCCTGAACTGGCCGTAGGGATGGTGCAGGACCGTTGTGTGTGGAGTCGCCATGAGTCAAGGGCCTCGAAGGCAGCTAATGACAACAACTGCCAGGGTCAGTTCTTATGCCTTGTTTCGATTCATTTTAATTCTTTCACCAACCCTACAATGTAGACATTGCTATCCCCATTTTACAGATAAGGAAGTAAGTTCAACCAGCCAGTAGGTGGGAGAGCTGGACTCCAGCCCTGGTTGCCTGGCTCTGGGCTGTGCTCTCAGCCCTGCAAAGACAGAAGCAGGCTCATCCTGTGGTCTGTCTGATAGAAAATGACAAGGCTTGTGTTCAGCTGAGTTTGGAGAATGGAATTGGTATCTCTAGTTTTTGACTAAAAAAATAAACATGAGAAAGTTGGACAGAATTCCAGGGTTCTGATATCAGCTCTACACCCTTTAACTGTTTGCAATTAAACATTTCACTTCCTCACTCTCAGCCTCAGTTCCCTATCTGCACCATGAGAAGACTGAACTAAACGTCTCTAATCAAAAAACCAAACCAAACTAGTTGCCGTCAAGTTGATTCCAACTCATAGTGACCCCATGTGTGTACAGTAGAACTGTTCCATAAGGTTTTCAGGGTTGTGACCTTTCAGAAGCAGATTGCCAGGCTCTTCTTCTGAGACACCTCTGGGTAGATTTAAACTACCAACCGTTCTGTTTTTAATCGAGCATTTAACTGCACTACCGGGGACTCCAAACATCTCTAGGGATGTTCTTATCCTAATGTAATATAAGTCTACAGATAGCGCAATCAAACATTAGGTAATGAGGCCTCTGCTTTATTGTTCCTATTCACCTCGCCTGCTCTGAAGAATCCAATGGGAGAAGTCAAAACAACAATCTGGAGGTCAGAGAATACCAAAGCAGCTTCTTGCACATGGGGACATGAGAAGTTAAAGATGAAGGGAGAAAAAGAGAATGTCTTCTGCCCACGCAGAACACAAAATTAAAGAAAAACGTAACAAAGCTATGGCTTCCCACAATGCTTTTCTCCTCCTTAACTGTATGTGTACATAACAGCCTCTTCTACTAGAAAGCCAACTACTAGGAGCAAGTCCTGTGCTGTGTTCATCTCTGTACTGGCAGTGGTTACCACAGTGCCTGGTAGGTAGCAGAAACTCAAGCCCCGCTCAGTGAGAACCTAGCGTGTAAAAAGCACAGTAGGGACGGGAACAGAAATTGTGTCTGGGATAGAGTATTAGCTTATCTTATTGCAAGTAGACTCACTATTTTATCCCTAGCACCTAGTCTGTCACATCCTAAGTACTCAATCTGGTGAATGAATGAATGAACAAATGTATAATGAGGTAGGTTGGTTAGCACATTATTACTGTTGTTGTTAGCTGTGGTTGAATCAGCCCCCAATTCATGCTGACCCTATGCACAATGGTACAAAACACTGCCTAGTCCTGGACCATCCCCATTACTGGTTGTGAATGGGACTTTTGTGATCCACAGGGTTTTCACTGGCTGGTTTTTAGACATAGATTGCCAGGCCTTTCTTCCTAGTCCATCTTAGTCTGGAAGCTCCACTGAAACATGTTTAGCATCATAGCAACATGCAAGTCGCTACTGACGGATGGTGGCTGAGGGATAGACTGGGAATCGAACCCTTGCCTATCGTGTGGCAGGTGAGAATTCTACCACTGAGCCGCCATTGCCTGCCCCCGTGCTGTCTTTACTCCTTTATCCCCATTCACCTCCCTTGCACATTGCACACTGAGCCACCCAGGACTGTTGTATGTTATTGAGTGCAGTTCTGAGCTTGTTAGAACCTTAAACGTTCTGAAAATGGAGTCAGCTGCTTCTGCAGGTAGGACTTGATCACTTTAAGTGTTCGATAGAGGGAAAGTCTGGATGATCACAAGGCAGAGAAATTACGGATGATAATAACTTCTACCTTACTATGCATTAGGCACCACTGTGTGTGGTAAAAATGCTGCATCCTTAATAACCATTCTTAACCCTGACAACAGCTCTACTATCAGAGGTTGGCTTCCCACCAAAGGTCAGTGAAAAGAACAGTACAAGCGGGCATGTTTTTTGATCAAATGACCATCGTGGCTGTAGCCAAAAAAACCCAAATCCATTGCCATAGAGTGAATTCCGACTCATAGTGACCCTACAGAACAGAGTAGTACTGCTCCTTAGGGTTTCTAAGGAGCACCTCGTGGATTTGAACTGCTGACCTTTTGGTTAGCAGCCATAGCACTTAATCACTGTGCCACCAGGGTTTCCACGGATGTGGCACATATAAAATATTGTGGGTCATGGTCCTCATATCTCTGTGCCTTTGCATGTGCTGTTATCAGCAGCATAGCGAGGCAGAGGGCAGGATGTTATGGCTATTACAAATGAGGTCACTAAGAACATTCAAGTGCGAGTCTTCTTGTGAACATCGGTGGGTGAATACCCAAGGGTGAAATGGCTGGGTCACAGGCTAGCTATGTTTAAAGAAACTGCCAAAGGATGGTTGTAACAGTTTGTCTTCCCACTAATTTGAGAATTTTCATTACTCTGTCTGTTCACCAAGAGTTATCATAATTTTTTTTTTTTTTTTTTAGCTAATCTTCTTGCTGCTGTTAGTTGCCATTGGGTCAGCTCCAGCTCGTTGTGACCTTATGTATAACAGAATGAAATGGTGCCTGGTTCTGTGCCATCTTCTGGTTGTTGGGATGTTTGAGGCCATTGTTGTGGTTACTGTGTCAGCCCAGGTCGTTGAGAATTCTCCTCTTTTTCACTGGCCTACCACTTATTAGCCAATCTAGTAGACATTAAGTAGCAGTACTTCGTGGTTTGACTTTGTATCTTTTCAAAACTTTTACAAATTATGTATTGAGTTGCTTGTCTTTTTTTTTTTTTTGTCTTTTTCAGGATTATTGAGGTATACTGACACAATAAAACAGTACACACTTCTTTTGACATAAATATATGCACATGAAACCGTCACCACAATCAAGGTAATGAACACATCTGTCACCCCAAGAATTTCCCCACCCACCTTGTAATGCTTCCCTTCTTCTCCTCCCCACCCCCATATCCCGAGGCAACCACTGATCTGCTCTCTGTCATTATACTTTGCATTGGACAGAATTTTATACAATGGAATGATACAGTACGTACTCTTTGTGTATCTTTCACTTAGCATAATTATTTTGAGATTCACCCATGTTGTTATAGTCGTCAATAATTTATTCAGTTTTATTACTACGTAGCATTTCATTTTATGGTTCAAATATAGTTTGTTAATCTATTAACTTGTTGATGGACCTATGTGTTGTTTCCAGTTTGGGACAATCACTATTCAAGCTGTTAGGAAAATTCACGTACAAATCTTCGAATGGGCATGTGCTTTCTTTTTTCTTGGCTAATTGGCTGGATCACGTGATAGACGTAGGTTTAAACTTTTGAAGACACTGTTGTGCCATTTTACACTTCCACCACGGGTAGTGTATGAGACTTCCACCTCCTCACCAACAAATAGTCAGTCTTGCATTCAGCCATTCTAGCAGGTGTGTAGTGGTATCTCGTTACAGTTGCAGTTTGCATTTCCCTAAAGAATAATGATGTTGAACATTCATTTTACATGAGATTATTTGCCATCCATATATCTTCTTTGGTGAAGAATCTGTTAAAATCTTTTGCCCAATGTTTTTCCTTTCTTTCTTTCATTTTTTTTTTTTTTTTTTGTTAATGAGCTTTGAGAGTTCTTTATGTATTCTGAAGAGAAGTCCTTATCAGCTGTGTTATATATGAATAATTTACTCCCAGTCTGCAATTTGTCTTTTCATTCTCTTAACAGTGTCTTTTGGAAAGAGAAGTTTTAAATTTTGATGAAGTCCAATTTGTCATTTTTTTCTTTTATACTCTGTGATTTTTTGTTACATCTAAAAACTCATCATTAAATTCAAGGTCACACAGATTTTTCTTGTATGCTTCTTCTAGAAGTTTTATAGTCTCAGGTTTTACATTTAGCTCTATGATCCATTTTGAATTAATTTTTGTATATGGTGTGAGGTATGGCTTGAGGTTTCACTTATTTATGTTTGCATATGGAATGCCAAGTTTTACAGCAAAATTTGTTATAATTACTATCCTTTTTCCACTGAATTCCTTTACATCTTTGATGAAAATCAGTTTTCCATGTCAGTGCGGCTTTATTCTGTTTTGTTCCACAGATCTATTTATTTATTTACCTTTACATCACTGTCTTTCTTGATTGCTGTAGGTTTATGATAAGTCTTGAAATTAGGTAGTGTTAAAAAAATTCAATATCTGATTTTTTGTCGCTAATATATAGAAATACAATTGATTTTTGTATATTCACATTGTGTCAGGTAATCTTGCTGCACTCACTTATTAATTCTAGTAGTTTTTTATAGATTCCATCAAACTTTCTACAAAGACGATCATGTAATTATTTTTATTTCTTTTTGTTTGCTTTTTCTTGCACCGTCTAGGGCCTTGAGTACAATGTTGAATAGAAATGGTGAAGGCAGACATCCTTGTGTTATTCTTGACCTTAAGTAGAAAGCATTCAGTCTTTCACCATTCAGTATGATGTTAGCTGTTAGATTTTTGTCATGAGCAAATACTGGCTTCCGTCAAATGCTTCTTCACTACCTACTGAAACTATCATGTGATTTTTCCTTTGTCGTTAACGTGGTGAATTACACTGACTGATTTTCAAATGTTGAACCAACATTTCAATTTCCTGAAATAATTCTCCCTTGATCATGATGTATTATTCTTTTTATATACTGTTAGATTTGATTTGCTAAAATTTGTCTAGGATATTAGTCTGCAGTTTTATTTTCTTTAAATGTCTTTATATAATGTCAATCCTTTGAAAATTTATTGGGACTTATTTTGTGGTCTAATATGGGATAACTTGGGAAATACTTATGCAGACTTGATAAGAATGTGTATTCAGTAATTTTTAAGTGTATCATTTAATAAATATCAATTAGATCAAGTTGATTAATGCTGTAGTTCAAATACACATTTTTACCGATTGTTTAGTCAGTAAGAGAGGAGAGGTAAAATCTTTAATAAAGATTGTAGATTTGTATATTTTTCTCTTTAGTACTGTCATATTTTAGCTTTCCTTTGAAGCTCTGATACTAGGTCACAAACACTTCAGATTTCCATGTTGTCTTAAATTTGAATCATAAATGATACAATTTCTCTTAAAGTTTACTTTGCTTGATACTGATATCGCCATACAAGCTTTTTTATATTTAGAGTTTTCCTGGTATATATTTTCCCATCCTTTCACCTTCAACTTACCTGTTTCTTTTAATCTCCTGTGCTTTGCTTTTATACAGAATTTAGTTTTAAAAAACTGCTTTTGTTTTTATCCAATTTGAATATCTCTACTTTTTTTATTTGGAGTATTTAATCCATTTATATTTAATTTAATTAACAGTATGGTTGGGATTAAGGAGCCTTGGTGGTACAATGGCTAAGTGCTCAGCTGCTAACCGAAAAGTCAGTGGTTTGAACCCACCAGCAGCTTTGCAGGAGAAAATACCTGGTTCCCATAAAGATTACAGCCTAGGAAACCTTATGGGGCATTTCTACTCTGTCCTATAGGTCACTATGAGTAGAAATTGATTTGACAGCACACAACAACAACAACAACATTGTTGGTTTTAAGTCTAACTTCTTGCTACTTGTTTTATATTCACCCTATCTGTTCTTTGTTCCTCTACTTTCCTGCCTTCATATGCATAAATAAAGCATCTTTAGTGTTCTATTTTACTCTGTATTAACTTTTTAGCTGCAGTTTTCTTTGCTTTTCTAATGGTTGCTCTAGAAGTTATAACACTTATCTTTATCAGAGTCTGCCTTCAAATAATACAATAATCCACAAATCAAAAAGAAGCTGCAACAGTATAATTCTGGTATTCCCTCCTAGCCTTTATGTTTTGTTTATCTTTTTTTCACATAAGACATAAGCCCCACAATACATTTTTTATCTTTCTTTAAATATTCAGTAGTCTTTAATAAAATTTTATATATCATGTCTCTCCCTGTGTGTATATCTTTTATATCAAACAACAACAAAAAAAAAAAAAACCCAGTGCTGTTGACTGGATTCCAACTCATAGCAACCCTATAGGACAGAGTAGAACTGCCCCACAGAGTTTCCAAGGAGCGCCCAGTGGATTCAAACTGCCAACCTTTTGGTTAACAGCAGTAGCACTTACCCAGTACGCCACCAGGGTTTCCGTATTTACCTACAAATTTACCTTTTATCATTCCCTTAATTTTTTTTTCTAGGTACAGGCTTTTGTCTGATACAATTTCCCTTTAAGCTGAACAGGGTAGAACTGCCCCACAGGGTTTCCAATGCTGTACTCTTTATGGAAGCAGACTGCACATCTTTCTCCCACACAGCAGCTGGTGGGCTGCTGACCTGGTTGGCAGCCGAGTGCTTAACCACTGTACCACCAGGGCTCCTTATTCAATAGTCTTTAACAAAGTTTCATATACTGTGTGTGTGTATCTTTTATATTTACCTACAAATTTACCATTTATCATTCTCTTAATTTCTTTTTGTAGATATAGGCTTCTATCTGATAATGTTATAGACTGGATAGTATCCCCCAGAAGCATGTGTCAACTTGGCTAGGCCACGATTCTCAGTGTTGTGTGATTGTCCACCATTTTGTCATCTGATGTTATTTTCCTATGTGTTGTAAATCCTACCTCTATGATGTTAATGAGGCAGGATTAGAGGCAGTTATATTAAAGAAGCAGGACTCAATCTACAGGATTAGGTTGTATCTTGAGTCAATCTCTTTTGAAATATAAAAGGGAAAGCCAGCAGAGAGACAAAAGAACCTCATACTGCCAAGAAAGAAGCCCTGGGAGCTTAGTGTGTCCTTTGGACCTGGAGTTTCTGCACTGAGAAGCTGCTAGAAAAGGGGAAGATTGATGACAAGGACCTTTCTCCACAGCCAACAGAGAGAAAGCCTTCCCCTGGAGCTGGCACTCTCAATTTGGATGGCTCTTAGACTGTGAGAGAATAAACTCTTTATTAAAGCCATCCACTTGTGGTATTTCTGTTAGAGCAACACCAGATAACTAAGCAGTGTCTGGGGTCTGAAAAGCTTGTAAGTAGTCATCTAAAACACATCTATTGGTTTCATCATGTTCAGAGCAAAGGAAAATGAAGAAACCCAAAAACACAAGGATAATATTAATCCAAAGGGCTAATAGATTACATAAACCACAGCTTCCATCAGCCTTAGCCCAGAAGAACTAGATGGTGCCCATCTACCACTACCAACTACTCTGACCAGGATCACAACAGAGGGTCCCAGACAGAGCGAGAGGAAATTAAAATTCTCAAAAAAGAGGCACTGGTCTGAAGGAGATTGGAGGAACCCCCAAGACTATGGTCCCCAGTCACCCTGCTAACTCAGAACTGAAACCACTTCTGAAGACCACCTTTCAGCCTATACAACAAAAAATAACACACGTGAGGAATGTGCTTAATTCAATCAAGTAGATGAGACCAAATGGGCAATACCTGCCCAAAAGCAATGGCAAAAAGGCAGGAAGGGACAGGAAAGCTGACTGATGGAAACAGGAAACCCAGGGTATAAAGGGAAAGGGGGAGAGTGTTGACACATTGCAGGGATTGCAACCAAGGTCACAAAACAATTTATGCATACATTTTTGAATCAGAAGCTAATTTGTGCTGTAAACTTTCATCTAAAGTACCATAAAATAATACTAATAAAAAAGACGACTTCCCTTTTATGATTTTTCCCCTGGATGTAAGTTGTCTTTTTTAATTCCCCTGAGGCTGCATTAAGATTTTTCTCTGTATCTTTGTTTTTCACCAGTTTAATCATGCCTAGATTTTATCTTCTCTGCTTTTATTTTGCTTGAGGTTCACTGTGTTTCTTGGATCTATGTTTTCAAGGCCTTTATCAATTTGGGAAAATTTTCAGCCATTATTTCTTCAAATATTTCTTCTGCCTTATTCTCTTGCTCTCATCTTTCTAGAACTCCACTTTCACATGTTAGACTGTTAGATATTATCCCACATATCCTGGATGTTCTGTTCCATTTTGGCATTCTTTTTATGATTTTCATTTTTGCTTTGAATAATTTCTATTATCGTGTCTTCAATTCACCAGTGCTTTCCTCTGCCGTGCTCCCTCCATCATTAAAGCACATCAGATGAGTTCCTTATTTCTGATGTGATAGTCTTTATTTCTAGCATTTCCTTTTGGTTCTCTTTTTTGACTTACATTTCTCTGCTGCAACTTTCCATTTGTTCATTTATATTTTTTAAACTTTTCCCACAAATACTTTAACATATTTACATATTTTTAAATTTTTTATTGTAGAGAAACTACACAAAACATTCTCCAATTCAACAATTTCTACATGTATAATTCAGTGACATTGATTGTGTTCTTCATGTTGTGAAACCATTATCACTCTCTTTTTCCAAATTATTCCACCATCAATGGTATAAACTGCATGCCCATTACGCAAAAGCTCCTCCTTGCCTGCTCTCTTGTCTCCCTGGTAACCACCAATAACCTTTGGTTTCTACATATTTGCCTATTTCATATAAGTAATATCATACAGTATTTGTCCTTTTGCAACTGATTTATTTCACTCAGCATAATGTTTTCAAGGTTCATCCATGTTGTGGCATGTATCAGAACTTCATTTTTCTTTATGGCTGAGTAATATTACACTGTATGTATATCCCACATTTTGTTTATCCATTTATCTGTTGATGAACATTTACGTTGTTTTCACCTTTTGGCAATTGTGAAAAGTGCTGCAACGAACACCAGTGTACAGATTTCTGTTTGGGTTCCTGCCTTCACTCCTTTTTGGTACATAAAACATATTTATCTTAATTGTTGTAAGTCCTTTTCTAAAAATTCCAATAACTGAGACATATCTGAGCCTTCTTTTATGACTCCTTTCTTGCTGAGCCATGAACCACATTTTCTTGTCTCTTTTAATTTTTTTTATATGCTATAAATTGTGTATAAAAACTAATAGGTAATGAAGTAAATAATATGTGTCCCTAGAAAATGCACACCCATCTGCTAACGTGGGAACTGAGTAAACCTAATCTGTAGTTGAAATGAGTGTGGATTTTGCTGCAAAGTCAGTTAGATTCAGTAATTTATGGATATAATTATATTGAGGGCAGGATCAAGACTTTTTTTCAGCATGGCTTAGATCAAAGCTGCAGTGAGGCTCTAAGATCTTTCTGTGCTATGCAGTAGCTTTCTGTTTTCTGAACTATGGGAGATCTCTCTCTCTCTGCTTTACAGCTCAGATGCCAATTTGTGGGTTGCTGAAAAGTTCTCTTCTTTCTCCAGTCCCACCATAGTTTTCTGAACCACAGAGGATATTTTTGACCATGTCACTCTGCCCCAAGCCCGTAGAAAGCTGCTGCACTACACTCTATAAAGGCCTGGATTTCCTTGGAAGGATTTCTCTCAGCTGTCCTCCCTTGTCCCTGCTTTTAGTATACTATCTCATGTATTCAGTAAAAGCCCGTGGAAAAAAGTTAAGGGGTGGGGCAGATTCATTATCTGGAGTCTACCTCTCACATCATTCCATATGGAAATGTCAACAGTTCCTTAAAAGTCTTGCTGAATTCTTCTTACTCTCTTTTATGGTGGATTTCCCTTCCTCTCACTGTCTGACACGTATGACGGTAGATGTGTTGGAATCCACAAGAAAACTACTGAAACTAACAGAAGATTACTATCAAGATGAACACAAGGATACATGATGAACATACGAAAATCAGTTGGATTCCTCTACACCAACAAAGAGAACTTCAAAGAGGAAACCACCAAAGCAATACCATTTACAACAGCCCCCAAGAACGTAAAATGCATAGGAATAAATCTAACCAGAGACATAAAAGACCAATACAAAGAAAACTACAAGACACTACTGCAAGAAATCAAGAGACCTATACAAAGTGGAAAAACATACCTTGCTCATAGGTAGGAAGACTCAGTATTGTGAAAATGTCAATTCTACCCAAAGTGATCTACAGATACAATGCAATCCTGACCCAAACTCCAACGACATTTTTTAATGAGATGGAGAAACAAATCACCAACTTCACCTGGAAAGGGAAGAGGCCCCGGATAAGTAAAATATTAGTGAAGGACAAGAACAAAGTGCGAGGCCTCACACTACCTGATTTTAGAACCTATTATACTGCCAGAGTAGTCAAAACAGCTGTCAAAGCAGCAGGTACTGGTACAACAGACCAATGCAACAGAATTGAGATTCCAGACATAAATTCTTCTACCCCGAGCAGCTGATATTTGACAAAGGCCCAAAGTCTGTTAAATGGGGAAAAGACAGTCTGTTTAACAAATGTTGCTGACATAACTGGATATCCACCTGACAGAAGACCCATACCTCATACCATGCACAAAAACTGACTCAAAATGGATCAAAGACCTAAATATAAAATCTTAAATGATAAAGATCATGGAAGACAAAATAGGGCCTATACTAGGAGCCCTAATACATGGCATAAACAGAATATAAAACATAACTAACAATGCACAGACACCAGAGGAGAAACTAGACAACTGGGAGCTCCTAAAAATCAGACACTTATGCTCATCCAAAGACTTCACCAAAAGAGTAAAAGACAACCTAAAGACTGGGAAAAAAATTCTGGCTACGACATACTTCATCAGGGTCTAATCTCTAAAATCTACAAGACATAGCAACACAAAAAGACAAATAACCCAATCAAAAAATGGGCATAGGATATGAACAGGCACGTCACCAAAGAAGACGTTCAGGCAGCTAACAGATACATGAGGAAATGCTCAGCATCATTAGTCAGTAGAGAAATGCAAATCAAAACTACAATGAGATACCATCTCACCCCACCAAGGCTAGCACTGATCCAAAAAACACAAAATGATAAATGTTAGAGAAGTTCTGGAGAGACAGGAACACTTATACACTGCTGGTGGGAATGTAAAATGGTACAACTACTTTGGAAACTGATTTGATGCTTCCTTAAAAAGCTACAAATAGAACTACCATACGATCCACCAATCCCACTCCTTGGAATATATCCTAGAGAAACAGGAGCTGTCACACGGATATTCATTGCAGCACTGTTCACAATAGCAAAAAGATAGAAATAACCAAGGTGCCCATCAACAGATGAATGGGTAAACAAATTATGATATCTACTACACAACGATAAAGAAAAATAATGAATTATGGAAACATAACATGGATGAATCTGGAAGGCATTATGCTGCATGAAATTAGTCAGTTCCAAAAGGACAAATACTGTATGAGACCACTTTTATGAGAACTCAAGAAAAGGTTTAAACCAGAAGAAAACATTATCTGATGGTTACGAGGGTAGGGAGGGAGGGAAGGGGGTATTCGCTAACTAGATAGTAGACAAGGATTATCTCAGGTGAAGGGAAGGACAACACACAATACAGCAGAAGTCAGCACCACCGGGCTAAACTGAAAGCTAAGAAGTTTCCTGGACACAACCAAACAGTTTGAGGGACAGCATAGTAGAGGAAGGAGTCTGGGGACCATGATTTCAGGGGACATCTAGGTCAACTGGCATAACAAAGTTTATGAAGACAATGTTCTGCATCACACTTTGGTGAGTGGTGGCTGGGGTCTTAAAAGCTAGCAATCATCCATCTAAAATGCATCAATTGATCCCAACCCACCTGGAGCAAAGGAGAATGAAGAACACCAAAGACACAAGGAAAATATTAGCCCAAGAGACAAAAGGGGCCACATAACCAGACTCTATCAGCCTGAGACCAGAAGAACTAGATGGTGCCCAGCTACCTTCAATGACAGTCCTGACAGGGAACATAATACAGAGTCCTTGATGAAGCAGGAAAAAAGTTGGGTGCAGAACTCAAATTCTAGTAAAAAGGCCAGACTTAATGGTCTGAGACTAGAGGAACCCCAGAAGACATGGCCCCTGGACTTCCTGTTAACCCAGAACTAAAAGCATTCTTGAAGCCAACTCTTCAGACAAAGAATAGACTGGACTATAAGACCTAAAATGATACTCGTGAAGAGAGTGCTTCTTAGTTCAAGTAGATACATGAGACTAAACGAGCGGCTTCTGTCTGGAGGTGCGATGAGAAGGCAGAAAGGGATGGGAGCTGGTTGAATGGACACGGGAAATCCAGGGTGGAAAGGAGGAACGTACAGTCACTTTATAGGGATAACAACTAGAGTCACATAACAATACGTGCATAAATTTTTATATGGAAAACTAACTTAAGCTGTAAACTTTCACCTAAAGCACCGTTTAAAAAAAAAAAGAAAGTAGATTTGTTCTCTTCTCCCCTAAAATGGGCTCATTACTTTCTGGAACTCAGTTTATTTATGTTTCTTTGTCTCCTCAGTCTTTGATGTGCTTTGTAAAAGCTATGATTTTGTAACTCATCTGGCTTGTTCATGTTTTTAGAATGGGATTGGGAATGGTCTTGACATTCTGCATTCTAATTGAATCTTAACATCTTCAACAGGTGACTCCTTGTTATTCTTCAAAACTTTCATCCTCTTGCTGTTGTTGTCGGTTCCCACTCATAGTGACCACAGAACTAAACACTGCCGGGTCCAGCACCATCCTTACAATCACTGTTATGCTTGAGCCCATTGTTGCAGCCACTGTGTCAATCCATCTTGTTGAGGGTCTTCCCCTTTTCTGCGGACCTTGCACTTTACCAAGGGACTGATCCCTCCTGACATGTCCAAAGTATGCGAGACATCCTTGCTTCTAAGGAGCACCCTAGTTGTACTTGTTCCAAGACAGATTTGTTTGTTCTTTTGGCAGTCTGTGGTATATTCGATATTCTTCGCCACAATACAATAGCGTCAATTCTTCTCCAGTCTTCCTTATTCACTGTCCAATTTTCACATGGATATGAAGCGATAGAAAATACCATCGCTTAGGTCAGGTGCACCTTAGTCTTCAGGGTGACATCTTTGCTCTTCAACACTTTGAAGAGGTCCTTTGTAGCAGATTTGCCCAATGCAATGTGTCTTTTGATTTCTTGACTGCTGCTTCCATGGCTGTTGATTGTGTCAAATGAAATCCTTGACAACTTCAATCTTCTCTCCGTTTATCATGATATGGCTTATTAGTCCAGTTTTGTAAGGATTTTTTTTTTCTTTATATTGAGGTGTAATCCATACTGAAGGGTGTAGTCTTCGATCATCATCAGTAAGTGCTTCAAGTCCTCTTCACTTTCAGCAAGCAAGGTTGTGTCATCTGCATAATGCCAGTTGTTAGTGAGTCTTCCTCCAACCCTCACGTCCTGTTCTTCTTCATATAGTCCAGCTTCTCAGATTATTTGCTCAGCATACAGATTGAATAGGTATGGCGAAAGGATACAACCCTGACACACACCTTTCCTGACTTTAAACCACTCAGTATCCCCTTGTTCTGTCTGACCAACTGCCTCTTGATCTATGTACAGGTTCCTCATGAGCACAATTAAGCGTTCTGGAATTCCCATTCTTTGCAATATTATCCATAATTTGTTATGATCTACACATTTGAATGCCTTAGCATAGTCAATAAAACACAGGTAAACATCCTTCTGGTATTCTCTGCTTTCAGCCAGGATCCCTCTGACATCAGCAATGATATCCCTGGTTCCACATCCTCTTCTGAATCCAGCCTGAATTTCTGGCAGTTCCCTGTAGATATACTGCTTCAGCCACTTTTGAATGATTTTCATCATGATTTTGCTTGTGTGTGATGTTAACGATATTATTCGATAATATCTGCATTTTGTTGGATCACCTTTCTTGGGAATAGGCATAAATATGGATCTCTTCCAGTTGGTTGGCCAAGTAGCTGTCTTTCAAATTTCTTGGTATAGGCAAGTGAGCACTTCCAGCACTGCATCTGTTTGTTGAAACATCTCAACTGATATTCCGTCAATTCCTGGAGCCTTGTTTTTTGCCAGTGCCTTTTTTGTTGGGTCAGTGCAGCTTGGACTTCTTCTTTCAATATCCTTGGTTCCTGATCATATGCTACCTCTTGAAATGGTTGAACATGGACTAACTCTTTTTGGTAGTATAGTGACTCTGTGTATTCCTTCCATCTTCTTCTGATGCTTCCTGCGTTGTTTAATATTTTCTCCACAGAATCCTTCACTATTGCAACTGGAGGCTTGAATTTTTTCTTCAGTTCTTTCAGCTTGAGAAATGCAGAGCGTGTTTCTCCCTTTTGGTGTTCTATCTCCAGCTCTTTGCACGTGTTAATGTAATACTTCGTCCTCTCGAGACACCATTTGAAATCTTCTCTTCAGTTTGTTTATTTCATCATTTCTTCCTTTTGCTTTAGCTGCTTGATGTTTGCAAGCAAGTTTCACAGTCTCCTCTGACATCCACCTTGGTCTTTTCTTTCTTTCCTTTCTCTCTCTCTTTTTTTTTTTTTTATAATTTTTATTGTGCTTTAAGTGAAAGTTTACAAATCAAGTCAGTCTCTCACACAAAAACCCATATACACCTTGCTACACAATCCCAATTACTCTCCCCCTAATGAAACGTCCCACTCTCTCCCTCCACTCTCTCTCTTCGTGTCCATTTTGCCAGCTTCTAACCCCCTCCACCCTCTCATATCCCCTCCAGGCAGGAGATGCCAACGTAGTCTCAAGTGTCCACCTGATCCAAGAAGCTCATTCCTTACCAGCATCCCTCTCCAACCTATTGTCCAGTCCAATCCATGTCTGAAGAGTTGGCTTCAGGAATGGTTCCTGTCCTAGGCCAACAGAAGGTGTGGGGGCCGTGACCACCAGGGTCCCTCTAGTCTCAGTCAGGCCATTAAGTCTGGCCTTATGAGAATTTGGGGTCTGCATCCCCCTGCTCCCTCAGGAGTTCTCTGTTGTGTTCCCTGTAAGGGTTGTCATCGGTTGTAGCTGGGCACCATCTAGTTCTTCTGGTCTCAGGATGATGTAGTCTCTGGTTCATGTGGCCCTTTCTGTCTCTTGGGCTCGTAATCGCCTTGTGTCCTTGGTGTTCTTCATTCTCTTTTGATCCAGGTGGGTTGAGACCAATTGATGCATCTTAGATGGCTGTTTGCTAGCGTTTAAGACCCCAGACACCACTCTTCAAAGTGGGATGCAGAATGTATTCTTAATGAATTTTATTATGCCAATTGGCTTAGATGTCCCCTGAAACCGTGGTCCCCAGACCCTGCCCCTGCTACACTGGCCTTCGAAGCATTCAGTTTATTCAGGAAACTTCTTTGCTTTTGGTTTAGTCCAATTGTGCTGGCCTCCCCGTATTGTGTGCTATCTTTCCCTTCACCTAAAGTAGTCCTTATCTACTATCTAATCAGTGAATAGCCCTCTCCCACCTCCCTCTCTCTCCCCTCTCATAACCACAAAAGAATGTGTTCTTCTCAGTTTAAACTATTTCTCAAGTTCTTATAAGAGTGGTCTTATACAATATTTGTCCTTTTGCAACTGACTAATTTCACTCAGCATAATGCCTTCTAGGTTCCTCCATGTTATGAAATGTTTCAGATTCCTCACTGTTCTTTATTGATGCATAGTATTCCATTGTGTGAATATACCATTATTTATTTATCCATTCATCCGTTGATGGGCACCTTGGTTGCTTCCATGTTTTTGCCATTGTAAACAGTGCTGCAATAAACATGGGTGTGCATATATCTGTTCGTGTAAAGGCTCTTATTTCTCTAGGATATATTCCAAGAAATGGGATTGCTGGATCATATGGATGTTCTATTTCTAGCATTTTAAGGAAGCACCAAATCAATTTCCAAAGTGGTTGTACCATTTGACATTCCCACCAGCAGTGTGTAAGTGTTCCAGTCTCTCCACAACCTCTCCAACATTTATTATTTTGTGTTTTTTGGATTAATGTCAGCCTTATTGGAGTGAGATGAAATCTCATTGTAGTTTTGATCTGCATTTCTCTAATGGCTAATGATCGTGAACATTTCCTCATATATCTGTTAGCTACCTGAATGTCTTCTTCAGTGAAGTGTTTATTCATAACTTTTGCCCATTTTTCCCCCAGTGACAAGTTTATTTTTTTATTAACTTTTATTGAGCTTCAAGTGAACATTTACAAATCAAGTCAAACTGTCACATATAAGTTTATATACACCTTACTCCGTACTCCCACTTGCTCTCCCCCTAATGAGTCAGCCCTTCCAGTCTCTCCTTTCGTGACAATTTTGCCAGCTTCCAACTCTCTCTATCCTCCCAATCCCCCTCCAGACAGGAGATGCCAACACAGTCTTAAGTGTCCACCTGATACAAATATTTTGCCCAAGTTTTAATTGGGTTATTTGTCTTTTTGCAGTTGAGTTTTTGCAGTATCATGTAGATTTTAGAGATCAGGCGCTGATCAGAAATGTCATAGCTAAAAACTTTTTCCCAGTCTGTAAGTAGTCTTTTTACTCTTTTGATGAAGTCTTTGGATGAGCACAGGTGTTTGATTTTTAGGAGCTCCCAGTTATCTAGGTTTTCTTCCGCATTCTTATTAATGTTTTATATACTGTTTATGCCATGTATTAGGGCTCCTAACGTTGTCCCTATTTATTCTTCCATGATCTTTATTGTTTTAGATTTTATATTTAGGTCTTTGATCCATTTTGAGTTAGTTTTTGTGCATGGAGTGAGGTATTGGTCTTCTTTCATTTTTTTGCAGATGGATATCCAGTTATGCCAACACCATTTGTTAAAAAGACTGTCTTTTCCCCATTTAACTGTTTTGGGGCCTTTGTCAAATATCAACTGCTCATATGTAGATGGATTTATGTCTGGATTCTCAATTCTGTTCCATTGGTCCATGTATCTGTTGTTGTACCAGTACCAGGCTGTTTTGACTACTGCGGCGGTATAATAGGTTCTAAGATCAGGTAAAGTAAGGCCTCCCACTTTGTTCTTTTTCAGTAATGCCTCATTTATCCGGGGCCTCTTTCCCTTCCATATGAAATTGGTGATTTGTTTCTCCATCTCATTAAAGAATGTCATTGGGATTTGGATCGGAATTGCATTAAATATATAGATCGCTTTTGGTAGAACAGACATTTTTATAATGTTAAGTCTTCCTATTCATGAGCAAGGTACGTTCTTCCACTTATGTAAGTCTCTTTTGGTTTCTTGCAGAAGTGTGCGGTAGTTTTCTTTGTGTAGGTCTTTTACATCTCTGGTAGGATTTATTCCCAAGTATTTTATCTTCTTGGGGGCTACTGTAAATGGCATTGATTTGGTGATTTCCTCTTCGATGCTCTTTTTGTTGGTGTAGAGGAATCCAACTGATTTTTGTATGTTTATCTTATATTCCGATACTCTGCTGAACTGTTCTATTAGTTTTAGTAGTTTTCTGGAGGATTCCTCAGGGTTTTCTGTGTATAAGATCATGTCATCTGCAAACAGAGATACTTTGACTTCTTCCTTGCCAATCTGGATGCCCTTTATTTCTTTATCTAGCCTAATTGCTCTGGCTAGGACTTCCAGCACAATGTTGAATAAGAGCGGTGATAAAGGGCATCCTTGTCTGGTTCCCGATCTCAAGGGGAATGTTTTCAGGGTCTCTCCATTTAGGGTGATGTTGGCTGTTGGCTTTGTATAAATGCCCTTTGTTATGTTGAGGAATTTTCCTTCTATTCCTATTTTGCTGAGAGTTTTTACCTGAATGAGTGTTGAACTTTGTCAAATGCCTTTTCTGCACCAATTGATAAAATCATGTGATTCTTGTCTTTTGTTTTATTTATGTGGTGGATCACACTAATTGTTTTTCTAAAGTTGAACCATCCCTGCATACCTGGGATGAATACCACTTGGTCATGGTGAATTATTTTTTTTTGATATGTTGTTGAATTCTATTGGCAAGAATTTTGTTGAGGATTTTTGCATCTACATTCATGAGGGATATAAGTCTATAATTTTTTTTTTCTTATGGTGTCTTTACCTGGTTTTGGTATCAGGGATATGGTGGCTTCATAGAATGAGTTTGGTAGTATTCTGTCCTTTTCTATGGTCCTGAAATACCTTAAATAGTAGTGGTGTTAACTGTTCTCTGAAAGTTTGGTAGAACTCTGCAGTGAAGCCACCCGGACCAGGGCTTTTTTTTTGTTGGGAGTTTTTTGATTACCTTTTCAATCTCTTCTTTCGTTATGGGTCTATTTAGTTGTTCTACCTCTGTTTGTTGTTGGTTTAGGTAGGTAGTATGTTTCTAGGAATTCATCCATTTCTTCTAGGTTTTCAAATTTGTTTGAGTATACTTTTTCATAGTAAACTGATAAGATTCTTTTAATTTCAGTTGGGTCTGTTGTAATATCACCCCTCTAATTTCTTATTCAGGTTATTTGCTTCCTCTCCTGTCTTTCTTTTGTCAGTTTGGCCAGTGGTTTATCAATTTTGTTGATTTTTTCAAAAAACCAGCTTTTGGTCTTGTTAATTCTTACAATTGTTTTTCTGTTTTCTATTTCATTTAGTTCAGCTCTAATTTTTTTGATTTGTTTACCTCTGGTGCCTGTGGGTTTCTTTTGTTGCTCTGTTTCTATTTGTTCAAGCTGTAGGGATAATTCTTTGATTTTGGCCCTTTCTTCTTTTTGGATGTGTGCATTTATTGATATAAATTGGCCTCAGAGCACCGCTTTTGCTGTGTCCCAAAGGTTCTGATAGGAAGTGTTTTCATTCTCATTGGATTCTCCGAATTTCTTTATTCCATCCTTAATGTCTTCTATAATCCTGTCTTTTTTGAGCAGGGTATTGTTCAGTTTCCAAGTGTTTGATTTTTTTTTTCCTGCTTTTCCTGTTATTGATTTCCACTTTTATGGCCTTATGGTCAGAGAAGATGGTTTGTAATATTTCAATGTTTTGGATTCTGCTAAGGCTTGCTTTATGACCTAATATGTGGTCTATTCTACAGAATGTTTCATGTGCACTAGAAAAGAAAGTATACTTGGTTGCTGTTGGGTGGAGTGTTCTGTATATGTCTACAAGGTCAAGTTGATTGATTGTGACATTTAGATCTTCCATTTCTTCTAGATGTCTTGTCCTTCACCGAAAGTGGTGTGTTGAAGTCTCCTACCATTATTGTGGAGCTGTCTATCTCACTTTTCAATGCTGTTAGAGTTTGTTTTATGTATCTTGCAGCCCTGTCATTGGGTACATAAATATTTAATATATATTTTTTTTAATATCTTCTTGGTGTATTGTCCCTTTAATCATTATATAGTGTCCTTCCTTATCCTTTCTGATGGATTTAACTTTAAAGTCTATTTTGTCAGAAATTAATATTGCCACTCCTGCTCCTTTTTGATTGTTGTTTGCTTGATATATTTTTTTCCATTCTTTGAGTTTGAGTGTGTTTGTGTCTCTAAGTCTAAGGTGTGTCTCTTGTAGGCAGCATATAGACGGATCTTGTTTTTTAATCCATTCTGCCACTCTCTCTTTATTGGTGCATTTAGTTCATTGACATTCAGGGTAATTATGGATAGGTATGAATTTAGTGCTATCATTTTGATGCCTTTTTCTGTGTGTTGTTGACAGTTTCTTTTTCCACTTGATTTTATGTGCTGAGTAGATTTTCTTTATGTATTGTCCTTTCCTCATATTTGTTGTTGTTGATTTTGTTTCTGCTGAGTCTGTATTTTTCCCTTGTATTTTATTTTGATGAGTAGGATAGTTTGTCTCCTTTGTGGTTACCTTATTATTTACCCTTATTTTTCTAAATTTGAAACTAACTTTTATTTCTTTGTATTGCAGTATTTTCCTCTCCATATGGAAGGTGTATGGTTACATTTCTTAGTCTCTCTTTATTATTTTAATGTTGCCTTCTTTTATAATAACATCTTTTATATAATAACATCGCTGTTGCCCTGTGTTGGGCTTTTTTTTTTTTTTTAATCTTGCTTTGTTTTTTTTATTTCCCTGTCTGGGTTGACTTGTGGTTGCTCTGCCCAGTGTTCTACTCTTGGGTTGATACCTGATATTATTGATTTTCTAACCAAAGAACTCCGTTTAGTATTTCTTGTAGTTTTGGTTTGGTTTTTACGAATTCCCTCAACTTGTATTTATCTGGAAATGTCTTAATTTCACCTTCATATTTCAGAGATAGTTTTGAGGGATATATGATTCTTGGCAGGCAATTTTTTTCCTTCAATTTTTTAAATATGTCATCCCATTGCCTTCTTGCCTGCATGGTTTCTGCCGAGTAGTCCGAGCTTATTCTTATTGGCTCTCCTTTGTAGGTGACTTTTCGTTTATCCCTCGCTGCTCTTATATAATTGTCTCTTTGGCTTTGGCAAGTTTCATTGTAATATGTCTTGGTGACTTTCTTTTAAGATCTACCTTATGTGGAGTTTGATGAGCATCTTGGATAGATACCTTCTCATCTCTCACAATATCAGCAAAGTTTTCTGCCAACAAATCTTCAATAATTTTCTCTGTATTTTCTGTTATCCCTCCCTGTTCTGGTACTTCAATCACTCGTAGGTTATTTCTCTTGATAAAGTCCCATATAATTCTTAAGGTTTCTTCATTTTTTTTAATTATTTTATCTGATTTTTCTTCAAATATATTAGTGCCAAGTGATTTATCTTCGAGTTCAGAAATTCTAGCTTCTGCTTGCTCAATTCTGCTCCTCTGATTTTCTATTGAGCTGTCTAATTCTGTAATTTTATTGTTAATCTTCTGAATTTCTGATTGCCATCTGCCTATGGATTTTTCCAGCTTATGAAGCTTTTCATTATGTTCCTGAATAATCTTTCTAATTTCTTCAGTTGGTTTATCTGTGTGTTCCTTGGCTTGTTCTGCATATTGCCTCATTTCCTTCCTGATGTCTTGAAGGGTTCTGTATATTAAACTTTTGTATTCTGTATCTAGTAATTCCAGGAACGCACTTGCATCTAGAATATTCCTGGATTCTTTGTTTTGAGAGCCTGTTGAGGTGATCATAGTCTGTTTCGTTATGCGACTTGATATTGACTGTTGTCTCTGAGCCATCTATAAGTTATTGTATTAGTTTATGCTTGCTTACTGTGTTGTAGCTGCTTGCTTTGTTTTGCTTTGGTATACCCCCATGGGTTGCTTGAGTGAGCTAGCTTGATTATTTTCACCTTTGGAGCTCTGGTGTCCTGTCCCCAGTTGGCTAGAGCTGCTATCAGGTGTATCAGTCTAGGAGTCCATTCAGTTTTCTTGTATGAATTCAGCTTAGGTGTCCAGGTAGCTGATATCAAGTGTGTGGTATAGGCTCTGTCCTACAGTCTTAGAGGGACAGGGGTGATTGGTGTATATACTGGTATCTGATTGTAGCAGGGGGTCACACTCTGAACAAGGCAGGGGGCTGAGAACCAACTCCCAAGTGTCTCTGAGGAAAATGCATCTCTGTTCCCTAGAGCGTGCTGGTGGGTGGGTTCTACAGAGGGACCATGGGCACCCAAAGTTTTTGAATGTAAGGACTGGGAGGTACCAGTTATCTTTGGACCCCTGCCATGGGTGGCTGTGTGACCTGAGTGGAGCTACCAGTCCTTAGGTCCCTGATGTGGGTATGTCAGGACCTTGTTTAATAGGCAAAGCAATGTCAAACATCAAACACCCACCTCTGCACCGCACAGCTGAAATGGTTGGAGTTTGCAAACAAGGGCCTATTCTCCCCAAAAACAGGTCCACACAGGTCCATGCAGAAGGGAAAGGTGCTCAAGGTCCATGGATGGTTTATGCCTGGACAGGAGCTGCTTCTGTCCTGAGCTCCCCCTGTTAATGGAGCTAGCAAATTATATTTTCCCCCCAGTTGCAAATTTTTTCCTTCCCAAAGGCCGGGAGGACGGCTCTAGGTGCTCACCAGGGCCTATCACCAGGGATTCAGCCACTGAAGCCGGCTTGAGGGTGGAGGAGGGGCACGGTAAAATATACGCAAGTACTTAGCTTTTGCCGAGAGCACCGTTCTCCTCAGGTTCCGGAGGTATGAGTAGGCTGTGTGGCTGGCTGCTTCTTCCTGAGGAAACTGCGGCTGAATGCCACCGCTGCTGCCGCTCAGGGCATGGTGCCTGAGGGCTCCCCGCGATTCAGGTCCAGTAACTCCTCTCCACTTTTGAACGGCCTCTTCCTCCTCCTGCCCTTCAGTTCATTGTCCAAGCTTGCCTTTGATGCTCAGGGCTCCCAGCTTGTCACAAATATACTCGTTTCACTTGTTTCTTCGGGTCTTTGTTGTAAAGAGGGCTCCATGGAAGCATCTGTCTATCCCACCATCTTGGCTTCACCTCCTCTTTCCTTTCTTTTCAATTACCTTCTTTTTTCATGTATGATGTCATTCCACAACTCATCTGGTCTTCCGTCATTAGTGTTCAAAGTGTCAAATCTGTTCTTGAGATGGTCTCTAAATTCAGGTGGGATATGCTCAAGGTCATATTTTCACTCTTGTGGATTTGCTCTGATTTTTTTCAGTGACAACTTGAACTTGCATATGAGCAATTAACGGTCTGTTCCACAGTCAGCCCATGGCCTTGTTCTGGCTGATGATATTGAGTTTTTGCATCATCTCTTTCCACAGATGCAGTCGATTTGATTCCTGTGTGCTCCATACGGTGAGGTCCATGTGTATAGTCGCCGTTTACGTTTGTGAAAAAAGGCATTTGCAATGAAGAAGTTGTTGGTCTTGCAAAATTCTATCACTTGATCTCTGGCATTGTTTCTAACACAAAGGCCATATTTTCCAACTACTGATCCTTCTTTGTTTCCAACTTTTGCATTCCAATCCACAGTAATTATCAGTGCATCTTGATTGCATGTTCTATCAATTTCAGACTGTAGAAGCTGATAAAAATCTTCTATTTCTTCATCTTTGGCCTTAGTGGTTGGTGCATAAATTTGAATAGTAGTTGTATTATCTGGTCTTCCTTGTAGGTGTATGGATTTTATCCTGTCACTGACAACGTTGTACTTCAGGATAGATCTTGAAATATTCTTTTTGACGATGAATGCAACACCATTCCTATTCAAGTTGTCATTCCCGGCATAATAGACTAAGATTCAAAATGGCCAATACTACCAGCCCATTTCGGCTCACTAATGCCTAGGATATTGATGTTTATGTGTTCCATTTCATTTTTGATGATTTCCAATTTTCCTAGATTCATACTTCATACATTCCAGGTTCCGATTATTAGTGGATGTTTGCAGCTGTTTCTTCTCAGTTTGAGTCGTGCCACATCAGCAAATGAAGGTCCTGAAAGCTTGACTCCATCTAGGTCATTAAGGTTGACTCTACTTTGAGGAGGCAGCTCTTCCCCGGTCATCTTTTGAGTGCCTTCCAACCTGAGGGGATCGTCTTCCAGCACTGTATCACACAATGTTCTGCTGCTATTCATAAGGTTTTCACTGTCTAATTCTTTTCAGAAGTAGACTGGTAGGTCCTTCTTCCTAGTCTGTCTAAGTCTGGAAGCTCGCCTGAAACCGGTCCGTCATGAGCGACCCTGCTGGTATCTGAATACTGGCAGCATAGCTTCCAACATCACAGCAACATGCAAGCCCCCACAGTATGACAAACTGACAGACATGTGGGGGTTCATCCTTTTAGAAGCCACATTCTGGAGTGTCCCATTTACTTTAAGCTTTCCCTCTATTACAGCACTTTCTCTATATTTGGCTATTTGTCTTTCTTACCCAACAAGACTATAAAACCCTAGAGGGCAGGGACTAACTTTTATCTGCCTAATCCCAGCACCTAACACAGTCTCTAGCCCATAAAAAATGTTTAAAACAGTATTTCAAAAATAAATCAATTAATTAACGGTAATGCCAAGTGATGAATTTAGATAAAAATTTCCTCAGTAACATGGATTAAATGGAGAATTTATAGTATTCTATATAACGATTAAAAGGACTTTGGACCAATGCTACTATAGTTTATTAAAAAAAAAAAAAAAAGTCAGCTACCAGCACTAACAATGCAGACCTGGTATTGCTTTTACTCAGTAATCAGCAAGAGCTCAGTGTGTCAGAGCTTTGAAGTAGTTGTTTGGTGTAAAAGGTAGTGTGATTTTATTCCCTATAGCTTCTGTTATGAAGTAATCTGTATTAAAACCTCTAAAGATAATAAATTCAGAATATTTCTCTGACTTTCTATATAAGAATTAGATTTCTTATGACAGATACATAGAAAAAGATGATTTATAATATAATTCATTGGGAATTGACTGCACCTTGAAAGATCATCAGTGTATAAAGCCTAAATTTCTAACAGAAATATTTCATCAACTAAGAGGAGGGGATCAGAAAGCACTGCCCAGACCCCCAGCTGGCTATATTTACGTGGCAACAAAAGTCTGCACGATAGCTTTGGTAACATCTGATTACGTATTTCTTGTACTTTGTTCAATCTTTGCTCATTAGAGAGATGACTAAGAGCTTCTCATTTAAACCCTGTACAGAGAAAATAATAAGTTCTGGGTTTTCATGCATTTTTTAATGTAGAGAAGCATCTATCTTAACATAGAAGAAAAATGCTAATACCTAAGACAAAAATGCCACCAAGTGCTCATTTTCTGAATAGTCCTTGTGACAAGAGTGCTCAAATGTCTGATGTCCATATAATTTATTATTCAAACTGGAACATTTTTGAGAGGGAAAAGTTGTCTTATTAATAATTATGCTGGGTGACCAGGCATAAATCAGCACTGTCCTAGGCAAGCCATGATGTATGGCCATCCTGCTGGGTGAAAGTTTTAAAGATTCCAGAAGCCAAACTTAATAGAAGGCGGAAAATGATTGCTTAATGGAATATTTGGTAAGACCAGTGCCAGCCTTCTTTTTCCCATTTCCATGTCTTGAAATGGAGAGCAGGTAGAGACGAAGGCAATGACAGGACGCCACTCCTTCCCCAGTGCCATCGGCAACCTTAGAGGGAGCATCAGAGCCAATGTGATGCACCACAAGATGTAACTAACCCTCTCAACATGCCAACAAAAAGCTTCCGAGGGAAAGAATCATCTAGCACAAAGACATTAAGTCGCAATATCTTTCCAGTATGGGGAAGGTTGCTTTGAGAACAACCCAGTTTTCAGGTTTCCTGGTACCAGAGTCATACTACGTGTAAATCAGGACTGGAAAGACCCTCTGCAGTAAAGACCACAGATTAGTGTAATGAGGCAACAGATTCATTGCTCCCCCGCTTTCGGATAGTGACTACCCAGCTGATACAGCTCTCGTAGAATTTTTTACGCATTTCAAGGGGTTCTTAGGGCATACTGAACATCCTGAGAGCAATTTAAAGAAGCAGCACTTCTGTCTTCTACAGGAATTTGCTTTTTCCCACAGGAGCTACTATGAGCACTTGGCATGATCCAAAAATCCTCCTAATGGCTCATAGCATGAATTGCTCAATATTCCACCAAAGATTTTGACTTTTAATAAATTTCCACAACTTGCTGCAGTTTATTTTTAATGCCTGAATGTCATACTTGCTTGTTTTACCTCATAGTGGGTTGCTAACAGCAAGAGTCAATACACCCTTCAGATACCTGGTAAATTCCATACCATTCCTGTCCAATGATCAAATTATGTTCTACACTTGACTCTTTCATTTTAGTTGTTGTTGTAGTTAGTTGCCCTTTAAGACAGTTCCAACTCATGGCAGCCCCATGTACAACAGAATGAAACACTGCCCAGTCCTGTACCATCTTCATGATCACTGGCATGTTCAAGTCCATTGCTGCAGGCACTGTGCATTTTGAGTGTTTTCCAACCTAGGGGCCTCATCTTCCAGCACTATACTGGACAATATTCTGTCATGACCCACAGGGTTTTCATTGGCTGATTTTCAGAAGTGATCTCCAGGCCTTTCTTCCTACTCTGTCTTAGTTTGAAATCTCCACTGAAACCTGTCCACCATGGGTGACCCTGCTGGTACTTGAATACTGGAGGCATAGCTTCCAGCATCACAGCAATATACAACCCACCAAAGTATGACACACTGACAGATAAGTGGTAGTTTACTTAAGTAAAAAAAAAAAATGTAGTAGTTGGGATAAATTAATAAAATAACCGAAACTGAAAAAGAAGGATGATGTTGGGATTAGAACTGAACAACTGAGGATTCCATTGTACAAAATTAATGGCTTTTTGCTCTTTATGCTTTATTAATTGCCCCTATCTGGGCAAGCTGGCTGTTCTTCGGAGTGTGCGTTCTTTCTATATTCTACTTCTGTAATATATGAAGATGGCACTTTGGACAAAAGTCTAGGTTTGTATAATAGCCCACCAAGTTAGGGGAAAAACATGTTCACATGCTTCAGAGAAATTTCAACTGATTTCCTTTCATTGAAACTTCTTCTGAGTCTCTGGAGCTTTTAGTAATTCTCTTTCGCTTCCCACTTATACTACTAAGCCACCTCTGGACTGCACACGGGTTACTGTTTATTGATTACTCACACCCAGCACCTAGGGACATGTGATGTCTCCATTACAGAAGCTCAGAAATCCCACAGCAGTCGTGAAGACTGAGCATGAAGCTTCATATCCCTTTTGATAAGGACACAACAGGGAACAAAGGAGGAAGACAAAAAGATTATTTTATATTTGTATGTACTTAAATTACCAATATTCAAGAGAATTGGGAGAGATGTTGGTTTTCCACTGTACTGTGAAGTAAACAAATGAAATCCATATTGCAGTGCATTGTGGTGGGGATGCAGCCTGCTGCTTCCTGGTGCTGTAAGGCCCTGGGTTACACTGATTACATTTGTTCTGCAAGTACAGCTGCTTTCCTCTGATTTTCCTTTGTGGAACCACAGAACTCTAAGAGCCCACTGAATGGTTTCAGACTCTTAGTGCAATTTTTATTTCATCTGTAAAATATTATTTTATTAATATTATTAACAGTAATAATATAATAACTGGTATTTATTGAACAGTTCACTATGAGTTTTACATGTGTTTTCTTGTTCAATCCTCACAGCAGTCATGAGTATGGTTAAGAGCTATGGCTGCTAACCAGAGGTCGGCAGTTCAGATCCACCAGCTGCTTCTTGGAAACCCCATGGGGCAGTTCTATTCTGTCTTCTAGGGTCTTTGTGAGTCAGAGTTGACTCAACAGCAACAGGTTTGGTTTTGGGGTTTTTAGAATTATCATCCCAACTTTATGGCTGAAGAACCTGAGGGACAGGGAGGTTAAGCAACTTCCCTGTGGTCATAGAGCTGTTGGGTAGAGCAGCAGGGTTCAGAACCAGCTCCAGAATCTGCTTGGCACATCTCACCTCCCACACGCACACCTCACTGACTCCCTAAGGAAAAATCCATGTGTGATTCATCTTTAACACTCACAATATCTAGCCTGGTCTCTGACTCAAAAAAAAAAAAGTCTAAGTCAATCCCTGTGAAAAAATGCAAAACAGAAAAACCTTAAATTTAAGCTTAACATTAACAAAAATAGTGTTAAGTGAACCTGCTTCAGTAGGGTTAAGGCTTGTTAGATGCTTGCCTGTAATTCCTATGAAAGCCTTTAAAATGTATTTTTCAATGCGGCAAATGGTCTAGGCTGATGGGAGGGGGGCTCGGGCATTTTCCTGTTGTCTGCTTTGGAGGGCAGTAGAGCTCTGTACTGGTGTATTTCTCTGGGTACTGAAGGCCCTGCCCTCTACCATTGGGGATGACTTCCACAAAACAGGCAAACAAACTCCCATGGTCCAGGCCACTCAGCAGATATTGCAAGGGGATCATGTCACTGCTGCTCCTTCCTTGGGGCAAAATCTAAACATGGCAGTGGTGCCAAGGGGGCAAATGTCCAATTTCCCCTGGAATAATCCAATTCAGCCTCCTAAGCATGACCTCCTGGTGCTCCAGAATACAGTGTGGCCTTAGCAAGTGTCCTGGTTCAGTGTCATAACGATTTATTCCTATGTGATGGGGCAATATGAGTCTTCATGATCAAACATCGTCACTAAATGCCTCCTAATCACATATGAGGCTGGATGTCTAAGAAGGGCCTTAACCCAAGGGGTACTTCAGGGAATGGCGAGAATCTAGCCCACATCAAACTTGACCTCAGATTGTGGGGCTCAGCATTCTCCTATGAAAACGTGCACCTTTATTTTGTCACGTGCCAAATTCAAAGCTCCACCAAGTTCCTAAAGCAACCACAGCCAGTGGTGTATCCTCTCAAAAAATTCTGATTTGACCTTCCTAGGTACGTACTTGTTGCCCAACATACCAGCCCAGAACTGACAAATAATTTCAACCTCTTGACTACAGGAAGAAAAAAATCAACCCAAATTGCTTTCCAGGTATTTTCAAGCGCTATCCTGAGGGCCACAACTATCTTCTGATGAAACCTGGTGGGGTTTAAAAGGAAGCTAAAAGAATCCCCCAGTTGTCCATCAGTCTTGCAAGAGCTTGCTTGTCTTCCATTTCAGAAAAAAAAAAAAAAAAAAGGCAAATTTAAGTGATTGTAACTAATTCTTTGCCAAAAAGAAGTGTTAAGTAGATCTGTCAAACATCTAATGTACCCAGGATCATCCTGGACTTCAACATTTTGCCCACAATTCCATTCTCACAATGGAATGGTCCTCAGACCATGAAGATAACTCTCTTAGCGTCCATCTCCTTCCCTTCCCAGGCAGGTCAGAATCCAGAAGTTCTGCTCAACAAGCTGTCCTGATGATCACACATGCTTTTCTGTTTAAAAGTTCATGGACATTCCTAATTCTGTTTTTTGAACACACTCTTTTGAATAAGTTTCATATTCTGAAATGGCTCTTGGGCAGATGTTGTACCAGAATAAAACAATTTTCTAACTGAGGACTACAACAGGTAGGCCTAATTCTGGATAAAAACTTGAGTAGTTTATATTCCAACACCTGTGTCTTTCCTGTCTTTCTTGTCTACCCATCTCATCTTTTGGTAGCCAAACTCTCTGCTCCTACTCAGGCAGACACAGAATTTTTATGCTGTCTGAGTTTGCCTGGGACTGAAGTTTCCGAGACACAGGACTTTGAGGGGTAAATCCAGGATAATCTCAGGAAAACTGGGATAGCTGGTCACCCTATGCCTACCAGTTCCAGACAATTTCAGGGTCTTCTTGTCCTCCTCTTTCTCTTCAATTCTGAGCATCCATTGCTAGAATGTCCCCAGGCCCTGTCTGTCCTGGTTGCAGACAGTGAATGCATAGACCTTTACTTAAAGGATGATACTCTGTTTTGCCTCCGAGGTGTTATGTTTATATTCTTAACCATGAGCTTTCTAGAGTTCCAATCTCAAAGACACTGTAAGGACCTTAGGCCAAAGGGTGGCTTGGGAAATTAATTGGCTCAACTTTCACAACAGGTGGGCTTCCTACATCTAGGCTCAGCCACACTGCTGGACTGGAAGTCTGTGTGGCACTGAAAGGGGTACCATGAGCATTCCTTGCCACACTGTCCAGTTCATCATTGTCCTGCCCATAAGCACAGGATAAAGGGATCCAATCAGGAAGAGCCAAAGATTTATGAAACATTCATAAGTATCTGTGCCCTGGAGACAACTGTGCAGAGCTAAGTAAGAGACAAACTTAAACCATAAAAAGAAAGTTTTGACCTTAATTGGTGGTTTGTCATTCTTCATCCTGGGGTACACGTCTGAAGCCATGGCCTGGGACAGTACCCCCAGGAATGGAAGGTATTGCTGCAGTGTCTTGGCCAAGGTAACATCATTTTCCAGGCTGTACGTCCTTTCGTTACCAATGCTCTGTTTTGAGGCCCTGAAAAGCAAGAGAATAAAAAGACTAAATCACACTTGTGCTTAGTATCTGTACACACCATTCTGGGGGAATGAGAGAAACCTGTCAGAAGACCTGGTCTCAGGATGCCCAGGCTGAGAACACAGATGTGTGGTTAAATCTGCACAGCTTATTGAGCACCTCTAGCTTTGCTGCTCAGTAACTGTGAAATTCGAATTCCCGACTTAGTTTCCCTGAGCTTCAGTTTTAACAAAGAAGGAAGGCTATTAGGGCCTAACTCAGAGCTGCTGTGAGGAATTAAGGTGCAACTCCTAGAAGAGGGCCTAGCATTTCGCATGTCCTCAGTAACTGGCACCTCTGACAGCCTAGGACAGTAGATAAAACTAATATTCAGGCAATAATTAGAGAATAATCAACTGAACAGTACCAGCTACGAGTTCAACAAGAATTCTGAGAGACAGAGTAAGCAAGAATGCATGGTAACCTTGGTGCCTGAGACAAATCTCAATGAAGAGATAGACACTGCATCAGGCAAATGTGAGAGGAGAGCAAGGTTATTACTGTGGGAAAAGGCAAGAGGGCAGGGACCGCAGGAGCAAAGACGTAGTGCTGGGAATGAGAGTGACACTCAATGGGCTTACGGGGATCCCCCAAGACTTTATAAGTAAGTCAGGCAGGTATGGAAGAAAGGAACTTGAAAGCCAGGCATTACTTCTTTACTCCAGCAAAGGGAGGGCTGGCACAATATGTTAGAAAGATCCCAAATACAGAGTCAGAAACCTGAAGTTGAGCCCTGGCTCCATCAGCTCATTGCTGTGAGACTTCTGGAGTCTCAGGTCCCCCATGCGTAAATTGTTCAGAGGCAGAAGGGGAATAAGGTAGTGAAAGACTTGTATATGGTAGGCACTTGTTGGCAGAATACTAGTCCCCCAAAGATGCCTGGGTCATCATTCCTGGTACCTGTGAATAAAAAAAAAAAAATAGGCTAGGGGAATTAAGGTGGCAGAGAGAATTAAGGTCACTAATCCGCAGACCTTAAGATCGGGAAAGCATCTTGAATAACCTGGGTGGCCCAATGTAATCACCCAGGGCTCTGAAAAGTAGAAGAGGGAAGTAGAAAAGCAGACATGATGATGTGAGAGGGACTTAACCTGCTGTTGCTGGCTTTGATGATGGAGGAAGGGGGCCAGGAGCCAAGGAACATAGGCAGCCTCTAGAACCTGGAAAGGGCAAGGAAACGGACTCTTTCCTAGACCTTCCAGAAAGGGATACAATCCAGTGAGCCCTGTGTTGAGCTTCTAACCTACAGGACTATAAGATAATAAATTTGTGATGTTTTAAGCCACTAAGTTTGTAGAAACTTCTTACAGCAGCAATAGGAAGTGGATACAGTACTTATAGCACTGCATTGTGGATATTATTTTTACCAAAAAACTATTTATGAATCACTACCTGAATCAACTCAATGGCAATGGGTTTAGTTCTTTGGTTTTTACCTATATGCATGGAACATGATGCATTTTCTGATTTTATTCTCCAGGTGGAGGCGACGCCACGGAAGGAGTACTCATTTTGAGGCGACGCCATGGAAGGAGTACTCATTTTGAGGTGGGAATGGCCTCATGTCAGAGTCCCTGTAAGGAAGGAGGAGTCAGGTGCAGATGGCAGCTGGGACATGCAGGCATGAACTGGCCAGAACTTGCCAAAGACTGAAAAGAAAAGGGTGAGTCTGGGAGACAAATGAAAGGGTAAATCAAATGTTGTTATTGTTAGCTGCCATCAAGATGGCCCCCAACTAGTGGCAACTCAATGCACTATAGAACAAAACGTTGCCCAGTCCTGTGCCACCCCTATGATCAACTGCAGATCAGACCATTGTGATCCATAGGGTTTTCATTGGCTGGTTATCAGAAGTAGATATCCAGACCTTTCCTCCTAGTCTCTTAGACTGGAAGCTCTGCTGAAACCTGTTCAGCCTCATGGCAACACATAAGCCTCCACTGTCAGGTGGTGGCTGCTTGTGAGGTGTATTGGCTGGGAACTGAACCCTGGTCTTCCGCATAGAAGGTGAGAATTCTACCACTGAACCACCAATGCCAAAAACCCCTAATTATGCTTAAAGCCATCAAGAGAACTGACTCATTTCCCAGCTTAGACAGGTCATCACTAGCTAAGTGTGGCTGTAACAAAAGATGTTGAGAAAATAACTAGGTAGTTACTGAAACCAGCAGAAATCCACTGAGAAAGTCAGGACAACAGGTGCTTATAACTAGCACCCCACTAAACAGATGTCAGAACTCATCAACAGCCCACATTTACTCCTGGGCAGTGGAGGTGTAGGGCGGGAAGAGGGGAGGGATGCCTTTAAGGTCCAGCTTCCTGTCTAGATTTTGTCTCTGTCCTCTCGTTAGCTGTGGCTTGCCGAGAGCTAGCCAGGAGCAACAGGAGACAGCTTTCCAAAGCCCTGTAAATGGACAGCATATTTTTCCTCGCCTGCCCATCTCATAGTCCAAACCTCTGAGCACAGGCCCCAGTGCTGAGAATTCAGGAGGCCCAGAACTGCCCTACCCAGATGTCTACCTTTGCTCACATACACATCAACTGTCCTGAAAGGTCCCAGAAGACGTGTGTCTTACATGAGGAGAGAAATGGAGAAAAGGAAGACTGATATACCAACAAGGATTAAAACAAGAAGAAAACACAATGAAATCCAAAGATCTATTAAATCTTCAGCGTTAACGACTGGTAAGTGCTCACCAAAATGATTATGAATTCCTTTTTTTTTTTTTGCCATTTTTAAATTGAGCACCTTGTTTACATCTACATGAAAAGATAGGAATTGAAGTGTAAGACAGTGTGTCTGACAGGTGTGCACCGCTTCTGGCCCAGCTCCGGCTGCAGGCATTCCATAGACACATCTTACTCTGAGTTCTGTTACCCTCAGAAATGTTTCCGGGTTCCACTGCTTAATTAAATCCACTTTCTCTATCAGGGCTTTCCTCCATGGAAGTCAGATCAGTTCAAGTCTGACATTTGTTCTCTCTCCAGGCCCTTATATTTCATAGTCCAGCCCCCACCAGCTTTCCTCACCTCCTTCTCCTAGCACAAGACCCTCAGGAAAAAAAAAAAAATGCCATTGAGTTGACTGCAACCCCACATGTGTCAGAGCAGAACTGTGCTTCGTGTGGTTCTCAACGGCTGATTTTCAGAAGTAGATCACCAGGCCTTTCCTTCCAGCCATCTCTGGGTAGGCTCAAACCTGTTGGATAGCAGCTGAGAGCATTAACCTTTTGTATCACCCAGAGTCTCCATGAGGACCCAGTGTTCACCACATGCCCTGTGATCACAGCCTTGGGTTGCTCCATCTGCTTCTTCCCAGCCCCAGGGAAACACTGGCATCAGAGCCCTTCTTGCCTAGGACAAGAGGTCAGGCTATTTTTGTGAGAGGTTAAGGCCCAGCCTACTTCAGAGTCCCTTGGCCTAACCTGTGTCCCAGCAGAATTTTCCACAGCCTTGATCTGCTGAGCACTGTATTCTATAGCAACTAGCTCAACGGCTACTTCTAGTGCTCTCTAAGATACTCAGAGCTGTGCAGCAGCTGGCAAAGAATTCCAGGGTACAGTCCTACCACCAGACCCATGCCAACAATGTCCTACTACGGCTGGTAAGTTGCAACTTAAAAGACAAAACCAAACCAGTTGTTGTTGAGTCAATTCCAACTCCTGGCAACCCCATCGTGCAGAATAAAGCTGCCCCCATAGGGCTCTCAAGGCTGTGATCTAACAGAAGCAGATCACCAGTCCTTTTTTCTGAGGCACACCTCGGTGGGTATAAACTGCCAACCTTTTGGTTGGTAGCTGAGTGCTTAACCGTTTCCACTACCCAGGGCTCCCTAATTGCAGCTTAGAGTCATAAATAAAGCTCAGAGCTCTGCATACACCATTGTAGTCCCAAGCCCACAAGTGCAGTTCCCATAAAAGTTCTTCACTGGCAATCCAGAAACCTCAACAGTCCTTTCCACCATACATACTTTCAAAACAGGGTCCACCAATATCTATCTCTCAGTAATCAATAAATCAATAAATTTGAACAACACCATCAACCAAATTGACCTGACATTAAAGACCTTTATACACAATCACTGCATAATTCATATCTTTTTCAAGTTCACATGGAACATTCACCAAAATAGATAATATGGGGATTATAAACTAATAAACTTCAAAATACAGAAATCTTAGAGTACGTTCTCTGAATAAAATAAAATAAATTAAAAAATCAATTAGATACCAGTAATGTATCTAAAAAAGCCCCAAATATTTGAAAGCTAAACAGCATTTCTAAATAGCTCATGGGTCAAAGAAATTGTCACAGGAACATTAGAAAATATCTGTATTTCAATAATAATTAAAACACAACATATCAAAACTTATGGAATGCACCAAAAGCAATGCTTTAAAAGAAATTTATACCTTTAAATGCCTATATTAAAAATTAAAAAAAGTTTAAAAACCAAGGATCTAAGCTTCCACCTTAAGGAGCTAGAAAAAGAATAGCATCTTAAACCCACAGTAAGTAGGAGGAAGTAACAGTAAAGGGCAGAAGTCAATGAAATAGAAAACAGACAAATGAGGAAGTTAACAAAGCCAGAGGTGACACTATAAAAATATTAATAGAACTTATAAACTTCTAGCAAGACCAACCAAGAAAAAGGGAGGTTGCTTGGTTGGTTGGTTAGGTGCCGTCGAGTCGGTTCTGACTCATAGCAACCCCATGCACAACAAACAAAATGAAACACTGCCCGGTCCTGCGCCAACCTTACAATCGTTGTTATGCTTGAGCACATTGTTGCAGCCACTGCATTGGGGGTCTTCCTCTTTTCCACTGACCCTGTACTTTGCCAAGCATGATGTCCTTCTCCAGAGACTGATGCCTCCTGACAACATGTCCAAAGTACATAAGATGCAGTCTCGCCATCCTTGCCTCTAAGGAGCATTCTGGTTGTAGTAATTCTTCTAAGACAGATTTATTCGTTCTTCTAAAAGTCCATGGTATATTCAATACTCTTCACCAACACCACAATTCAAAGGCTGATCAATTCTTCTTCTTCCGTCTTCCTTATTCACTGTTCTGCTTTCACATGCATATGATGCGATTGAAAATACCATGGCTTGGGTCAGGTGCACCTTAGTCCTCAAGGTGACATCTTTGCTCTTCAACACTTTAAAGAGGTCCTTTGCAGCAGATTTACCCAATGCAATGCATCTTTTGATTTCTTGACTGCTGCTTCCATGGCTTTGATTGTGGATCCAAGTAAAATGAAATCCTTGACAACTTCAATCTTTTCTCCATTTATCATGATGTTGCTTATTGGTCCAGTTGTGAGGATTTTTGTTTTCTTTATGTTGAGGTGCAATCCATACTGAAGGCTGTGGTCTTTGATCTTCATTAGTAAGTTCTTCAAGTCCTCTTCACTTTCAGCAAGCAAGGTTGTGTCATCTGCATAAAACAGGTTGTTAATGAGTCTTCCTCCAATCCTGATGCCCCGTTCTTCTTCATATAGTCCAGCTTCTCAGATTATTTCCCAGCATACAGATGGAATAAGTATGGTGAAAGAATACAACCTTGAGGCACACCTTTCCTGACTTTAAACCAATCAGTATCCCCTTGTTCTGTCCAAACAACTGACTCTTGATCTATGTAAAGGTTCCTCATGAGCACAGTTAAGTGTTCTGGAATTCCCATTCTTTGCAGTGTTATCCATAGTTTGTTATGATCCACACAGTCGAATGCCCTTGCATGGTCAATAAAGCACAGGTAAACATCCTTCTGGTATTCTCTGCTTTCAGCCAGGATCCATCTGACATCAGTAGTGATATCCCTGGTGCCACATCCTGTTCTGAAACCAGCCTGAATTTCTGGCAGTTCCCTGTCGATACACTGCTGCAGCTGTTTTTGAATGATCTTCAGCAAAATTTTGCTTGTGTGTGATATTAATGATATTGTTCTATAATTTCCACATTCGGTTGGATCACCTTTCTTGGGAATAGGCATAAATACGGATCTCTTCCAGTCAGTTGGCCAGGAAGCTGTCTTCCATATTTCTTGGCATAGACAAGTGAGCACCTCCAATTACCAGTATTAGGAATGAAACAGAAAATAGCAATACAGATTCTGTAGATCAAAGGTTGATAAAGCAACATTATGGACTTTATGGCAATAATTTCAACATTTAAGATAGCATGAATGGTATTTCTAAACGTGTTCCATTTTCTTTAGCTTGCTTTATTTCCAATGAGAAATCTGTAGTCACCTTTATCTTTTTCTCTCTGCATGTAATGTCTTTTTTTTCTCTGAGTACTTTTAATGCTTTCTTCTCTCTATCACTTTTTTTGAGCAATTTAATTATGCTTCTTGGTCTTCGTGTTTCTTTTTCTTGGGGCTCACTCTGCATCTTGGGTCTATTAGTTTACAGTTTTATCATATTCAGTAAAAATTTGGGCCATTATTTCTTCTGTTTCTCCTATCTTCCCTCTCATTCAGACTTTAATTATACATATATTTGGCCCACTGATGATCTTTTTCTAAGTAATATTTTTCTCTGATTTCTTTTTGGTAGTTTCTATTGCTATGTCTTCAAGTTAAATATTTTCTTTTTCAATGTCTAATCTGTTATTAATTCTATCCATGTATTTTTTTATCTTCCATGTTGCTACTTAGATCTTCCATGTCTCCACTTAATTTTTTGAACATATAGAATATCTAATAACTGTTTTAATGTCCTTCTGTTCATCTGTGTTCTGTGTCTACTCTGATGGCTTGATTTTTCTCCTCACTATGGATTGTATTTTCCTGTTTCTTCATGCCTATTAATCTTTGATTGGTTAGCACACATGATTAATTTTATCATATGCGGTGATGATAGTTTTGTATTCCCATAAATACTCTTTTTTGGGGGGGCATGCAGTGAATTTCCTTGGGAACTGTTGAATCCTTCTATGTCTTACTTTTATGATTTGTTTGACAGGACCAGAGTAGCACTTACCTGTGGCTAATTATTTCATACTACTACTGAGGCAAGACTCCTTTGAGTACTTGTCTAAGTCATCTAGTGCTGCTATAACAGAAATACCACAAGGGGATGGCTCTAACAAAGAGAAGTTTATTCTCTCACAGTAGGCTACAAGTCCAAATTCAGGGTGTCAGCTCCAGGGGAAGGCTTTCTCTCTGTGTCAGCGCTGGAGGAAGGTCCTTGTGATACATCATTCTTCCCTTGGCCTGGAAGCATCTCAGCACAGGAACCTCAGGTCCAAAGGACGCGCTTTGCTCCCGGCACTGCTTTCTTGGTGGTATGAGGTCCCCATGTCTCTCTGCTTGCTTCTCTTTTATATCTCAAAAGAGATTGGCTTAAGATACTACCTAATTTTGTAGATCTCATCAATGTAACTGCTGCTAATCCATCTTATTACATCATAGTGATAGGATTTACAACACATAGAGAAATCACATCAGAAGACAAAATGGTAGACAATCATACAAGAGAATCATGACCTAGCCAAGTTGACAGATACTTTGGGGGGACACAATTCAATCCATGATGGTACTCTACCCAATTACTGTAAATTATGAGATCTTCCAGTGTAACTGGTGGGAAGAGGCACTATGCCACACCCTGTGCGAACGTCAGGTCCTGTTCCCTCTCATTATTTTTGATGTATCTTTCCTTGGATTTGGGTAGTTTTCTCATACACATGTGCTGATGAGTACTCCACTGAATACTCAACAGTTACCCACTGACAATCTCTAGGGTTTTCTCTAGGGAGCTCTCTTCTCTCTAATACTCTGATATGTGAACTCTAACTGCCTTGGCCTCTCCTGACTCTCAGCTCCATCTCCTCAACTCTTGCAGTCCAGTAAGCTCACTCTGTATCAAACCCTCCATCACTGCCTGAAAATTCTCTCCAGGCAGTGACTTGGGGCAATCATAGGACTCACCTATTTGTTTCCTATCTCTCAAAAACCACTGTGCTTCACTTCCTAGCATCTAGTGTCTTGAATACAATTGTTTCATATATTTGTTCTGCTTATTTTTATTTGTTTGTCCCTGTTACTCCATCTTGTTCAGAAGCAGGAGTGAAGCTTTATTCTTTCATTTTATTGTTGGTGTTCTATTACTATTTTAAAACATATTTATTGAGGAATAATTCATATAAAATACAACTCACCAATTTTAAGTGATGATTTTTTCCCATCCCTTCCTCCCCCCATCCACTGGTAACTACCTATCTTCTTCTATCTTCATGGATTTACCTATTCCAGATACTGTATATAAATGGGATCATAAAATATTTGTCCTTCTGTGTCTGGCTTATTTCACTTAGCATAATATTTCAAGGTTGATCCATGTCTTAGCATGAATCAGTACTTCATTTTTCTTTACAGCTTAAAAATACTCCTTTGTGTGCATATACCCTGCCATTTGTTTCTCCATTCATCTCTTGATGGGTGCTTGGGTTGTTTCCACCTTTTAGCTATTGTGAATAGTGCTGCAGTGAACATTGGTGTACATGTGTCTTTTTTTTTTTTTTGGAGATAACTATGTTTATTATTTTTTTTATTGTACTTTAGATGAAGGTTTACAGAACAAACTAGTTTCTCATTAAATAGTACACATAATGTTTTATGGCATTGGTTAACAATCCCATGACATGTCAACACTCTCTCTTCTTGACTTGTGTTCCATATTATCAGCTTTCCTGTCCCATTCTGCCATCTAATCCTTGCCCCTGGGCTGGTGTGCTCCTTTAGTCTCATTTTGTTTTATGGGCCTGTCTCATCTTTGGCTGAAGGGTGAGCCTCAGGAGTGACCTCATTACTGAACTAAAAGGGTGTCCGGGGGGGCCATACTCTCAGAGTTTCTCCAGTCTCTGTCAGGCCAGTAAGTCCGATCTTTTTTGTGTGTGTGTGAGTTAGAATTTTGTTCTACATTTTTCTCCAGCTCTGTCTTGGACCTTCTATTGTGACCTCTGTCAGAGCAGTCGGTGGTGGTAGCCAGGCACCATCTAGCTGTACTGGACTCAGTCTGGTGGAGGCCATGATAGATGTGATCCGTAAATCATTTGGACTAATCTTTCCCTTGCTCTGGCCTATAGGATCACTATGAGTCGGAATTGACTCGACGACATTGGGTATTGGGTTCCCTTGTATGTTTAGTTCTCTTCATTATTTCTTGCTCCCAAAGGGGTGAGACCAGTGGAATCCCTTAGGTGGCCACTCAAGGCTTTTAAAACCCTAGACGCTACTTGCCAAAGTAGAATGTAGAACATTTTCCTTATAAACTATGTTATGCCGATTGAGCTAGATGTTCCTCAAGACCATGGACCCATAGCCCTCAGCCCAGCAATTCAGTCCCTCAGGGAGTTTGGATGTGCCTATGGAGCTCCCATGACCTTGCCTTGTACAAGTTGTGCTATACTGTGTAAAGTTTCAACCTTCATCAAAGCCACCACTTATCTATTGTCTGTATAGCGTTTTTCCATTGCCACTCCTCCCCTCCCTCATAACCATCAAGGATTGTTTCTTTTTGTGTGTAAGCTTTTCATGAGTTTTTACACTAGTGGTCTCATACAATATTTGCCCTTTTTTGGTTGATTTATTTCATTCAGAATAATGCCCACCAGATTCATCCAATGGTGTACCTGTGTCTTTTTGAGTTGCTGATTTTTACTTTTTGGGGTCTATACCTACATACCTATGAGTGGAATTGCTGGGTCATATAGTGTTTCTATGTTTAACTTTTTTAAACTGATTTCCACAGCAGCTGTACCATTTTACATTCCCTCCAGCAATGTACAAAAGTTCTGATTTCTCCACATGCAGGTTTATTCTGCATAATTCCAAAGAGGATACCACTCACATGTCCATCAAGAGGAGGATGGATAAACAAATCATGACATATTCATACAGTGGCATACTATTCAGAAGTTAAAAAGAACGAACTATTGACACATGTAACAACACATAAATCTCAAAAACAGTTTATTGAGTGAAAGAAGCAGTCTTAGATGAGTTTGTATTATATAATGTGCTAAAGGAATTCATAGTGATAGAATTCATAACAGTAGTTGTCAATGGTGGTGAGAACTGGCTAGGAGGTGGCATGAGGAAACTTAGATGGTGATGGAAATATTACATTTATTGTTTAGTGTTTCAGTTACTCAGATGTTTACATTTGTCAACTCATCAAACTGCACACTTCAGATTTGTCATTCACAATATGTAAATTTTACTTTAATAAAACAACCAAAAAGGGGAAAATTCACTGTTATTTGGGTAGCGGTCCCAGGTTTCTAGCTTTGCATTTGTCAAGTAAAGTAGAATCTCTCATACAACTAACAGCCCCTGACTCAAAGACTACCTGTGTTAGTTTCCTATTGCCACTGTAACAAATTACCACAAACTTTGCAGCTTAAAACAACACAAATTTATTATTAAACAGTTCTGGGAGTCAGAAGTGTAAAATGGGTTCCCAGGACTATGTACCTTCTGGAGGCTCTAGGAAAGACTTTTTTTCCCTGCTGTTATGGATTGCATTGTGTCCCACAGAAAGACATGTTGAATTCCTAACACCTGTGCCTTGTTTGGAAATAAGGTCTCTGAAGATGTTATCAGTTAGCATGAGTTCATACTAGAGTAGGTTGAGTCTTCATCCAATCTAAGTGATGTCTTTATAAAAAAAGGAAAGAGACTCAGAGAGAAAAATAGAGGGAAGACAGCCATGTGAGACAAAAAAGCTTTTTCCCTAAAGGCTGCAGAGAGAAGATGGCCATACCAATACCCCAAATTTGAACTTCCAGCCTTGAGAACTGTGAGACAATAAATTTCTATTCTTATAAGCCACCCAATGTGTTTTTTTTTTTTTTTTTGCTATGGCAGTGACAGGAAACTAATAACTTGTCTTTTCGCATATCTCCCTATATTCTTTGGTTTGTGGCCTCCACCTCTAACTTGAAAGCCAGCAGCAAAACAACTTCTTTCCTCTCTGATCTCCTGCTTCTTTCTTATAAGAACCCTTGTGACTACAATAGGCCTGTTCAAATAATCCAGGGTAATCTTATTTTCTCAAAATATTTAACTCAATCACATCTACAAAGTTCCTTTTCCCATGTAAGGCAATAAATCCACAGGTTCCCAGGATTAAATTGTGAAAATCTTTGGGAGGCAGCATTATCCAGCCTACTGTAGCCCACTGTTTGCCCCCAAAGAGTCCCATTGTCCTTATGAAAAATACATTCACTCCACCAAATGTCCCAGAAGTCTCAATCCATTAAAGAATCAACTAAAGTTCAAAATGTCATCTAAGTCTCATCAGCTCAAAAGTCCAAAATCTCATCATCTAAATTAGGTATGAGTGAGGCTCTGGGTATAACGCATCCTGGGGTAAAATTTCTTTCCATCTATGGAACTGAGAAGCTAGAAAACAAGTTACCTGCTCCCAAAGTAAAATGATGGGACAGGCATAGGATAATAGTCACAGACATTCTGGCTGAAAAAAGAAGAAATAAAAGGAAAAAAGGAGTCTAAGTCCTAAGTAATTCTGATATCCAATTGGACAAACTCCATTGGGTTTCAAGGCCTGGGAATAATCTTCTGTGGCTCAAGGCTCCACCCCTGAGGCCTTTGACTCCATCCTCTGTACCTACAGCTCCATCCTTGGAATCACCCTTCCTTTTCATACAAGGTAGCACATGTCTGAAGCTGAGTAGTTCTATCAGGCTGTTTCTTGCCTGTAGAAATTTGGGAGTTGACATTCCTTAATTTCATTCTCTCTGTCCCTGTCAGCCCAAGCTGGCAGTGTTTTTGCTGATATAACATTCTCATAAACCTTGTGGGTCTCCCATGTATGTTACAGGGATTCACTCCATTAGACAAGAGGCTCTTCCCCAGACCTTTACTGGGTATCTCATCTCTATTTATGACTTCTGATAAGATGGCTGAGGGGATCAATGAGTCACATGTATAATCCCTTTAAAGAGACTTTTGTGTGGCAGAATACTCTGAACTTGTGATTCTTCCAAGGCACTAGCAAAAGATTGTCCATCCATACTCTTAGCTTTCTCTCCAGAGCACACTTTCTTGACAGTGAATCTCCTAATTTTAGTGTCTTTTACAATCTGGATAAGCTTAGAATTCCCAAATCACCAAGTTTTGTTTCCTTTTTGGAAACCTTGATGGCATACTGGTTAAGAGCTATGGCTGCTAAACTAAAGGTCGGCAGTTCAATCCACCAGGTGCTCCTTGGAAATCCTATGGGGCAGTCCTACTCTGTGCTATAGGGTTGCTATGAGTCAGAATCAACTCGATGGCAATGGGTTTGGTTTTGGTTTCCTTTTTCCTTGAAAGTTCTTCCTTCAATTTGTCTTCTTCCTCTCACATTTTACTATAAGCAAAATGGCTTTTTTGTGGTCACTGACAATAGATCTCTGTAAATGGAAATGCCATTCAGCCAATTGTCCAACCCATAAACCTAGAAATCACTATTATACTTGCTTTTCTCTCATCAAGTCCTCTGAGTTTAACCTCAAAAATATATCCACATCCATCCACTTCTCTAGCCACTATGAAATCAGATTTGAACAGCTCCTGTCTGTTTGTACTGCTTGTACTCTTGCCTGCTCCATCTCCCAGAAACCAGAGTAATCTCTGTAAAAAGTAAAGCAAGTTACATAACTCATTGCTTAAAACTCCAATCATTTCTCAATTCCCTTTCTTAGCTCAAAGATGACTTCCATGACAATCCAATCTAAAGTATGTCCTAGTCATTGTTTATTACATCATGATGTTATTTTCTTACAGCATTTATTACTAACTAAAATTACCTTGTTGATTTAAGTAGATACTTTTCATGCTAGATAGCCCTTCACTAGAATGTAAATTGCTTGATGTTCACTGCTATAATCCCAGAATTTAAAACAGAGCCTATTGAAAAAAAAAAAAAAATGTGTTGACTGAATGAATGAACTTGGATACATCCATACTAGGTTAATGCAGAATTATCTTAAAACACTAGCACTTCACATATTAACCTGTTAAATGACACTGAAAAGGAAGTTAGCATAACAAACTAATCGGTGTGGTGGAATGGGAGTGTAATAGGAGTGAACTTAGTAGAAAGAAAAAAAAATTTCTTGTTTACTCTTTTTTTAAAAGAAAGTGTATTTTTTAAATTATATTTAAACGTAATACTCTCAGGAAAATTTCTTCTGTAGAAAGCAGACCTCTTCGACAACGACAAATACTATTTATGTAGAGCTACCAGTCAGAATCCACTCGATAGCAATGGGTTTTTTTGTGTGTCAACTATCCTTCACTTCAAATTGTGCTCTCTATATCAAACCCGGTGCCATCAAGTCGATTCTGACTCATAGCGACCCTATAGGACAGAGTAGAACTGCCCCATAGAGTTTCCAAGGAGCGCCTGGTGGATTTGAACTGCTGACCTTTTGATTAGCAGCCGTAGAACTTAACCATTATGCCACCAGGGTTTCCGCTCTTTATATTAAAAAAAAAAAAAAAATTTTTAATATAAAGTGGATGCTTAATCAATGCTGTAGCTGATTCCTGAGTAATAAATAACTATATCACCTGACTTTTCCATAGCATTTTTTTTTTTTAATGTGCTAAACTCACTTGATCTTCATTTAGGTGGGTTTAAAAAATTTTTTTTTAATTAATTGCCAGCAGTACCCTTTGCATTGAGCAAGAATACCCCTGCCTACAACTTACAGGATGCCAGCATGTGATATAGAAAAGTCGAATATGTGAAGGATGCAGACTCATATTGCTATTTTCTTCATTTCTTCCTATTCTTTCTCTGCTAATTTTGCGTTTGGATAGCCTTGGCTTTTAAATAATAATTTTATTTTTCACTTGTTTACAAGTGTGCTAAATATGATAAGAAGTTTATGGCAGTTTTAGAAAATAAGCTGTTGGTACCACAGAAACAGCCAGCACTGAGATCCAGAACTTGGAATGCGAGACTGCAGATGCTCACCTGGCACAGGTGAATACTTAAGTGAATTCTCAGCTCCTTGAAGGCCTTTGCCCCTTTTTCTGTTTTTATGGCTTCTTTTAAGGCCTCTTGGTGCCCTGGTAACATAATGGTTAAGGTTAAGTGCTCGGGTGGTAACTGAAAGGTCAGCAGTTCAAACCCACCATTTGCTCTGTGGGAGAAAGATGTGGCAGTTGGCTTCAGTAAAGATTGTAGCATTGGAAACACTGTGGGACAGTCCTGCACTGTCTTACAGGGTCCCTGTGAGTCAGAATTGACTCAACAGCAACAAGGTCTTTTTTTTTTTTTTTTTTTTAATCCGTATGCTTGAAAGAGCTGGGAGACTTTCATCTTTGCATATTCAAACAGCTTATTTCCTAAAACTTGTACGCTAGTCCATGCCCAAGATGGTGGAGGTGGGGTAAAGCGAGTCTGTTCAGGAAGAATTACACACTGTGATGTGCCACCTCCACACCCTCTTCAGGTGTTTGGGAGTTTTGTCAGCTCAGAGTGCAGTCCCTCTCCCAATGCTGCTCTCCACAGAAGAAATCTGCCTCATCCAACTTTGTGCACCATCCTTGGGGAAATCTGTATCCAATGACTGTAGAAAAACACACGTCATCTTGTCTCAGTGGGACAACTCTTTCCCCAGAGCTCCCCAGGGAAGGCACAGAACTACTGAGGACTTTGATGCTATTGCATCACAGTTCAGCTTCTCCTGCCAAATCTTGTTTCCTTCATTTACTACACGTTGTTTTTCCCATTGCCTATAAACTTGCTGCATGCAAATTTCAGAATCTCAGAATCTGTTTTCAAGGAACCCAACTAAGACCTAAATCTTTGTGTACCATGAGGGTCATCCCCTTGACAAGCCAGAAATCTGCTGGACATGAGAGTGACTCCAGAACCTTCCCCACTGGCTTGGATGTTATTGGTTCAGAAGCTCCACACACCTTAAGAAGTTGGTATTATCATCCCTATTTTGCAGTTAGGAAAATCAAGTCCTCGTTCATCAGAAATTAACATAAAAAAAAAATTCCCCTAAAACTGAAAAAACAAAAATTGACCGTTCTTCCCAATCCAGAATTTAGCTTCATCAGTATTTCACCAGCCTCATCTACATTTGCCAGCCCCAGAGTGGTGTACAACAGCTTATTTAGGAGGCTGGTGTAGTGAGCATTTAGTGTGGGCACTATCATCAGCCTGCCACCTGATTTCCTTAAGTGTAGGAATAACATCTTTTTGACTATACACTGATACAGATGTTACATTCTAGCTGAAAAATAAGAAAAGTGCTTTATAAAATAAAATGTTTTTTATTTTCATTGTAACAAGAATTTTGCAGTGACCACATGGTGAACTCAATGTGTGTATGTGTGGTGATCTCAATATATACAAAGATACATATATATATGTAGTGTGCCTATATAGGGTCACTGAGAGAATCAACTTGATAGCAATGGGTTTGATTTTGTTTTTTTTTGGTATGTATATGCATACATATATATACACACACACACCAAAATATATATGCACACAAATGTGTGTGTAAATACATATACCTACCTACCTGTTGCCATATATAGATATACTGTTGTTATTAGGTGCTGTCGAGTCCATTCCGACTCATAGTGACCCTATGTACAACACAACAAAACACTTCTGAGTCCTGCGTCATCCTCACAATTGTTGTTAATGCTTGAGCCCATTGTTGCAGCGACTGTGTCAATCCATCTCATCGTGGGTCTTCCTCTTTTTCACTGAGCCTCTACTTTACCAAGCATGAAGTAGTTCTCCAGGGGCTGGTCCCTCTTAATAACATGTCCAAAGTACGTAAGACAAAGTCTCACCATCCTCGTTTCTAGGGAGCATTCTGGCTGTACTTTTTCCAAGGCAGATTTTTTTGTTCTTCTGGCAGTCCATGGTATATTATATATTCTTGGTCAACATCATAATTCAAAGGTATCAATTCTTCTTCAGTCTTCTTTACTCATTGTCCAGCTTTTGTATGCATAGGAGGCAAATGAAAACACCTTGACTTGGGTCAAGCACACCTTAGTCCTTAAAGTGATATCTTAGATTTTCAACACTTTAAAGAGGACTTTTGCAGCAGATTTGCCCAATGAAATGCATCTTTTGATTACTTGACTGCTGCTTCCATGGGTGTTGATTGTGGATCCAAGTAAAATGAAATCCTTGACAACTTCAATCTTTTCTTTATCTCATATGTTGCTTACTGGTCCGGTTGTAAGGATTTTTGTGTTCTTTATGTTAAGCTGTAATCCATATTGAAGGCTACAGGCTTTGATCTTCATCGATAAGTGTTTCAAGTCCTCTTCACGTTCATCAAGCAAGGTTGTGTTATCTGCATAGCTCAGGTTGTTAATGAGTCTCCCTCCAATTCTGAAGCCCTGTCAGGCTTCTGGGATTATTTGCACAGCACACACATTGAACAAGCATGGTGAAAGGATACAACCCTGTCGTAAACCTATCCTGTTTTTTTTTTTTTTTAATTTACAGGGTTTTTTTTTTATTGTGGTTTAAGTGAAAGTTTACTAATCAAGTCAGTCTGTCATACAAAAACATATATACACCTTGCTATGTACTCCTAGCTGCCCTCCCCCAATGAGACAGCACATTCCTCCTCTCCACCCTGTATTCTCCATGTTCATTCAGCCAGCTCCTGCCCCCTCTGCCTTCTCATTTCTCCTCCAGACAGGAGCTGCCCACAGTCTCATGTGCTTACTTGAGCCAAGAGGCTTACTCCTCACTAGTATCATTTTCTGTCTTATAGTCCAGTCCAATCCCAGTCTGAAGAGTTGGCTTTGGGAATGGTTCCAGTCTTGGGCTAACAGAAGGTCCAGGGTCTCTCTAGTTTTAGACCATTAACTCTGATCTTTTTATGAGAATTTGAGGTCTGTATCCCACTGTTCTCCTGATCCATCAGAGATTCTCTGTTGTGTTCCCTGTCAGGGCAGTCATCCTTCGTAGCTGGGCACCATCTAGTTCTTCTGGTTTCAGGCTGATGTAGTCTCTGCTTTATGTGGCTCTTTCTGTCTCTTGGGCTCATATTTACCTTGTGTCTTTGGTGTTCTTCTCTCTCATTTGCTCCAGGTGGGTTGAGACCAATTGATGCATCTTAGATGGCCACTTGCTAGCGTTTAAGACCCCAGATGCCACTCAATAAAGTGGGAAGCAGAACATTTCCTTAATACATTTTGTTATGTCAATTGCTATAGATTCCCCTGACACCATGGTCCCCAGACCCCAGCCCCTGCTACTTGGGTCCTCAAAGCCTTCAGTTGTGTTCAGGAAACTTTTTAGGTTTTGGTTTAGTCCAGTTGTGCTGACTTCTCCTGTATTGGGTGTTGTCTTTCCCTTCACCTAAAATAGTCCTTGTCTACTACGTAATTAGTGAATACCCCTCTCCCTCCCTCCCTCCCACACTTGTAACAATTAAAGAATATTTTCCTCTGTGTTTAAACTTTTTCTTGAGTTCTTATAATAGTGGTCTCATACAATATTTTTCCTTTTGCAACTGACTAATTTCACTCAACAAAATGCCTTCCAGATTCCTCCATGTTATAAGATGTTTCAGGAGAGTAGGGGTCAAGATGGCTGACTAGGTAGATGCTATCTCGGATCCCTCTGGCAACAAAGACTCAGAAAAACAAGTGAATCGATCACATACATGACAATCTACAAACCCTGAACAACAAACACAGATTTAAAGAGTTGACCTGAGTGACAGAGATGGAGGACGAACAACTACGGGGAAGCAGCGACTGTTTTTGGAGCCTGGAGCCAGCGTCCCAGTCAGGTAACCTTGGCGCCGGGCTTAGGACTGGGCGCAGGGGAGCTGAACACGACATCTGTGACAGCGCAAACACGGGGCGCAGCCCTACCCCCGTGAACTGACCCCAAGAGGGGGCCCAGCCAGTCCAAGCCGGCGGCGTGGCGATGAGGCTGGTGGGAGGAGACGTCCCCGGGAGGCAGTGACTGGTTTTGGGGCCAGGAGTGCAGCATCCCAGCCGGGGAACCTTGGCGCTGGGCTTTAGACTGGGCACAGGGGAGCTGAACACGGCATCCGATCACAGCGTAAAAACGGGGCACAGCCCTACTCCCCTGAACTAACCCCAGGAGGGGGCCCAGCCAGTCCGCGGAGGCAGCACGGCGACGCAGCTGGTGGGACGAGAAGTCCTCGGGAGGCTGCGACTCATTTTGGAGCTGGGAGTGCAGCGTCCCAGCAGGGGAACCTTGACGCTGGGCTTTGGACTGGCAGCAGAGGATCTGACCATGGCTTCAGCGGGTCAGACCCTCGGGGACAATCTCCACACAGCCAGTACACATAGGCGACACACCCCTCGGGAATCTCAGATAAAATAGTCATCCTAAGCAAGATAACCAACTTTGGCTATATTCCGGGGTGCTACTCTCTCCTATTTTTCTGAACCCTCCCCTTCCCAGGCGGCTTCATTAACATTGGAATTTCCTCAGCCAGAGGGAGAACGGCTCCGGCTCCGCGGCTTTGCTTTTTCCCTTTTTTTGGTCTTTTCCTAACCCATTCTTCCGGCCTGAGAGAAGCAACCACAAAAACCCCAGGGACCAAAAATCCTTCCCTAATTGGACTAAAAACACAGAACCAGCTCCAGCCAAGCATATATGATCCAAATCTCTGGCATTCATTCTTACAGGGAACAAGGTGGCTGTTATAATGCAAAGGCAATTCTGATAGGGATCTGACTGCATTTTTTTTTAGTGGATTTACTAGAAAAACAAGTTTTCCAAGTCTGATATCTCTGCTTATTCAACAGAGCCCTCACTGACCCATAACAGGGAACTGAGGGCTGAAACTCCCCCCAGACCACCTAGCCTCTTGCCTTAGGGGTCTAAGGAGGGTGACACCTACCAATCAGTAGAAGTACTTGCATTGGGGGCCTAAGGTACAGCTGCAGAGCCCTCCCACCAAGGTGCTATAGGAATAGAGACACACCTACCTCACTGACACTTGGGGGAAGCCTGTCAGCATCCTGCCCCTCTGGAGTGTGAACCCCAGCTGCTAATAGAATCTGGCACACACAACTATCACCACTACTTCTCGAGGTGGATAGGTGTTAGGGTGCAGCACACACTTGATGACCCAAAATCAGATTCTGCTCAAGAATAGTGAATAGACTCAGGCATATACATCTGGCAACAGACCAAACCAGCTGCTAATAGGTCATAAGTAAGTCAAGGGCTACAACAAACAAGACAGCACAATCTAGTAGCCCATCCATGTATACTGAAAGAAAGCAAAACAAGATAAGACTCACTGAGCAAATATAGAATAAATCGCTACTATATATTTTTTTATATATATATTAGTGATGGCTCGCAGACAGCAGTCGATATCAAACCACATAAAGAAGCAGACCATGACAGCTTCTATAATCCCCCAAACAAAAGAATCAAAATCTTTCCCAAATGAAGATACAATCCTGCAATGATCAGATACAGAATATAAAAAACTAATTTACACAATGCTTAAAGACATCAGGGATGACCTCAGAAATGAAATAAGGCAAACTGCAGAAAAAGCCAAGGAACACACTGATAAAACAGTTGAAGAACTCAAAAAGATTATTCAAGAACATAGTGGAAAAATTAATAAGTTGCAAGAATCCATAGAGAGACAGCATGCAGAAATCCAAAAGATTAACAATAAGACTACAGACTTAGACAATGCAATAGGAAGTCAGAGGAGCAGACTCGAGCAATTAGAATGCAGACTGGGACATCTGGAGGACCAGGGAATTAACACCAACATAGCTGAAAAAAAATCAGATAAAAGAATTAAAAAAAAAATGAAGAAACCCTAAGAATCATGTGGGACTCTATCAAGAAGGATAACTTGCGTGTGATTGGAGTCCCAGAACAGGGAGGGAGGACAGAAAACACAGAGAAAATTGTTGAAGATCTCCTGACAGAAAACTTCCCTGACATCATGAAAGACGAAAGGATATCTACCCAAGATGCTCATCGAACCCCATTTAAGATTGATCCAAAAAGAAAAACACCAAGACATATTATCATCAAACTTGCCAAAACCAAAGATAAAGAGAAAATTTTAAAAGCAGCCAGGGAGAAAAGAAAGGTCTCCTTCAAGGGAGAATCAATAAGAATAAGTTCAGACTACTCAGCAGAAACCATGCAGGCAAGAAGGCAATGAGATGACATATACAGAGCACTGAAGGAGAAAAACTGCCAGCCAAGGATCATATATCCAGCAAAACTCTCTCTCAAATATGAAGGCGAAATTAAGATATTTACAGAAAAACACAAGCTTAGAGAATTTGCAAAAATCAAACCAAAGCTACCAGAAATACTAAAGGAAATTGTTTGGTCAGAAAACCAATAATATCAGATACCAGCACAACACAAGGTCACAGAACATCCTGATATCAACTCAAACAGGGAAATCACAAAAACAAATTAAGATTAATTAAAAAAAAATGCTCAAAACAGGGAATCATTGAAGTCAATATGTAAAAGATCACAATAATCAAAAAGAGGGACTAAATACAGGTGGCAAAGAACTGCCATATGGAGAGGGATACAAGGCGATATAGGACAATACAAGCTAGGTTTTTACTTAGAAAAATAGGGGTAAATATTAAGGTAACCACAAAGAGGTATAACAACTCCATAACTCAAAATAAAAGCCAAGAAAAACGTAATGACTCAACAAACATAAAGTCAAATACTACGAAAATGAGGATCTCACAATTTACAAAGAAAAACATCTCAGCACAAAAAAGTAAGTGGAAAAATGAAATTGTGAACAACACACATAAAAAGGCATCAAAATGACAACACTAAACACTTACTTATCTATAATTACGCTGAATGTAAATGGACTTAATGCACCAATAAAGAGACAGAGAGTCTCAGACTGGATAAAGAAACACGATCCGTCTATATGCTGCCTACAAGAGACACACCTTAGACTTAGAGACACAAACAAACTAAAACTCAAAGGATGGAAAAAAATATATCAAGCAAACAATAACCAAAAAAGAAGAGAAGCAGCAATATTAATTTCTGACAAAATAGACTTTAAACTTAAATCCACCACAAAGGATAAAGAAGGACACTACATAATGATAAAAGGGACAATTGATCAGGAAGATATAACCATATTAAATATTTATGCATCCAATGACAGGGCTGCAAGATACATAAATCAAATTTTAACAGAACTGAAAACTGAGATAGACACCTCCACAATTATAGTAGGAGACTTCAACACACCACTTTCGGAGAAGGACAGGACATCCAGTAAGAAGCTCAATAGAGACACGGAAGACCTAATTACAACAGTCAACCAACTTGACCTCATTGACTTATACAGAACTCTCCACCCAACTGCTGCAAAGTATACTTTTTTTTCTAGCGCACATGGAACGTTCTCTAGAATAGACCACATATTAGGTCATAAAACAAACCTTTGCAGAATCCAAAACATCGAAATATTACAAAGCATCTTCTCAGACCACAAGGCAATAAAAGTAGAAATCAATAACAGAAAAACTAGGGAAAAGAAATCAAATACTTGGAAACTGAACAATACCCTCCTGAAAAAAGACTGGGTCATAGAAGACATTAAGGAGGGAATAAGGAAATTCGTAGAATGCAACGAGAATGCAAATACTTCCTATCAAAACCTCTGGGACACAGCAAAAGCAGTGCTCAGAGGCCAATTTATATCAATAAATGCACACATACAAAAAGAAGAAAGAGCCAAAATCAGAGAACTCTCCCGACAACTTGAACAAATAAAAAGTGAGAAACAAAAGAATCCATCAGGCACCAGAAGAAAACAAATAATAAAAATTAGAGCAGAACTAAATGAATTAGAGAACAGAAAAACAATTGAAAGAATTAATAAAGCCAAAAGCTCGTTCTTTGAAAAAAATAACAACATTGATAAACCATTGGCTAGACTGACTAAAGAAATACAGGAAAGGAAACAAATAACCCGAATAAGAAACGAGAAGGGCCACATCACAACAGACCCAACTGAAATTAAAAGAATCATATCAGATTATTACGAAAAATTGTACTCTAACAAATTTGCAAACCTAGAAGAAATGGATGAATTCCTGGAAAAACACTACCTACCTAAACTAACACAATGAGAAGTAGAACAACTAAATAGACCCATAACAAAAAAAGAGATTGAAACGGTAATCATAAAACACCCAACAAAAAAAAGCCCTGGCCCGGATGGCTCTACTGCAGAGTTCTACCAAACTTTCAGAGAAGAGATAACACCACTACTACTAAAGGTATTTCAAGGCATAGAAAATGACAGAATACTACCCAACTCTTTCTATGAAGCCACCATCTCCCTGATACCAAAACCAGCTAAAGACATCACAAAAAAAGAAAATTACAGACCTATATCCCTCATGAACATAGATGCAAAAATCCTCAACAAAATTCTAGCCAATAGAATTCAACAACGTATCAAAAAAATAATTCACCACGACCAAGTGGGATTTATACCAGGTATGCAAGGCTGGTTTAATATTAGAAAAACCATTAATGTAATCCACCATATAAATAAAACGAAAGACAAAAACCACATGATCTTATCAATTGATGCAGAAAAGGCATTTGACAAAGTCCAACACCCATTTATGATAAAAACTCTCAGCAAAATAGGAATTGAAGGAAAATTCCTCAACATAATAAAGGGCATCTATTTTTTATGCAAAGCCAACAGCCAACATCACTCTAAATGGAGAGAGCCTGAAAGCATTTCCCTTGAGAACGGACACCAGACAAGGACGCCCTTTATCACCGCTCTTATTCAACATTGTGCTAGAAGTCCTAGCCAGAGCAATTAGGCTAGACAAAGAAATAAAGGGCATCCGTATTGGCAAGGAGAACATAAAATTATCTCTATTTGCAGATGACATGATCTTATACACAGAAAACCCTAAGGAATCCTCCAGAAAACTACTGAAACTAATAGAAGAGTTTGTCAGAGTCTCAGGTTATAAGATAAACATACAAAACTCAGTTGGATTCCTCTACATCAACAAAAAGAACATCGAAGAGGAAATTACCAAATCAACACCATTCACAGTATCCCCCAAGAAGATAAAATACTTAGGAATAAATCTTACCAAGGATGTAAAAGACCTATACAAAGAAAACTACAAAGTACTAGTGCAAGAAACTAAAAAGGACCTAAGTAAGTGGAAAAACATACCTTGCTCATGGATAGGAAGACTTAACACAGTAAAAACGTCTATTCTACCAAAAGCCATCTATACATACAATGCACTTCCGATCCAAATTCCAATGTCATATTTTAAGGTGATAGAGAAACAAATCACCAACTTCATATGGAAGGGAAAGAAGCCTCGGATAAGTGAAGCATTACTGAAAAAGAAGAAGAAAGTGGGAGGCCTCACTCTACCTGATTTCAGAACCTATTATACAGCCACAGTAGTCAAAATAGCCTGGTACTGGTACAACAACAGACACATAGATCAGTGGAACAGAATTGAGAACCCAGATATAAATCCATCCACATATGAGCAGCCGATATTTGACAAAGACCCAGTATCAGTTAACTGGGGAAAAGATAGTCTTGTTAACAAATGGTGCTGGCATAACTGGATATCCATTTGCAAAAAAATGAAACAGGACCCATACCTCACACCATGCACAAAAACTAACTCCAAGTGGATCAAAGACCTGAACATGAAGACTAAAACGATAAAGATCATGGAAGAAAAATAGGGACAACCTTAGGAGCCCTAATACAAGCCATAAACAGAATACAAAACATTACCAAAAATGACGAAAAGAAACCAGATAACTGGGAGCTCCTAAAAATCAAAGACCTATGCTCATCTATAGACTTCACCAAAAGAGTAAAAAGACCACCTACAGACTGGGAAAGAATTTTCAGCTATGACATCTCCGACCAGGGCCTGAGCTCTAAAATCTATATGATTCTGTCAAAACTCAACCACAAAAAGACAAACAACCCAATCAAGAAGTGGGCAAAGGATATGAACACGCACTTCACTAAAGAAGATATTTAGGCAGCTAACAGATAGATGAGAAAATGCTCTTGGTCATTAGCCATTAGAGAAATGCAAATGAAAACTACGATGAGATTCCATCTCACTCCAACAAGGCTGGCATTAATCCAAAAAACACAAAATAATAAATGTTGGAGAGGCTGCGGAGAGATTGGAACTCTTATACACTGCTGGTGGGAATGTAAAATGGTACAACCACTTTGGAAATCTATCTGGCATTATCTTAAACAGTTAGAAATAGAACTACCATACAACCCAGAAATTCCACTCCTCGGAATATACCCTAGAGAATTAAGAGCCTTCACACAAACACATATATGCACACCCATGTTTATTGCAGCCCTGTTTACAATAGCAAAAAGCTGGAAGCAACCAAGGTGTCCATCAACGGATGAATGGGTAAATAAATTGTGGTATATTCACACAATGGAATACTACGCATCGATAAAGAACAGTGAAGAATCTGTGAAACATTTCATAACATGGAGGAACCTGGAAGGCATTATACTGAGCGAAATCAGTCAGAGGCAAAAGGACAAATATTGTCTAAGACCACTATTATAAGATCTTGAGAAATAGTGTAAACTGAGAAGAGCACATACTTTTGTGGTTATGAGGCGGGGAGGGAGGGAGGGTGGGAGAGGGTTTTTAACTGATTAATTAGTAGGTAAGAACTGCTTTAGGTGAAGGGAAGGACAATACTCAATACATGGAAGGTCAGCTCAACTGGACTGGACCAAAAGCAAAGAAGTTTCCAGGATAAACTGAAGGCTTCAAAGGTCAGCGGAGCAATGGTGGGGGTTTGGGGACAATGGTTTAAGGGGACTTCTAAGTCAATTGGCAAAATAATTCTATTATGAAAACATTCTGCATCCCACTTTGAAATGTGGCATCTGGGGTCTTAAATGCTAACAAGCGGCCATCTAAGATGCATCAATTGGTCTCGACCCACCTGGAGCAAAGGAAAATGAAGAACACCAAGGTAGCACGATAACTAAGAGCCCAAGAGACAGAAAGGGCCACATGAACCAGAGACCTACATCATCCTGAGACCAGAAGAACTAGTTCTTGGTGCCCGGCCACAATCGATGACTGCCCTGACAGGGAGCACAGCAGAGGACCCCTGAGGGAGCAGGAGATCAGTGGGATGCAGACCCCAAATTGTCATAAAAAGACCATACTTAATGGTCTGACTGAGACTAGAGGAATCCCGGCGGTCATGGTCCCCAAACCTTCTGTTGGCCTAGGACAGGAACCATTCCCGAAAACAACTCATCAGACATGAAAGGGACTGGATAGTGGGTAGGAGAAAGACGCTGATGAATAGTGAGCTAATTATATCAGGTGGACATTTGAGACTGTGTTGGCATCTCCTGTCTGGAGGGGGGATGGGAGGATAGAGAGAGTTGGAAGCTGGCAAAATTGTCAGGAAAGGAGAGACTGGAAGGGCTGACTCATTAGGGGGAGAGCAAGTGGGAGTAAGGTGTATATAAACTTATATGTGACAGTCTGACTTGATTTGTAAACGTTCACTTGAAGCTCAATAAAAGTTAATAAAAAAAGATGTTTCACAAACTTATTATTATTATTAATTGTTGCATAGTATTCCATTATGTAAAAATATAATTATTTATCCATTCATCTGTTGATCGGCACCTTGGTTGTTTCCATCTTTTTGCTATGGTAAACTGTGATGCAATGAACATGGGTGTGCATATACCTGTTCGTGTAAAGGTTCTTATTTCTCTAGGATATATTGCAAGGCATGACATTGCTGGATCATGTGGTAGTTCTATTTCTAGCTTTTTAAGGAAGCAACAAATCAATTTTCAAAGTGGTTATACCATTTTACATCCCTACCAGCAGTGTATAAATGTTCCAGTCACTCCACAACCTCTCCAACATTTATTATTTTGTGTTGTTTGGGTTAATGCTAGCCTTGCTGGAGTGAAATGGTATCTCTTTGTAGTTCTGACATGCATTTCTCCAATGGTTAATGATCGTGAGCATTTCCTCAAGTATCTGTTAGCTGCCTGAATGTCTTCTTTAGTGAAGTGTCTGTTCATATCCTTTGCCCATTTTTTAATTGGGTTATCTGTCTTTTTGTTATTGCGTTTTTGCAGTATCATGTAGATTTTAGAGATCAGGTGCTGATCGGAAATGTCATAGCCAAAAACTTTTTCCCAGTCAGTAGGTAATCTTTCCACTTTTTTTGTAAAGTCCTTGAATGAGCATAAGTGTTCGATTTTTAGGAGCTCCCAGTTATCTAATTTCTCTTATGGTGTTTGTGCATTGTTAGTAATGTTTTGTATACTCTTATGCCATATATTAGGGTTCCTAGTGTTGTCCCTATTTTTTTGTCAATGATCTTTATCGTTTTAGATTTTATATTTAGGTCTTTGATCCATTTTGAGTTGGTTTTTGTGCATGGTGTGAGGTATGGGTCTTGTTTCAGTTTTTTGCAGATGGATATCCAGTTATGCAAGTACCATTGGTTAAAGAGACAATCTTTACTTCATTTAACAGACCTTGAGCCTTTGTCAAATATCAGCCGCTCATATGTGCATGGATTTATGTCTTGATTCTCAAATCTGTTCCATTGGTCTATGTATCTATTGTTGTTTCAGTATCAGGCTGTTTTCACTACTGTGGCGGTATAAGAGGTTCCAAAATCAGGTAGTGTGAGGTCTCTCACTTTGTTCTTCTTTGTCAGTAATGCTTTATTTATCCAAGACATCTTTCCCTTCCATATGAAGTTGATGATTTGTTTCTCCATCTCATTAAAAAATGTCATTAGAATTTGGATAAGGATTGCATTTTATCTATAGACCACTTTAGGTAGAATAGACAATTTCACAAAGTTGAATCTTCCTATCCATGAGCAACGTATGTTTTTCCACTTATGTAGGTCTCTCTTCCCCCACGTGTCTGTCAGTTTGTCGCACTGTGGGGGCTTGTGTGTTGCTCTGATGCTGGAAGCTATGCCACTGGTGTTCAGATACCAGCAGGGTCACTCAGGTTTCAGCTGAGCTCCCAGACTAAGACAGACTAGGAAGAAGGACCCAACAGTCTACTTCTGAAAAGCATTAGCCAGTGAAAACCTTATGAATAGCAGCAGAACATTGTCTGATATAGTGCTGGAAGATGAGCCCCCCAAGTTGGAAGGCACTTAAAATATGACTGGGAAAGAACTGCCTCCTAATAGTAGAGTCTACCTTAATGACGTGGATGGAGTAAAGCTTTCGGGACCTTCATTCGCTGATGTGGCACAACTCAAAATGAGAAGAAACAGCTGCAAACATCCATTAATAATTGGAACCTGGAATGTATGAAGTCTGAATCTAGGAAAATTGGAAATCGTCAAAAATGAAATGGAACACAAAAACATCAATATCCTAGGCATTAGTGAGCTGAAATGGACTAGTATTGGCCATTTTGAATCAGACAATCATATAGTCTACTATGCTCGAAGAGGAATGGTGTTGCATTCATTGTCAAAAAGAACGTTTCAAGATCTATCCTGAAATACAACGCTATCAGTGACAGGATAATATCCATACGCCTACAAGGAAGACCAGTTAATACGACTATTATTCAAATTTACGCACCAACCACTAGGGCCAAAGAAGAAGAAATAGAAGATTTTTATCAGCTGCTGCAGTCTAAATTGATCAAACATGCAATCAAGATGCATTGATAATTACTGGTTATTGGAATGCGAAAGCTGGAAACAAAGAAGAAGGCTCAGTAGTTGGAAAATATGGCCTTGGTGATAGAAACAATGCTGGAGATCAAATGATAGAATTTTGCAAGACCAACGACTTCATTGCAAATACCTTCTTTCACCAACATAAATGGTGACTATACACATGGACCTCACCAGATGGAACATACAGAAATCAAATTGACTACATCTGTGGAAAGAGACGATGGAAAAGCTCAATCTCATCAGTCAGAACAAGGCCAGGGGCCAACTGTGGAACAGACCATCAATTGCTCATATGCAAGTTCAAGCTGAAACTGAAGAAAATCAGAGCATGTCCACGAGAGCCAAAATATGACTTGGAGTATATCCCACCTGAATTTAGAGACCATCTCAAAAATAGATTTGACGCATTGAACACTAGTAACCGAAGACCAGACGAGTTGTGGAATGACATCAAGGACATTAACCATGAAGAAAGCAAGAGGTCACTGAAGAGACAGGAAAGAAAGAAAAGACCAAGATGAATGTCAGAGGAGACTCTGAAACTTGCTCTTGAGTATCGAGTAGCTAAAGCAAAAGGAAGAATTGATGAAGTAAAAGAGCTGAACAGAAGATTTCAAAGGGCATCTCGAGAAGACAAAGTATTATAATGACATGTGCAAAGAGCTGGAGATGGAAAATCAAAAGGGAAGAACATACTCAGTGTTTCTCAAGCTGAAAGAACTGAAGAAAAAATTTAAGCCTCGAGTTGCAAGAGTGAAGATTCTATGGGGAAAATATTAAAGGACACAGGAAGCATCAAAAGAAGATGGAAGGAATACACAGAGACATTATACCAAAAAGAATTAGATGATATTCAACCATTTCAAGAGGTGGCATACGATCAGGAACTGATGGTACTGAAGGAAGAAGTCCAAACTCCTCTGAAGTCCTTGGCGAAAAACAAGGCTCCAGGAATTGATGGAATATCAATTGAGATATTTCAACAAACAGATGCAGCGCTGGAGGTGCTTACTCGTCTATGCCAGGAAATATGGAAGACAGCTTCCTGGACAACTGACTGGAAGAGATCCACATTTATGCCGATTCCCAAGAAAGGTTATCCAACTGAATGTAGAAATTATAGAACAATATCCTTAATATCACACACAAGCAAAATTTTGCTGAAGATCATTCAAAAACGGCTGCAGCAGTATATCAACAAAGATCCCAGAAATTCAGGCCGGTTTCAGAAGAGGCCGTGGAAACAGGGATGTCATTGCTGATGTCAGATGCATCCTGGCTGAAAGCAGAGAATACCAGAAGGATGTTTACCTGTGTTTTATTGACTATGCAAAGGCATTCGACTGTGTGGATCATAACAAACTATGGATAACACTGCGAAGAATGGGAATTCCAGAACACTTAGTTGTGCTCATGAGGAACATTTACATAGATCAAGAGTCAGTTGTTCAGACAGAACAAGGGGATACTGATTGGTTTAAAGTCAGGAAAGGTGTGCATCAGGGCTGTATTCTTTCACCACACCTATTTAATCTGTGTGCTGAACAAATAATACGAGAAGCTGGACTATATGAAGAAGAACAGGGCATCAGGATTGGAGGAAGACTCATTAACAACCTGCATTATGCAGATGACACAACCTTGCTTGCTGAAAGTGAAGAGGACTGGAAGTACTTACTAATGAAGATCAAAGACCACAGCCTTCAGTATGGATGGCTCCACAACATAAAGAAAACGAAAATCCTCACAACTGGACCAATGAGCAACATCATGATAAACAGAGAAAAGATTGAAATTGTCAAGGATTTCATTTTACTTGGATCCACAATCAACAGCCATGGAAGCAGCAGTTAAGAAATCAAAGGACGCATTGCATTGGGCAAATCTGCTGCAAAGGACCTCTTCAAAGTGTTGAAGAGCAAAGATGTCACCCTGAAGATTAAGGTGCGCCTGACCCAAGCCACGGTATTTTCAATCACATCATATGCATGTGAAAGCTAGAGGATGAACAAGGAAGACCGAAGAACAGTTGACACCTTTGAATTGTGGTGTTGGCGAAGAATATTGAATATACCATGGACTGCCAAAAGAACAAACAAATCTGTCTTGGAAGAAGTGTGGCCAGAATGCTCCTTAGAGGCAAGGATGGCGAGACTGCATCTTAGTACTTTGGACATGTTGTCAGGAGGGATCAGTCCCTGGAGAAGGACATCATGGTTGGCAGAGTACAGGGTCAGCAGAAAAGAGGAAGACCCTCAACGAGGTGGACTGACACAGAGGCTGCAACAATGAGCTCAAGCATAACAACGATTGTGTGGATGGCGCAGGACCGGGCAGTGTTTCGTTCTGTTGTGCATAGGGTCGCTATGAGTCGGAACCGACTCTACAGCACCTAACAACAACAACAGGTCTCTTTTGGTTTCTTGCAGTAGTTTCCTGAAGTTTTCTTTGTATAGGTCTTTTACATCTCTGGTTAGACTTATTCCTAAGTATTTTATCTTCTTGGAGGCTACTGTAAATGGCATTGATTTGGTGATTTTCTCTTCGATGTTCCCTTTGTTGCTATAGAGGAATCCCACAGATTTCTGTATGTTTGTTTACCTTGTATCCTGATACTCTGCTGAACTCTTCTATTAGTTTCAGTAGTTTTGTGGAGGATTCCTTAGGGCTTTCTGTGTATAAGATCATGTCATCTGCAAATAGAGATAATTTTACTTCTTCCTTGCCAATACGGATGCCCTTTATTTCTTTGTCTAGCCTAATTGCTCTGGCTAGGACCTCCAGCACAATGTTGAATAAGAGCAGTGATAAAGGGCATCTCTCCATTTAGAGTGATGTTGGCTGTTGGCTTTGTATAGATGCCCTTTATTATGTTGAGGAATTTTCCTTCAATTCCTATTTTGCTGAGAGTTTTTATCATGAATGGGTGTTGGACTTTGTCAAATGCCTTTTCTGCATCAATTGATAAGATCATGCAGTTTTTGGCTTTTGTTTTATTTATATGGTGGATTACATTAATGGTTTTCCTAATATTAAACCAACCTTGCATAAAAAAAAAAATTTTTTTTTTCTTGCATACCTGGTATAAATCCCACTTGGTCGTGGTGAATTTTTTTTTTGATATGTTGTTGAATTCTATTGGCTAGAATTTTGTTGAGGATTTTTGCATCTATGTTCATGAGGGATATAGGTCTGTAATTTTCTTTTTTTGTGGTGTCTTTACCTGGTTTTGGTATCAGGGATATGGTGGCTTCATAGAATGAGTTAGGTAGTATTCTGTCATTTTCTATGCTTTGAAATACCTTTAGTAGTAGTGGTGTTAACTCTTCTCTGAAAGTTTGGTAGAACTCTGCAGTGAAGCCGTCCAGGCCAGGGATTTTTTTTTGTTGGGAGTTTTTTGATTACCTTTTCAATCTCTTTTTTTGTTATCGGTCTATTCCGTTGTTGTACTTCCGATTGTGTTAGTTTAGGTAGGTAGTGTTTTTCCAGGAATTCATCCATTTCTTCTAGGTTTGCAAATTTGTTAGAGTACAACTTTTTGTAATAATCTGATATGATTCTTTTTTTTTCAGTTGGGTCTGTTGTGATATGGCCCAGCTTGTTTCTTATTCAGGTTATTTGTTTCCTTTCCTGTATTTCTTTAGTTAGTCTGGCCAGTGGTTTATCAATTTTGTTAATTTTTTCAAAGAACCAGCTTTTGGCTTTGTTAATTCTTTCAATTGTTTTTTCTGTTCTCTAATTCATTTAGTTCAGCTCTAATTTTTATTATTTGTTTTCTTCTGGTGCCTCACGGATTCTTTTGTTGCTCACTTTCTATTTGTTCAAGTTGTAGGGACAGTTCTCTGATTTTGGCTCTTTCTTCTTTATGTATGTGTGCATTTATTGATATAAATTGACTTCCAAGCACTGCTTTTGCTGTGTCCCAGAGGTTTTGATAGGAAGTGTTTTCATTCTCGTTTCATTCTATGAATTTCTTTATTCCCTCCTTAATGTCTTCTATAACCAGTCTTTTTTGAGCAGGATATTGTTCAGTTTCCAAGTATTTGATGTCTTTTCCCTGATGTGTCTGTTATTGATTTCTACTTTTATGGACTTGTGGTCTGAGAAGATGCTTTGTAATATTTCAATGTTTTGGATTCTGCAAAGGTTTGTTTTATGACCTAATATGTGGTCCTTGACCATTTTTAAATGGATGAAATTTCACGTTCTATCTTCTCCAGAGTGTAATTTAACTAAAGTCGATTTACTTTTCTGATATTTTTTCTATTTTTCTCACTAATTGCTAATCAATACACACAGAACCACCTCATAAACGTGCCTTTAAACAGCCTTATTCATCTTCCCCTGCCTCTGTTCCTGCCTACGGAGCTGTGTGTGACACAGTTGCATGTTACAGTGATGAGAATGTTCATCACCATGCTGTGTGTTAGTGTAGCAATTAACTCGCAAATTGACTTTTGCCCTGTAATTCAGCTTTCAGTGGGTCAAAGCTTTGTAGGTACACATTTTATACTTCAAAAATATTAAACATATTTTCAACTTTGGGCTACACAATTTATTCTTCATGCATGAAATGACCTTCAAGCTCCCCAAATAATATGAAATACTAAGTTGTCACCCAATTCGCTGAAAAATAAAATCCAAATTATGAACAAAATCTTAGTGCACAGTGACCTTAGTTTTTATCACTTCTCTGAATAATCCTAGCCTTATTTCAACAATCATTTGAGGCCCATTTTATTTTTCAGATAAGGCCTTCACGACTACCCTGACCCAGTGCTTCCAGCTGTAGTTTTCCATAACTTGACTGGTGGTCAATCCACCATCTACATGTCACTTTATCACTCTGTGGTGACTCGTGTGTTGCTACAATTGTGAAAGCTATGCCACCAGTATTTCACTTACCAGCAGGGTCACCATGGTAGACAGGTTTCAGCGGAGCTTCCAGGCTAAGACCAACTAGGGAGAAAGGACTCATGACCTACTTCTGAAAATTAGTCAAGGAAAACCCTATGGATCAGAACAGAATATTGTCCAACAGAATACTAGAAGATACGTGTCCTATGTTGGAAAGCACTCAAAATACACAGTTTTGGCCACAACAGTGGATTTGAGCATAGCAACGATTATGAAGATGATGCAAGACCAGGCAATGTTCTGTGCATGGGGACGCCATGAGTCAGAGGCAACCTACAGTAACTAATGGCCTCAAATGGCGTTCACTACATGCTGCTGGTATTGCTAGTCATTGGTTCCTCTCATCTGAGGTTTGAGTGAGGGCATATTCTTAAGTTCTTGGGACCTCTAATGTTTCTTGTTCTGTTCCTTGCAATCAATATCCATAATGACTGCTCTGCTGATTATTCATGTTGTGTCTCTCTGCCTTTCTCACACAGTGCTTACCTAGAATCAGTGCCCTCTATGAGTGGAAAGAGAGGACAACGGCAGGTGAGACGAGCTCAGGCTTACCAACTCTGGAAAGTTTAAGAATAGACACTGATAGAAATCTGAGCCTAGGGCTGGGAATTCTGAAGACTAAACTCTAACCTCAACTCTACTTCCTGAATGGATAATTGGAAGTTATTTAATCTCTCTAAAGATCATTTGTCTTGCATGAAAACTGACAACAACTATTTCATGGGCTTATTGTGGATACTAACAAAGTGAAAAAGAACACAACGTTCTAAAATTTCACTGTGGAACGAAGAAAGTCAGGCAAGATTCTTGGTTCCTGAAGTTATACATAAAATAATTCAGAAGTATCAGTATATCCATACATTCTTTCCTTCCTTCATTTATTCAATATTAACTAAATGTTTACTATGTACAAGGCACGTGCTAGGTGCTAAACATACTGGTCAAGAAGCAAGGCCTGAGAGGGAGTTATGGGAGGAAACGAAGAAAGGAAAGCACAATTAACTGAGAGGGAGTTATGGGAGGAAGTGAAGAAAGGAAAGCACAATTAATTCACCATCTCACACATGGAAGTCAGAAGATCTGATTGATTTGCTTAATAATGAAACAAATGCTACTTTAAAAAAAAAAAAAGATCATGAAAACCTAAAGGTTTTAATTTAATTTAAAACAAATACTAAGGGAAGCAAAAGCAAACAAATTATACTTTCAAGAGTGAAAAAAAAAGGGGGGGGTAAGGAAACAAGAAATCTCAATGATTTAAATTCCCCTATGAGCTTCCCGAATGGATTTTTTTCTTAATGCCACTTTATATTGTTTATAAAAGCAATATTTATAAGAGAAAGAGTCAAAAGACTAAAATTTTAAAGGATGGCCACAGATTAATCAGGCAGAAAAAATGGTAAGAAAGCAGATATGGCAACAGTAATTTCAGAAAAATAGAATCAAAAACAACAAGCATTAATGGCAACAAAGAAGATCTTTTTAAAATGGCAATATAATAATTGACAATAAAGATACAAAATAAGAGCCTCAAAGTATATAAAACAAAATATAATAACACAAAAAGAAAATTCACAAAACAATACAGTTTTTGAGAAATCTCAAGAAGGCAGGGTATCAATAAGGACATCCTGATTTTGAGTAATACGGTACATGTTTACCTGTAAACTGTATGTGAGAACCTGTGCCCTGCAAATACAGGGTTCAAGCGCCTTTTTGAAGCTTTCACTGAATATTAGTGAAAGTATGGTATAAACTAGGCCAAAAAGAAAACTTCAAACTTTCCCAAAACTAGTAATTGAACAGGCCATTTACCCTAACTACAGTGCAGTAAGATTTATCAATTTAAAGTTTAAAAACAACAAATATATATATGAAAGAGCCTACTGAACACTTACTTTAAAAATAGATACAAAATTACAATTACAGATAATTTAGGACAAACGCAAATGAAAATACATCAAAATCACAGGAGGATGCCACACTGTTCTCAAAGGTGAATGCACAGATATGTGATTTCATTACTTTTTTAAAAGAATAAGTAAAAATAAATTTAAAAATATTCAAGTCAAGAAATTTTATAAAGAACAATAAAGCTAAGGATAGCACAAAGAAGAAAATTTTTAAATTTTGTAAAAAGTGTGAAAAGAAAAATTAAGTTTAAAATGACAAAGGTGAATAATTTTTTAAATTATAACAGTACTACACTAAATTAACAAATCTGGAAATCTCTGTGAAAAGGGTGGCTTTCTGCTGAAACATGAATGACTCAAATTCACACAAGATAAACGGCAAGCATATTTTACCAATAATCTTGCATGACCATGAAAATGTTATTAGAGTTTTACCTACAAACAAAGATCATTTTAAAAATATACCAGGAAGCAGACAATTTAAAGTTAAAGAAAATTTTCTAGGAATTTTAGAAGAAGGAAAACTATTCAATTCAAATCATAAAGGTAATATCTTCATGCCTGTTGCTGGGACAAAAGATGGGAAAGACTATATTGTTTCTTATTTGGACTGCCACGTCTCTGAATCGGGCCAAGACTCAGTGGCAAACAGATGGCATCCTTAAATGGAACCACCAAGTAGTTTAATCAATGAACTATTTTTGTTACAAAAACATGGGCAAGATTAAAGGAAATCCACAAGGGATGGTGAAGCACCTTGAGATTACCAACAGTGGAGAAACACTGGGTCAACAGCCAGGAGTTACTGGAATCCAGAGAGGCTGGTGCGAGAGGGCTGTGACCCGCAATGGAAGAACACAGCCACACTGCCAACCTGCAGTCTAAAGTAAGGAACCAGGGGAATAAACACCAGGCCTCAATCTTCTCCTGCCCTCTGTTCTGGAGACGCATTCTATTCGCCAAACTCAGCCAAAGCCATAGGCCAAGGGGGCCTAATGATACAGTTCTTAAAGACCAGTCTCTTAGGGGACAGATCGGGCAGAGAGGGTGGAAAATGAATCTGAAGGATATCCAGCAACATCCTTTCAGACGGTCCTCTGTTTTTAGAGCTAGGATGATTGGTCTTATCTGTGTCCTACCCCTCAGGAAGGGATCATAAACCCAGCGTGGAGGATGCTAAGGGCATCTTTTTCTTAGGCAACAGATTCAGTGTCATCTATAGTCCTACAAAGTATGATAAAGTTACTAGCTGTGATAAGTAAAGACCTTCATCTGTAAGAAATAACACAGAAAAATACAAAAAAGAAATTTTTCTATGCACAAAGAACACATACAGGAAATCCATAAGGAAGAAAACTACAGTTTCTGTATATGTATATTTTAAAACTTTTACTCTCACTTGTCGTAAAAAATAAATAAAACAAAAATATCATTTTTTTCAATGACAATACTTAATGTTGGTTAGAACATAGTGAAATAGGTGTTTCTCCAATAGTTTCATTTCTCTGAGACATTTTTTCCTGGAAACTCTCTTCTCTTAATGACATCATACTCTGGTCTTCCTCCTACCTTTAGGCTCATACTGTTTTGTCACCTTTACTTATTCTCTAGGCTACGTAAGGTTATTCCTTGCTCGATTTTTCTAATCCTCCTTTCCTTTGCTCTCCTTTGGTCATCCAACCCATCACTACTCCTGGTGGGATCCCAGTTTGTTTTATTTGGGACACTGGCACACTCAGTTAAAACCTCAGTAAGAATGGGACAGAAGAAGGCAGGGCTTAAATGTCCAGGTGGAATTTAAACAGAGTGTGAAGATTATGAACTCATCTCCAGTGAACATGGAAATTCAAGACAGCTCAAGTTGGAAATGCTTTGTTTTTGTTTTGTATTTTTACTTATATATCCTTACAGATCATAATGGCACTTTTTTTTTTTTTTAATAAGGGAGGCACTAAAAGTGTATGTGGGGGGCACAAATGGTTAACTGACTAGTAGCCAGAAGGTTGGAGGTTCGAACCCACCCAGAGACACTTTGGAAGACAGGCCTAGCAATCTGCTTCCAAAAGGTCACAGCCTTGAAAACTCTATGGAGCAGTTCTACTCCACCCACGTGGGGTTACCATGAGTCAGAATCGACTCAATGGCAACTGACCACAACGACAACAACAAAGGTAGACATGCTAGGCACACGAAATACAAAGACATATTTCCTACCCTTAAGAAAGTCACAGTCTTGAAGGTGAGATAGCTAATATGGTTAACATTTATTTAGTGCTTTTTTTATGTGCTAGGGGGTTACTGTCAGTTCTTTACATGTATTAACTCATTTAAAACCAACAAGAACTTTGAAATGAACTTCTTAATGACTCAATTCCTTCATCTACGAAATAGATATCGGCATAAAGACGGGTATCTAAATTTTGTGTTACTGAAATTTTTCTAACTAAAAGCTATGGCTCTAGAGTATTCCCTCTAAAAAAAAAGCTATGGCTCTAGAATAGTCTCTCTAAAAAAAAACCCAGTGCCGTTGAGTCGATTCCTCTCTATTAGGGAAAAATTGACTTCCCAAACTAAGCTTTTAAGAAAGGTCCTTTTCCTGTTTTATAAGCATGAAAAACAATACAATAGCTAGGAATCAGATTACCCCAGTTTTCTTAGTGTGGTTTTCCTTTGGATTAATTTTTTAACTTCCCTACATATCAATTTCCTCACCTGTAAAAATGGGTGGACCTTAATAATTACCACATAGGTTGCAGAAAAGATGAAATGAGATGACAATGTGATAAAATATTTGGCTCATTAAAGGTTGCTACGCTTTGGGATAGAAAAGGCCGAGACTTCCATAATTTAATTCTGCTTTTTGTATTAAAGTAAACATAAACTCTCATTGAGAAATGAGAAGTCTTGACTTCTGCTTTCAACCAAAGCCATAAAGATATAGGAGTTTTCCAAGGGTCTCAGGGCAAAATGGGAGAAAAGCCTTTTGGGCATGAATTTCAATAAAAGAGACCTTCATCAGTGCATCGCTCCAGTAATCTTTCTCTAATGGGCTGGAAGGAACCTTGATGGCATGCTGGGTAAGCCCTCAACTGTTAAACAAAAGGCTGGCAGTCTGAACCCACTCAGTGACTCCACAGGAGAAAGACCTGTGATCTGCTTCCATAAAGATTACAGCCTACCCTGGACACCCTTTTAGCTCAGAAATGAAGTCACTCCTGAGGTTCATCCAAAGATTACACAGGCTCATAAAACAAAACGAGACTAAAGGGGAACCACGGCCCAGGGGCGAGGACTAGAAGGCAGAAGGGGACAGGAAAGCTGGTAATGGGGAACCCAAGGTCAAAAAGGGAGAGTGTTGACGTGTTGTGGGGTTGTTAGCCAATGCCATAAAACAATATATGTACTAACTGTTTAATGAGGAGATAGTTTGTTCTGTAAACCTTCATCAAAAGTACAGTTAAGAAAAAAAAAAAAAGATTACAGCCTTGGAAACCGTATGGGGCAGTTCTACTCTGTCCTGCAGGGTCCTTATGAGTTGGAATATACTCGACAGCACCGAACAACAACAATAATAACAGGAAAAGAAGCATCAGTTTTCTTACGGAATAAAATCTTCTGGAACTTCTAGACTAGAAAGACAATGGGTGCTTTGCTACATTAAAAAACAAAAATGTCTAAGGGATTCTGGATGTGGCTGGGCAGCAAAAAAACTTAAACTAAATATGCATTTACCTGGCAAGGTTGGACCCCTGTCTTGAGGAAGCTTCAGAACGTGGCAGATAAGTTTTGGGGAGGTTTGAGAGCTCCTGGGCCATCAAATGCTGGGTGTAATCATCCCGCCATGTGAAACCTGTGGGGAAAAGTTACCAAAACTATGTTACCAATTTTGGAAGTTTAGCCAAAGCTCTTACTTGGGTCTTGTAAGTAATCATTGCCATTTTGGAAATATTTTTTTGCCCAAGTTGGTGATCGTTGTTCTTGTTGTTATTTGTCATCAGATCAGCTCTACTCATGCCTAGTCCTACACCATCTTCACAAACATTGGTATGCTTGAGTCTATGTTGCTGCCACTATGCATTTTGAGGCCATACAACCTAGGGGCTCATCCTCCAGCACTGTATCGGACAATGTTCTGTCGTGATCCTCAGGGTTTTCACTGGCTAATTTTGGGAAGTAAGTTGTCAGGTCTTTCTTCTTAGTCTGTCTTGGTCTACACGCTCCACTGAAACCTGCCCACCATGATGACTCTGCTGGTACTTGAAATATCAGTGGCATAGCTTCCAATATCGCAGCAACCACAGTACAACAAACTGACCCGTGAGTGGTGGAAGCTGGTAATACCATTAACCAAACCAAGGCTCTCTCTTATTACAATTTTTCAGTCAGATTGTCTACCTGTAGAAATTCCAACTTGTGAACCTTCTAGACCAGAAAGACGATTGATGCTTTGCTACTTTTAAATAAATAAATAAATAAAAGGCTTAATGGATGCTGGCTAGGGCCGAACAGCAAAGAGACACAAACATACATTTCATTTAGAAGAGTTATTTTTGGTCATCATGAAAGATGAAAACTTTGTACATGGAAAGGTGGTGTCACGGCCAGGACACTCTTTGCCCACAGCATGCACGTAGTCACCCACTACTCTGCCTGCTCACCACAACTTGAGCACTTCGTTCCTCCTAACCTTCTTGCTTAAGAGTCAAGCATTTGGGATGGAATAAGGGGTATTGTTACTGTGAAAGCAATTATCATGCAGCTTAATGTACTGTATCTGGGAACCAATTACATTATATTTATACTCAAATGTTATGACAAAGAGCTTTCCAAGAAGGGTGAAGTAGTTACGAAGGCAAAATCCATGTGATTATGCATTAATTACATGCACTGCAGATCACATGATAATTATGCTCAGAATTACCAAATAACTCCCAAGAATAATTATTATGCAATTTGTACATTTTAGATCTTATGGTAACACTTCAGCTCTTAGAACTACCCCATGCATTATCCGCAATTATCTAATCACTAAATATCATGTAATTACAGAGATATATTTTTATGCCTTGTACAAAAACACATTACTAAAATCTCCAAATCAGGACAGCTCTGTGCTTGTTTGTGTGTGTGTGAGTGTGTATGTGTGTGTATGTTTTTATAAAGAAGTCCAGAACTTGTGGAGAACAACATATTCTGCAATGAATTAAAAGCAAGCCTCGGTAGGTACAAGCTGCCTTCGTGAACACATTCAAAACTGAGTTTCAAATGCAAATTTAACATTTAAAAATAATTATAGGTAGCAAAATTCAAATCGTTTGCACATTTCTGAATCTAAGAAGACTTAATGACATTGCCCAAAGTGGAAGTTGATGGGAAAATTCACCAAATAGGATGACCTCCTATGGCAGAATGTTCTAAGAAGTTTTTTTTGGAATACAGCTTTTGGAGAATGGGTTGCTGCAGGTAGACAGTCATGGCACCACAGTCACTATTTTCCTAATTTTAGGGTTAAATGTACTTAATAATTACTACGTCTATTCAATCTGCCAAAAGCAACTAAAAAAAAATTATATGAAATGTATGTTTATGTAGTTATTATTGGTCCATTATAAAGAATACACTAAATTGAAAGCACTTTTGCAATGTTAGCATAATAACTAGTATTGTGAATTTGGAAAATAAGTATACTTTAACTATTCCATTCATTAAAAGATGGTTTAACATCAATATTTATCAGGAAACAGAGTAAATCGAGCAAACACACACAAAAGCTACCATGGGGGGGAACTATTTAAAAAATTTTAAATATAAATTCAACAATATTTTTTTATCTCAGTGACCACAAAAGTCTGAGCTATGTCAATTGTGGGGTTTGTAAGAATGGTTCAGTACTTCCAGAATAATCACTGGCCAGTTAATATGGGTTAGTCTGTTATAGGCCATCTTAGGAGGACCCTGTATCCCCACTCCCCCCAGCCCAGACTTCTAAGCCTTCCTGGGAGGAGGCTGGAACTACGCCCTTGGATATGAAACAAAGACTAGCACAGACATGGAGGGTTTAGTCATCCCCTCTAAACTTCTCTCCAAGGCATACAGTGGAGGAAATAAAGCCCCAGGAAGAGAGGATCAGCTTCCAGTGGAATACAGTATATGTACTTTTCCCTATTCTTCCCACTAAATACTACTAAAAATCCTGGACAACATATATAAAGCACACATAAGACAATTCTGAAAGGTAAAGAGAAGAAGGGCTAGGGACTTCAGAAATTAATGAATGACCTGATAGTGAGTTTCCTGTGTTTTCTTTTTGCCCCACCTATCTTGGACTTAGAGCTAAAGGAGGTTGCCATGCAGAAACGCCAATAGGTGCAGAAAATAAAAAGCACCAACAAAAGCCTGCACTCTTTAGCTAAAGAACCAGGAAAAGAGTGACCTAGCAAGAGAGAAAATTTTTAGACAATAACCGTTTTACTCCAGCCAAACATCACAGAAAAAAAGTACTTCCCCACTTACACTCAGGCCAACAAAAGCCAACTGGGGAATCTAGAGTTCTGCCATCATATACCAGTAATGAGAACCCAATACTCACAGCAGAGTGTTGTGAGAAGGCCAAGTAGAAATTCAGGACTTTCTTCCCACTGGCCATTAACAAGAACTCCCCCCTTCCCCACACATACACTTAGTATCAGCTAAAACTCTCACCCATGAACAACAGTAATGAGGAGACCGTCAGGTGTCAACAGAGCCCAAGTGGGAAACCTGGACTTCCATATCTACCTGTCAGTAAAAGGCACACCACTCTAACCCTGCCAGAGTGGTGTCCGAAAAAGCCAATAAAACAAGAAGGTTTAAATAAAATCCAGAGCCTCATAATATAATACAAAGATATCTAGATTTCCACTGAAAATCACTCATGATACCAAGAACCAGGAAGATCTCAAACTGAATGAAGAAAGAAAAAAAAAAATTAATTGACACCAGCAATGAGATGAAAGATACATCAGAATTTTCTGGCAAATATTTTAAAGCAGTAATGGTAAAAATACTTCAATAAGCGATTATAAGCACACTAGGAATAAATAAAAAAAAATAGGAAGCCTCAGCAGAGAAATAGAAAGTCTCAGTGAATAAATGTAGATATAAAGAAGAACCAAATGAAAATATTATAACTGAAAAATGTATTAATAGTAACTAAAAATAAAAGGTCAGTGTATGTGCTCGATAGCAGAATGGAGGGGACAGAGGAAATAATCAGTGAACTGGAAAATAGAACAATAAAAATTATTCAAATCATCTAAAAAAAATAATCCAAAAGAAAAATGAACAGAGCATCAGAGGTGTGGGACTAGAAGAAAAGATCTAAGGTTCATGTCAACAGAACATCAGAAGGAGAGAATAAAAAAGGCAGGGCTGAAAAAGCACTGGAAGAAATAATGGCTGAAAACTACCAAAATTTGTCAACAGATATAAACCTACAAATTCAAGAAGCTGAGTACATCTCAAACAGGATAAACCCAAAGAAATCCCCTGCAAAACACAGGGGATTTAGTATCTGAAAACTAAAGGCAAAGAAAAATCTTGAAAGTAGACAGAGAAAAACGATGCCCTACCTATAGAGGAAAATAATTTTGATGACAACGGATTTCTCATCAGAAACCATGGATGCCACAAGCAAGTGGAATGATGTTTTTCAAGTGCTGAAAGAAAAGGACTATCAATCAACAATCTTCTGAATCTATCGATTCACATACCCAGTGAAAATTTCCTTCAGGAATGGAAGGGAAATCAAGACATTCTCAGATAAAGAAAAAATGAAAGAATTTGTCACTAGCAGACCTACCCTAAAAGAATTGCTAAGTAATTCTATCTAAATAGAAAGGAAATAAAAATAGAAGGAACCTTGGAACATCAGGAAGGAAGAAGGAACATGGTAAGCCAAAATACAGATAAACACAATAGGTTTTCCTTCTCTTGAGTTTTCTAAATTATGTTTGATAGATGAAGCAAACAGTGTAACATGGTCTGATGTGCTAAATCATGCAGGGAAAGTATGAACACAATTACAACCATTGGGAGGGTAAAGTTTCTATACTTGAACTGGTAAAATGATAATATTAGTAAATTGCAGCAAGTTATGTGTATATAATGTAATACCTAGTTGTTGTTAGGTGCCATGGAGTTGGTTCCAACTCACAGTGACCGTATGTACAACAGAACAAAACACTGCCCGGTCTTATGCCATCCTCACAATCGTTCCTGCATTGAGCCCATCATCACATTCACCGTGTTAATCCACTTCACCAAGGGTCTTCCTCTCTTTTGCTGACCCTCCACCTTATCAAGCATGATATCCTTCTCTAAGGACTGGTCCCACATAATACTGTGTCCAAAGTACTTGAGATGAAGTTTTGCCATTTACACTTCTAAGGAGCATTCTGGCTGTACTTCTTCCAAGACAGAACTGTTCATTCTTCTAGCAGTCCGAGGTATATTCAATACTCTTTACCAACACCATAATTAAAAGGCATTGATTCTTCTTTGGTCTTCCTTATTCACTGTCCAGTTTTCACATGAATAAGAGGCAATTAAAATTATCAAGGCTTGGGTCAGATGTACCTTAGTCTTCAAAAAGGCATCTCTGCTTTTCAACACTTTAAAGAGGTCTTTTGCAGCAGATTTGCCCAATGCACTATGTCATTTGATTTTTTTGGCTGCTACTTCCATGAGCATTGATTGTGAATAGAAGTAAAATGAAATCCTTGATAACTTTAATATTTTCTGCATTCCTCATGATGTCGTTTATTGGCCCAATTGTGAGGATTTTTGTAATACCTAGAGCAACCACTAAAAAAGCTATTAAAAAAAATACACCCAAAAATACTACAGTAAACCCAATAGAATTCTAAAGAAAAAAGTTGAAGTAATTCAAAGAAGACAGAAAAAAAAGAGAACAAATAGAAAACAAAAAGTAAAACAGCAGACTTAAGCCCTAATAGATCAGTAATTACACTAAGTGTAAATGGGCTAAATATACCAATGAAAAGATAGACACATTTTTAAAAACTGAGCACATTAAAAAAAAAAAAAAACATGGGCCATCTATATGCTGTCTACAAAAAACACATTTCAAATGCAATTATAAAGGCAGGGTGAAAGTAGACACATGGAAATAGAGGTATAGTGAAAGCATTAATCCACAGAAAGTAAGGGGAGGCAGAGCCAACATAGGGCCCTAGACAGACTCATCATGCCATATCTTTGCAGCAAAGACCTGAAAAACTAAGTAAAACAGATAACAAACATCAACCCTGGAACCCTAAGCATCAAATGAAGGGGTAAGGAACTAGATCAAACACTGAATGGAAGAAGAAACTGAATGAAAACAAAGAACAAGGAGAGATACAGAGTGGAGGTCCCCTGCCAACTAACACGGTATATCGCTGTCATCTTGGAACTCAGCCAGCAATGACCCCAGGCAGGAGTATGGGAAGGCAACTTCATGGAGCTCCCAGTAGGATACAGAGAACTCAAACACCAGAGAAACACACCTTCCCACCTCTCAGCCCTCTGCCCCGTACACCACCTTCACCCTTTCCCACTGGGCAACACCATGCTGCCTTGGCTACAGAGCCACTGCCCTGCTGTCACCATGGGTCTGCCCACCCACCGGCTTCTGTCACTCCATTTTCTCCCCTTTCTTTCTCACTTCAACCTAGCCTTGTAGGTCACCTCTACCCTTTCCAGCTGTACCCACTATGCTTCCACAGCTAGACAGCCACTGGTCCACCACCACCCTGGGTCTGCCCCAACTGCACCCACCAGTTCCTGCTATGCCATTTTCTTTCTTTTTTCCCCTTCTTCCTGTTCTTACTCTTTCCCACCTGGCCCCATATGCCACCTACACCTCTTCCTGCTGATGCCTGCCGTGTTGCCGTGGTAAGAGAGCCACAGGCCCACCACTGCCATGGGTCTGCCCCACCCCCACCTGCCAGCTCTCTCCACACACCATTTTTTCTCTTCTTTCTTTTCTTTCTCCCCTTCACCTAGCCTAGTACACCTTGCCTCCCTTCCCACCATCCCCTGGGTCTGCCTCATCCCCATTTGCTGGCCCTGCCATGCTAGCATTTTTTTTCTCTTTTTTCCTTTCTTACTTTTTTCTCCCCCCCACCACCTAGCACTGTATGCCACCTCCCCTCACATCCCACCAGCCACTGCCACACTGCTGCAGATAGAGTGCCATTAGCACACTGAACTGCCACTGCCCTGCATTTGTCTTGCCCACACATGCTGGCCCCCACTATGCTGCCATATATTTTATTTCTTTCTTTTTCTTTCTACCTCCCATCTAGACCCATACACTACCTACCCTGCTGGCACCCAGGTCTGCCTCAACCTCCCCCACCAGCTACCCTTCTCCTTCTTCTTTCTCTATTTTTCTTTTATTTCTGCCTCCCACCTAGCCCCATACGGCATTCCCCCTTACAGGTTGACCTTTCCCTGCCACCGTGGCTAGAGTGTCTCTGGTGCTCAGGCCCACCACCACACAGGCCCACCACCACACAGCGCCCACGCAGTTGCCCTCAGCCACCTCATCAAACAAGTGTACAGTGAAGTGGGCTCACCTTGCCTGCTGCTTCTCTGCCCACCCAGACCAGGTGGTAAGAGCTATTGTACCTACATATGAGCAAACAGCAAAGTACACCTGATCCACCTGCACTGACATCAAAACAAAACAAAAAAGCAGGAAAAAAAATGAATATGAAATCAATAAAGACTATAATGCCTTAATGTCTCAAAGACAACAGACAATATCAACACATAGAAAAAAGCAGGACAAGATGGCTCTAGTAGGTGAGCAAAATTAAGAATCAGGTGGCTTCCTAGTAGAAGAAAAGGCAGTAGAACTACCTGATATGGAATTCAAAAAACTAATATTTAGGGCTCTCCCAGAGATTAGGAAAGAGATCAAGGAAAATACAGACAAAAACAGGGAAAAAATAGACAAAATTATGGAAAACTCAGAAAACCAAAGCAAATATAGTCAAGGAAAACACAAATGCAATTGAAGAATTCAGGAAAATAATGCAAGAAAATAACACCAAAATAAATAAACAACTAGAAATTATACAAAGAGCAACTAGAAATCCGAAAGATAACAAAATTTCAGAAATGGACAACTCAATAGAAGCAAATTTGAAACAAATGAAGATAGAATCAACAAGATTGAAGAGACATCCATGAGTGCCTCTTTGTGTGAAGAACAATCAGAGAAAAGAATTAAGGAAAAATGAAGCAAACCTAAGAATTATGTGGGAAACAATCAAGAGGAAAAAAATTGGGCATGATTGGAATTCCAGAATGGGGTGAGGGTGAGGGGATAGAAAACCCAGAGAGACTGTTGAAGATTTTCTTGAAGAAAACTTTCCAAATATCATGAGAGATGAAAAGCTGACCATCCGAGAGCCTCAACAAAGCCCATATAGGATAGATCCCAAAAGAAAGTCACTAAGACATATCATAATCACACTTGCCAAAACTAAAGACAAAGAAAGAATCCTGGGAGTAGCTCAAGAAAAATGAAAAGCCACATACAAAGCAGAAACAATAAGACTAAGCTCTGATTACTCGGCAGAAAACATGCAGGCAAAAAGTCAATGGACTGATATATATAAAACCTTGAAAGAAAAAAATTGCCAACCAACATTAAAATATCCTGCAAAACACTCTCTCAAATACAACAGCAAATTAGGACATTTCCAGAAAAATGGAAATTAAAGGAATTTATAAAAACAAAACCAAACTTACAAGAAATGTTAAAAGGAGTCCTCCAGTTAAAAACCAACAACATTAGAAAACAACCAGAGTCTAGGATACAGAACAGCATCAGCCAGATACAATCTAGACACAGAACTCTCAATAATAAAACAAAGCTAAAAGACTTAAAACAAGAAAATAGAAATGTCAATCTGTAAATGACAACAACATCAAAACAATATTCAAATGCAGAGGAAGTCAAGGTGATACGAAGTAATAAAAGATTGCTTCAAACTTAGGAAGATAAGGGTAAATTTCAAGGTAAACACAAAAAGTTAACAAACCTACTCATCAGAATAAAAAAGAAGAAAAACATAAAGTCTCAGTAAACACAAAATCTATAACAATGAAAGAAAAAAACAAATAAAAGAAGCTTAGCACAGGAGAGTAAGAGGAACAAAGAAAACAAAAGCACTACAAAAAAAAGCACAACAATATGACAGCAATAAACTCATACAAATCAATAATCACACTGAATGTAAATGGCTTAAATACACCTGTAAAGAGACGGAGAGTGGCAGAATAGATTAAAAACAAAGTACAATCCACCAATATGCTGTCTACAAGAGACACATATTAGACAAAAAGACATAAATATTTTAAAAAGCAAAGGACATAAACAAATATATCAAGCAAATTGAAGCAGGAGTGGTAACTAATCTCAGGTAAAATAGGCTTAAAGGCAAAATTAACCATAAAAGCCAAAGAAGGACAACATATAATAATTAAAGGGACAATTCGCCAAGAAGACAACCTTAATAAATAGCTATGCACCAAACAACAGGGCTCCAAATACATTAAAGAAACTCTAAGAGCAATGAAAAGAAAAGTAGACAGCTCCACAATAATAGTAGGAGGCTTCAAAATACCACTCTCAATAAGGGACAGAACATCTAGGAAGAAACTCAACAAAGATACAGAAGATACAAAGGCCAAAATCAAACAACTTGACCTCATAAAAAAAAAAAAATTTTTTTCCATAGGCATATATAAAACACTCCACCCAAGCAGCAAAGTATACTTTCTTTCCAGTGCACATAGAACATTCTCCAGAATAGATCACATTTTACGAAACAAAGAAACCCTTAATAAAATAAAAAACACTGCAGTAATACAAAGTATCCTCTTTGATCACAACACCATAAAAGTAAAAATCAATAACAGGGAGAGCAAGGAAAAAAAAATACACAAAAAATGAATAACATCTTGCTTAAACACCGCTAGATAATAGAAGAAATCGAAGGGGGAAAAAAAATTTTCTAGAATAAAATAAGAATGAAAACACATCATACCAAAACCTCTGGAACCCAGGAAAGGCAGTGCTCAGAAGTCAATTTATAGCAATAACACAAACATCAAAAAAGAAGAATGGGCCAAAATAAAAACTTTGGCACTACAACTCAAATAAATAGAAAGAGAACAGCAAAAGAAGCCTATAGCTACCAAAAGAAAAAGAAACTAATAAAGATTAGTACATAAATAAATGAAATAGAGAAGAGAAAAACAATAGATAAGATCAACGAGACCAAAAGTTGGTTCTTTGAAAATATCGACAGAATTGGCAAACCACTGGTCAAACTGACAAAAGAAAAACAGGATAGGAAGCAAATAACCCAAATAAGAAATGAGATGGGAGATGATACAACAGACCCAACTGAAATAAAAAGGACCATAACAAAATGCTATGAAAAACTGTACTCCAACAAATTTGAGAACCTAGAGGAAGTGGACACATTTCAAGAAACACACTACCTACCTAAACTAACACAAACTGATATAGAAAATCTAAACAAAGGACCCATTAAAAGAGAAGAGATTGAAGCAATTAAAAAAAAAAAAATCCACCCCCCAACACATAAAAAAAGGTCTTGGCCCAGACTACTTCACTGGATAACTCTACCAAATATTCAGAGAAGAACTCACACCAGTACAACTCAAACTATTTCAGATCATAAAAAGGAAAGAATACTCCTGAATTCATTCTATGAAGCCAGCATAACCCTGATACCAAAACCTGGCAAAGATTCCACAAAAAAGGAAAATTATAGACCAATATCCCTGATAAACATAGATGCAAACACTCTAAACAAAATTCTAGCCAGTAGAATTCAGCATCACATCAAAAAAATAGTATACCATGGACCAAGTGGGATTCATACCAGGTATGCAAGGATGGTCCAACATTAGAATATCAATCAACATAATCCACCACATAAATAGAACAAAAGAAAAGAATCACATGATCAACTCAAACAACACAGAAAAGGCACTTGATAAAGTCCAACACCAGCCCCTGATAAAAACTCTCAACAAAATAGGAATAGGAGGGAAATTCCTCAATGTAATAAAGGGCATCTAAACAAAGCCCAGAATTGACTCGATGGCACTGGGTTTTTGGGGGGATACAAAGTACATTAAATGGGAGAAAAGACCATCTTTTTTAACAAACAGTGCTGGGAAACAAAGCAGAATACCCATCTCTAAAAAAATGAAACAGCACCCATACCTCAAACCATACATGAAAACAAACTCAAAATGGATCAAAGACCTAAATATAAAATCTAAAATGATAAACATCATGGAGGAACAAATAGGGGCAACACTAGGGGCCCTAATACATGGTATAAATACAATACAAACCACAACTAACAATGCAGGAACACTGGAAGAAAACTCAGATAACCGGAAGCTATTAAAAATTAAACACTTATCATCAAAAGACTTAACCAAAAGAGTAAAAAGAGAACCTAAAGACTGGGAAAAAATGTTTAGCTATGACATATCCTACAATGGTCTAATCTCTAAAATCTTTAGAATACTTCAACTCTTCAATAACAAAAAGAAAAACAATTCAGTTAAAAATGGGCAAAAGATATGAATACACACTTCACCAAAAAAGACATTCAGGCAGTAACAAACACGAGGAAATCATTAGCTATTAGAGAAATGTAAATCAAAACTACAATGGGATACCATCTCACCCCAACATTACTGGCACTAATCAAAAAAAAAAAAAAAAAAACAGAAAATAACAAATGTTGGAGAGGTTGGCAGGGAGACTGGAACTTTTATGCCCTGCTGGTGGGAATGTAGAATGGTACAATCACTCTGAAAAACAATATGGCACGTCCTTAAAAAGCTAGAGATAGAAATACCATAGTATCCAGCAACTACACTCCTAGGAACATATCCTAGAGAAATAAGCTGTCACACGAATAGACATATGCACATCCATGTTCATTGCTGCATTATTCACAACAGCAAAAAGATGGAAACAACCTAAGTGCCCGTCAACAGACGAATGAATAAACGAGCTGTGGTACATACACACACACAATAGAATACTACATAACGATAAAGAACAATGATGAATCTGCAAAACATCTCACAACATTGATGAATCTGGAAGGCATTATGCTGAGTGAAATAAGTCAATAACTAAAAGACAGATATTGTATGAGATCGCTATTATAAAAACACAAGAAAAGGTTTACACGCAGGGAAAAAAACAATCTTTGATGGTTATGAGGGAGGGGAATGAGTGAGGAGGGGAATCACTAACTAGATAGTAGACAAGTGTCAACTTTGGTGAAAGGAAAGACAACATACAATATAGGGGAAGTCATCAGAACATGATCCTTTTTTTGTTAACCCTCTACCTTACCAAGCTTGATATCCTTCTCCAGGGACTGATCACTCCTGACAACATGTCCAAAGTATGTGAGATGAATTCTCGCCATTCTTGCTTCTAAGGAGCATTCTGGTTGTACTTCTTCCAAGACAGGTTTTTTCGTTCTTCTAGAAGTCCATGGTATATTCGATATTCTTCACCAACAGCATAATTCAAAGGTGTCAATTCTTCTTTGGTCTTCCTTATTCATCATCCAGCTTTCACATGCATATGAGGTGGTTGAAAACACCATGGCTTGGGTCAGGCACACCTTAGTCTTCAAGGTGACATTTTTGCTTTTTAACATTTTAAAGAGGTCTTCTGCAGCAGATTTGCCCAATGCAATGCATCTTTTGATTTCCTGACTGCTGCTTCCATGAAATCCTTGACACCTTCAGTATCTTCTCCATTTATTACGATGTTGCTTATTGATCCAGTTGTGAGGATTTTTGTTTTAGGTTGAAATGTAATCCATACTGAAGGCTACAGTATTAGATCTTCTAAGCTCGTTAAGTCCTCTTCACTTTCAGCAAGCAAAGTTGTCATCTGCATATCACAGGTTGTTAATGAGTCTTCCTCCTGTCCTGCTGATGTGTTCTTCTTCTTATAGTCCAGCTTCTCAATTATTTGCCCAGCAGACAGATGGAATAAGTATGGTGAAAGAATACAACCTTGAGGCACACCTTTCCTGACTTTAAACCATGCGGTATCTCCTTATTCTATTTGAATAACTCCCTCTTGATCTATGTACAGGTTCCTCATGAACACAACTAAGAGTTCTGGAATTTCCATTCTTCCCAATGTTATCCAAAATTTGTTATGATCCACAGTCAAATGCCTTTGCATAGTCAATAAAACACAGGTAAACATCCATCTGGTATTCTCTGCTTTCAGCCAGATCCACCTGACATCAGCAATGATATATCTTGTTCCACATCCTCTTCTGAATTTGGCTTGAATTTCTGGCAGTTCCCTGTCAATGTACTGCTGCAGCTGCTTTTGAATGATCTTCAGCAAAATTGTATTTGCATGTGCTATTAATGATATTGTTAGATAATTTCCACATTCGGTTGAATCACCTTTCTTGGGAATAGGCATAAACACGGATCTCTTCCAGTCGTTTGGCTAGGTAGCTGTCTTCCAAATTTCTTGGCATAGATGAGTGAGCACTTCCAGCACTGCATCCATTTGCTGAAACATCTCAGTTGGTATTCCGTCAATGACTGGAGCATTGTTTTTCACCATGGCTTTCAAAGCAGCTTGGACTTCTTCCTTCAGTACCATTGGATTCTGATCACATGCTACCTCCTGAAATGGTTGAATGTTGACCAATTCTTTTTGGTACAGCAACTCTGTGTATTCCTTCCATCTTCTTTTCAAGTTTCCTGCAGCGTTCAGTATTTTGCCCACAGGATCCTTCACTATTGCAACTCAAGGCTTGACTTTTTTCTTCAGCTCTTTCAGTTTGAGAAATGTTGAGCATGTTCTTCTCTTTTGATTTCTAACTCCAGGTCTTTGCACATATCATTATGATATTTTATTTTGTCTTCTTGAGCTGCCCTTTGAAATTTTCTGTTCAGCTCTTTTACTTCATCATTTCTTTTGTTTGCTTTAGCTACTCGATGTTCAAGTTTCAGAGTCTCTTCTGACATCCATTTTGGTCTTTTTTTTTTTTTTTTTGCTGTCTTTTTAATGACCTCTTGCTTTCTTTGTGTATGACGTCCCTGATGTCATTCCATAACTTGTCTGGTCTTCAGTCATTAGTGTTCAGTTTGTCAAATCTATTATTGAGATGGTCTCTTAATTCAGGTATGATATACTCAAGGTTGTACTTTGGATCTCATGGACTTGTTCTTATTTTCTTCAGGTTCAACTTGAACTTGCATATGAGCAATTGATGGTTTGTTCCACAGTCGGCCCCTGGCTTTGCTCTAACTGATGATATCGAGCTTTTCCATTGTCTTTTTCCATAGATGTGGTCAATTTCATTCCTGTGTATTCCATCTGACAAGACCCAAGTATATAGTCACCATTTATGTTGTTGAAAAAAATGTATCTGCAATGAAGTCATTGGTCTTGCAAAATTCTATCATGTGATATTCAGCATCATTTTTATCACTGAGACCATATTTTCCAACTATGGATCCTTCCTTTTTGCTTCCAACTTTAGCATTCCAATCACCAGTAATTATCAATGCATCCTGATTCCGTGTCCTATCAATTTCAGACTGTAGAAGCTGGTAAATACCTTCAATTTCTTCATCTTTGGACTTAGTGGTTGGTCTGTAAATTTGAAGAATAGTTGTATTAACTAGTCTTCCTTGTAGGCGTATGGATATTATCCTCTCACTGACAGGGTTTTACTTCAGGATAGATCTTGAAATGTTCTTTTTGAAGATGAATGGAAAGCCATTCCTCTTTAATTTGTCATTCCCAGTATAGCAGCCCATATGACTGTCCAATTCATAATGGCCAATACCAGTCCATTTCAGCTGACTAATACTTAGGATATTGATGTTTATGTGTTCCATTTCATTTTTGACAATTTCCAATCTCCAATTTTCCTAGATTCATACTTCATACATTCCACATTCTGGTTATTAATAGATGTTTGCAGCTGTTTCTTCTCATTTTGAGTCACAAGCCTCCACACATTTATGTTTGCCATCCTATGGGGGATTGCATGTTGCTGTGATGCTGGAAACTATGTTGGTCATATTCAAATAGCACCAGGGTCACCCATGATGGACAGGTTTCAGTTGAGCCTTCAGACTAAGACAGTCTAGGAAGAAGGACCTGGTAGTCTACTTCTGAAAAAATAAGCCACCGAAAGCCTTATGAACAGCAGCAGAACACTGTCTGATATATTGCCAGAAGATGAGCCCCTAAGGTTGGAAGGCACGCAAAATATGACTGAGTAAAAGCTGCCTCCTCAAAGTAGAATCGACCTTAATGATGTGGATGGAGCCAAGCTTTCGAGACCTTCATTTGCTAATGTGGCACAACTCAAAAACAAACCTATTACGATTGGAAATGTGCCACTCTTCCTAGTATCTTTGACCATACTTTCCACAATCCAGGAGCTACAATTGCTTAAAGTTAAATTTTTGTCTCCTATTCTCCTTCTTTCTTAAACACACATGCACAATAAATATGTATGTGTGAATGTAGACAAGAATTTTTTACCTCATGCTGTACTCGACAAGGAAACAAACCTAACACCTTCAGAGAAGTGTGACAGCCATGATCACAATGAACTCTAATGAAGGCATGTGTCTCTTGTGCTCTTACAGCCCCACCTGGAGCAGAAACTCTGGACTCATGCCCTGCTCATAATAATTTCTCTCTGCTGACTGGCTGACCTCATTCAGGGCTGTGATGTACACACTTCATCCCATGTTGGTGAAGGGGCTGCATCATTGGGCACCAGCCCAGCTTCTCATCCTCCTGGAGCTCACCTGTTTCCAGTCCTGTTCTCTCACAGAGCATCCAGGCTAACTAACTCATATCCATGGAAATCTGATTCTGATTGAAAAAAATAATAATAATTCTGATTGGAAAGGAATAATTCATGGGAGTGACTTTCCGGAAACAAAGCAAAAGGTGGAGTTACAGGAAAAAAAAAAAATTAAGTTAACAGGAATTTGCTTCCTCAATATTGGGATGAGGCATTCGTAGTTCAGTGGTAGAATTCTCACCTTCCATGAGAAAGACCTAGTTCAATTCCTGGCCAACGCAATGGGCAACCACCATCCATCCATCATGGGAGACTTGCTTGCTGCTATGATACTGAATATGTTTCAGCAGAGCTTTCAGACTAAGATGGACTAGGAAGAAAGGCCTAGTGATCTACTTCTGAAAATCAGCCAGTGAAACCCGTATGGAGCAACAAGGGTGTAATCCGAAGCCAGTCATGGGGATGGTGCAGGACTGGTCAGCATTTCATTCCATTATGCATGCGGTTGCCACGAATCAGGGGCTGACTCAGCTGCAGCTAACAATGACAACAAAATTGGGATTAAAGAGCAGCCCAGGGTAACCTGAAGATTTTCACAAATAAGGGAAATGCCCTCTCTCCCTCTCTCTGTCCCTACTTTCCTCTCTCTTTCCCTCCCTTGTTCTCCCTGGGCCAAGCAGATGTATCAATTTAACATGAAGTGGAGAGTTTATCTGGCACCAGAAGCACTGCGTGACAGGACACACAGCAAGTCAAGTTCACATTCTCAGAGTCTTCTTATCTTGACTGCTCACTTGAAACACATTTTTTTTTTTTTGCCCCTTGTTATTGTTATAATCCAACTGACTCATAGCTTCTGTGCCCCTCAGAAAATTCTATCTGTTGGAACCTATTTGATTTTAGATTTCAGGTCTTCTTAATCATCTAAGACCTTCTTTTCTTCCTATTCTTAAAATGGGGACTTCCTCATTATTACGTTACTAATGCCACCTTATGCGGCAGTTCTACTCTGTCCTGTAGGGTCGCTATGAGTTGCAATCGACTCGACGGCACTGGGTTTAATGCCACCTTTCATTGCCAATCTTATGGCTACTGCCGTAGACTTTCTTTCTGAAAGGCTAATCCCCATGATGCCCTGTTATCTTCTAGCCCTCTGCATTCCTTCCAGGAGAACATCTGAATACCTCTTACAGATGGAGAAAAGCCCTGATGTCATTAAAGATACTGTAAGTCCCTATGTCTTATTACGATTTCTCGAAGGATTTTCATTTCTTTTCGAAGTTCACCTTTCAAATATCAGAAAGAGGGCTAGGAGGCCAGAAATGGCAGATAGAACTCTAGATACATAAATTAGTGGAGCAGACATCCTGGAACAGGTCCTGATGTTGGAAGAAGTGCAGACAAGGAGTGGGAGGTAGGCGCATGACAGTAAGACAGGTGGACAGGGCCCAGCATTCAAGCAATAGAGCTGGGTTCAGATTTGGAGTGTGCTATTTATGATACTGGGAGTCTCTGGGTGGTACAAATGGTTAAGTGCTCAGCTGCTAACCGAAAGGTTGGCGGTTCGAGTGCACCCAGAGGTGCTTGGAAGAAAGGTCTAACAATCTACTTCCAAAAAATCAGCCATTGAAAACCCTATGGAGCACAGTTATATTTTGATACACATGGGTTCACCATGAGTCAGAGTCAAATTGACACAACAGTAACTGACTTGTTTTTTTAGTTTGTAATACGTGATTTCACCTTTCTGAACCTAGAGCACCTCATCTTTAAAAAGTGGCTTAAAGCTCTACTCTCTGAGGATAAGGGTTGGTTGCACAATAAGTGGCAGATAGTGAATTTGAACAGATGCCAGGTTAATGTAAACCTCAAGATGGAGGCAGGTAACAGGCAAAGCTGACATGACAGCCAGGTCTACCTCAGACTAACCAAAGGGTGACCCAGGAAGTGGTGGGGCAAGGTGGGGTGCTAGGGAAGGGGGAGCAAGAAAGGAAGCTCCTAGTATTCAGGTGCTTGCTTGCGGTTGCCTAGCAGCAGCCAATAGGATTCCAGCATTTGATTTAGCATCAGGAAGCAAGTCCTGGTAGGTCCTGGCAGAGTGACTGCATTTCACATCCTGAGAAACTCAGGACTCTGATGAGGCAATGGAAGCAGGGACCCAGTGACATGATGGTTACAAGGGCAAAGGCCAGAGCACAGGTGTGAGGGCAGGGAGCAAGACCACCCAGCACCTGCAACAAAGCTGGCTGGAGGGTGGCTTCCTCCATCCTGCTGACATGGAACAGGCTGGGCTGCTCTGAATGGGAAGAGGCTGCAGGAACATCTGGGGTTTTAGAGACCTCGCTGGTGGTCCACGCACGGAGGAGAGCAGAGGCAGGGAGCTGACATTTCTAGGGCTGTCGCTCAGGAAGCCACCAGCCCAACCAATCTGACTGGTGCTTGCTAGGCCAGCCCATCACCGTCTCCTTCCTTCCCTGAGAGGCCAGCTTGGCATTGGGGTAGATGCAGTGCCACAGGGCTGACTGATGGCCTTTTCTGAGGCTGGTGACAAGGCAGTTGTTCCTCTCATGTCTTTTCCAAATAGCAGGATGAAACAGAAATGTCATGAGGTTAAAATAAATTGGCTGGCCCCCTTGGCTTGCTGGGTCACTGTCCAGAGAAAAGCAAGCAATTCTGCACTATCAGCACAACACAAAATACTCAGATCCAACTAAGACACTCAGGTCTCTGTTTAAAGGAGCAGCCTAAACCGCAAGCCAGTGGCAAGCGCAGGGAGCTGGACTATTCTGGAAATCCTTCTACCACTCGCTGCTTTATTTCAGCCAGGAAACCTGCTTGCTTCCTTGTAGCACTCAGGGCCCCAGCCCCTCTAGCCATGTGCCACAAATTGTTTCCACCTCCTTTACCTGTCAGAATGTGCCCGGAATTGTGTGTGATCGGCTTCCTCTCCTATTTGCACAACAGACAGGTCAACACTTGGACGTGACTTTGTGCCAGCTGCCATCCCACAGTCCCCAGAGTCATCACACTCATTCTCATCTCATACTTTCTTTTTCGGAGTTCAAGGACATAGCCAACGCCGTCCACATCATTTCACGCACCTCTAACCACCACAGCTGTAGCGCCTGGGTAGCCTCACAGAATAAAATTTCTCTTCTCAGGCGACTGCTGTCTTTCCCACCTCGGGTTGCAGACAAAGATAAGGCTGTCAGTCATTTCCCAGGAAAAGGATAGAAAGCCATACTTTTTCCACTGTTGTTTGGCAATGAAATCCTCAATAATTATTGCTGTTACCCTGGAAGATGCTATAAATAATAATTCATCTCCACGTGGGTGGATTAAGGGTGCTTATAGTACATGGCAAGGGTGTTACATAGCCAACATCCAGATTGAGAGAGGGGAAAAAAACATCAAGTGCTCCCTAGGGCCTAACCCCACTAGTTAAAAGTGAGACACACAGACAGAGAAAGAATATTAACTCTAAATCAAAAGTGCTTAGACAGCAGCTCAGGTTGAATGTATATTATTTGGTGAAACAATCAATACATTTCATTTCTTAAGACTGTCCTTTCTTCTCTTTGATAATGTGGAAGAAGTTGGTTTAGTGTAACTTAATTTTTCCTTCCTATTTAAAAAAAAAAAAATTTTTCTTTTTTTATTTACAGATCACAAGGAATGCTGGTTGCACAATGGTTAAGCCCTTAGTGCCAACCAAAAGATTAGCAGTCCAAACCCACCCACCAAATTGCAGGAGAAAGATTTGTGATCTGCTCCCATAAAGACCGAGCGTAGAAAACCCTATGAGGCAGTTGTACTCTGTCATGTGGGGTTGATGAGCTGAAATTAACTCGACAGTAACTAACAACAATAGCAACAACAATTAGCAGATCTCAGGTAAAGTGATGGTGCACATATAAAAAAAGAGAGAGAGAGAAAGAGAGAAAAGTCCCAAAAACAAAAAATCAGCAAGTCAGTCTTTTAAATAACTATGAGTAATGTATAGAGAAAAAAAAAAATGTTATTCAGTATTATTAAATAAAAATTTAAAATATAGCCAGGATAGTTTTTCATATCAGAATGGCCACAGGTGTTTTATACAGCAAAGGCCTACATCTCCCTGAAGCTGCACCTTTAATGGATTTTAATGTTTTGTTGAATACTGATTCAGTGGGCAGGCATATTTTTCTAGCAGCAAAGGAAAAAATCCCATTAAATAATTGAAATAAAATTCTTATTCTATGGCGGTCAAACCGTTCATAAACATGAAGAGAAACACAGAGTACAATTGGATTTCCTGGCAGAAGTCCTTCAGCACAGTCCTCAGGAATGGGATTTTGGAGTTGACTTCTAAATAAAGAGACCTCTAGGCTCCGTTGTGATGGAGCAACGCTGTTCTCCCAGAAGGCCTGTGGGCCTGTAGTGTGTCCCCAAGGTGAGTGTGGAAGTTCATTTTGAGGGGCAGTTAAGCATACCAAGTTCAGTTTTTTGACAGAAAACTTCAAGGTTTTCCTAATTATTTTGTTGTTCTTAGGTGTCCTTGAGTTGGTTTCAACTCATAGTGATCCTATGTACAATAGAACGAAACACTGCCTGGTCCTGCACCATTCTCACAATCGTTGCTATATTTGACCCCATTGCTGCAGCCACTGTGTCAATCCATCTCATAACTGAAGAAGAATTAACACCTTTGAACTGTGGTGCTGGTGAAGAACATTGAATATACCATGGACTGCAAAAGAATGAAGAAATCTGTCTTGGAAGAAATACAACAAGAATGCCCCTTAGAAGCAGGATGGAGAGAGTACGTCTCACATACTTTGGACATATTGTCAGGAGGGACCAGTCCCTGGAGAAGGACATCACGCTTGGTAGAGTAGAGGGTCAGCGAAGAGGAGGAAGAGCCCCAATGAGATGGACTGGCTCAGCTCACTCTACTGTCTTAGGCTACATTCTTCACACACACCTCTCCAACCTGTCAGCTCAGTTTCTTTTCAGTTGGAGAGGATTAGGAATTAGAAAGACATCAGCAAAATGGAGAGACTCAGAAAATGAGAATCTCATACATAGACTCCAATCAGCAACCAACAGCAACGGAGAAAACCTACAAAGTTAGACTCCTCTGAGGAAACAGAACACGCTAACCCAAGAAATGGGTTTTAGAATGTGTTCCAGCTACCAAGCATGGACACTTTTAAGAAAACCTTAACCTTAACTTCTAATTTAAAAAGACTACATCAGTAAAAAGGCTTTTTGTTGTTGTTTTAAATCAGACTCAGAGATAAGAACAGAAGAAAGAAAGTCTTCTTTTTCTCAAAATTAATTTAAAGCGAGAAGAGCAAATCAGTTTACAGCCTAGTGTGGGCTTCTCACCTAGTTTTTTCTTGCTCAATCTCAGTAAAAAACATTCCAATGTGATGAGCACAGCACCCTGGACAATTCTGGACCGCAGAAAGGTCCCGATCACTGCAGTGATGGGGAAAAAAAACCAGTGAAATCAGCGGTCCAGCGTCGTGTGAAGAAATGCGCGGCGGAGAGGCTGCTGGTGTTTTCCAGCTGGTTCTTTGGCACCAGGGACACTGTCCTGGCCACACAATGCCCAGAGCCATCATGTGGCAGGGAGGGGGAGCTTGGCTAAGGAGCCCTTTGAGTCTTTTCTTTAGCTCTGCTGAACACCGAATGTTGTTTTTAGGGAGCTCTTTTAGGAGGCTGATGCCCAAGGAAGTTAATGTCCTCGCAGGCTGGGCCTTGCTTGTGAACCAATGAAGGACATGATCACTCACACAGGCAGTGTCCACCCCTGCTACAACTAAGCCCTCTCTCAGAGAGCATCTTCACACCACTTTCTCCTCATGACATACCCTGCTGCCGCTGACCAGTTGTGGCTGTAGCATAAAGTTGCTGAGCAGACAACTAAAGGCTTCCCACATGGCTTCCATAATGGTTCCTGCTCATTTATAGGAAAGCAGGGGTATAGTCTTCACACAAAGTACATTAACCTTCCTGGTATCCTGAATGTGATTTCCTTCCAGGGACTCTGAAGTGCTTCCCTCATAGTTCTTGTTTGTTTGTTTTATTTTTCTTTTAAACTTAGAAGTACAGGAAAATGAAACTAACTTTTAAATTGACATGTAGGGGGTGGGTAACACAACAAATTAGAAACATAAATTAACAACTGAGAAAGGTAGGCATCTTACTGACGTATAAGGCTGAAAGTTTGTACAAAAATGCTTTTCGTATATTTACAAGAGGAAGACAGATATATGAGACATTTACAAACACTGAGCTGTCTGATGTGAGTATGGGTGAGTGGGTGTGTTTGTATGTGTGCGGGGTCGGGGTAGGGAGTTGTGATAACACTCCAGGGCCTGGTAACTACTGATATACTTTGGTCTCTATGCATTTGTCTACTCTAGATATTTAGAATAAGTGGAATAATACAGCATTTGTCATTGACTTATTTCCTCAGCGTAAAGTTTTAAGGCAGGACTTCATTCCTTTTTATGATTGAATAACATCCCATTGTACGGATATACCACATTCTGTTTATCCATTCCTCTGCTGATGGACACTTGAGTTGTTTTCTCTGTGTATTTCAAACTGTATTTTAATCTCAAAATAACCCAAGGTGTTGTATGGTGTTTTGCTATATAAGAAGTTGGGAAGTCCTGATGGCACAGTGGTTAAGAGTTTGGCTGTTAATCAAAAGATTGGCAGTTCAAAAACACCAGCCACTCCTTGGAAACCCTGTGGGGCAGTTCTGCTCTGTCCTCTAGGGTCTCTATGAGTCGGAATCCACAAGACAGCAAGTTTTTTTTTTTTTTTTTTAATATAAGAAGTTAGACTTTTTCTCTGAGCTCAATCAAACCCCTAACATAAGACAGAGCCAATGGCATGGCACGGAGAGCAGAGAGGAAACAAGTGTTTTCACAGAAGGTCCTGGCTCTGAGTTAGCCCCACCACTCACTGTCCAGGTGACGGAGGCAAGTTACATAACTTTTCAGATGGCATTTTCTGGTCTGTAAAATGACAGTTCCACAAGGTTACTGTGAACATTAAATGAGAAAAAATATGTAAAAGATCAAATACACTACTGGAACATCATCAGTACACAGACCCCATTATTCTTGTCACTGAGAAAGCCACTGAAAACGTTTATAACATATGACACAGTAAAAGGCAAGTAACGGGAAATCTGATGTGACATGTAAATGCTGTCAAAGGAGCAAGAAGAGAACTGCATTCCCCCAGATATTTCCATAATTTCTAAGGCAAGTTTTCAGGCAGGTGCCGCCATACGAAGCCTCCCTCGTGGATCCGCCAGAACCGAGCTCATTCAATGGGATCGACTCATGTAGTGCCCCGCTTATCTGACTAGGAACACACAGTCGGCAGAGTTTTATTGATTAGGCAATTAGAAGGTTTTTTTTAAAACGTTTGTTTTTCAGTAACGCTAGTCTCACAGATTTCTGAGCCTACGCACCTGTCCCAGCCACAGTCAGAGTGAGACCATTCATCTGAGTCAATCTCTCAACAAAGAGTGAAGTCTCTTACAGTGAACGGGACTAACTCCCACCTTGTAAATTCACTGGCCTGATTAATCTGTTTTTCAGGTTGTACCTTATTTAAGGTTGACATGAAGGGACCTGTGGAACGTCGAAATTCATGTCAATAAGAGCCATCTTATAAACCCCTTTAAGGGATTTTCTCCTAAGCGTTACAAAAAGTGTCTCCTGTGGATCCTATGGAAACCCTGCTGGTGTAGTAGTTAAGAGACACAGGTGCTAACCAAAAGGTTGGCAGTTAGATTCCACCAGACACTCCTTCGAAACTGTATGGGGCAGTTCTACTCTGTCCTATACGGTCACTATGAGTTAGAATCAACTGGATGGCAGCAAGTTTTTTTTTTTTTTTTTTAATGGATCCTATGAGGGGGCACTGTGGTAGGGTGGCAGAGTTCTCGCCTTCCGTGCTGGAGAGCCGGATTGGATTCCTGGCCAATGCAGCTCATGTGCAGCCTCCACCCATCTGTCAGCGGAGGCCTGCGTGTTTTAGTGGAGCTTCCAGACTAAGACAGGGAGAAAGGCCTGGCTACCTACTTTCAAAAATAGGCCAGTGAAAACCCTACGGATTACAACATTCCAGTCTGCAAACGATCACGGGGATGACGCAGGATGGGGAACATCTCGTTCCTTTGTGCATGGGGTCACCATGAGTCAGGGGCCAACTCAATGGCAGCTGACAACAGAGAAGCACGTGAAAGCTATGAAGATTAATGAGATGAAATGTGAGAACAAGTGGTACAGGGAGGGGCACACAGAAGGTCCTCAATACGGGGCAGTTACTGTTAGCATCTCCTCTCTGGCATCTACGCCGGGAAGAGACTTAGAAACTGTGCATTGTTCTGGAAACCAGACATTCTGGCACACAGGTACATTGTGAAAGACATTTTATTGAAAAGCAGTTCTAATTTAAGTGGTTTTCCAGTTAATATTGTGATAGAAATCAGGGCATGCCTGGCAGCAATAAGATTTCCAGAAAGCCTTCTTCACCTGTAATAACAAATGCTGCCTGACGTTACCCTCCAGTAACACCACAAGAGTTTGTGATATGAAGATTCATTAAAAATGAATATTCTTGGCTAGCTTGCATTCACTGATTTATTGATTTATTTATTAGACTATTTAAAATACCAGTTCTCCTAAGCATCTGGATAAACTCACTCAAACTGGGTACACGTAGCAAAATATAAATACCCCACAAAAACTAAAGTTAGCATTTAAAGGAAGAGAAGAGTGGGCACTGTTGTGGAAATGACAACGCAAAAGCATGTGTGGTTCGCCTGACGACCTAGAGGCAAATTCTCTAGAGGTGAGAGGTGAAGAGAGAAATGGAAGGTTTAAAGGTTTGGAACAGAAACGGTTGGATTTTGATGCAAACTCTGCCATTAACTCGCGGTGTGGCCTTTGGCAAGTCATTTGACCTTTCAGAATCTGTTTCTTCATCTGTAAAATGAGGGCAGTGGCTAAGATTGCTTTCAGCTGTACAGTTGTGATTTAAGTGTAGTCCAGAGGAAGAAGAAATCCCTTTTGGGGAGGAGGAGGGATTTTGGAACTGCTAGCGAGATAGTTTCATTTCAGAAGCAGAATTTGAAAGGTTGAGCATTTCACAGCTCGCCTTGGATAATGATTGGCCTTGTTGACAGAGCTTTTCAAAGTAGGACAACCTATATTCTAAAGTATTTGTCTTTTTTCTTTTTAACCTTTTTAAAGGACTTGCACAGAAAGTGATTGCAACCAAAATAATAATGGTTTTATTAGTAATTCAAGTCCACAGAACTAAACTGTGAGGCCAATCATTGTGTGTTGGTAGGTCATGAGAAGAGGACAAAGAAAAGCAGATACAGCAGTAATCTTCCCCAAAGTGTATGCTTCTAGAAACAGTGGGAAGTATTTTCAAGAAGCCGGCAGGGGGACTGAAAGCAACAAGGCCTCGCCTGAGCTGGAGAGGTGCGTGTGAGAGTGGATTATGGCTAGTTCAGAGACACACTTTACTGGGTGTGGGGTGATTTAGTGAAGGAGAATACAGGAGCTGCCGGGTTCATCATATCTGGACCCCTAAACACCTTTCTTATTTCTTGCCTGACAGAATATTTGCTAGCAAGTGATTCAAGGAGAGAAACATTTTCAATGAGGCACATAGAGACATGTGACTAGGGATCACTGAGGCAAACGCTATACCATGCCCCTGGCTAGACGTGAACAAGACAGATCAAGAATGCTCAAAGGGGCTTCCATCTGGAAGGAAAACTCCAGTACATGGTGGATTTTTTTCTTCGGTAGGAAGACCTCACAGGGCAGGAGGAGAAAAGCAGAGACAAGTGCTCCTGACCATTTGAAATATCTCTAAGCAATACACAAAGTGCAAAGGACACAGGCAGGAAGAACAGGCAGATTTAGCTGAGGATGACTGTATTTGGGTGTATGTATTTAGTCCAAATGCCTAAGTCACCACCACGACGCAAGCAGGCACTCACAGAAGCACTCGTCGTGTGTCAGACATTTCTCTAAACACGTTACATAGATGAACTCCTTTAATCTTCAAATAATCCAGTGAAGAAGGAATTGTTATTACACATATTTTGTAGATGAGAAAATGCAGGCACAGAAACGGTAAGCAACTTGCTCAAGGACACAGAAGTAACTAGGAGAGCAAGGATTTGAACCACCAAAGTCAGGCTCCAAAGTCTATGTTCTTAACTACATGTTACACAATGTCTCCCAACCCAGACAGGCTAGGCAGAGGAACAGAGAAGAAAAATAATTGTATCGCTACAATTATATTATTATGAAAGTAATACGATTTTACTTAATAACATTATAAAAAATTATTTCAAAAGGTAAAGAATTAGGGGTTCCATTGATAATAGGAGAAAGTTAGTGATCATTAACAAGTGTTTAAGATAAAACTCTAAACCCAGGGTGAAAACAGAAAAGTCTACAAAGCAAGACACAAAAATTCCTGCATTGACACACTTTGTTTGCATACTAAACACTAGGCATGTATTTCACTTCTTCCAAATATATGTACTCCCAGACCTCCCCCCTTTTTTGCTTGAAACCCAAATCCTCACTGCTAGAAGCAAAAATAGAAAATATATTTTCCATTCCTCCTAACCCTAAGAAATTAACAGTGCCAGCTCCGTGATGAATGCAAACTGACAAACATGTGCCTCCCAGATGGCATATCAGCAGAGACAAAGCAGGATCAGGCCAAACGGAGGAAACAGCCTTTCTAAAGTGACGGCCACAGGCAGCCCCGGCCAAGTGCTGCCACGGGGAAGACAGGCTCAGCAGAGTCAGATTTTTCATTTTCTCCAAGAAAACTTAGGTATGGACTTTCACTTGAATCACAATTTTAAATTGTTTGTAATGAAGTAAAAAAAAAAAAAAAAATTAAAACACTACGTAAGACCAAACAAACAAAACAACACATATACACATCCCTATGTACCACTTTTTTTTACGTACCACACACACACCCCACACACCCCCCGCACACTCCTATAAGTTGGGCTGGCCTGCAAGCTTGCAATTTGTGGCTTCTATGAAGACCAAAAAAGTGAATATGGTCTCCTTCGGTAAGTTTGGCTTTGGTTTAGGGTAAAGAAAATCATAGCCCCACAGGACTGGAGAGAGCTGTATCAGGGTTCGTTCAGCACCTGCGGTAACATCTTAGCAAGTGGGTGGCCAGCCTCTCATGGACATACTTCACAACACTCAGTCATTCCTGACAGGCATTCATTCACGAATTCCACAGCATACTCTGTGTGTGTTTGATTTTTAAACTGATTTTACTACAGTTTGGTAAGTATGTCAGACCTTCCCACCCAATATGAGTTTGTGTGTATACAGTATATATTTTGTATACATACATGTATTTATACGTCCTAAACTTAACACTTAGAAATGCTTATTGCATATTGTTTATGGAATTGAAAATATAAAAACATTCTTATATGCCTCAAAATAGATGATTTTTAAATGAATTATTATATATCAACTCAATAATATATTTAGTCATTTAAGTATTTATGAAAATATTATAATAACAAAGAAAAAGGCATATATTATCAAGGCAAGTCCAGTAGACAAGATTCATAATTAAATGTGTGATACGATCACCACCACTAAGCCTAAACCAAAAAATTAAAATAAAACATTAGGAGTAGGAATTTTTTTGTTTCCAGTTTTCTGTATTTCTCATATTATTTATAACCAACATTTTTCTTTATGTTTAGAAGTTAAAATATACATGTATTGAACAAAATTAAAATATTAAAACAATATAGAAGTTATATAAAGCAAAAGAGAAGACCAGTCTCCCCATGTCCCTTCAAACCCATTTTTAACCCAGTTAATTGTTTGCTTTTTTTTTTCCCTGTGTGTGTGTGCATACACATGCACACACACATAGAAAGAGGGAGAACAACAGAAAGGTTCTTATAGGAAAAAAAAAATTTTTTTTAAAGAGAAGTTTATTTCTCATGTTGAATCGCAAACTGAATTCCTGTGGTTTCTGCCCCCTTGTCCTAGTTCTGTTTTTTGAAGTGAAACAAATCAGTTTAATTCCTCAGCCATAAGTCTGGCTATTTTCTTCCAAACTAACATCAACTGATTAATTAGCGCGAATTTATATTGTTTTCAATCAGTTAAATTTTTTTCCTACCAATTGTGCTGTTATGAAAGATAATTCCAGTTGCTTTGCTCTGGTCGAGGGAAAAATAAAAATTCACTTGTAAGGGTTTGTGGAAAAATTTTCCAAAACACAGAAATCATTGACAGTGAATTGAATACATTGAGCTCATTTGATTATAGTTCAGTACAGAGATTAAAGTTCTATGGAAATCTTGCTGGAAATAACATAAAAATAGAACTTAGAACGGCACTGGGGTGGGTAGAACTTAGAAGACATTTTAGTTACAGGATAAAATATATTTAAAGCATAGAAGGGTAACAAGGCATGCGCAAAGCCTCCTGTTACTTTAGGACAACCAAGAATTAACAGGATAATGGTAATAATGGGCCCATCTGTAAGAGAATAAAACCTACAACCACCTGGGGACAAAGTATCACTCTAAACAGCCTATTGGGATCTCTAGGATATAAAATTTTGGAATCCTCAGTCAGTGAACTAATAAAACTACTGCTTTCCTTCCAATATAAATAAACCTTTACCTTTATTGCTGCAATCTGTCAAGAACAGGTGTATATACTTACAGAACTCAGAACATGTTCAACAAGCAAAATAAGTTTGCAACTCTTGTAAAAACCTAAAACTAAAGCCTGAAAATCTCCGTTTCATTGTCCGAAATATAGACACAAGATGACTGTAACCATTTGTAGAGTCTGAGCATCCCAAGGCTGACGGTGAGAAAATGTGAACCACCAACAGCAGTATGGCCCCAGAGCTCAGGGCAGATAGAGCAAACACCTTCCTCAAAGCCCAGTAACGCTAGCCTCTTAATTATCTTGCGCAACACTCTTACTTAACTAAAAATCAAAGGTTGGTCAAAAGCAAAGGTCCCTCTGTCATTTGCTTATGCAGCTTGTCTCTCTGGTTGCCATAGCAACTCCAGCTCTTGTTTGCTGTGCAACCCCCAGAATTCCCAGCTACTTAGGAGTGGGTGGGAACTGCAGAGAACACAGCATACCCTGTGGCCTGACAGGGTTCCTGTCTCCTCTCACCTCTGCGGCAGAGGATCAGAGCAATAACAGCAGCACTCTGCCACATGACTCGGGCAAACCTCTTGGTGCCAATTACGTGGAGGAAAAACAAAATCATCACCATGCCTCTGGGCAGTGCAGTGTCACCACTTGGCTCGCTCAGACTAAAGCAGCAAGCTCGGTGATGGGGATGGAAAAAATTTATGTAGGCAGACCTGACCATATTGCTACTAAATTATTTGCATGTTGTTGGATGGTGTGCCTTCCAGAGGGACCAGAGACCCTGCAAACACACTCCTGTCTATTCCTCAGCCTCATTTCTACACGTGTATCACCAGCAAACAAGAGACACATTTCTCCAAAGAATCACTGACTTGACAGGAAGCCTGCCCACTCACTTGTCTCCTGGTACACCTGGCTATGAAGGAATCCAACTCTGCAATCTCTCCGGCTGTAGAGAACAAAACAGATTCAGAAGTATGACGTTAACAGCCAAATGCTAAAAACGGAGAAGAGCTTTACAGGCCAGTTAAACCAAGGGTTGGACAGCAAGTTCCCGAACAACGAGCAATATGAGGTACAAAACCAGGAAAATAATCCCTCGTTTGTCCCAAATCCAAACCACCTCAGCATACAAATGGTCCCTAGTTATCTGATTGATGAGAAAGATTAGACTGCTAAAGAAGTAAGCTCGTATCACAGAACCGATGCCATTTGATTTAGGGAGATCCGGTTAGTCAGCCGCTGTTAAGTCGGCTCTGACTCCTGGCGACCCCATGTGTACCGGAGTAGAACTGTGCTCCACGGGATTCCCAGGGACCGGTTTTCAGAAGTAGCTCACCAGGGCTTTCTTCCAAGGTGCCTCCAGGTGGGCTAGAGTAGACAAGCTTTGGGTTAGCAGCCAAGCACATTCTATTTGCACCACCGAGGGACTCAAAGCCTGAACCTAGACACACATCATCAAAGCTGCCCCAGAACTGATCCAGAAACCAGGGCAGGGAGCGTGGAGGGGCTTTTTTGGTTATTTGTTTGCCTGCTTGCTTTTAACCTGTTCTTTTCACAAGATAATAAAACCACACAATTCTCTTTAAGGTCGCACTTTTTGGGAAGGCAGTCCTAGGAGAGAAGAAACACGCTAAACGGAAGCCTTCCCATTTCCATTCTTGCTGTCACAGTGATCACATCCCTGTGTGCTGCTTTTACTGAGAAACCCACAGGAAAACCGACATGTCACCTAAGCCTGCCCGTCTGGATGGGTGCTGCGGCACACCATGAATGCCCCAGCCTGCATAGCCCAGGACCGTACCTCCTGCTAGAATCCACCCTATAACCTCAGGACATAGCCAGGGGCTCGGCCTCGGTGAGAGTGTGCAGAATGCAGCAGGCATGCAGACCAGCAGCTGGGGCTTCATCGGACAAGTAAGATGGTCAGTGTTTTAAAAAAAAATACCAAATGAGTAGAAAGAAATTTTGGGAAATGATTCAATAGAAGAGTGAAATTAATTGTTTTTAAAAACAATACTGTAGAAGTTTAGACACATACGAGGCCAAAAGGCTCCAGTCTCACCAGGCATACACATTTATTAAACCACTGAGGCGTCAGCCTTCCCTTCAGGAGTAGCAGAATGTCACTGCTCTACGACAACCTAATCTGCCTTTGATTACTATGTTTAGAGACGGAAAGGGCATAAGTTTTAAGTCTCTTTGGATAGGGAATGACTGGGTTCATCTTGGCGTCTGAAAAACCAAAATATTTAAATTTTCTCTAGCCCTGAAATTTCTTTTCCACTGCTTTTTTTTTTTTTGTATAGGAAAACATATCTGCAATAAGTAAAAGGTATCAATCATTGTGTTACATGAAGGGCTAGTCCCAAGACAAATTGTAAAAGGGGTAAAACCCCTCTTCAGTGTTCTTTTTCCTTGGACGTCCTCTTCTCGCTCAATCCCCTGGCTCAACCTTCACCTCCTTTCAGTACTCCATTGTCCTCACAGGGCCTACTGTCCATTTCTGCTGCTTAATATCACAACGCAATCCAAAAACCCATTCACAAGGACACAACCCAGAGTTCATGTGACACACATACACACTCTCTCACACACAGAAGTGCAGGATACATGTTCTTTCAAAAGAACCTGCACAAGGCAATGATTTCCAAAAGAGACCACCAACGGTGGTATTTAACTCAGGAGAGAGATTCGGGGCCTGTTTGATCCTTCCTAGAAAGATTCCAAGGCACCTTGCAAGAAAAGCCTGACAATCTACTTCCGAAATTTAGCTACTGAAACCCCTATGAAGGACAATTCTACTCTGACACACTTGGAGTTGACTCAGTAGCAACTGGTTTTGTTTTTGGTTATAAAGATTCTCAAATCACACTGCAAAAGTAACATAAAAATACGTGGTCTACAACATGCTCAGACTTCGGCCGGCCTCTTTAGGGACCAAGATAATGGAGAAGAAGAGGGTCTATGAATAAGGGATGAAACTTGAATGGAGACCAGCTATTGGGATTACAGAGAACAGGGATGTCATCTTCCCTTATCAGGAACAAAATCATTCATGAGTCCAATCTAAATTTTCACCTTTACGAACCCCTAGCTGAACCAACTTGTTTGTAATGAAGGTTAACTTGCCTTAACATGATTACTTCAGGAATAAAATTTGTTAACGATTGGAGGGACAGCAGAGGAAACTATTGGCATAGGAAAAAATTATGGGATCATGTAATTTTTGTGGAGTGGGAGGTGTTCAGTTTTACTCTGTAACTTCTAAATGTTTTTGTAAAGTTTTTACCAAACCATTACACTTCCAGTAATGTTTGCTTCTGACCTACCTGACTCGCCACCAAAAAAAGTTGTCACTGGTCAACACCAACTCATGGCGGCCTCATGTGTGTCAGCGTAGAACTGTGCTCCATGAGGTTTTCAATGGTTGATTTTTCAGAAGTAGACCACCAAGCCTTTCCTCTGAGGTGCCACTGGGCAGACTCAAACCTCCAGCCTTTCAGTTAGCAGTTGAGTTCATCAACCAGTTGCACCACCCAGAACTCCATCCAACACCCATTTTTTTTTTTTTAATTTGAAAATCTCAACCTATCTTATCAGCCTCTCATTCTAAGACACTATTCTACTCCTTTCTCACAGCAACTGGTCTCATTAATGGCTGATTATACCTCCTCCCTCTTCTACTGGGACTTGATTATCTCGTATGGATATTTGGTAAAGTGTTCCTTCTCTACAGATGCCTGTTTCCTTCTCATTCCCTAATTACTCTGGTTACTTCTTAACTGTATCCACCAATTGAGGCCTTCCACAATTAGGCAATTCTCAGAATTACCTAGCCTTATGACTATGTCTTCAGATTAAAAATGCCACTAGGAAATAACTTGTTAGAATAGCCAGTATGAACTCAATTTTCTTAGTGGGTCTATTTGGATGCAGCGATCATGACACTACCTGTGTCAACAATGTTTCATCTTATCCAGTGGATACCTTGTGTTCACTGAGGGACTTTTAGGTTGGAAGCCGGCATTCCAAATTTCCATGAAACAATCTTATGGGACAGCAGCATTATTGATGATGTTTCAATAACCCTCAGGTACTTAAAAGATATTTACCAGACACCCAAATACATGACTCTGGGCCAAGAACTCCCCTTAATACCACACAAAGGCCCGATCCTCTTGGGACTTAGAATCTAACGCGGACCTACTACTAGAAGCAGACATGACAACTGCAGTTCAGCATCTTTACTTATAAAGGGGACAAGAATAGCATTGACACCTCTTCTAGCTTAAGACTATTGGTTATATGAACCCTGCGAACGGATCAACTAGTCAGTCCACAAATCTTTATTAAGCAACTACCATATACAACTATTCTGCTCCACGTCGTGAGAAATTTAAAACATTTTAGATATCAGTTCATTTGAAATTTTAGATACACCTAAAATGCATTAGAAGAGACACCTGTGGGTTTAGGGCCTTAGGAAAAGGTACGTGGAGGAGACAGAACTTGCCAGGTGGGCAGGCTTTAACCTGCGGGGATGGGGCGCTGCTGAATCAGGAGAACTAGTGTGAGCAGAGGAGAGACATCCACAGATGCCTTTGACTGCAACAACGGGAGTTTAATATGAGGGACTAATTGGAAAGGTAACTTGGATCAGACCGTGAAATGAAGCTCACAGGCTGCCGAGTGGGGCTTTGAATGTAGTCACTGTAGTGAGGGAACCTTCTGTCCCCTGTGCAATGGTTCACAACCTGTGGGCCCAAGGTTTCTCCACAGATGGTGATTACGTTAAAAAAAACTGGGGCATAACTGAGGATTCATACTGTCTTGGTGGTATCTCTCAAAGGAGGTCATATGAAGAAGCACAGAGTGAGCTTCAACCTACACACACACGTGAGAAATACGAGACGGACATCTAGTCAGCATTTGAGAGTGCACTTCACATGTAAAATGTTAAAAACCACTTCCTTAGTAGCTTGAAAGGCATACTATTCTTCCCTGAAAGTTTAATCCAGCCCTAATATGGAGTGTATACAATAAAAATTCAATAAAAATAAAAAATTCAATATCTGTAATAGAATTTATCTTCCTCAGAGAATAAAAACTAAGTTGCACTATTTTTTGCTCAAAATATACATTCATAACACAAGCCTCTAAGGAGTTCTGGAATAATCCAACCATTTATGTAACCTAAGCTTATGCAAAAAGAAACATGGATATTGAGTTTATTCTGGCAAAATGATGAGTAAAATCTTCCAAACCATGTTGGCTTTAAATCATCTAAGAATTTGAGCTGCAACTGATATCCTGAGACCCCAGGGTTCATCTGGCTTCTTCAGAGGTGCTATTCTGCTCCTTTCTCACAGCAACTGGTCTCATTAATGGCTGATTATACCTCCTCCCTCATCCACTGGGACTTGGTTATCTCATATGGATATTTGGTAAACCGTTCTGTCTCTACTCTCCAGATGCCCTGTGGCCCTGCTTCTCATACAATTGGGACAGCTATGTAATTTGCATGTTTCTCCTGGGGTCTATATTAAAAAGTAAGGTTGACTAAGAAACTTAGGTAACCAAACAGTGTTTCAAAAGGTGTTCAAGTATTTTTTGTGTCAGAGTTGACTGAATGGCAACTGGTTTTTATTGAAGGGAAATAAAGACACTGGGCAAAGTAAGGAGGAAAAAGTCATGGACCAGGAGTGAGAAGACAGAGCGTCCGCTGCTAGTGGGACCTTAGGCACATGACTTCTCTGGGCTTAGAGTCAGAATCTGAAAACAAAGAGTTCAGGTTCGTCAGAAATATATACATGTATGTATGTATGCATGCATGTATGTATGTGTGTGTGTATGTGTGTGGAACCCTTTCTTTACATAAAAACTTAGACAGTAACCCCAGATATTTATTAGATTCATATGTCACCACTTTGGTTTAATTAGGGATAAAGACCTAAGAGCTCCACCAACTCAAATGTCTCCCAGCATGGTCTTCCTCTCTTATGGTTGCCAGATTTAGCAAATAACAATAAAGGACACTCAATTAAATACGGGTTTCAGATAAACAAAAGAACTATTTTTTTAGTGTAAGTCTGTACCACACAATATTTGGGACATACTAAATAAATATTCTTTGTTTACCTGAAATTCCAATTTAACTGGATATTCTGTATGTTATCTTACAGCCCTCCTCACCTCCACATGGCTCTTGCCGTTCTAGGGAATCACAGTTTGAAAATTACACTATTAGATCATCTCTATGACTGTATTCCAACAGCCTAATGACTACGAGGCAGTGAAGAGTCTGAGATTTAAAGTTAGAGACATAGGCAGAAGCCCACAAGCCTCAAATCCAACATTACTCAGTGGTCTTCAGAACTGCGCTTCTCTGAGATTCTGATGTAGTAGCTATGAGGCCAGTGATCCAGCTCCACAGGTTGCTGTGTGATCACCTGAGGTGGCGCAGAAAAGAGCAAAGCCCACTCCAGACAAATACGAGCCAGGCTGCATGCTGCGACGCCAGGGAGAGAATATGCAAAAAACAAAAATAGTTGCTATCACTCATGGTGACCCCACGTGTGACAGAGTAGAACCGTGCTCCACAGGGTTTTCAGTGGCTGAGTTTTTGGAATTAAATCACCAGGCTTTTCTTCTGAGGTGTTTCTGGGTTGACCTGAACTTACAACCTTTCAGTTAGCAACTGAGCAGGTTAATGGCTTGCACCGCCATTAGAATGTAGATGCGCACGTTGACTTGGAATGTTCTCTAATGATGAAAGTCACATTAATATAATAATGTGCCTGCAGAAACAACATACCTGATCACAGAAAAAGCTAACACAAATAATCACTTTAAGACCTTCCCCACAGTCTCACAAGAGATTTTGGTAACTAGGTTTGTAAAGCCACCTTTTCCAGCGGGAGAAACCACGAAGGCTCCAAATAAAAGCATCTTGCTGAAGGCCACAGAGTGGATCGGTAGCAGAAATGGGTCAGAACCAGACTCTCTAGACATAACGCCCTGGAACAGCACTCTGATTTTCACCAGTCAGCAGCGCTAAGGCTTTCAGGTGTGAGCGAAAAAAAAAGTCATTGCAGTTCCTGAAAAGGCATTTTTCTAGTGAAGTGTTCTATTATTCTGTAAAATCCAGGTCCTGTGATAGATTGAAGCAAGCACTGATGAAGTTTCTCATTGGTCTCAGCACCAAGGGTCTCACAGCCAGGTAACCCCTGTGGTTTGTTCCTCAATGGGCAGCTTACATGCAAATTAATTCTTAAAGGGTGTCCCAGTGTTGTCTATCAACTCAGCCTTGACTGAAACATGATGGAAAGACAGAAAAATAAGTCTGTGAGCCCCTAAACAACCAGACAGACCAAAACTGCTGACCTGACCAAGCTCCTGAAAAAGGAATCCACAAACCGTGGTCACTCTGAAGTTAATTATACCAAGGATTTTCAGTTGTTTTCAAGTTCTTTACTAATTACAACAATACGACACTAGCCGTGAAAAAAAGTGTTCAAGTCAGTCTGCTCCCTTTGCAGTTTAATCAGTAGGTCAGTGGTCAGAACCCAAGGACCACACACTTGGAACAGAGCAGCAGTGCACACAGTCTAAACCCCATGAAGGCCCGGTCTGAGCTGCTCCAGCAGATGACGCCAGAACTCTATCCAAGAAGGAATTTCTCCAACAGGTAGGTGCTTTGGGCTTTCAACACCCTGTTATGGATCAGCCTTTGTTCTTTTCTGGGGACTCCCCGAGATAGACAAGGACCCACCCTGCCACACATAAGACAAGCCCAATGTCTGAGGTTGGGGAACTTGTGTTCAAGAAGCTAAATCTACCACAGGCTTGGTGTGATTGGATTTAACGTGGCATCTGGCAAATGGTATTGAGACAGCATTAACTTATCCACACAAGAGGGAGGAGAGACATGTGGGAAGTGTGGAGAGTTTATGAAGTTCCGTTCCTGTCCTCAAGGAGTGTATGTGATTAAGGGGAAGAGAGAACCTGGCATTTGTAGAAAAAGCTCCAGCTTACAGAGGAAGCAGTCACACTGCCTCATTTATCTTCACAATCACTGTTGAATAGGCCAGGCAGGCATGCCTTTGTCCATTTTACGGACAGGAAAACCAAGGCTCAGAGAGGTTAGGAACCTGCCCAAGGTCTCATGGCCACACAGTTTGGCCAGCACTAGCCTGCAGTGTTTAGATCCAGGTCCAGTGCTGCATGCCTTCCCACAAGGCCCCGTCACCATACCCAAGGCTTCTATCTTTGCCATGAGCCTCTGAAGGTTCCTCTTTTTTAAAAACCCTTCCATTTTTACTCCTCCCTCTGCCTCTTCAAGAATCTGAAGAACTTTGCTCCCTTACACCTCCAATGTCTTCAGCTCTCCCTTCTCCAAACTTTTCCCCTTTCTCACAATTACTTAACTGCTTTTGTTTAAAGGACTTTCACTTGACCTTGCCTCCCCCTTCACCAAGCTTCCTCTTCCTTTCCAGCCTTTCATTACTAAACTTCTTACATATGTCCTCCATGCTTGTTTCTCTTTCTTCCTAGTAATATGACTCATAAACTTCATCCTCTATCCTGACTCCCTTCTCACATTTTCTCCATTTCCAATGGCCATTTCTCCAGCACTCTGCTGTTTTATTTCTTGAGCTCCTATGACAGCGTTGGTCACCTTGTCTGTCTGTTAGCTTGATATTACAATATTTTGCCTCCCTTCCCATCTCTTCAGCTTCTCTTTTATTCCTAGTATATGCTAAGAATAAAATACAATGCAAGGTAAATGCCATACCTGCCCTCCCTCTCTTTTTCTTTCCCTTCAGTCTCTAAATATGTATTCTCCCCAAAGTTGTGTACTCCCCAAGGTCAACTGAAGGTCATTAACTCCTTCAATTATCATCTCCATGCTTATGACTCTCAAATCTAGATCCTCCCTATAAAGGCCATAGTCCAATCTGGAAAAGAGACATTTTCATGTGGACATCCTGCTGCGCCTTTGAACCATATATGTACTTAACTAAATTATTATCTTTCTTGTAAAATCAACTTTCCTTCTTGGTTTCCCATTCACAGTCATCTATACTCAAAGCCCTATGATCATTTTTAACCCATCCCACCACCATCACTGTGATCCATTTTCTTATATCCTCATACCTATATTCATCTTCCGGCAAGTTTTTAGTTTATTTTCCTCCAGTTCAACAGATTGTTCTTAAGAGTTTGTGGTGGGTTTTGTTTCTTCTACCACACATTATTCTTGGACGAAGTCAACTGAAAAAGCTACATAGATACATGACAGAGTACAACTGTCCCATAAGGTTTCCAAAAAGTAGCTGGTCGATTCAAACTGCTGACCTTTTGGTTAGCAGCTGAGCTCTTAACCACTGCACAACCCGGGCTCCACTGCCATATATATATATATATATATATATATATATATATATGGAGAAAAACCTTCAGGAGTGTCTGATCTTTCACATCATCAATGAAAACTTTTCCTGAGTTTCAATGTCCTTGAAAATCTACTCCCAATCTTCCTACCCAACCATACAACTAACAGAAATCTTCCGTGCCACTGAGGGTGACATTCTTAGTATCTTCGTGAAGACTGAATGCTTATCAGAGAGAGACTCTATCACAGCACCTGCTAAGGCAGACTGCCTGGGTCAAACCCTGGTCTTCCCACTTACTATATGTATGGCTATGTGTGTGCCTCAGTTTCTCTGCTGGTAAAATGATTCATGTAGTGAAATCCAAAGCTTCATGGCTTACCACGTGTGGTGCAGTGAATTACTTAATATGGCTTTTTTAGCCATGCATGGTCTCATAACTTCCACAAAATGACTGGGTAGACTGTGCAAATAAGGTGCTTGTGGCCCACCAAGGGGACTGGACACCTTCTAATAATGCAAATAATATGCATGAAATCCTTGCAGGGGTGAAACTATGCAAATAAGGTGCATGGAACCCTAAGCAGAAGAAGAGCCAGGGCTGGAGAGCATACTTTGGAGCTGGGATCCCTGCACCGGGAACCTCACAGACCCAGGAGACAGGAGAGCTGTTACACCAGAGATAGCAGGAGATGGCAAGAAGAGGCAGGGAAACAGCAGCAGCAGAACCAGGAAACTGGCATGAGATGGCGCAGTGTGCTACCTGGCCCACGGGGCAAGGTAGCTACAGTGGGTGTGCCAACTCACAGAGTGAGAAAGCTGAGTGCCTTCCAGCCAAGGCTTAGTGGCAGAGTGGGTGCCTCCAGGCACTTGTCCCCAAATTCTTACCCTTCCTTCTAAACCCATTCATCACTGCCTCCAATGTTTTCTTTCTCCATGACAGTGGGTCGCTTTTAGATTCTCACCACCCACCCAACCTGATCCCTGATGACCGTGGCCCAAGTCCTCCCACCTCCCTGGCCAGTGTTCCCGATGCGCCCCCCACCTTCAGTGCTATCGCTGGGTCCTCCGAGGGCCTGTTACATCTTAGCACACCAACCGCTGAAGAGAAGACAAGGTGATGCCACGGGAGATGTGCTCTCGCAACCTCAGCCAACCTCAGCACAGCTCTGCAATCCTTTCCCAGCCCCCAGTGACTTGGTTTTCTCACAGCTACTGCTGGGATGCTGTATAATTCTCCTCAGGACAGAACACCACCCTCATTGACCACTCCACTTTTCTTTCAACTTCCTTCTCACTTCCTATTCTTTTTTAGTGAAAAAAAAATTATTCCCTGTGGAAACCATCCGGCTCACTACTATTCCCACATAGCATATTGTCCAATAGTGTTATTTGGGACAAACCCCCAACTGAAAATAGTAACACTTTGTTTTACTTTTCTATCGTATATAGAGATATAGGTATACATATATAAACCCATTGCCATCAAGTCAATTCCAACTCATAACAACCTTATAGGACAGAGTAGAATTGCCCCATACGGTTTCTTGGGATGTAATCTTTATGGAAGGAGACTGCCACATCTTTCTCCTGTGGAGTGGCTGTTGGGTTTCAACAGCCAAGCTTTTGGTTAGCAGCTGAGTGCTTAACCACTGCAGCTGCAGGGCTCACACATATATCTATACTTTATTATATCTATCAGTGGGTATACATGTCTATCTATGTCACGTTTGTGACCTCATGAGAAGGGATGCCTATGTTCTGGGGCAAAATTTGAGTGTTCTCTCATTTCCTGGCCTAATATAGTCTAATTGCACCACAAATCCTTCTGTGATTTTCAACAACTGTCATGTTCTGGCTAAAATTCCAAACACTGACGGTCTCATTGAAGGCTCAGAAGCCAAAGCCCCAAAGCTTATGAATCAGCAATGTCACAGCAGTAGACCATGACAGGAATCCTGATCAAAAGGGGGAAAATGCAGATCAGAACTTCAAATTCTCATGGAATTCAGCCTTTCTAGAACCATTCAGGCTGGATGAACCCCTGAAGCTTTTGGTCTGAGACCATCTTTAAACATTAAACCAAAAATATCCCCTGAAGTCATCTTTAAACCAAACAATTGTTTAGCTTAATTAGTAAAGAGTGTCTGCCTTGAACACTGTGCTCTTTTAAGATATAATGTTTCTGAAAACAGCAACTACAAAGATTAGTTAGGAAATTTAGAGGAGAGTGAGTTTATGCTAAAGGCAGAGGAACAACTCAGAAAAGGAGGGTAAGAATGATTGCACAACTTAAAGGATGTAACCAATCTCACCGAATTGTACATGTAGAAATCACTGAATTAGTGTATATTCTACTGTGTATATTCTCAACAATAACAACAAAAAAAATAATTAAAAAAAACAAAACGCAGTGGTTGATGGGTCCTAGTTGACTCCAGTATAATCGCCTTAGCACTCTTTGTACACAACTTGTGCACTGGCCAGTAGAGCAAGCTTCCACCTCATCTACGATCTTCAGATCTCTGATAACTTAACATCAGGCCACATGATGCCCCAAATTTCAATATACTTTTCTGATTACTCCAGTGCACACTGACAGGATGCTCTGTGGACAGTGATGGAGCAAACAACATGCTTAGGCTTCATTCACTTGTTTATTTTAAAAATAAACTAATGGTAAGCAAAGGCAATACAATGATAAGACAGGTGTGCTCCTTCTTTTACAGAGTTTAGAATCTAATCAGGGAGACAAAAACCTAAAGAGGCAGTTTCAGTAAAGGATGGCAAATGAGATGATACAGGTGTTCAATTAGATAATGTTCAATTAGATAATGCAATATAAAGTGCTCAGCATGGTCCCAGGTACATGGCAACTGCTCACTGTATGAGAATTTATATAATAAGGGTGCTATGCCAGTGCTTAGGCAGATGATTTAACAGGGACTGGGTGTCAGGGAGGTGTCTTAGAGAAGAAATATTTAAGATGAGACTACTTCTAGAAATCGGCCAATGAAGAGCCTATGGATTACAGCAGTCCAAAGCCATTGTGCAAGGGTCTTCATGAGTCAGGGGCATGGGGACCAGGGCTGACGCAAAAGCAAATAATGCTAGTTCCTGCATGTTGCAAACAGTTAACATGCTAGGCTGCTAAACAAAAGGTTACAGGTTCACATCCACCCAGAGTCTCCTAGGAAGAAAGGCCTGATAATCTACTTCTGAAAATCAGCCGTTGAAAACCCTATGGAGCACAACAGTCTGATCATGGGGACGGAGCAGGACCCGATGGTGTTTTGTCCCCTTGTGGGTGGGGTCCCTGGGAGTCGGGGGCTAACTCGATGGCAGCTAAAAACAACAACAACCAAGGTAGTGTAAGCATTAGACAGCCAGAGGGTGTGGAGTCTGGGTGGACAGGAGGAACCAGTCACAAGGAAGTGTCCTGGGCAGAGGGAGTAGCACATGTCAGTGTCTCGAGGGAAAGTAGAAAGAACAGGTGACTGCAAACAAGCCCTCAGGGCCCAGAGTGTAGGGCTAGGGTGTTAAGATGGAGGCCAAAGAAATAGGTAGAATCCAGCTATGTTCCAGGAACAGAAAGAGGGAAAATTATGGCAGAAACATGGGTTTCCTCTGAATAGCATTCCACTGTAAATATTTAACTAATTCCCATTGATAAACACTTGCTTTAATTCTAGTTTTTGACTACTACAAGTAATGCTAAAAATACCCCGCACATGTATCTTGGCTAAATTTGCAAGTATATATATAAGTCAATTCTTGGCAGCAGGATGATACATGATCAAATAATGCATAGATTAAAATTGAAGGGATAATGACAAATTTTCATAAGAATATGAAATTCTATAAACCTCTCACCAGTACTAGGTGTCATCAAAAGTTTTATTTTTGGCAATCCAAAAGATAAAAATAAATAAAAAATTATTTCTCCCTGTTTTGTGTCTGTCAGTTTGTCATACTGTGGTGGCTTGCGTGTTGCTGTGATGCTGGAAGTTATGCCACCGGTATTCAGGTGCCAGCAGGGTCACCCATGGAGGACAGGTTTCAACTGAGCTTCCAGACTAAGACAGGCTAGGAAGAAGGACCCAGCAGTCTACTTCTGAAAAGCATTAGCCAGTGAAAGCCTTATGAATAGCAGTGGAATGTTGTCTGATACAGTGCCAGAAGATGAGCCCCCCAGGTTGGAAGGCACTCAAAAGATGACTGGGGAAGAGCCGCCTCCTCAAAGTAGAATCAACCTTAATGTCATGGCTGGAGTTAAGCTTTTAGGACCTTCATTTGCTGATGTGGTATGACTCAAAATGAGAAGAAACAGCTGCAAACATCCATTAATAATTAGAACTTGGAACGGACGAAGTATGAGGCTAGGAAAATTGGAAATTGTCAGAAATGAAAAAGGATGCATAAACATCCATATCCTAGGCCTTAGCGATCTGAAATGGACTGGTATTGGCCATTTTGAATCAGACAATCATAGGGTCTACTATGCGAGGAATGACAACTTGAAGAGGAATGGCATTGCATTCATCATCAAAAAGAACATTTCAAGACCCACCCTGAAGTACAACACTGTCAGTGATAGGATAATATCGATACACCTACAAGGAAGACCAGTTAACATGACTACTACTCAAATTTATGCACCAACCACTAAGGTCAAAGAAGAAGAAATTGAAGATTTTTACCAGCTTCTGCAGTCTGAAATTAATGGAACATGCATTCAGGATGCACTGATAATTATTGGTGATTGGAATGTGAAAGTTGGAAACAAAGAACAAGGATCAGTAGTTGGAAAATATGGCCTTGGTGATAGAAATGATGCTAGAGAATGCATAACAGAATTTTGCAAGACCAATGACTTCTTCATTGCAAATAACTTTTTTCACCAACAAAAACAGTGACTATACACATAGACCTCACCAGATAGAACACACAGGAATCAAATCAACTACACCTGTGGAAAGAGATGATGGAAAAGCTCATTATCATCAGTCAGAACAAGACCAAGGGATGACTGTGAAATAGACTATCAATTGCTCATATGCAAATTCAAGTTGAAACTGAAGAAAATTAGAACAAGTCCACGAGAGCCAAAGTACAACCTTGAATGTATCCTACCTGAATTTAGAGACCATCTCAAGAATAGATTTGCTGCATTGAACACTAATGACTGAAGACCAGAGGAGTTGTAGAATGACATCAAGGACATCATACATGAAGAAAGCAAGAGATCATTAAAAAGACAGGAAAGAAAGAAATGGCCAAAATGGATGTCAGAAGAGACTCTGAATCTTTCTCTTGAACGTCGAGCAGCTAAAGCAAAAGGAAGAAATAATGAAGTAAAAGAACTGAACAGAAGATTTCAAAGGGCGGCTCGAGAGGACAAAGTATTATAAGGACATGTGCAAAGAGCTGGAGATAGAAAACCAAAAGGGAAGAACATGCTTGGCATTTCTCAAGGTGAAAGAACTGAAGAAAAAATTCAAAAAATTCAAGCCTTGAGATGAAATACCAAAGGATTCTATAAGGAAAACAGTAAATGACCCAAGAAGCATCAAAAGAAGATGTAATCAACACACAGAGCCACTATGCCAAAAAGAATTGGTCAATGTTCAACCATTTCAGGAGGATGGTGCTGATGGTACTGAATGAAAACCTCCAAGCTGCACTGAAGGCACTGGACAAAAACAAGCCTCCAGGAAATGACAGAATATAAATTGAGATGTCTCAAAAAACAGATGCAGCGCTGGAAGTGCTCACTCCTCCATGTCAAGAAATTTGGAAGACGGTTACCTGGCCAACTGACTAGAAGAGATCCACATTTATGCCTATTCCCAAGAAAGGTGATCCAACAAAATGCAGAAATTATTGAACAATATCATTAATATCATACACAAGTAAAATTTTGCTGAAGATTATTCAAAAGCAGCTGCAGCAGTATATTGACAGGGAACTGCCAGAAATTCAGGCTGGATTCAGAAAAGGACACAGAATCAGGGATATTATTGCTGATGTAAGATGGATCCTAGCTGAAAGCAGAGAATACCTGAAAGATGTTTTTCCTGTGTTTTATTGGCTATGCAAAGGCATTCAACTGTGTGGATCATAACAAATTATGGATAACATTTTGAAGAGTGGAAATTCCAGAACACTAAATTGTGCTCACGAGGAACCTGTACATAGATCAAGAGGCAGTTGTTTGGACAGAACAAGGGGATACTGACCAGTTTAATGTCAGCAAAGGTGTGCGTCAGGGTTGTACCTTTTTACCTTTCCTATTCAATCCGTATGCTAGCAAATAATCTAAGAAGCTGGACTATATGAAGAAGAACTTGGCATCAGGATTGGAGGAAGACTCATCAACAACCTTTGTTATGCAGATGACACAGCCTGCATTATGCAGATCACACAACCGTGCTGAAAGTAAAGAGGGCTTGAAGCACTTACTGATGAACCTCAAAGACCACAGCCTTCAGTATGGATTACACCTCAACATAAAGAAAACAAAAATCCTCACAACTAGACAAATAAGCAACATTATGATAAACGGAGAAAAGATTGAAGTTGTCAGTCAAGGATTTCATTTAACTTAGATCCACAATCAACACCCATGAGAGCAGCTGTCAAGAAATCAAAAGACACACTGCATTGGACAAATCTGCTGCAAAAGGTCTCTTTAAAGTGTTAAAAAGCAAAGATGTCACCTTAAAATTTAAGGTGCGTCTGACCCAAGCCATGGTATTTTCAATCACATGATATGCACGGAAAAGCTTGACAATGAATAAGGAAGACCGAAGAATTGACGCCTTTGAATTGTGGTGTTGGTGAAGAATGTTGAATATATCATGGGCTGCCAAAAGAACAAACAAATCTGTCTTAGAAGGAGTACAACCAGAATTTTCCTTAGAAACAAGGATGGCAAAGCTTCGTCTTACATACTTTGGACATGTTGTCAGGAGGGATCAGATCCTGGAGAAGGACATCATGCTTGGTAAACTACAGGGTCAGTGGAAAAGAAGAAGACCTTTAACAAGATGGCTTGACACAGTGGCTGCAACAATGGGCTCAAGCGTAACAAGGATTGTCAGGATGGCACGGGACCGGGCAGTGTTTCGTTCTGTGGTACATAGGGTCGCTATGAGTCGGAACCAACTCGATGACACCTAACAATAATGACATTTTGGTTTGTTTCTCTAATTATCAATGAGGTTAAGTATGTTGTATATTTATGGTTGATTTGTATTCCTTTTCGTATAAACTGCCAGTTCACAGCCTTTGCATTTTTCCAGTTGGCTCATACTCTTTTTCACATTTATTCATATGAGCTCCTGTACATGGCAGTTTATCTCTTTGCCAGTTATGTGTGTCTGTCAGCTTTTCTTATCACGTTTTTTCCATTCAAATTTTAAGTTTTGTGTAGTCAGATTTATTACTCTTTCCATCCATGACTTCTGGTTTTCATATCACAATTAAAAAGGTCCTGAACATTTAATAAATCAAATTCATTCATGCTTTCTTTTACAACTTTTTTTTTCTTTCACTTTCATTTAAATTACTGATCCATTTGGAATTTATTTTTGCCTGAAGAAATACGAGTTCAGATATTTTTTTCCCAAAACAATTAGAATGCAATTTATTGAACAATTATTCTTCCTATTGATCTAGAAATCCATCTTTTTCATACTCAGCTTCTCCTCTAAAGTGCTTCTGCAGAAGGTGAACAGAGGAGATGCAAGAGGTGAACCAGGCTGAGCCACTGGATTCTCAGAACTCATCTTGCTTTTTCAGCCTTCAGCTCTGCTTGAATGTCATCGGTGACTTTTTTCCATTTATTTATTTGTGTTAGCCTATTTGTTGTTCATATTATTAAGCTTTAGGGGGTGTCTTAGTCTTCTACTGTCACTGTAACAGAAATACGAGAAATGAATGGCTTTAAAGAGCAAAAATTTATTTTGTCATAGCACAGCTCAGGAAGCTAGAAGTCTGAATTTGGGGTGTGGGTCTAGGGAGGGGTCTTTTCTGCCTTTTTCAGCTTCCTACAGGGCCGCTATGAGTCGGAATCGGCTCGACCAGCACTGGGTTTGGGTTTAGTAGCTGGCAATTCTTGGAGTCCTGGATTTGTAGATTCACCTACAAGTGTCTGTCTTCCCCTGTGTCTGCATGTCTGCATCTATGCTGCTGTTTATATAACTCAGAGGTGATTAGGCTTAGGACCCACTCTGTACTGATAAGACCGCCACTAACTGATTAATTGTGTTACGTTATATTGTGTTATGGAAAGTGATTACATTTGATTGCATCCAAAGGTATGGGGTTAGGATTTCAACATCTATTCAGGGGGAGGGTACTCAATCTGCAATGGGGAAATGTTTTGAGCTCTGGTTTCACAGTGCCATCTTAAGCCAGAAGTCTGCAACTATTTACAGAGTGTTTTCTGCAAGGAAGACAGCATGCAGGCACCAAGGTACAGTGGTGCTCCTTGGAAAAACCTATGGGACAGTTCTATTCCAACTGTCAGGACCACTCCCCTTGTTGACTTCACCCTCTAGTAAGGAAGACAGATATTGAAGAAGAAGCTAACTTTAATTAAATAATTGTAATACAGTGTGAAGGAGATATATGAGCTGTAGAGGAGTGAGTACAAAGGAGACCTAATCTAAGGGATCCAGAAAGGTTTCTTTGAGGCAGCAACTTCAGTAAACCCATGCATTAAAGCTTATATGCACTTTATACTCACAAAGGTCTTCTCTTAATGCCTATTCTCTCTAATGTTAAACACTTCTATCATGCTCAGGAACCTGATTTCCATTTTTCATGTGATTAGAAGCAGGAATTCTAGACGTGGAGAAGGAGGGGATGTCTAGAGGCAGACACCCCAACAGCATAAAGCAATGACCAGCAATAGGTTGACAATGAGTGAGAAGGCTGGAATACTGGAGAGGCAGACAGAGAAGGCAGCAAGTGGAGCCGTCATCTAGGGTGAGGGCATAAGACCTCTCATTCTTCATTAGCTCCTTAAGCTGTCACTGGTGATAGAAAAGAGTAAGAATTGAAAATCATGATGATTAATCAGAGTAATTAGGAAAAGCCTAAATGAAGTTCTATAACCCCTCTGCTAAAGATTGTCATCCCAAATGGCTAGAATATTTTTTTGAAACTTAGGGAATTGCATTGCTATTACCCTGAAAATTAAATGATACGGAACACTACATTGCCTGGCAAGCCTGGTGAAGACAGATTTCCTAACAGAGAGCTCTGAAGTGGCATTGACCCTTTTCCTACGGACTCACCTACTCCCAGCCTGCGATGGGGTGATCCACACCTTCCACCTCAACCAGGGAGCAGATGTAACACTGTGTGTGCCTGTGTGTGTGCATGTGTATGTGCGTGTGTGCATGTATGTGTGTGTGTGCCTGTGTATGTGTGCCTGTGTATGCCTGTGTGTGCCTATATGTGTGCACGTATAAATGTGTGCATGCATGTGTGCGCATGTGTGTGTGTGCGTGCCTGTGTGTGTAGGGTAACTGTACTCTGCATGTTAGAAACAGAACGCATACAACCCTAACAGACCAGATGTTATGTTTTTCTATCCCTAGGTTTTGCAAGGGGCCTAGGTGTGTAGTCACCAGTAAAACAAAACAAGTTTCTAAAACAAGACAAGGCAAACTAAATTAACAACTGTTGAGTGCTCTCAAGCTAGGATACTGTAGAGGCTGGCTCCCCTAATCACTGCTAGCTTGACAAATGGTCTCATATTAGTTGCCTGGAAGATTGCCTTCTCAGCATACAGCTCAAAATTTTATTAAATAATTCCTTGGGGAAATAAGATTTTATACACAAAATGTTGCTTTATAAATAATTTGTCAGTAATGTATAGTAATGCATACATTCATAAGCCATGGTGATCAGAAACCATGAATTGACTAGATATAACTTTCTCTGAAGGTGCAGTAAAAGAATCTTTTTGAATCAAGCCCAGACGGGCTTTAAAATCCAAAGTGTGTGTTCCCCAAAATACAAAAACAATCATATTTTACATATTTTACAATGTTAAAATACTTGTACATATAACATACACTCACAGACATACCAATACTAATTAGCTGTTGTCACTGGCACTTAATGGGGTTTGAAGTAACCAGACCACCCTGGCCTCAGAATGGTATTTCCAGAAAAAGGGTACCATACATGCTGTTGTTCAGTAACTCCAACCACAGTGATATTGGCAGAGATGGTTTCTTTCTCCTAAACTCAGAGAAGAAAAAGTAACTAGATAGAAACTACAACTCTAAAAATATTAGAGAAATCAGGACAGTGACACAGTAGGAAATCCAGTGTATTTCCTGCCGGCTTTGAAGGAGGTGTTCTCAGGCCAAGATTGCAGGCTGCTTCATTCCCCTGTGAGATAAGCATAAAAGAGAACTGAGAGGGAGCAGGTGAAATGTAATCAAATATTTGCCAGTTCTAGGGTCAATTCAATGATCTAGAGCAGCTGATATAAAAATGATGGAGACAGTCTATGCCTCTGAGAGACTTACTTTCTAATGGAAACCTGGGTTCCAATCAAAATAACTGTCAGGTCCAAACTAGAATGATTAAATTTCTGTTAGTCATAGAGACAGTGGCCCATACAAAAGGGCAACTGGGCTCTTTCCCAAAGGACTACACGGCATAGCTGGGTGCGGAAGGTGGGAATCTATGTACATGGGTAGCAACATAGGCCAGCTAGGCAACACAGAGGGCAGAAGTTAGCAAACAGGTGGACAGGCAGGTTGGCAGGCAGAAGAGTCTGACAGAAAGGTGAAGAACACAAGGCTAACACAAAGTCCAAGGCAAGGATCAGTTGCCCAGGAGTCCATGGGAATGAAGTGGCATCACCCAGGAAATAATGAGCACATAGAATTGTGAGATGCTTTTTTCCCCAGCTTCTGGGATTGTGTGGGCTCCCTGACAGGGACCCAAAACCAATCCCACTGCCACTGAGTTGATTCTGACTCATAGCAACCCATAGGACAGAGCAGAACTGTCGCACAGGGTTTCTGAAGCTGTAAATCTTTACGGAAGCAGAGCCAGTGCAAATTCCAGGAGGACTGGGCTAAGACGTACGGGTGGAAACAAGCAAAGACCACACTGGCAAAGAAGGGGCATTTAGGCACCAAGGGCCAGCGGCTCTTGGTAAACAAATTCCAGTTCTAGGGTAATTTTCTGAACTTTACACTTTTTTTTCTTTTTTTTACACTGGTGGAAAGGAAGCGGGCAGTTTCCCTGCATGTTTCAGACAGTACCTTGGAATTCTGGGAACATGACTAGCTTGTCCTGAGCTGGAACATTGCTGTTTGCTCCTTGGAGTCTCCATAAGTGGGAATGACAAAAGATAAACAGTAAGAGATCAACTTCAGGACGTAGGGCTATCCCAGAGCGCTCTTAGAAATTTGTCCTCTGGGAGATTGTCAATGCCTGCCAGAATGTGAAGCCTCTATAGAAAGAAATGTGTTTAACATTGCTACCCCAGCATTTCTGGAAACTTTTTGGCTGTAGAAACTTTTCTTCTTGTAACATCTATGAAATATCTTTCAGATTGAAAGACATTTAGGAAGCACATGTTGACTGCATTTTGCCTATTCTTATGGATTTCTACTTATTTCAGATGTTAATTCTTCACATACCACACATGGGAAATAAAAATCCATTGGAGCTATCACAGCCCAAAAGCCAATGTCGCCACACAGTCAATCACCCTTCCTTCTTCTAGCAGTGACTCCTGAGAGTGAGGGCAGGGACTACAGCAGTCTTGAGCCTCTCGGTTCCCAAGTATGCTTCTTGCCCCAGCATCTAAGGCTTCCATAGTTTTCAAAAGAACCAAGATCTTCTACCCCCTACCCAGTGTGGAGGATGTTTTAAAAAAAAAAAAATATGTTTAAAGAGTCCCTAAAACCAGTCGCCAGTGAGTCAACTCTGACTCGTGGTGACCCCATCTATATGAGAGCAGAACTGTGTTCTACAGGGTTTTTAATGGCTGATTTTTTGGAAGTAGATCGCCAGGCCATTCTTCAGAGGTGCCTCTGGGCGAACTCAAACCTCTAACCTTTCAGTTAGCAGATGAGCGTGTTAACAATTTGTGTCATCCAAATAGTTGCTGCCTTAAGGCTAAAGGGACAAACCCGAATCCTTCCCCTTCTTTCCTGATCTCCAAACACACACACTCATACCAGCCTCCAGTCACTCACTGCTAGCTCCAGTGGTTCAAGGAGAAGACATTAACACGCTAGGGTGCCTCTCAGGATGTGGTAGATAGCCCTTCAGCAACATTTGGCAACTAGGCTGGGGGCCTGGGCTAAGTGTCACTTTTCAGATTTTTTTTTTCTCCTAAGCATTTCGGCTTCCTGGTTTTTGGAGAAGAGATTTCCCACCTCTACTGGATGGCACTGGGTGGGTTTATGATGATTTATTTGATTTCTCTAGTTAAGGGGAACAATACATTTATGGGTGGGGTCCTAACTACCTAAACAGTCCTCGGCTTCCAGGAATCCCTCCCACACTCCCAGCCTCCTAGCTTCCAAGAAGGCTTAATGGATTCTTGGCTGTAAGTATTTGCCAGTTTGGTTCACTTGGATTCCAAATGGCATCCACTTAAAATCGCCAAAGGGCACTTAGGCAGAATAACTGCCTCTCAAACTACCAACACTTTGCTTAGGTGGTAGGAGGTTACACTAATGTGAAAAACATTTGAAAAAGTGAAGGAAAAGCTGAGATGACAGTCAACCCAGGCACTAAATTTCACTAGCACGTCCAGCATTTATTTATTCAAGTCATAGAGGTTGATAGCCTAATGTCACTTAGTACATGCTCAGTGATGACAACCACCAGCTGACCAACCCTGCTTCATGTATATCTATTTGCTTCCTTAAATCCAAACCAAGCTTCAACCTTACAATTCTTAAACTTTTAATATCCTCATTTTATAATCTGGAACTTGTAAGTAGGGGAGGGGTTTTTTAAAAGGAGGTGACATTTAAGATGCAAGTCTCCTTTCAATTCCATGCTTGCTGATGACAGTGCCCCTTACTAATGTGCAGCTCTTTAGAGGTGGTGACTTCCTCCCGAAAGTGTCACACTAGCAATAAAGCTATCCAATACAGCAGAGGAAATAAAATACATATTGGGATGAAACTGCACTAAGACACAAGGCACCATGAAATCTACATTTAAAGAGTTACTTGTGTAGTCTTTTAATTTTTATCGTTAAAAGTAATTCTGTATTAGAAGTATATTTCCCAGTAGCCCTTTTTTTGAGTTCTCACTACTTACTGTACAATATAAAGCCTTTACATTCGTCATTTAATTTTCAAAACTCTAAGATTCCTTTGTCTAAGCCCTGCTCCCTCTTTATACAAAAAGAGATTTCAGCTGCACATAACTTATACATCTGGTCTTGTGTAGAGGCTGGATTGGAGGCAGGCACAAGGAGAAGGAAGGACAATTTAAGAGACAATTACAGTAGCCCAGGCAAGAGATTCCTACAATTTTTTATTTACTTCTAGAGACCTGAAATGGTTTCACATTCCCTTGTCAGGACAGAAGGGCTGAGGAGTCAGCATTCTCTCTAGATGTTTTTGCTGTCACCCAAGCTGCAAATTCATTTTTTATTTGAGCATTGAAAAATGTCCAATTTTTTTAAGGTTGGCTTTTGTTATAAACCTTCATGGTGGAAAACCCTCAAATGGTGCCAAGCACAATTTTCTCTATAGGCTAGTCCTTCTCTACCCAGGTGATGTTATTTCTCATGCCACAGTACCCAGGTCCATTCTGGGCACTTCCCTTAAAACCCTGGAGGGGCTCTGCCTCCCGCCATAGCCCAAGAAGACCCAGCGTGGACCCCAGACCCATCTCCACTTGCCTCAAATACCTCCTGCCGCCTGCCATGGCCCCAAGGGGACCCAGCCCAGACCCCAGGCCCCATCCCACTGGACACAGATCCTTCCCGCTGCCTGCCACAGGCCTAAGGGAACATGGCCTGGAACCTAAACCCTGCTCTGCCAGCTCCGGACCCCTCTTGCCACCTGACATGGCCCCAAGGTAACCCAGCCTAGATCCTAGGACCCTTCCCGCTACCCACCATAGCCCTGAGCAGACCTGAGTTATGTGGGACACTATCAAGAGGGACAATGTACACATGATTGAAATTTCAGAACAGGAAGAGACCAAAAAAAAAAAAAAAAAAACACAGAGAGAATTTTTTGAAAATTTGCTGACAGAAAACTTCCCTAGTATCATTAAAGACAAGAAGGTTTTCATCCAGGAAGCTCAACGTACCACATATAGGATAGACCCCAAAAGAAAGTCACCAAGACATATCATAATCTCACTTGTCAAAACCAAAGACAAAGAAAGAATCCTGAGGGCAGTTCAAGAAAAATGAAAAGCCACATACAAAAGGAAAACAATGAGGCTAAGCTCTGATTACTCAGCAGAAACCATGCAGGCAAAAAGGCAATGGGATGACATATGTAAGACCTTGAAAGAAAAAAAAAACTGCCAACCAAGAATCATATATCCTGCAAAACTATTTCTTAAATATTATGGCAAAATTAGGGCATTTCCAGATAAACAGAAATTAAAATAATATGTAAAAACCAAACTTACAAGAATTATTAAAGGGAGTTCCTCAGTTAGAGAACCAACAACATCAGACAACAACTTGAATCTAAGACACAGGTTAGTATCAGCCAAATTCTGACAAAGGCAATGAACTCTCAAGTATAAAACAGAATGAAAAGATTCCAAACAGGGAACGAGAGATGTCAATCTGTAAATGATGACAATGTCAGAACAATAAAAAGAGGAATACACAGTAAAGGCATAGAACTTTTAAATGGAGAGGAAGTCAAGGTGATATCAAGTAATAAAAGACTGGTTCAAATTCAGGGAGATGAAGATGAATTTCAAGGTACCCACAAAGAAAGTTAACAAGCCTACTCATCAAAATAAAGAAGAAAAACAAAGTCTCGGTAAACACAAAAACAAAAAACTGAAAAGAAATTTCACAACAAAAGAAGCTCAGCACAAGAGTGTAAGGGGAACAAAGAAAAAGTCAGAACCACACACAAAAAAAGCACTACAAATGACAGCAATAAACTCACACCTATTGATAATCACACTGAATGTAAATGGCTTAAATGCACCTGCAAAAAGACAGAGGGTGACAGAATGGATAAAAACACATGAGCCATAAATATGTTCTTTACAGAGACACATCTTAGAAACAAGACAAAAATATATTACAAATCAAAGGATGGAAAAAATATATCAATCAAACAGGAAGCAAAAAAGAGCAGGAGTGGCAATAGTAACCTCAGATAAAATATGCTTTAAGGCAAAATTGACCATAAAAGACAAGGAAGGACATTATATAATTATTAAAGGGACAATCTGCCATGATGACATACCCATAATAAATGTGTATGCACCCAATGACAGGGCTCCAAAATACGTAAAAACAAACTGTAACAGTTCCAGAGTAATGGTAGGGACTTCAACACACCAGTCTTGGTAAAGGACAGAGCATCTGAAAAGAAACTGAGCAAAGATACAGAAGATACAAAGACCACAATCAACCATCTTGACCACATACACATATATAGAACACTCAACAGCAGCACAGTATACATTTTTTTCCAACGCACATGGAACATTCCCCAGAGTAGACCACATCTTAGGCCATACATGAACTCTCAACAAAATCCGAAGTATTGAAATAATACAAAGCATCTTCTCTGATCAGAATGCCATAGAAGTAGAAATTAATAACAGGAAGAGCAAAGGAAAAAAAATCAAATAAATGGAAAGCAAATAACACCTTGCTAAAAAATCACTGGGTAATAGAAGAAATCAAAGATCGAATCAAAAAATTTCTAGGATCAAATGAGAATTAAAACACGTCACACAAAAACTTTGGGACATAGCAAAGGCAGTGCTCAGAGGTCAATTTTTAGCAATAGATATACATATCAAAAAAGAAGAAAGGGAGGGACAACATCAAAATGTTAGTGTGTTATTAGTTAGTAGATAAGAACTGCTTTAGGTGAAGGGAAGGACAATACTCAATACATGGAAGGTCAGCTCAACTGGACTGGACCAAAAGCAAAGAAGTTTCCAGGATAAACTGAAGGCTTCAAAGGTCAGGGGAGCAAGGACGGGGGTTTGGGGACCATGGTTTAAGGGGACTTCTAAGTCAATTGGCAAAATAATTCTATTATGAAAACATTCTGCATCCCACTTTGAAATGTGGCGTCTGGGGTCTTAAATGCTAACAAGCGGCCATCTAAGATGCATCAATTGGTCTCAACCCACCTGGAGCAAAGGAGAATGAAGAACACCAAGGTCGCACGATAACTAAGAGCCCAAGAGACAGAAAGGACCACATGAACCAGAGACCTACATCATCCTAAGACCAGAAGAACTAGTTGGTGCCCGGCCACAACCAATGACTGCCCTGACAGGGAGCACAACAGAGAACCCCAGAGGGAGCAAGAGATCAGTGGGATGCAGACCCCAAATTCTCACAAAGAGACCATACTTAATGGTCTGACTGAGACTAGAGGAATCCCGGTGGTCATGGTCCCCAAACCTTCTGTTGGCCCAGGACAGGAACCATTCCCGAAGACAACTCATCAGACATGAAAGGGACTGGACAGTGGGTAGGAGAGAGATGCTGATGAAGAGTGAGCTATTTGTATCAGGTGGACACTTGAGACTGTGTTGGCATCTCCAGTCTGGAGAGGGGATGGCAGGATAGAGAGAGTTGGAAGCTGGCAAAAATGTCACGAAAGGAGAGATTGGAAGGGCTGACTCATTAGGGGGAGAGCAAGTGGGAGTACGGAGTAAGGTGTATATAAAAACTTATATGTGACAGTTTGACTTGATTTGTAAACGTTCACTTGAAGCTCGATAAAAGTTAATAAAAAAAAAAGTTAGTGTGACAACTTGAACAAATAGAAAGAGAACAGCAAAAGAAGCCCATATACACCAAAAGAAAGGAAATAATAAATATCAGAGCAGAAATAAATAAAATAGAGAAACAGAAAAATAACAGAAAGAATCAACCACTGGCCAAATTGACAAAAGAAAAACAGGAGAGAATGCAAATAACCTAAATAAGAAATGAAATGCGGGACATTACAACAGACCCAACTGAAATAAAAAGGATCATAAGAGACTACTATCAAAAACTGTACTCCAGCAAATTTGAAAACCTTGAGGAAATGGATAAATTTCTAGAAACACACTGCCTACCTAAACTAACACAAACTGAGGTCAAAAATCTGAATAGACCCATAACAAGAGAAGAAATTGAAAAGGTAATAAAAAGAATCACAACAATAAAAAAAAATAGTCCAGCACAGATAGCTTCAATGGAGAATTCTACCAAACATCCAGAGAAGAGCTCACACCTGTACAACTCAAACTACTTCGGAACACAGAAAAGGAATGGATACTTCCAAATTCTTTCTATGAAGGCAGCATAACCCTAATACCAAAACCTGGCAAAGACATCACACAAAAAAAGAAAATTATAGAGCAATAGCTCTCTTCAATATAGATGCAAAAATTCTCAACAAAATTCTAGCCAATAGAATTCAGCACCATATTAAAAAAAAGAAAACACCCCGACCAAGTGGGATTCATACCAGGTATGAATTTATGAATGGTTGGCTTAACATTAGAAAATCAATCAGTGTAATCAACCACATAAATAAAACAGAAGAATCACATGATATCTGAATCAACACAGAAAAGGCATTTGACAAAGTCCAATACCCATTCCTGGTGGCATAGTGGTTAAGAGCTATGGCTGCTAACCAAAAGGTTGGCAGTTCAAATCCACCAGGGGCTCCTTGGAAACTCTGTGGTGCAGTTCTACTCTGTACTATAGGGTCACTATGAGTTGGAATCGACTTAACGACAACGGCTATGGTTTCTTTTTTGAAACGCTCATTCCTGATAAAAACTCTCATTAAGATAGAAATAGATGGGAAATTCCTCAACATAATAAGGGTATCTATACAAAACCAAGAGCCATCACCATTCTTAACAGACAGAGGCTGAAAGCATTGCCCCTGAGAATGAGAACAAGACAAGGATGCCCTTCATCTCCACTCCTATTTAACATTGTGCTGGAAGTCCTAGCTAGAGCAATAAGGCAAGAAAAAGAAATAATGGGCATTCAAATTGGTAAGGAAAAGTAAAACTATCCCTATTCGATGGCACTGGTTTTTTTTCTGGGATTCATGGATGATATAAAAAAATACATAAAGAACCCTAAAAATTCCACAAGAAAACTACTGAAACTAATAGATTCAGCAGAGTAGCAGGATACAAGATCAACATACAAAAACCAGTTGGATTCCTATATACCAATAAAGAGAACTACGAAAAGGAAATCAGGAAAGCTATACCACTTATAATAGCCCCTAAAAACAAACAAACAAACAAAACTTAGGAGTAAATCTAACCAGGGACATAAAACACCTATACAAAGAAAACTATAAAACAGTACTGCACACCAAAAGAGACCTGCGTAAATGGGAAAACACACCATGTTCATGGATAGGTGGACTCAACGCTGTGAAAATGTCAATACTACCCAATGCCATCTACAAATACAATGCAATCCCAATCCAAATATTAAGTAAGAGCATTCTTTAACAAGATGGAACAATTAACCATTAACTTTATATGGAAAGGAAAGAGGCCCCAGATAAGTAAAGCACTATGGAAGAAGAACAAAGTAGTAGGCATTGTACTACCTGACCTCAGAACATACTGTACAGCTACAGTAGTCAATACAGCCTAGTACTGGTACAATGACAGACGCATTGACCAAAAGAACAGAATTGAGAACCCAGATGTAAATCCATCTACCTACAGCCATCTGATCTTTGACAAAGGCCAAAAGTCCATTAAGTGGGAAAAAGATAGTCTTTTTAACAAATAGTGCTGGCACAACTGGATGTTCATCTGTAAAAAAAAATGAAACAGGACCCATATCTCGCACCATATACAAAAACTAATTTAAAATGTAGCCAACACCTAAATATAAAACCAAAAACTATAAAGATCACAGAAGTAAAAATAGGACCAACTCTAGAGGTCCTAACACATGGAATAAACAGGATACAAACCATAATTAACGATACACAAACACCAAAAAATATGCTAGATAACAGGGATCTTCTAAAAATTAAACATTTATGCTCATCATAAAACTTCACCAAAAGAGTAAAAAGAGAATCTACAGACTGGGAAAATAATTTTGGTTATGACATATCCAATGAAGATCTAATCACTAAAATCTATAGGAAAACCCAACACCTCTACAATATCTGACTGTGGTGAGTGGCACATGGGTCTTAAAAGCCTGTGAGCAGCCATCTAAGATATAACTATTGGTCTCATCCCAGCTGGAGCAAAGAAGAATGAAGAAAACCAAAAACACAAGGGAAAGATCAGTCCCAAGGACTAATGGATCAAAACTACCTCAACCTCCTTCAGACTGAGCCCAGTATCACCGCCCACTGCTCTGGTAGGGATCACAATACAGGGTCCTGGGCAGAGCAAAGAGCCCTGCTGGCACAGTGGTTAAGAGCTCGGCTGCTAACCAAAAGGTCGGCAGTTCAAATCTACCAATAGCTCATCAGAAACCCTATGGGGGTAGTTCTACTCTGTCCTATAGTGTGGTTACGAGTCAGAATCAACTTGACAGCAATGGTGGCTTTGGACAGAGTGGGAGAAAAATATAGAACAAAATTCAAATTCACAAAAAAAAAAAAAAAAAGCAGGCTGTCTGGTCTGAGAGACTGGAAAAATCCCAAGAGTATGGACACCCTTTTCACTCAGTACTGGAGTCACTCCTGAGGTTCACCCTTCAGCAAAAGACTGGACAGGTCTAGGGCAATTCTACTGTGTTCTGTAGGGTCGCCATGAATCAGAACTGACTCATGGCAATGGGTTACAGGACCAATAATAACACAAGAAAGGAATGTTCAATCGTGTATTCAAAACTAATGGACACACCAGTCCTAAAGCAAAGACGAGAAGGCAGGAGGTGACAGGAAAACTGGATGAATGGAAACACGGAACCTGGGGTGGAGAAGGGGAGAGTGTTGACGTTTCATGGGGTTGGCAACTAATCTCACAAACAATTTGTGTATTAACTGTTTAATGAGAAACCAATTTGCCCTGCAAACTTTCATTTAAAGTACAGTTAAAAAAAAAAAAAAAACAGAAGAAGCAGCAGCCAACGCTTAGTATCAGTTATCTGAGTCATTTGCCTAGAAGAAATGTTGCTGAGGAAAAAAAAAAAGAATCCTGGAGGGGCTGCTGTTCATAGTGTTTCCAGGTTCCAATACATTGCTTGTTTCCTTGTTACTCCCCCTTTACAGGGAAGCCCATTCCTCTACCCAAGTATGCCCCCCTTACCTCCTAAGTTCAGGTAAGAAGCTGCCTCCTCTCTGCAGTCTTCCTTGCCAACCCAGAGCTCTCCTTCTTGTACTCCTACTGGCCTTACGGAGTCCCTGGGTGATGCAAACGGTTACTTGAAACGGTGGAGGCTCATGTCCACCCAGAGGTACTTCAGAAGAAAGACCTGGCCATCTACTTCCAAAAACTCAGACACTGAAAACCCTGATGGAGCACAGTTCTACTCTGACACATATGCATCCCCATAAGTCAAAATCAACTTGATGGCAACTGGTTTGAGCCCAATAAGATTCCATTCAGGGTTATTTTTTTCGCTGCTTATCCTAGCTGAGTTCCTCTATTGCCCATTAGAGTGCAAGTTTCTTGAGAGCAGAGCAACTTTTATTTCGTATTCGTCCCACTCCAGGGCCCAACAGGAAGCCACCAGCATAGATCTGTGATAAATAGCTCAGAAATAATGGGCAGCAGTCTCTCAGTCAGTGCATCTTCTATTGCCGCAGTTTCACACTCTCCATAATTTTTTATGTTGCAAGCACAGCCAAGCATGCCCAGAGAGGCTACCGGGCCACCTCTGTCCTTGACACTGCAGCACAGGCCACAGCGGCTCACGCCTGGTCTGACCAGAGACATATACATCGCTGGGACCCTCTTGTGGTCCATTCTCCCCACTACTCCCTTTGCCAAGCTAACTCATGCGCATCGTTTTTTTTAGATTTAGCCGGAGGCTTGCCATCTTCTGGGAAGCCTTCTTGTCCCCCAAGGCTGGGTGGGGTATACCACCTAAATGCTCTCATTAGCCGTATTACATAGGGTCACTGGAGTGACGCCTCAAGCAGCCTGAGGGCAAGGAGAGGCACGCAGTTTTTCCTGCCAGGTAGTACAGTTCCTGGCACATGATATGACGTTCAATAAATATTTGTTGAAAGAAATGAATAAATAGACAGCAAAAGAGCAGTTAGAACGTAGTCCAGCCAAAATCTTTGAAAAGACCTTGGCCAGGGCCTAGCCCAGCTTCTCTATGAGTCAGTGTCTTCTGACTGAGATCCCCTAAAGCCCACCGGCCCCATGAAATATGGACCTTAGAATCCTCACTATGTGGTTGTGTTCACCCTTCTTTTTGCCCAGTCTCTCTCTCTAGCATACTTGGGTCGCATTGTGGGCAGGATCACCCAAACACGCCATTGGCTTCCCAACCCCAGCACCGGAGGGAGAGGCCCTTTGCCAGTTCATGAAATGAACATGCCTCCACAACCTCACTCCCTACCTACAGGAAAGGAGATTCGGGCTGAGTACACACTGGCACGTTTACTTGTCTTTCTGTTTGATGAAGCAAAATTCTTTCAAAAGGGTTCCACCACCACTATTTGCCGTCAAGCTGACTGACTTATGGCGGCCCCATGTGTGTCAGAGTAGAACTGTGGAACTGTGCTCCCTAGGATTTTTTTGGAAGTAGATTACCAGGCCTTTTTTCTGAAATACCTCTGGATGGATTCAAACCTCCAACCTTTTAGTTAACAACTACATGTGTTTAACCATTTGTATCACCCAGGAACTCCTTCAAAAGGAATGCTGTTTTTGTTGTTTTTGCCATCAAGCAGATCCCCACTCTGTCAACCCTAAGTGTGCAGAGTAGAACTGTGCTCCACAGGGTTTTCAAGGCTTGACCTTCCATAATCAGATCACCAGGCCTGTCTTTCAAGGTGCCCCTGGGTGGGTTTGAACCAAGACTCTTTCAGTTTCTAGTCAAGTGTTTAACTGTTTGTGCCACCAGGGACTCCAGGTCTTTTTTCAGTCCTGTTCTTTAATGAACCAAGCTTTAATGTTTAAGAAGCATTCACTGGGCGCAGTAGTAATGTCTTATATACACACCTGTCATATCTCATGCTTTGTCCAAACACTCTATACCCATCACCTCCTGGGATCTCAAGGCACACTTAACAGGATGTGCTCAAAGTCATATAGTTAGTGACAGAGCAGGGACAAGAAGAGAATCAAGTTTCCCTGACTGCTAACCCACCACCCTGTCCTCCTCAGCCCAGTGAACCTACAAAGTGGCAGAGCCTTAAAAGTTGGGCAATGTTCATTCCCCTCTGCTTTTAACTTTGTGTGAACTGCACTTAGTTAAATTCAGAGCCCCTGTTGTGTGGGTCAACGGTTCACACATAGGAAGCCCTGGAGACCAGGACACCTACTATTACTAGTCAAGTTGTTGGCCAGAATCAGGTGCCTTCTAGGTCCACTCTGTGTTGATTTAAAGCAAAGCACAGTTGTTTTAAATGTTAACAAGTTGCTGATGACATTCACTGCCGTCTCCCTTCAGAGATGGGTGATGTTCAAAAGGTTTGGCAGCTCCATTGAAGCTTCTCCACACTGATCTAAGCTGCTTTGGCCTGAAAATTCTGTCAATCCTGAAAGGGCAGGCTGTCTCCTAAGACTTCCTTTGTGTGTCCTGGTGGAGGACAGGTCAGAAATCACGCTCCAGAAGAAAGAGTTGGCTCACCCCATCAGGTGCTGTATACCAGCTTTCAGACATCAAGCTGCCTGCTGAACAAAGGGCTGGGCCAAATTTTCAGGCCTGGGATGAGTTTAGGCTCTCTTGGTATTCTACTCAAGACAAGCTTCCTTTCTCCTCTTTTGGGATACACAGAAGTGGTGTCTCACACCCTGGCTTCGTTTTTCACTTGGGAACCAGTCCTGAAGGAAGATATATTGGAGTAACTGGAGCTCCTACCTGTTCCCCAGCGCTTATTCTGGAGAGTTAGTATTGCTAGTGACTGGGTGTGCCAGGCTAAAGGCCAGGTCCTTGGCCACACTGGGCCATTTGAGCCACAGCAGAGGAGTCAGAAGGAAGGGCCATAATCAGCCACCCAGGCAGACAGATGGGGCTGTTAGACACCCAACGTCAGGCAGGCCAAAGACAGATAACAATGCAGCAGAGATTGAGCACTTTCCCAGAGCTTTGTTGGATAGGTCCAGAGTCTTGGGTGAACAGAAAGATATGAGACAAAGTGCATTGGGGAGCAGGAAATCCTCAGATGTCATCCAACCCTAAAATTCCAGATTGTTCATTTTCCTTCCTAACATGTTGATGCCATCAAGGGACAAGACAAAGTCCGTGCACACAGTCCATATGCTTGCTGGTGCCCTAATGCTACAGCGGAGAGGCCGAGCCTCCCAGGTTCCCAACTCCCCCGCAGCTGCCCACCTGCCCACTCCTTATTAAGGGCTGCACTGAGAACCCAGGAGAACCAGAAGGTCACTGGTATGAGAGCCCAGGAGAACCAGGGGGGTCACTGGCACTGATAGCCCAGGGGAACCAGGAGGTCACTGGCACTGAGAGCCCAAGAGAACCAGGAGGTCACTGGTGTGAGAGCCCAGGAGAACCAGGGGGTCACTGGTGTGAGAGCCCAGAAGAACCAGGGGGATACTGGCACCGAGAGCCCAGGAGAACCAGGGGGTCACTGGCACTGAGAGCCCAGGAGAACCAGGGGGTCATTGGCAGCAATGTTGGTATCTACTTTCTCCACCTGCCATCTTGCCTTAGTCAGCCTAATCCATTTTCTGCTTCAAACTTGAAAACAAATTTAAAGATCAGCTGGATGACACAATCCTATGAAAAGGGGCTTTTCTCTATATCTGGAAAAATCCCATGTTGACTTAATCCTTGTTTTTAGTATACTCCTTGGGAGTCAGCTCTCAGGAGGAGGGGATGGTGTTTCCCACATTACAGACCCTTTAAAATGGCAACTAGTTAAAAGTAACATGGAGGCCACTGGGCATTCCTGGGTCCCATCCCTAAGCCGTGACAGAGTGCGCTCTGCAAATGGCCATTCTGTCCAGCGTGCCTAGGGGTTTCATTTTGGGTATCAAGGTGCCTGAAACTGACCGTTGCTCTTGTAGCTCTGGTCGCATTAAGCTATGCGGCCACTCTATGGAAATCTCTGACCTTTGAAATCATTTAAATATACCCAGAAGGCATATGTGGCCTTCCCTTCTAGCTTCTACTCCCCACCTCTTCACCCTTTCTCAATGCCTGCCTTAGTTACCTACTGGTGCTGTAATAAAAAATACTGCAACTAGGTGACTTATAAAAAAGAAATTTTTTCTCACAATGAGGAGGCAAGAAATCAAATTCAGGATGTGGCTCAGGGGGGAGGTCCTTCTTTGTCTATTTCAGCTTCTAGTAGAGGCCAGCAAACCTTGCGATTCCTGGGCTGCAGATGCATCTACCGTGTGTGTCTGTTTTCATGCAGTGTCTCCCCCTGTGTGTGTGTGTGTCTCTGTCTCTTCTGCTCTTTTTAGAACTCAGAAGTGATTAGGTTCAGGACCCACTCTACTCCAGTGTGGCCTCATTAACATAACTAAGGACATTTCTATTTCCAAGCAAGATCATAGTTATAGGAAGAGGGGTTAGGGTTTCAACACATATTTAGCACAATTCAATCCATAACAGTGCCCCTCAGAAAGAAGGGGAGCATGTAACAGTGCCCCTCAGAAAGAAGGGAAGCGTATAACAGTGCCCCTCAGAAAGAAGGGAAGCGTATAACAGTGCCCCTCAGAAAGAAGGGAAGCGTATAACAGTGCCCCTCAGAAAGAAGGGGAGTGTATAACAGTGCCCCTCAGAAAGAAGGGGAGTGTATAACAGTGCCCTTCGGAAAGAAGGTGAGTGTATAAAGTGCCCCTCAGAAAGAGGGTGAGTGTGCCCATATTCTGGTGCACACTCAAATGAGGGAAGATAAGGAGAAGACAAACATGGATGAGTCAGAAAAATGCCATCGGGTCAAAAACCGCTTTCAAGACAGGGAACCACGGCCTGGAGAAAGGCAGACTGCACAGCTTAGTCTGTCGCATCAGGCTCAGGACAGCATCACTGCCCTGTGGTGTTTGCAAAAGGCAACCACGGTTAGCATGACTGTGAAAGCAGGTCCTAATTCAACGCAATTCTGGAAAGGTTTTGAAATACAGATTTCAGCCCGGGGCCTCCACAGTAGACATGGTTGCAATACTACACTTCTATCAAAGAGCAGATGAAAGCTTTGTTATTTTTGAAGATTGAATCCATAGTCAGTTTAATAAGTCCAAGTATCATTGTCTGACACCAGTAAAAGATGGAGTTCAAATATGCCAAATTAAAAATAAAATTCATTCACTGGCTACACAAAAGGGAAAACAGGCTCAAATTGTTATGAAGAGCAGTGACATTATTTAAATGTCTTGTTAATCAGGGTCATGGCATGAGAGTCGATGCTTGGGGAGTTTGCTCTTCAGGCTCAGCACAGGGGTCAAACCTACTTAATATCCCACACTAGGTGAGCCCCACTGACCTCACCACCCCATGGGCCCTCACATCCTGCCTCATCTTCTTGTCTCTGAATTTGAGATGCACTGGTATTTTCAATTTTCTTTACTGCTACAGGGCAAAAAAAGCTGCAGTATAAATGCCTAACTTACCTTCAAGCCTTGTTGATAATAATTTATACATACAGCTGCCACACCTGCTGATGCTTCCACAGAACACTCAGGAAGCTTTTTAATTTAAGAGGTTCAGAAATGTTTACACCTTGCTAAAGACTGTTTAATCAGGAAGGAGCTCCAGACAGTCAGGAAAACATTACCTTCATCTCTTGCTTCCTAGCCCAAGCACACAGAGGCAGAGTTCCCACAAGAGGGTGGTGTCATTGTAATTAACATACCCAATCAAAACAGAGTTGATTATTCACGGGGAACGAAAGGAAATCCAGGTGAAACACCAAACTTGCTAGAAATGAGAACAGGAAGAACGTGCACTCTCTGTATTGTGTCGCCTTCAGGCAGTTCAGCTAGTTTTGGATATGCTTCCACCCCTGATGAAGAAGTTGGCCCTGCTTTGGGCACACAGAAGGGCCATCAGCACAAGAAAGTCTCAGTCAGATGGGGGGAAAAGACAGACGCCACTATCAGAGCTGTAGGCCATCTGGGGGAAGATGAAAATGAGCTCCAATCCACATCCCATAGTCTACCTGGAAAAGTAAAGACAGCAGGGTGTCCTGCTGAGGACAAGGAAGAACTTGAGCAGGGTAGCCATGTGCATGCTTGTGCTGCCATCTTTCTTAGAGAGCTTATAGAAGCTGGACAAAGCTCTAGGCTTTGAATTGTTTAAAACTGAACTAGGTCACTATTTTAGTCTTCTTTAGACGTTACAGTCTAAAATCCTGTAGTTCTTTTCTCATCCTTTTCCTTAGTTTCTCTCTCCGCTTTCCATAATTTTAGGAGATCAAACTTATCTTTGTTTTGTTTAAACTTTAAACATGTCCATTTCTTAATACAACTCAAAGGGGAACAAGTGAAATACGGCCATTAGAATTGGCTGAGTGTTATCCTTCCTTTCTCCGCGCCTATGCCAACGGCTTCAGAGCATTTTTTTATATTATTACTTGTGCCATAGTATTAGAAATATTATTTCCAACTTCTTTAACACTGCCTTTCTCCCTCTTCCACCCCCGTAAGTCATGCAAAAGCTGATACAATTGACTCCTCTAAGCCTGTCATTTAAATAGGTATTGGGAGGCTGTGTAAAACATAGACTGCTGACCCACTAGATTGCATTTGGGGCCATTTGTGCTGCCAGCCGTGGTGTGAGGGCCATCTGAGTTCTCTTCAGGGCATATGGGTTCTCAGCACAATAGTCCATGACAGTTTCTCAGAGGCAATTAGGGCCCATCACACCAACGGCTAATTAGAGATTCCTTAGTGGATCAATGACACAACATCATCCAGAACGGTATAAGAGCGCAGCTGCAAACACACAGAGCCCAAGCATTAAATGTCCTTATGACATTGTTATGGAAAGCAGTCATTGGGCCTGAAAATTGTAGCTTTTTGAAAACACATACTGTATATCTCTGGCTTTCTTTTAAAGAAAGGACACAGTGGCTCCCATCCAACTTTTAACAGTTGAGCTAGTAGTCTTGGGGCTCAGAGATCCTCCAAAGGACCTCAGGACATCATCTTCACTGTCCCTAGTCACTCACACCCTCATCTTCTTTTGATTGATCTTTGAGTAAAATATACCAGAGTCCTGTTCTTGGAGACACTTGCCCACTCCTACACCCCCCCTTCCCCACCCCAGGAAGAAGGCAGAAGACATGCCCTAGACCCTTAGCAGAGTAGGATGGTGGGTATGGGCACTGGGTTTGAATCCCAGAAGCACCACTTACTAGGTGCATGGCCTCGTACAAGTCCCTCATATTCCTAAGCCTTCATTTTCTAATTTGTGAAAGAGGATAATGGTGATTACCTAGAATGTGGGTTGTGAAGTGCTAAATTTGGTGCCTGCTATGATAAATGCTCAAAAACAGTAGGGGGTGTGGTTGCAGTCCAGATTTGTCACACTTCATCTCTTTCTCTCCTTCCTTCCTTCCCTCCTTCTTTCCTTCCCTCCTTCCTTCCTTCCTCCCCCTCCCTCCCTTCCTTCCTTCCTCCCTTCCTTCCTTCCATTCCTCCTCCCTCCCTGCTTCCCTTCCTTTCTTATTTTTTTTTCAGTCTTCCTCAATGACAATAAAAACGATTGGGTGGTTACTGTCCTGTATTTAACCCCCATTCCATCAGGGGAGCTCACTTGAACTGTTTCACTGCTCCCTTTCTGGGTGAGAAATATCAGAGGTGGGACAGGACAGGCAAGCCCCTGTCCTCCTGGAGCTTGATCAGCCTGCTGTGAGCAACACAGCACCACGGATACATCCACCACGATAACAATGACGATGGAGACGCTGATGGGAGGGGGCTGTACCATGGAGCATGTGGCTCTCCTCCATACGACATTCTCATTTTAGCCATTCCAGTGGGTGTATAGTAGTATTGTTTCAACCAGGGCTCTAAACTGCATTTCCTTGATAATTAATTAACCCAACACTTTCTTACACACACTGTCCGTATGTATACCTTCTTTTGTGAATGCCTGTTCAAGTCCTTTGCCCATTCTTCTATAGGTCATCTACTATTATATACTGATTTATGGTCAGTATATAATCTGTGTATATGTCCTTTATCAGATTTGTTGTTGTTTTTTGTGGCCATCAAGTCAGCTCTGACTCATGAGACCCCCAACTACAACAGAATGAAATGTTGCCTAGCCCTGGGCCATATTCATAATCCTTGGTACGTTTGAGTCCACCATTTCAGCCACCATGCATTTTGAGTGCATCTAACCTAGAAGGTTCATCTTCTAGGACTACATCAGACAATATTCTGCTGTGATCCATAGGGTTTTCATTGGATAATTTTTTGACAGTAAATTACTAGGCCTTTCTTCCTATTCTGTCTTTGTCTTGAAGCTCTGCTGAAACTTGTCCATCATGGGTGATCCTGCTTGTATTTGAAATACCAGTGGCACAGTTTCCAGCATCATAGTAACACGCAAGCCACCACAGTATGACAAACCATCAGACGGGTGGCCAATATTTTCTCTAACTCTGTAGCTTAACTCTTTACTCTCTTTCTGCCTTTTTTTTTTTTTTTTTTTTGATAAAAACAAGTTATACATTTTAATGCAATCCGATTTATCAGCTTTTTCCTTCATGGTGGTACTTTTCATACTTTGTAAGAAATCTTTGTTTTCCCTGTTGTCATCACACTATTCCATCCAGCGAGATCCAGCAAGACTGTGACCTGTGTACAAAATACTCTATAGCTCTATTTTAATCTTACAAGTATTTGGGTGTATTAAAATTGGGTTTTTAAAATGTCCCTGAGTTAGGGGATAAAAGGAGGTGGATGTAGGATGCTTCCTTCTGTGCCAAACATTCTGTGCCAAAAATAAGAACAAGTTGTGAACTATCTACAACAGCTGTGAAGGACAAGAAACCCCATTTACAGGCTTTACTGGAACACTGGAAGAGAAGAACGAAGGCCATGTGAGCACTGGGAACCTGGTTGCCTGTTTAAGTTTTTTCAAACTAGAAGAAATAATCACAAGATTTTGGAGCTAGAGATCAGCACTATCTCTTTTCCATCTTTTCAGATTTAAATGCAGAATAGGAAAGCTTAAGAAATAGAAAGCATTAGGGATGATTTAAGGTTTCCCTCAGAAGAGGCTGTGGCATCCAAACTCCCTGAGGGACCAAATTGCTGGGCTGACAGCTGTGGAGACCATGGTCTCAGGGAACATCTAGCTCAACTGGAATAACATAGTTTATAAAGGAAATGTTCTATATTCTACTTTGATGAGTAGCATCTGGGGTCTTAAAAGCCTCTAAGTGGCCATCTAAGATACTCCACTGGTCTCACTCCTTCAGGAGCAAGGAAGAATGAAGAAAACTAAAAAGGCAAGGGGTAGATTAGTCCAAAGGACTAATGGGCCACATATACCATGGCCTCCACCAGACTAAGTCCGGTACAACTAGATGGTGCCCAGCTACAGCCACTGACTGCTCTGACAGGGATCACAATAGGGGGTCCCAGACAGAGCTGGAGAAAAATGTAGAACAAAATTCTAACTTGAAAAGAAAGAACAGACTTGCTGGACTGAGAGAGACTGGAGAAACTCTGAGAATATGGCCCCTAGACACCCTTTCAGTTCAGTAATGTCGTCACTCCTGAGGTTCACCCTTCAGCCAAATATTGGACAGGTCCATAAAACAAAATGAGACTAAAGGGGCAGGCCAGCCCAGAGGCAAGGACTAGAAGGCAGGAGGGGACAGGAAAGCTGGTATTAGGGAACCCAAGGTTGAGAAGGGGAGAGTGTTGACATGTCCTGAGGTCATTAATCAATGTCATAAAACAATATGTGTACTAACTGTTTAATAAGAAACTAGTTTGTTCTGTAAACCTTCATCTAAAGTACAATTTAAAAAATTAAAAAAAACAAAACAAAGAGCTGTGGGTTTTTTTTATGCAGACACATGAGAGAGGGAGAATGAGAGAGAAACAGAGAAAGAATCTGAGGGAGAAAGAGAGAGGCAGAGAGACAGGGAAACAGAGAGACAGAGGCAGAGATAGAAAGAGAAACAGACAGAAGGAGACAGGAGAGGCAGACACAGAGAGAGCACAACAGAAAGAGACAGAGACGGAGAAACAGAGAGTGAGAGCGCACACACTCTACAGCCAGCTGACCTGCCAGTTGTCTGGCTGGCCCCCACAGCCCTGGCTTTCTACCCTCAGAGTCGACTCTGACCAGAGTTCTCTTGCAGGAAAGGGCAGCTCATTAGTGAAAAATGAGCCCAGGGCTAGATAATTAGGAGTAAAAGGACATAAAAAAATGCAAGCTGAAGCCAACACAAGTAAAGAAGTCATGCCTGCAGTGACTCTTAGGGGCTTGTAAAGTCTCCACAACAAGAGGCTTGTCAGAAAGCCGTCTGCTGGCTGAGATGCAGGTCTGTGGGCCAGAGAGCAGGCCAGAGAGTGGGAGAGGTTGCCTAGGAGCAGAGAAGAAAGCCAGGGCGAGGTACCAAGAGGAAACTAACATGGTGGTTCAGGCAGGGTGGTCATGCATCCTTGTACCTGGGCTTCAGACTGTGGGTAACTGGTAATTAGAGGCAAGTGCATGCTGTTATTTAAATGCACAGTCATGCACTTATACACACATATGTTTCATTGGCCATAACATACAGTCCTGATTCTGCTTCTCACCTGCGCATTGCCTGACCCCACCATTCATCTGGGGCCTGCTACCACCAGGCTGGATATCAGAGGGGGAACTGAACCATATTAAGGCAGTGGCTCTGGGCCACACTTTGCTACAGAAGAGCACCACATTCCTGCACCACCCTTCTCTAGCTGGAAAAAATAATCCAGTGATGAAAACGAAATTTACTTTAACAAGCAAACAGCAGTCGTGATAGATTATGTTCATAATTGTTTGTGCATTATGAATATAGCAGAGTCAGCTCTGAACCACAGAGCAAACACGTTTTAAACTCTAAGTTATTGGAATGTTTAGACCAAAAATGCTTTTGGAGCAAATATGCCTCACCATACATTTTACAATTAATTGAACATCCTACAATAAACAAATCAGTATTGATGAAGCTAGGCTAACAGTAACTTATAACTAATATATGCAATTATATAATTTATAGTGAAAAAGCAAGACCAATTCAAAATCGTATTGATGGGATACAATTCACCAAAGTCCTTCCTAAAATATGCAGGAATCTCAACAATTGGTATGCATGCCTACACGGGAAGAAGCACTGCAACCTCGTCCGTCAAGTGTCCTGTGATGGCTAGACTTCTCAGTAAACACGACCAATTTTAGCTTATGTCTTCCATGCAGGAGACCCAGGTTCAATTTTCGGCCAATACATCTCATGTGTAGCCACCACCTGTCTGTCAATGGAGGCTTATGCGTTGCTAAATGCTGAAAAGGTTTCAGCAGAGCTTCCATACTAAGACAGACTAGGAAGAAAGGCCTAGTTATCTATTTCTGAAAATCAGCCAATGAAAATCCTATGAATCACAAAGATCCTCAACCAATCATAGAGATGGTGCAGGACCAGGCAGCATTTCATTCTGCCGAGCATGGGGTCGCCATGACTCGAGGGCTGACTTGATGGCAGCTAACAACAACAATATACTAAATTTTCTTCAATGTTAATGCCACACTTGGTAGGCTACTAATAAGGGACTTTTAATTATATACAAAAATAAATTTCCTTGAAATTATTTTAAGGGTCAAAAAACCAATTTCTCCTCTCAGAATCAGTCACAGCCTGTCCTCACTGTGTTCCTGCAGAACAGCCGATCAGCTGAGAGCAAACACCACAGCTTCACCTTAGGCAGGGTGGGGGAAGGGCCTCTGCTCCTCCCGCTTCACCTGTAACTGTTAGAATTATGACACAAGAAAGGAAAACTAGCTTCTCTCGACTCTAAAACATGAGAACATTCAGTTTGTCCTCTCTACATGTAGGCCAATATTCAGTGTCCACTGTAGAGAATGAATCTGATTAAATATGAATCCAAATATCTTAAATCATGTCTGGACACTGTGGGAACTCTCAGTCTTTGTTTCCTTCTCTAGGATCAGATTTGTCTCTGCTTCTGACCAAGGTTCCTGGGATTTTCCTCACTGTTAACTAGCCTAAGGTACAAATGGGTTTACCTTCTGGCAGCTTTTGCTATAGCTTTCTTATGTTTGCTTTACATTGTTTGCTATACAAACTATCTTGGGTTATTTGACCAATTCTACCATTCACTGAGTTCTGATTGGGATCCTTTATTGAGAAGGGCAAAGGACATAAAAGGAACTGAGGTAAAAAGGAAATAACATGCTTTAAGAACCACTGGAAGGTAGAAACAACCGAAGTGTCCATCAACAGATGAATGGATAAACAAAATGTGGTATATACACGCAATAGTATATTACTCAACCATAGAAAGAAATGAAGTCCTGATGCATGCTACAACATGGATGAACCTTGAAAACATTATGCTGAGTGAAATAAGTCAGTCACAAAAGGACAAATACTATATGATCTTATTTATATGAAATAAGCAAATATACAGAAACCAAAAATTGAGCGGTTACCAGGGGTGAGAGGGAGGGGGAAAGAGGGACTTTTTGCTTAGGGGGCATTCAGTCTGTTTTAATAGTGGTGGAATAATTCAGAAAAGGATAGTTACAATGGTGCACGGCATTAAAAATGTAATCAATATCACTGAATTGTACATGTAGAAACTGTTCAATTGGTGAATGTATTGCTGTGTATATTTTCACCACAATAAAAAAAAAGGAACCATTGGGAAGGAAAATGGACTAAAAGAAATATGAAGAGTTGAAGAGGGTATGGGCATGCATGTGATCAGGAAGAAACAGTAGACTACAAGCTCATTAACTATCCATGTGAGCTTAGCTTAGTCAACTACCCTTCCTAGAAGATACACTAGACTGCAAGAAGAAACAGTAGACTACAAGCTCATAAATTATCCATGTGAACTTGGCCTAGTCAAGTTCTAGAAAGACATACCCTAACTATTCATGTGATATTTTGAAAATGAAAGGATACCTAAAACCATTTTGAAAAGATCAAACATTTGCATATATTACTCACTCAAATATTTGTTAAAGAAAGAATGAATAAATGACTTCAACCAAACTCCTAAAAATGTCTTGAAATAGTGACTTTTGCACGACTTTTCTCAGTGTCTACAATCTAGCATGTCAAATAAACAGAAATAAAATAAAAGTATATACAAAGGGGGTTTTGTATATCTGCAACATCCATTTAGGTAACTTTCATGTTCAACAATCTGCCATGCAAATATAAAACAGCATGAAGTGGTGCTTATTTTTCCTTCCCTCTAATCCTTCTTGGAGCTCTGATGGTACAGTGGTTAAGAGCCTGGCTGCTAACCAAAAGGTCAGCAGTTTGAATCCACCGGTCGCTCCTTGGAAACTCTATGGGACAAGTCTACTCTGTCCTATAGGGCTCCTATGAGTCGGAATCAACTTGATGGCGATGGGTATGGGTAAATCCTTCTCATCTATTATGACCACGCCAAATCTCCACAAACCACAAGTGCCAAAAGGAAGGAAGCTAGCTGTATGCGAGGGAAGAAGGGAAATGGGAGTCAAAAAGAATTTGGATTAAAGCAAGCATGTAGCACAGCCCACACATTAGAAAGTAAGTGATTGTAGCATCACAGGGTCCAAAGGTAGGCTGGGCCATTGGCAGTGAGCTCCTTGGAGGGGACAGATTCCTGAAGGGAGAAGGACCCAGGCAGTGGGAGGAGACAGGGCTGCCACTAAGGGATAAACACAACCATCTAATGACAGTGCTCAGGACGGCCAGCCCCAGGTGGGTATGTGCTGACCTCCACATCCCAGAGCATCTAGCTCGGTGATGGCATGGGTGCTAAAGTTCCCAGGCAGTAGCAACACTGACTCAGGGGAACTGGCGCATGTCCCTAGCCTGAACTTAGGGAGATAAGATATGGGACCAGCTACCTTGGAGAGGAGGTCAGCAAAATCTGAGCAGCTGTGAGGGTCCAGCTAAGCCTAAGAAGCAAGGAAAGACCCAATCAGGAGCTGTGGAGAGAATCTAGACAGACAGACTGTCACGGTTAAGGCTGTGTGTCAACTTTGCTGGGCCAAGATTCTCAGTGGTTTGGCAGTTATGCTATAGTTCGGCAGCTATGTAACGACGTAATCATCTCCATAATGAGATCTGATACAACGTGATCACCTCCATGATGAGATCTGCTATGAGCAGCCAACCAGTTGAAAGGGAGTTTCTTTAGGGGTGTGGCCTGCATCCAGTATATGTGGACTTTCTGGCAAGGCTTGCTGGCTTTTTGCTGTCTCTGGATCCTACAGCTGGCTCCTGTTCATCTGACCTCCTGTTCTTGGAACTTGAGCTAGTAGCTTACCTGCCAATCTTTGCCACTGCAGCTCGTGCACCAGTAGCCTTCCAGTCTATCTGCTGATCTTGAGATTTGTCGGCCTCCGCAGCCTGTGAGCCAGAGGCCTGCCACCTGACCTGCGATCTTGGGTTCATCAGCCCCTGCAGCTACGTGAGTCAGTAGAAGCCACCAGCCTGACCTATGGACATGGGACTTTTCAGTCTCTACAACCTCATGAGCGATTTCCTTGATATAAATCTCTCTCTCTTTCTCCCTCTGGTTCTGCTCCTTTGGAGAACCCAGCCTAAGATACAGACACAGCAGAATGACTTAGTGGTTAACAGTGTAGACTTGATGTTCAAACAAACCCAGGTCCGAACTTTGTCTTTCTCATTTCCTAGCTTGGGCAACTTAAATTTTCTAAGCCTCTGTTTCCTCGATTCTAAAGCAGAGATAATAATGGCGCCCACTTTATAAGGTTGCTATGAGGCCTAAATTTAGTCATGTACCTAACGCATTTTACCCAGTGCCTGGCATCTAGTAACTGTTAGTGCTTGTATGTGGCGGCGGCTGGGGGGGGGGGGGGCAGTGAAGTGATTGGAGTAGGGGAAAGTGGTGCAGCCAGGGTGTCTGAAGATACCCAGGGCTCATTCAAGAACTCTGGATACCAGGATCATGCCAGCAAAACACTCCAGAGTCTACCAAGCCAACAGACCCTATTGAAATCCTACCTGTCCATCTCAGCCATGATTAGTTCAAAATGCAGGGTGAGCTGAAGGCCTACAGCTCAGAGCTGGAGAAGGCAATATAGGATGCATCCCAGGTTGCAGCTGTATCCTAACATAGGCAGTCATCGACTTACAATGAGGTTCTATTCCCACAACTCCATCAGAATTCGGTTCTGACATAAGCAGAATACCTCTTTAAATTTTTTTTTCATTATTATTATCTTTTTATTATCAGTATCTTTTTAAATCTAATCTTTGTCTTTGGGGGTTGGAAACATTACATAGAAACTTACAGATATATTTTAACACTGTATGTAGTACATATTACTGACAATAAAATGTACGAATAAAAAGACGGTCGTTTAAGTGCAGTTCATCGTAACTCGAATATGGGGTCATCATGAGTCAGAATTGACTCGATGGCAAATCGTCTGGTTTTGGTTTTTATTATGCTTTTGAAATGCTTTCACAGTTCCATCCCTTAACTTGACCTCCTCCAGTTTCTCCTGTTTCTTCTGGTGAGGTTGACTGTGGTTGAGGAAGTCATGGGCATTTCCTGAATCACAGTTAAATGAACTCACCATGTCATACTATGGATCTCGTCATCAGTTCCACCTGTCCACACACAGGTAACAAATCAGACCTCACATTATTAACTACCTCATTACTTCAATTTCCAGACTCAATTAATTTCAGGGTTAATGAAACAAATATCATAGTTCTAGTGGCAGTATTTATTTTGGTTTCTTCATTAACTACTTTAATCATGTACTTAGAGAATTATTGTAGCTGTGAAATTTAACTTAATTTCTTAAATTATATTTTTATCATTTTAAGGAGTAAATTAAATGCTGTAACAGAGTTAACAAATTTTGGCATGCGCAAAAATCTTAGTATGCCTCTCTCACAACGGACAAGCTTCTGTTCGATTATCTAACAATAACATTATTAAGTGTTTCCATGTTAGCTCACCCCCAACCCTAGACTGTGAATTTCCTCTGTATTAGTCAAGATAGGCTTGGTGATGCTATAGTAACGAATTAACCCCAATATTTTAGTGGCTTAAGACAGCAAAGTTTTGTATCTGATTCATACAAGTCTGTTATGTCAGGTGGCTCTCCAGGATGCTGCCCTTCCCTGTGGTGACTCAGGGATCCAATCTGTTTCTATCTGAATGCTCTGCTATCTCAACTTGTGGCTCCCAGGTGACTGGGACAGGGGAAGAGAGGTACAGGGTCTTATGCTGGCTTTAAATGTCTAAATCCAACCCAGAGTTACAGAAAAAGGTAACTGCCAATCATGAAGTCATTTTCGCTTAGTCCATTTCTAGTATTGGCCTAATTGCAAGAGGGCTGAGAAATGTAAGGCAGCAGTAAAGTTTCTGAGACGTCCCCCTATTCCTTTCTCCCCAGCCCCCAATGCCTGGTACAGGGCTTGGCATACTGGAGCATTTGGTAAATATTATCTACGTAAATGAAAGGCTAGACTGTCCTCTTACCATTCATGGAAAGAGTCAGTGAATATTTGGAAACTCTTTCCAATGAGTTTATTACTTACTCATTCCTATCCTTCTTCTTCTTATTTATTTATTTGGTTTGTTAAGGGCACATACTTGATCCCTAATCTTCAAGCTTTACCTTTGCTTTCTCTGGTTAAATTTATAGAAAGTGAACTTGCTGCCCTTTGCTTCCCTTCCATTCCCCTAACCATCTTGCCTGATGAAATGTTGGCATGTACAATTGCTGTTTCCACTCAGAAACACCAAATAAAAACAAGCAGAAAAGGTCAGAACTCACCAGTGGTACCCTGACCACCCATGCAGAATTGACCTTAACAAATGACCCAGGAAACAGCAAACAAAGCCGTGAGCTTTTCCTTAGATGGCATTCTTGTGCTAGTGTAATTTACTAACCACAACCGCTCAGTAAAACTGAGCCCTAAGGAAAGTGGCTAGGACTGCCTCATTCCCTTTGAACATCACCCACTGCACTGGGGAGCACCAACAGCCATTCCCACAAAGTGGTCCTCATGTTTAAGTTCCCATGAGCAGAGGAGGGAGGCAGCAGAAAAGAAAGTGTAGTTGCCCTTTTTCTGGGCTGGTAAACACAAGGCAGCCAGGAGGGCAATCCCATCTCTGCTGCCTTCTCTCTAGGCCCTCCTCAGCTCACAACTGTCCACAGGATCTAGCCAGGAGGAAGAATATAAGAAGATCTACAAAAGTGTTCACTTAAAGATCCTGGGCAATATTTTAAAATGTAGGGTAGGAATGTAACCTCTAGAATGTAGTGTCTTTCATCCATTCACTTGTTCATCCATCCATTCATTCATCGTTTATCGAGCACCTATTATAACTCAGTCACCGGCTGTCTGTTAGGTTGTCATCCTGTGGTGGCTTGCACGTTGCTGTGATGCTGGAAGCTATACCACTGGCATTTCAAACACCAGCAGGGTCACCCATGGTTTCCAGACTTCAGCAGATTTCAGCAGAGCTTCCAGACTAAAAAGAAAGGCCTGGCAATCTAATTCCAAAAATTAACCAATGAAAACTTTACAGATCACAACACTTGCTTTGGACACGTCATCAGGGGGATCAATCCCTGGAGAAGGACGTCCTGTTTGGTGAAGTAGAGGGCCTTCGAGGGTAAGGGAGACCCTCAGCAAGATGGACTGGCACAACAGCCGCAACAATGGGCTTAAACATGCTGGTGATCATGAGGATGACACAGGACCAGGCAACAGTTCATTCTGTTGTATATAAAAAAAAATAAGGTTGCCATGAATCCAAGTTGACTTGACTGCAACCGTCTATCATCCATCCATCCATCTACCTATCTACCTACCTACCTATCTATCTATCATCTATCTATCATCTATCTATTTATCATCTATCTATCCATCATCATCTATCTATCATCTATCTGTCAGACACCATGCTAGACCCCTCAGATGCAAAGAGGAATATTAACTGGTCCTTGAACCCTGCAAACAGCTTATAATATAGGAGGGGAAAGCTTTTAAACAAAAATGTACTGTATCTGTGATAAATACTGTAATAAAGATAGAAACCAAGTGCTGTGGAAAGTGTACTTGTGCTCAGGCATTACATATCAAAATGCATAATATCTTATCATAGCTTTTTTTTTAACTGTCCTTATATTATACTGAGGGCATTATATGGATTTTTTTTTTTTAAGTTTGTGCATTGGAGAATTCTATTATTTATTTAATTCATTGCAGAATAGTAGAGTGAACATTATAAAATATTTATTATGAAAAGGGGCCCCAGAGTCCGAGAAGAATCCCTGGGTGGGACAAAGAGTTAATACACTCAGCTGCTAACCAAAAGTTGGAGGTTCGAGTTCACCCAGAGGCCCTCAGAAGAAAGGCCTGGTGACCTACTGCTGAAAAAATCAGCCATTGAAAACCCTGTGAAGCCCAGTTCTGTTCTGACACCCAGGGAGTTGCCATGAGTCAGAGTCTACTCGAGGGCAGCTGGTCTGGTTTGGATGGGCCTGAGAAGGTGGAGAGCTGCTGCCTGAGACACATCAGGTGGTCAGAGATGACATTCTGGAGAAGGTGGCTCTCCACTTGGGCATAGAATTGCTCAGGAGGCGGGCGTAGAAAGGGCTTCAGTTTTGGCAAAGGAGCGTGTGAATGACATGAAGGAAGATACAGAAGCAGAAAAGCCCCAAGTGAATATGAGATCTACGACTCCATTCATTCTTACATATGGCCAGCCAATGGCCTTGTGGGAATTGCTGGATCTAATTCTCATAAGCACAGGGATGGTTGCAAAGATGCAGCACCCACAGGCCTGCAGAACCCTAAAGGGCCAGAACAGGATCCCACTGATGAACTTGGCCTTAGGGAGCACAGCTATAGCTCGGGGTGTGGCACAGACAAGGCTCGGGTTCCCCATGAACAGGAAATTACTTTGGTCACAGAATGTGCTCAAGGAAAGACAAATGTGTGTCACCACAGCTGGTGTTTCATCTCTTCTATCTTCGGCTGTTGGTATAAACTATTTTCAGCAGCAAATAAATATGTAAAGGCAGTAACCATACTAAAGTTTCAATTACAACCCAGAACGGTAGAAAGAAGTCATGCATAGTTAAAAGGACTAATTTGCAAAGGGAAGAAAAGCCCATTTCCAGATAAACCGAAGTCATTTCATTTCTGAAGAATTTAGTCAGAATATTTATTTGCCTCTTGACAAAAGAGATGACAGACTTCATACGGGATAAAATCTCCCTTCCTTGGTTAGACAAAGACAGTCATAGAGCTGCCTTTCATATTCAAATCCAGCTCTGATTAAGTGAACTCTTGGGGGTGAGGTGAGCTGGCCTCTCCCTATCTTCCTTCTCTTGTCACCCAGACCCCTCCCTGCAACATGCCTGCCCACCAAATATGTGGCCTGGAAAATTGATCTTTGTGGGCAAAGGCTATTCTTTTTTCTTTTTTTTCTGAGTTCCTGTGTGGTACAAAGGTTAATTTGCTCGGGTCAGCTACTAACCTAAAGGTTGGAGGTTTGAGTCCCCCCAGGGGCTCCTCAGAAGAAAGGCCTGGCTATCTACTTCTGAAAAATCAGCCACTGAAAACCCTATAAAGCACAGTTCTACTTTGACACACACTGGGTCGCTATGAGTTGGAATCAATTGAATAGCAGCTGTTTTTTTTTTTTTTTTTCCTTTTTTTAAACTAGAATTCTATTTTCGTAAAATACTTATAAAAACTTGCCACTTTCGCCATTTTTAAGGGTACAATTCGGTGACATTAATTACATTTACCACGTTGTGCTACCATCACCACTATCCATTTCCAAATGTTTTTCTTCACCTTAGGCAGATATTCAGTGTCCCATCAGCAATAACTCCCTGTACCTCCCTCCTACCTGCACTTGTAACCTCTAATCTACTGTCTGTCTCTATGAGTCTGTCTGTTCTAGAGATGTCACGTGAGGGAGCTCATACACTGTTTCTCCCTTTGTGACCGGCTCCTTTTACTGGGCATAATGTTTTCTAGGCTCATCCATGCCACAGGAAAAGGCTATTCTTCAAAGGAAGAACGGAATAAGAACAATAAGATTCCACCTCACAGCCTCGATGACTTCACCATGGTATCATAAGCAGCCCCTTCTAAAACCTGTGCCCCTGCCCCTACCCTGGCAGAAACCACTGGCCCCAGTGCCGGCTGCAGCCCAGGCGGGCATAGTCCCTACAGCTGGCCTCCGGGGAAGAGCAGTATGGAGGCTCCCTCCACAGCCAGGTGGGGGCAGCAGGAGCCCCAGCTCCTTCCCCAGGCTCCTTGCCAGATCTGCCTCCCTTAAATGACTGAACAAATTGAAAGAAAGTTGACTCAATGGCCAAAACCTGCATTAAGAAGGCGAGAGGCACACTTCTTTTCATACCCCTCCAGCTCAATTATGTCAGCCTTGATAAACCCTTTATTTAAGCCTGCACTTATAAAAGTTTGGTTATTTTTCTCTCCCCAAATATCCTTCCCAGCAGATTTTACTGAACAAAGTGATTGAAAAAAGCACCCGACAATAAAACTCAGAGGTGTTCCTTGAATAAAGGCATCACCCAGAAAATGCACTAAATTAAGATTTAATTGCTAGAAATTACTTTCAATTACTAAAAATTATGACAAATTATTTGTTGAATAGACACATTCTTTCACCACCATTAATAATTTTAAATTGCTAATTGCATGTAATTGTAAGTGATTTTTGTTCTTTGGGAGAAGCAAGGTGCTGCATTATGCAGGTCTGCTTTGCTAGGCCCTCTCCACTCCCCCTGCCTCAGTGGGTGGCAGCCCCAGGGCCCCCCCACCCCCCCACCCCCGCCTTGGTGAATGGCAGCCCCAGGGCCCCTCCACTCCTCCCTGCCTCAGTGGGTGGCAGCCTGAGGCCAGACCAACCCCTCCCTGCCTGGGTGAGTGGCAGCCTGAGGCCAGACCAACCCCTCCCTGCCTGGGTGAGTGGCAGCCTGAAGCCTACCCTACTCCTGCCTGCCTGGGTGGGTGGTGGGTGGCAGCCGGAGGCCAGACCTCCCTGGGGAGCAAGGGGATGGCAGTCACCTCTTCTCTGAGATGGGATCCAAATTTGCTGGCTCCAAGTGTAGGTCAAAGGGTGGCAGCTCTGCTCTGCCACAAGCCACCTCAGTGACAAGGGGTGGACCAAGGAGTGTGCAGCCTTCCCTGAGTGGATGTCTATTTTCAACTACACCCAGATTCTCCAGAAAGTAGGATCTTACTCGCCAAAATGCCTGGCACCTTAAACCAGCTGCTGTCGAGTCTGCTCTGACTCATGGTGACTCCAAGTCTATCAGAGTAGAACTGTGCTTCATAGGGTTTTCAATGACTGTGACCTTTCAAAAGTAATCTCCAGGCCTTTCTTCCAAGGTGCCTCTGGGTGGACTCTAACTTCCAACCTTTCAGTTCATGGCCGAGCTCTAGGGATGCCCCTGTCACCTTAGTATTACACAAAACCAGCATTCTGATCCCAGATCCTTTCTCGTTTTACCTGCCACAACTCCCGATGTAAAGTCTTTTGCAAGAAAAGGCATTTGACAAAGTCCAACACCCATTCAAGACAACTACTCATAGCAAAATAGGAATAGAAGTGAAATTCCTCAACATAATAAAGGGCATTTATACAAAGCCAACAGCCAACATTATCCTAAATGGAGAGAGTCTGAAAGCATTCCCCTTGAGAACGGGAATCAGACGAGGATGCCCTTTATCACCACTCTTACTCAACATTGTGTTGGAGGTCCTAGCCAGAGCTATTAGGCTAGAAAAAGAAATAAAGGGCATTCAAATTGGTAAGGAATAAATAAGAGCAACTCTATTTGCAGAAGACATGATCTTATACACAGAAAACCCTAAAGAATCCTCAAGAAAACTACTGAAACTAATAGAAGAGTTCAGCAGAGAATCAGGATACAAGATAAACATACAAAGATTAGTTGGATTCCTCTACACCAACAAAGACAATGTCAAAGAGGAAATCAATATCATTTACACTAGCCCCCAAGAAGATAAAATACTTAGGAATAAATCTAGTCAGAGATATAAAAGACCTATACAAAGAAAACTACAAGATACTACTGCAAGAAACCAAAAGAGACCTACATAAGTGGAAAAACATACCTTGCTCATGGATAGTAAGCCTCAACATTATAAAAATATGTATTCTACCAAAAGTGATCTATAGATACAATGCAATTCCGATCCAAACTCCAACGACATTCTTTAATGAGATGGAGAAACAAATCACCAACTTCATATGGAAGGGAAAGAGGTCCTGGATAAGTAAAGCATTACTAAAAAAGAAAAACAAAGTAGGAGGCCTCTCTCTACTTGATTTTAGAACCTATTATACCACTGCAGTAGTCAAAACAACCTGGTACTGGTACAACAGATACATAGGCCAGTGGAACAGAATTGAGAATTCACACATAAATCCATCCACATATGAGCAACTGATATTTGACAAAGGCCCAAAGTCAGCTAAATGGGGAAAAGACACTCTCTTTAACAAATGGTGCTGGCAGGGCTGAATATCCATCTGCAAGAAAATTAAACAAGACCCATACCTCTTACCACACACAAAAACTAACTCAAAATGGATCAAAGACCTAAATGTAAAATTGAAAACAATAAAGATCATGGAAGAAAAACTAGGGAAAATGCTCGGAGCCCTAATACATGGCATAAACAGTATACAAAACATTACAAACAATGAACAAATACCAGAAAAGAAACTAGATGACTGGGAGCTCCTAAAAATCAAACACCTATGCTCATCCAAAGACTTCACCAAAAGAGTAAAAGGATTACCTACAGACTGGGAAAAAGGTTTTAGCTATGACATTTCCGATCAGCGTCTGATCTCTAAAATCTACATGATACTGCAAAAACTCAACTACAAAAAGACAAATAACCCAATTAAAAAATGAGCAAAAGATATGAATAGACACTTCACTAAAGAAGACATTCAGGTAGCTAACAGATATATGAGGAAATGTTCACGATCATTAGCCGTTAGAGAAGTGCAGATCAAAACTACAATGAGATACCATCTCACTCCTGCAAGGCTGGCATTAATCCAAAAAACACAAAATAACAAATATTGGAGAGATTGTGGAGAGACTGGAACACTTATACACTGCTGGTGGGAATGTCAAATGGTACAACCACTTTGGAAGTTGATTTGGTGCTTCCTTAAAAAGCTAAAAACAGAACTACTGTATGATCCAGCAACCCCACTCCTTGGAATATATGCTAGAGAAATAAGAGCCTTTACATGAACAGATATATGCACACCCATGTTTATTGCAGCACTGTTTAAAATAGCAAAAACATGGAAGCAACCAAGGTGCCCATCAATGGATGAATGGATAAATAAATTACGGTATATTCACACAATGGAATACTACGCAACGATACAGAACAATGATGAATCTGTGAAACATCTCATAACATGGAGGAATCTGGAAGGCATTATGGTGAGTAAAATTAGTCAATTGCAAAAGGACAAATAATTGTATGAGACCACTATTACAAGAACTTAAGAAAAAGTTTAAACACAGAAGAAAATATTCTTTGATGGTTACGAGGGTGAGGAGGGAAGGAGAGGGGCATTCACTAATTAGATAGTAGACAAGAACTATTTTAGGTGAAGGGAAAGACAACACACAATACAGGTGAGGTCAGCACAACTGGTCTAAACCAAAAGTTAAGAAGCTTCCTGAATAAAACCAAACACTTTGAGGGACAGAGTAGCAGGGTTGGGGGTCTGGGGACCATGGTTTCAGGGGACATCTAGGTCAACTGGCGTAACAAAATGTATTAAGAAAATTTTCTGCATCCCACGTTGGTGAGTGGCGTCTGGGGTCTTAAACGCTAGCAAGCGGCCATCTAAGATGCATCAATTGGTCTCAGCCCACATGGAGCAAAGAAGGATGAAGAACACCACAGACAGGATAAAGACAAGTCCAAGAGACAGAAAGGGCCACATAAACCAGAGACTACATCAGCCTGAGACCAGAAGAATTAGATGGTGCCCTGCTACTACCAATGACTGCCCTGACAGGAAACAACACAGAATCCCTGAGGGAGCAGGAGAAGACTGGGATGCAGACCTCAAATTCTAGTAAAAAGACCAGACTTAATGGTCTGACTGAGACTAGAGGGACCCTGGAGGTCGTGGTTCTGGACCCTCTGTTAGCCCAAGACTGGAACCATTCCCAAAGCCAATTCTTCAGACAGGGACTGGACTGGAGTATAAGACAGAAAATGATACTGATGAAGAGTGAGCTTCTTGGCCCAAGTAGACACATGAGACTGTGGGCAGCTTCTGTCTGTCGGCGAGATGAGAAGGCAGAGGGGGACAGGAGCTGCCTGAATGGACATGGGGAATACAGGGTGGAGAGAAGGAGTGTGCTGTCACATTGTAGGGCTAGCAACTAGGGTCACATAACAATACGTGTACAAGTTTTTGTATGAGAGATTGACTTGATTTGTAAACTTCCACCTAAAGCGCAATAAAAAAGTTTTAATTCTTTTGTGAAAGCTAAGCTTGTTTCTGCCAAACGTCCCACAAACACGCCTCTTGAGTTCCTCCTCTATTAGTGGCTTCCTTACCTCATCCTAGGCTTCTTTTCGATCCTCCCCTTCCTTCAAGACATAGCTCAGCTCCCACCTCCCGGATACCTTCCCTGACCAGCCACTCCTGAAATTAATCTTTCTCTGGCTTTCTGCAGCTCACTGCCCTGCACATCTCTGCCCCTCACCTGGCAATGATCGGTCACTTCCTGGCCTTGCTGGTAATTGGAGTGGTTTGTGTGGTGGCCCCCAAACGGTATATCCATGTCCTGATTCCCTGAACCTGTGAATGCTATGTTACGTGGCAAAAGAGTGACTGTTACCTTGTAAGGCAAGAGATGTGATTAAGTTAAGAATCTTGAGGGGAGCCGTTTATCCTGGATTATGTGGGTGGGTCCTAAATGCAGTCAGAAGCATCTTTGTAAAACAGGCACGCAGAGGAGAAGGCCACGTGAAGACAGAGGCAGAGATTAATTAGAGTGATGCAGCCACAAGCCAAGGCATGCTGACAGCCATCACAGGTTCGAAGAGGCAAGAACAGGATCTCCCCTAGAGCCTTTGAAGGGAGCATGGCCCTGATGACAGCTTAATTTTAGATTTCTGGCCTACAAAACTATGAGAGGATAAATTTCTGTTGTTTTATACCACTAAGTTTGTTGGAATTTGCTACACAGTCCTAAGTTGCTCATAAGGTTTTTATTCGCCAATTTTCAATTGTAGATCACCCAGCCTTTCTTCCTAGTCTGTTTTAGTCTGGGAACTCCACTGAAACCTGCCACCATGAGTGACCCTGCTGGTATTTGAAAGACTGGTAGCATAGCTTCCAGCATCACAGCAACATGCAGTGGGCTCAAACATATCAACAATCATGAAGGTGGAGCAGGGCTGGACAATGTTTTGCTCTGTTGTACATGGGGTCACCAACAGCAACTAACAACAATGACACTCATACAATAACTTTTCTTGTTTATATACCTGGTGTTATAATTAAGCCCTAAGCTCCCTAAGGACTTCAAGCAAACTTTCAAAGCTTCATATCCACGCAAGAGCTGCCCACAGGGCCTCGGTGGGAATCTGTTGCTAGATTTAGTGTTTTGATCCAGGAATCAACATCTGTCCCTTTGGCCAGTGCCCACATGCAGAATGAACTGTGCAGCCTTCTTTGAAAGCAAGGACAAGGTGGAGCACAAGTTCTGCTCACTGAATGTCCCCCCTTTGCCCCCTTCCTGGCACACCACTCATTAGCTATAGAGGGCCAGCTCAGAGCCACTCACTGACTGTCCCCCTTCGTGTCCTTCCCAGCACACCACACATTAGCTATAGAGGGCCAGCTCAGAGCCACTCACTGACTGTCCCCCTTCGTGTCCTTCCCAGCACACCACTCATTAGCTATAGAGGGCCAGCTCAGAGCCACTCACTGACTGTCCCCCTTCGTGTCCTTCCCAGCACACCCCTCATTAGCTATAGAGGGCCAGCTCAGAGCCACTCACTGACTGTCCCCCTTCGTGTCCTTCCCAGCACACCACACATTAGCTATAGAGGGCCAGCTCAGAGCCACTCACTGACTGTCCCCCTTCATGCCCTTCCTGGCACACCACACATTAGCTCAGAGCCACTCACTGACTGTCCCCCTTCGTGTCCTTCCCAGCACACCACACATTAGCTATAGAGGGCCAGCTCAGAGCCACTCACTGACTGTCCCCCTTCGTGTCCTTCCCAGCACACCACTCATTAGCTATAGAGGGCCAGCTCAGAGCCACTCACTGACTGTCCCCCTTCGTGTCCTTCCCAGCACACCCCTCATTAGCTATAGAGGGCCAGCTCAGAGCCACTCACTGACTGTCCCCCTTCGTGTCCTTCCCAGCACACCACACATTAGCTATAGAGGGCCAGCTCAGAGCCACTCACTGACTGTCCCCCTTCATGCCCTTCCTGGCACACCACACATTAGCTCAGAGCCACTCACTGACTGTCCCCTTTCATGCCCTTCCCGGCACAGCACACTTTAGCTGCGGAGGGCCAGCTCAGAGCCACTCACTGACTGTCCCCCTTCGTGTCCTTCCCAGCACACCACACATTAGCTATAGAGGGCTAGCTCAGAGCCGCTCACTGACTGTCCCCCTTCATGCCCTTCCCGGCACAGCACACTTTAGCTGCAGAGGGCCAGCTCAGAGCCACTCACTGACTGTCCCCCTTCGTGCCCTTCCCAGCACACCATGCATTTGCTGCAGAGGGTCAGCTCAGCTGCTCACTGACTGTTCCCCTTCATGCCCTTCCCGGCACAGCACACTTTAGCTACAGAGGGCCAGCTTAGAGCCAACAAATCAGTGCACTGCACACAGAGGGCCCCTGAGGTAAGTGTGCTCCTGGGGCCAGGGAAAAGCCCGGGGTCCCACTCAAGTCCAATACCAGTTGCCACTGAGTTGATCTTGGCTCATGGAGACCATGTGTGCCAGAGTAGAACTGTGCTCCATAGGGTTTTCAATAACAGGTTTTTTTGAAAGTAGATCTCCAGGCCTTTCTCCTGAGGTAGACTATGAACCTCCAACCTTTTGGTTGGCATCAGAACTGTTTGCACCACCTCAGAATTCCATTCGAGTCAGAAACTTTTCTTCAGTTCCAACTCCCGGAATATGGAAGCCCTCACACCTGCTATTTGAATGAGATAAAACTAGAAAATAGTACACCCTGAAATCAGCAAAAGGAATGAGGGGACTATGACAGGGATGTAACCTGTTATTCCCCGTGTTGCTAACTTATTACAGCAGGTCCAGGGCCAGAGACAGGAACACCCCTTCTAAAACACCTTTGACTGCCTTTTGATCATGGATAACTCAAAATTTCATATGCAATATTCAAATAGCCCCAGACTTGTCTCAGAGATCATTCCTCAAAAGAGATGAGTTGGAAAGGAGAAAATGGGGGGAAAAAAAGATACTTCATTTCCCTTCTCCCTGTCCTCACATGTTCCTCTCAGTGAGAAGAGAAATCCTGCCTGCCTGTGCTGAGAAGCAGAGAGAGAGGGCGAAATCTATCAGCTTTACTAACTCATTTCATCTTCAACCCCAATTATTTCCCATCTAACAAGTGCCTGTGCTGGGGAGGAAGGTACAACTGCAAGAACAAAGGTTTGGTGTATGGCTCCATCTTTTTAGGTTGGTGTGAGAAGCATTTGCTATCTGGGGGAGCTGGCTCCCGTCCCCCCTTTCTGTCACTGCATTGGCATTGTGCTTCTTGTCTGAGAAAGAAAGGCTCTCAGCATGTCATGAACCCTGGAAAAATGTCCAGCCCACAGTACCACTCAGAGAGAGAATGCTCCAGAGAGAAAATAACCTTTGTGTGAAGAGCAGGCTTTGTTCTTCGGTGTTTCCTAAATGTTCAATGACATAAATGGAAGGTTAAATCTTTGCCTCGGTGTTACCCAGAAAGATTTGCTTGTCAGATTGAAAAGAAAGGCATCCCGCTCCCACAATGTATCAGGACCACTGCTTCCTGACTAGCGGGAGAGGTGGCTCCGGGCTCAGGGAGGGACACTGTCTGGGGAGTTGACGTGCCACCGCTCCATATGCCCCCAAAGCGATGCTTCTAAGACACTGCTAATCTAGAAGGCCTTAGGGATCTCCTTTCAGAACGCAGTTTCTAAAGACAAAGAAAGCAGTGGGCTGCAGTAATCACCTGCCTCATTCTAGGTTACCTTCCCCTCCCCAAGGAAGAGGGAATCAGGAGCAAAACCTCACCATTTAAAAAGGATCAGCAATGACTACCAGCCCCTCCCGCTTCTTGATTTGAGTTGACATGTGAACTTGATCCCACATAGTGTGTCAGTTAAACATGTACAGTTAGCTTCATTAAGAAAGTCAAAACCAAAGTGCCTAAGCAGAGACCACACAAACCCACCCAGGAAAGCTCCTCCCCAGGACTTGATTGTTGGTTAACAGTTGCTCCTGAACTGCCTCAAGGTACTTAAAACAATTTGCTATCAAACGGCTTAGACTTGTTTATCCTTTGGCTATCATTTCTTTACAGACAGCATAAATATAATTTTGCACTCCACTCCATATCCAGGGTACCAGAAATCCCCAATTAGCAGGATCTCCAAGTAGGGCTGGTTTTCTCTTTTTAGCTCACCAACAATGAATGCCCCTCCCCCTTTCTTTCCAAATGCAGGGTCAGAAAGCTGGGCCTCTCTCCACATTGAAACTCAAACTCAGAGGGGTGACATGTGCTCTTAAAATTTTCCTGAAGACTATAGACAGCCCCTCTGAAGAAGGCTGCATCACAGAAAAGAGTTGGAGAGGCAACTCTTCAAAGGCCTTGTGTGGACCCAGGTCCTGAATGGTCCTGACAATCTGTAGGGACAGAGACAGGGAAGCTGCCTTCCAGCCTTCACACTCTACCTGGAAATTCAAGATAATTCCATGATCCTGAAGACTCCGATCTTTATGCACAAACCATTTTTATGCATTTAATTGGCCCTCTCCAGGGGATGTTTTTTTGAAACTTAGTCTTTGAAGACCTTTCATTTTGGTATTGAGATAAAGGGTGAAAAGAGCTGGGGTTTATAGAGAGAAAAAAGAACAGATAAAAAGAGAAGCAGAAGATGAAAGCAGTGGCAGAATGATAAAAGGAAAAACGAGGGAGGGAGAGGAGGCTGAAGGATTCACCAGTACTGTGGCTGAGAGACTCAGCCACAAAGCAGCCTCCAGATGATTTTCACAACCGTAGGTTCTCTGAACCAGTGACTAACTTCACTGGAGAAAAATCGCAAACCTTTTCTGAAGAGCCTATCATCAATTTTAAATTTTCCCTAATGCTGAGCAATGGAACTGTTGTTTTCAGAGAGTTCAACTGCCCAGTTAAAATTAGAGAAATAAAAAGTCTACCAGGAATAAAAAGATTTTAAAGCTGAGGAGCAGCTGGGCTTAGACTAAGCCACACTCTCCGGTACAAATACAACAGGAGTGTATATCAAATACTTAAGACACAGCAAGGGATACAACGAATACTTACAATTAGAGTTTATTCTTTATCTCATCTTTTATTTAGATTTTTGTGTATTATTTAGAAGCACCGAAAACATTAGGATGTTGTTAGCTGCTATCCCCCAACTCATCGTGACCCCATGCACAGCAGAATGAATGGCTGCCTGGTCCCGCGTCATCACCATGATCGGTTAGGGATCGAACCCTGTGATCCAGAGGGTTTTCACTGGTTGATTTTCAGATTTTCACCGGCCCTTTCTTCAAAAAAAAAAAAATATATATATATTTTTTTTCTTCCTAGTCCATCTTAGTCTGGAAGTGCTACTGAAATCTGTTCAGCATCACAGCAAGAGTATCGAGCCCGGGTCTCTAGCATGGACGGCAAAAATTCTGCTACTGAACCACCACGGTTAACGCACTCGGCCGCTAACCCAAAGGTCAGAGATTTGAGTTCACCCAGAGATGCCTCAGAAGAAAGGCCTGGCGACCTAGTTCTAAAAAGTCAGTCATTCAAAACCCTGAGGAGCACAGTTCTACTCTGACACATATGGGGTTGCTTCTACCGCAACACCGTTGTTGATTTTCGCCTCTTAGTGACCCCATGTGACCGATTCGCACTGCCCTATAGCGTTTTCATAGAGTTGCCCTTGGTATCTGCAGGGCACTGGTTCCAGAACTCCTCACGGATACCTACATCTGGAGATGCTCAAGTCCCTTATATAAAAGGGAGTAGTATTTGCATATAATCTAGGAACGTCCTCCCATACACTTTAAGTCATCTCGAGATTACTTATAATACCTAATACAATATAAATGGTACGCAAATAGTTGTTAAAACTTACAGAGAACCAAAAACCCATTGCTCTCGAGTCAATCTGGACTCACAGCCACCCTACAGGACAGAGTAGAACTGCCCCATATGGTTTCTAAGGAGCACCTGGTAGATTCGAACTGCTGACCTTTTGGTTAGCAGCCATCGCTCTTAACCACTGTGCCACCAGTTACTGCTCACACCAACACTTGATGCTTTCTCAGTCTGTGCAAGCACTCCACCCTCTCCCACCCCACACCCCCGTATTTTCAATCCATGGTTGGTTGAATCCAAGGATGTGAACCCGCAGATAAGGAGGGCAACTGTGTACATATTCTTAAATAATAAAGTATGAATAAGGATACTGGAAGTGCATGCTTAATTATTCTTTTACTGAGAATAAAACACCTGAAGGTCTGGCAGAGTATTTGCATAAGAATTCTAATTTACAAAGCACTGTATATACACCACCTCCTGTGATACTCCCAGCAACCTTGTAAGTGTAATATTCTATCCCTGTGTTTTGACAGATGAAGAAATAGATTCAGATGGGTTAAGGGGTACAGGTGATAAGTGGGCACATTAAGCCTAGGTCCTCTACCTTTAAATTATTTGCTTTCTCTTCCATCACAAGCCATATCTCGATCACGTCTGGAGCCACTGAGAATAAAAAAACAAAAAACACGGACCAAATAAAAATCACCACCTTGGAACCATGTCAGGAAAAGTCCAACAAGTCCATCAGGAGCTCCATGCTCTAATCCATGCTCCTAGAAAAGAAGGTTCTCTGCAGCGGCTGATGAATAAATAATAGATAAAACCAGAATAAATCCTGCTGGTTTCTTGAGGCTTAAATGGTCTCAGGTGCCCTGACCCACCACATAACTCACCTTATTTCAGTGCTCAAGAGGAGCAGGATTTACATTTTAAAAGGGGGCAAAGCCCATTTCCCCTACATGGACACTCCAGATTCTAAGCCCAGTCTATTGTCTCCCAGATTTGTGTGCGCCTCATGGAGACCTGCCTTTTAAGAAACCTAGACACCTGTCTAGGATAACGGCTTTCTATTCTTGGTTAGGGGTAAGGGGATGTGCACTCTGAGAAGGGGGTCTGGCTGCCCACTGAAGGGTGAGGCCTACAGGCCGCTGAATAAGGGCTAATGGACCCTCTTAAGAGAGTGCCTGTCATTAATAACCTAACTATGCCCAGTGAGTGGTATCTCTTTTTCAGGGCTGTGAAACGAAATAAATGAGACATCTGCCCACGAGGGCTTCAGGACACTTTCTCTGCTTTTTCTAAACAAATTCTCACACAGCAGAAAAAGCTCATGATCCTAAAAACAGCGGCTGAGGAGCTGGCCTTCACCTGTAGTCTTAGGAAAATAACTTACCAACAGTGAGAAAAGAAAAAAAAAAAAAACTATTTTATTTTTAAAATTTAGGATGAAGCAGCATGCCTCTGAGAACACAATGTGGCGCCTTCATATGTGAAAATAAAAGGACACGCATATCACTGGGCTGTGGGGAAAAAGGACGAGTATGGGCCATCCAAAGAAGCCCTGGGGGTGCAGCGGTTAAGCGCTAGGCTGCTAACTAAAAGGTCGGTGATTGGAATCCACCAGCTGCTCTGTGGGACAAAGACGTGGCAGTCTGCTTCCGTAAAGATTTCAGCCTTGGAAAACTTAGGGGGCAGTTCTACTCTGTCCTATAGGGTTGCTGTGAGTCGGAATCCACTGGACGGCAACAGGTTATGGGGGATCAAAACTTGGGAGTCAGTTTTGGCTCACCCACTCACACACCAAAAACCTTGGGCAAGTGTATTTGTAAAGTAACGATAATTATGCTTATTTTGCAAGGTATTTTGAGTATTAAATGAGATAGCATAGTTAAAGTGACTAGCATGGCAATTGGAATACAGATAGTTTCTTTCTCCCCCTTCCCAGCCCCCCATTACCAGTGTCTTAAACTACCATACTGAAAATACTGAAAGACAGAATTATAGGAAAGACAGACTGAAGGTAGATGGAATACCTTTGTAACCCAACGCAGTTCTTGTCCTGTTTTATTAAAAAAAAAAAAAAAATTAGTCGATGGAAATAAGGCGCATGCCATACCACTAGTTACAAGAGAAACAGAAAATGGAAATTTATTGTTCGCACAAACAAGGAGCTAAGTGGGGGCTAGCAGCCAAAAGAGCATGCATTCCCAGTCCCAGGGGAACTTGGAGCTTTTATGTCCTCCAGTCCCGAGCGGGTGGGATTCCCTTCCCTGCCATGTCCTTATTTGGAGATCCAGGTGCTGAGTCATTTGCAAAGGAAGGGAACTTTCGCTTTGCAAACAGCCTTGGGTGCAGCTCTGTGCCCGAGAATATCTTCTTTTCCAATGAAGTTCAGGTCCAGGGTCAAGTTCAGGTCCACGGCTCTACAGGTCCTATACTTAGCTGAGATCTTGGTTTGCACACGTGGGATTCTGGTGTCAAATTCAAACAGCAGTTAGTGCCTGACGGCAGTGGGGCTAAGCCGCAGTTAGAAACTGGGGCTTGGTGGGCTGGGGGTAGGAGGGGACTGCGGCAGAGCGGGGGAAGCCTTTGTGGCAGCTTCAGTATTAGATTACATACATGAAAAATACATATTGATATGTGGTGCTTCATAATTTCATATTCATCATAAGAAGAAAGCCCAGCAGATATTTCAGCCTGGCAATATCTTTAACTCTCACTTAGGACTACTAGCAGAGAAGGTTACAAAGTCTTAGACCTTTACCCAGACTCGAAGGCAAGAGGAGAGAAAATCTGATTTCTGTGGTTGCTGTATTGTTGCTAGCTGTCAGTTAGCTCTGACTCATGGTGACCCATGTACAACAGAACAAAACAGTGCCCAGTCTTGTGCCATCTTCATGATCACAAAAGAAAACTGTCTGAATTGCTTGCTTTAGACATATCATCAGGAAGAATCAATTGCTAAAGGAGGATAACACATTTGTTGAAGTAGAGGGTCAAAGAGGGTGTAGGAGACCCTCAGTGAAATTAATTAGCACATTAGTCACAATGGGACTTTAACATGCCAGTGACTGTGAGGATCAGTCAGGACCAGGCAATTCTGTTGTACATAGTGTTGCCATGAGACATGTCGATTCGATGGATGGCAACTAGCAACAACAACATACATATCACGATACTGTAGAGGCTAGTCAATGTGGACTTTTAAAATAAGAGTGTTCAAATATTCGGACCCTTAATTGTACATATTGTCCTCCTACATCGTACAGAGTACTTCTGTATACACTATTCATCATTCCAGCCTTTCCACCATGAGCCAGACTCTGGTCATATTCGAATGTTATCCTTCATTGGAATAATAAAAACTTGTTGTTAGGAGCCCTAGAGTTGGCTTCTACTCACTAGAGTTGGCTCCTACTCACAGTGACCCTATGTACAACAAAACAAAACACCGCCTGGTCTTGTGCCATCCTAACAATCATTGCTATGCTTGAGCCCATTGTTGCAGCCACTGTGTCAATCCATCTCGTTGAGGCTCTTCCTCTTTCACTGACCCTCTACTTTATGAAGCATGATGTCCTTCTCCAAGGACTGATCCCTTCTGACATGTCCAAAGTATGTGAGATGTAGTATGACAGACCATCAGAATGAATATTTTTTATGACAATAAGGAATAATTGCACTTTTGATTTCGTAAATGTTCTCTTCAGTTTGGTGCCTTAGAAGCTTCTACTTTATTTGGCATCAGCATCATTCTGTTAGTAGTTCACTAGGAATCTTTTCTTTTCTAGATGATGAACTTCCCAGGAGCAAGGACTAATGATTATTAATCTCTGGGTCTAGTAATACCTGGAACAAAACCGATGTTCAATCAATGTTGACTGACAGAATACGGAATATCTTTAAAATATTCATGAAGAGGGGGCACTTGATTCCTTAAAAAGCCAAAATGTAGAAACTTCCCAGGACGGAAGAGATCTGCTGAGCTCAGAAGAGGAAGCAGACCAAGGAGGCATCTCACTTCAGGGAGGGCAATTTAGAATCACAAGGCAGAGGAGTTTCAGAGCATTTTTCTACTTCTATCCCGTTTTGTTTTTTATCCCGTTGGGTAGTGATGAGAGCTGCTTCCATTTATATGACATTTTATCATTTTCAAAATGTGTTTACCTATAGGAACTCATTTGATCTTCACAACAACTTTTTTTTTTAATGTGGATCTGGCTGTTACTTTGTATTATTTAAGATACCTGATAATTTTTATGGGGATTTTTATGATACTGTCTACTTATCCCTCGATGTATAAAGTCCTACAGTAGAACTGCATATATTTGGAGAGCTATGGAAATAATGAAGATATCATTTACTGGAGTGTGTTTATATTTGTTTTATTCTAATTTGATTTTTAGTCTAAGTTATAAGAGCCCTCCCCTTCAAGTTTTGAATAATTTTAGATTTGATTTGGTTTCTAATGTTTTACAAAAAGTGTTTATTCATTTACTCATTTTTGTTGCAAAACTTTAAAATATTCACTGGGTTAAGTAAAAAAGAGTTCTGTGGCAAAAAGAAAACACATGAAAACACTGCGATACATGTTGAGGGCGCCATTGCTGTTCATTGCTCAGCTTATCGCTTCTGGTCTGTAATAACTTTCTAGAGGCTGAATACAGTGTTAAAAGAAATACTCTGTCTGGACCAATGTTCCTGCACTTTGTAATTCAATTCCTGACTTCAAATAAAAGTGATTTCTTCATATAGGTTTGCTGTTTACACTTATGGCTAGCTACTACCACCAAAACCCCAGAAAATCATAAGAAAGTTTAACATGAGAGAGAAACGAAAGAGGGAGAAAAAGGAGGGTAAAAACCATTTCCAAAATGAGAGGTCCAGAAATCAATTTGTAATTATCTGCCCACACAAGTCTAAAGGCTTTTATTTGATAAGGCAAGTAATACACAAGCCTATAATGTGAATTATTTCAAAGAATAAAATGCTGATTGTGTCTATGACCTAGATAGCTTTTAGTGAGGTTTAAAACAAAATGACATTCTATACAGACCATAAATGGATTCCTTTTCTCTCCACCTTTCTGTTCCTTTCAGAAATGCCAGGGTTTTCTGTACCATCTGGTAAGCTTCCAGATTTCGATAGGTCTCAATTTCTTCCTCTGTTGATACATCTAATTCTCTTGAGGGCGGAGGCTCTTTCATTGCTGAAATGAAGCCTCTATTAAACAAAGACCATCCCTACATCAGCATGCTCAAAGCAGACTCTACCTCCCTCCTGATAAGGCATTTCCATTAAAGCTAAATAGTGTCCTAAATTAAGCTTTTAGCATTTTAAGTTTTAAATAGGGATGAAGTCTACCTGACCTCATATTTAAAATTAAAAAGCAAAATATGTAGTTTGCATCAGAGAAAAAAAGCTTTTAAAGCTTTCAAAGATAAGCCATCTAATTTTAATAATAAGGGTAATAGATATTTTATCAGTATTTCTTGAACCTACAAGATTATGTAAGCATCTCCTAAAAGGAAAAAAAAAAAAAAAAAAAAACTTGATTCTCAAATAAATGTAAAGAATAATGATTTGGTTTGCCCCCAGAGTGATGAAACTGCAGGCAAGCTCATTGTTTTCATTACTGGTTCACTTATTTGTAGTTAAGTATTTCATATCAATCTCAGGTTTACTATTGCTCAGCTACCTGCAACCAACTTCTGTTGTAAAGACAGAAGCTTTATTTTCTGCATTGATTCTGCTTTGAGATTAAGTCATGTGATTCCTAGTTATTAGTCCTGAAGAAAGGCAAATGGCAACTTCAGAAATGCATATACACTTCCCCTGATCATCCCAAGCTTAGCTTTATCTGAGCCATTTGGAGGCGTGCAGTAAGAAAGGACAGAAGATGCAACAAGAGCAAAGAGAGAACCAGATGAACAAGCAAACGGGGAGGAGTATACCATATGATGAGAGCTGCAGAGAATTATAAGGAAAGTAGAAAGAAGTCCGAAAGAAACCATGAAGGGACACAGGAAATACAGGCCTCTGGGAATCTGAGCTACTTATGGGGGCAGGGTGGTTCAGTGGTAGAACTCTTGTCTTCCACACAGGAGACCTGGGCTCAATTCTTGACCAATGCACCTCATACACAGATGAGACCCCTCTTTCAGTGGAGGCTTGCATGTTACTTTAGTGGAGTTTCCAGACTAAGATAAACCAGGAAGAAAGGCCTGGTGATCTACTTCTGAAAATCAGCCAACGAAAACCCTATGGATCACAACGGTCCCATCTGCAGGAATGGGCAGCCTTTCATTCCATTGTGCATCAGGTTGCCATGAGTCGGAGGCCCAGATACTGGCAGCTAACAACGATAATTCTCTATATCTGGTTCACTTATCTTCCTGAAAATCTGGGTCTTGTGGCTGTCTACTGTATTTTCACAATAACATATTAGTTCATCAGTAGTTCACACAAGTTATCAAATCATCACATTGTCAACTCTCTTTGGCATGTTATCAGATAACAGGCCTGAGATGAGTGGATAGTTAAATAAATGAATAGATGGATTTGTGTTGACTGATCTAAGCCAATGGTCTATCTTTCCCAGACAGTTGACCGGGCAAAGTGTGTACTATGTGGTCATAGAGCCTCAAAGTTAACTACTCACATGAGGCTCAAGGGAAGGCCCACGGCTTGGCATGTATAACCCTCTGAGACCACAGGAGATGACCAACTGGTTAGGTGCTCAACAGGAGAGGTCATCATAAAAGCTGACCAGTGGATGACATTCTGAAAAGTCTCTGAATATCATAGAAAAATATATGCTCTTTATATTCAAAGACATATATCTTACCAGTTATTCTGCTTCTTAAAAGATAATGATGAAAATGCAATGTGAACAGTAAAAGACGGATTCTCCTGGAGTCATATTCCCGGAGCGGCAACATGGCCTGTATAAATATACAGCTCCCAGTATCACGACTCTATGGAGCTGGGGATAAATAAAGCCTGTAAAAATTGATCATATTTTCTATCCTAATTACAGGACTATTTTCCCTTCATTTCAGATTGAACAACATTTAGAAATAGCTGCTAACTCTCTGCCTTTAAGCATTTCTGTCCTGGTGTTAATCAACTGGAAACCAATTCTGATATATACCAGGAAATCTGGCAAGAATTCTTTGGGAAAGCAAAGAAGCCCCCTTTGCAGTGGTGGTGATATAACTAAGTCCATTTGTTTCAAATATTATATGTTTCTTTTTTTTTTTAGGTGAGCCATCTTCAGTCCATTATATTGTGTGCTTAACTTAACCTTCCTTTCTACTTCTTTGGAAGGATGGTGGGGGTAGGGGGAGGATTTCTTCCTTTAGAAAAGTTGTTCGTTTATGACCCCTTATTTCTCCTTTGGAAACCCTAGTGGCATAGTGGTTAAGAGGTACAGCTGCTAACCAGAAGGCTGGCAGTTGGAATCCACCAGGTGCTCCTCGGAAACCCTATGGGGCAGTTCAACTCTGTCTTATAGGGTCGCTATGAGTTGGAGTCGACTGCATGGCACTGGGTTTGGTTTGGTTTCTTTATGTTTCCTTTAAGGAGCCCTGGGAGTTCAGTGGTTAAGTGTTCACCTACTAACCAAAAGGTGGGAGGTTCAAACCCATCACTCACTTGGAAACCCTGTGGGGACAGTTCTACTCTGTCCTATAAGGTTGCTATGAGTTGGAATTGTCTCGATGGCAATGGGTTTGGTTTGGGATTTTTAACTTCAAAATCTACCAGTAAAGAGTGGGGACTTTAGGGTCAAAAAGGATATCTCACAAGCAGATACATACTTAGAACAGCATACAGTTAATTCAGTGCTGTTAGTTGCTGTCAACTCAGCTCTGACTCATGGTGACCCCATACACAGAGGAACAAAACGCTGTCCAGCCCTGTGTCATCCGCTTGATCGGCTGTGGACAGGATAACATTCAGGAGCTTTCTTATAAAATAGAAGAGAACCGGGCACTGTTTAGTTGTATGTTGGCTTTTGCAGATTTTAAGATTACTACATGTACCATACATGCCAGTTTTTAAAATAACACTTATGCTGAAAAAAAACGACAAAAACAAAAACAAACATTGCGATCAATTTCATTCCAATTCATAGTGACCCCATGTTTTACAGAGTAGAATTGCTCCATGAGGTTTTCTTGGCTGTGATGGAAACACTGCCAGGTGAATTTGAGCCACCAACCTTTAGGGTAGTAGTCGAGCACAAACCATTTGCACAATCTAAGGATGTCAACAGCCAGACCAAACCAAACTCATCGCCGTGGAGTCGATTCCGACTCATAGCGACTCTATAGGACAGAGTAGAACCGCCCCACAGGGTTTCCAAGGAGTGGCTGGTGAATTCGAACTTCTGACCTTTTGGTTAGCAGCTGAACGCTTAACCACTACACCACCGGGGCTCCCAACACTTGCGCTAGACAACCATGTATTCCAATTGTTATGCACTTTCGTCTCTCATATGGTGCCAACCTCATATTTTGGGGGTATGTCAAAATAGGATAATTTGTGGATAGAATGGATTTCCTACTATTAATACAGACTCTCACCAACAAAACCAATTTCTTTAAAATTTAATTATAGAGATTTCTTTAATGATTATGTTGTTGTTAAGTGCCATCAAGTTGATTCAACTCATAGCAACCCCATGTGACTGAGTAGAACTGCTCCACGGGGTTTTTCAGGCTGTAATCTTTATGGGAGCAGATCACCAGGACTTTGTTGCATAGAGCCACTGGGAGGGTTTGAAACGTCGACCTTTCAGTTAGCAGCTGAGTGCTTAACTGTTGTGCCACCACTATTTTCTGGCTTTGTTGTTGTTGAGAAAGGTGCTGCCTAATTTTTATTCTTCTTAAAGTTTCTTTTTTCCTTTGATTGTTCTTAAGATCTTCTTTTTGACTCTGGTATACTACAGTTTCATTATGATGTGTCCAAGTGTGATTAAAAATATATAAATATATATCCTGCTGGGAGCTCTTGGTCCTCCTTCAACCATTCTTGGGCCTCTTTTCTAGGCTATTCTTTTAAATATTACCTCTCTTGCATTCTATTTATTTTTTCCTCCAAGAATTCTTGTTTGACATCAACTGGACTTTTTCATCTCTCTTAACTGCTCTTTTATATTTTTTACCTCTTTACTGCTCTATGCTCCAATTTCAGTGATTTCCTCAGATATATATTAATTCTCACTTCATTTGTGTCTAATCAGCTGCCTAGTCCATCCACTGAGTTTGTAATTTCCATATCCATATTTTTCCTTCCCAGAAGTTATAGTTGTTTTGTTTCAATCTGTCTATTCCTTTTTCAGTCCATCAAATTATTTTATTACGGATTGTTTAGTTTCTTTTATTAATTACTTTAAACATTTCATATGTAGTCTCTTTCAAACAATTCCATTATTTCTAATTCTCAGGGTGCTCATTCTTCTATTTACTGCTGCTTCTCGCTCTCCATCATGGTGTTTTTGTTCCTCCCAGGGTTTTTACATTTTAATTGGCTTCATCTAAGTTGGAGGAGTTGCATTTGTCCTGGATTGAAAGTCCCCCTGCAGAGCGGTTTCTGTCTGCTTCAGTCAGGGCTGCTGGAATTTTAATGGCTCTGGAATGTTGTCCTTTATAAAAATACTGCTCTGAGAAGGCAGTACCCATACACTTATTTCAAAAAGGTCATTTTTCAGACTATTTTTAGAGTCTTTCTTTCATGAATTGTCTTCAGAATTACATGTAAATATTTAATTTCCAGTATAACATTGTTTCTGACCAAGAAACTTCCTGACTGTTTCATTTATCTGACTCCAAATTATATTGCAATATTTTAAAACTCAATTTTCCCCACATGTAAAGTGTTTTGCCTTCAGTGAAATATTCGAGTAAACATATTATATAGTCTCTGATTGCATTTTCAAAGAATAGTCCCAAAAGTGATGTTAACAGAGGTAGCTCAGAATAAGTATATACTCCCCAAGGACACTACTGTGAAGATGATTCCTGGAATCATCGGAGACTCCTACTTGACCTGAAACTGATGTAAGATCACTCATTAACAAAGAAAAGTGTTCACCACTACCTCTAAAAGAGCCACTTAAAAACACAAGAATTCTACTCTTTCTTGACTATTTTAATAGAATATTAACTTTTCATAAGAACATACATTAATCAAGAACAAACCATGTCATTTAGTTTGTAGATTGCCTACTAACTTTTTAAATGCTATTGAGGGAATTGACCTCTGAGTTCCAAAGCCTGTTTGATTAGGCTCCATTAGAGCCACCTTTACAGAAGTGGACCTTGGCCGAAGTGTCCCTCTTACGGCCCTGGTCATTTCCATATAGACAGAGTGTCAAACACGAAAGCCTGACATCAACTGGAAATTTTCAAAGTAAATTGCATGGACATCAGCAGTGCCTTTATCATCTCCTGATGTATGACCTTCTCAAATGGTGACCCATCATTCACATGATAAGGAATCAGGTATAAAAAAAAGAAAAATCTGAAAACCAGCTTTATGGCTTAAGAGTTTTACCACACCAAGACACGGCAGTGGTTTTTATCACCCTAATTTTATAAAGCTTCTACACTACTTATGTTGTGTTGTTGTTAGCTGCTGTTGAGTCAGCCCCAATTCATGGTGACCCCATGCACAAGGGAACAAAATGCTGCCTGGTCCTGCGCCATCCCCATGATTGACTGTGGGATTGTTGTGATCCATAAGATTTTCACTGGGTAAGTTTTGGAAGTACACTGCAAGACCTTTATTCCTAGTCTGTCACAGTCTGGAAGCTCTGCTGAAAATTGTTCAGTGTCATAGCAACACATAAGCTTCCATCCACTGACAGACTGGTGGTGGCTGTACATGAGCTGTGTTGGCCAGAAACTGAGCCAGGGTCTCCTGTATGGAAGGTGAGAATTCTAACACTGAACCACAAGTGCCCCCTTGAATGTGTTTTATATCACACATGCTTGTGATCAGTGCAGGAGTAAGAATTCAGCCAACACACATCCACCAAACTCACTCTATCTCAGAGTGGGAGGTAGACTGGGTTTCTCAGCAAACCAGCCCAGAGCCCCAGCCCCCAGAGAGAGAGAAATCCAAGCCCTTGAGGGCAAAGCGCTCTGCCATCAAAGCAGAACACAGAGTTCCTCTCTCTATTGTGCAGAACTATGACCCCTGCAAGCTTCCTGCTCAGGCCCGCATGCTTCCTCCTTCAGCACTCTCCCATATTGATTGGCATTGCTGGCCAAGAAATTCTTAAAAGGAAACAGCAGAAATAAAAGAAAACTGTGGGTAATCATGGGTAGGGCCCAAATAATTGCTAGTGTTAGCCTTGGAGCTCGAGCGGTTATCAATAACAGCCAGGCTGCATTGATCCCAGGGGAAATTTTCTAAAACTGTACTGTCAAAGCAGTACCGGTAAAAATCCAAGGCCTGGAAGTCTGTCCAGTCAGGCTGTGGACCCCGAGAGAGGCAGCAGAATAGCAGTATACTCAGGCAGCTGAGCTGGGATTCTCAGGCTTGGGCCCACCACTATGATCCTGGTACAGAGCTGGGCTGGTCAAAAGACAACTGTATGAGTTGCCTGGGTGGCTTCAAACAACAAAAAGTTGTTATCTCAAAGCTCTGGAGGCTAGAAGTTCAAATTCAAGACATCAGCAGGGCCACGCTCTGTCTAAAGGGCCTAGGAAAGGATCCCTCTTTGCTTCTTCTAGCTTCTGGTGGTCCCAGGCATTCTTTAACTTGTGGCAGCATCACTCCAATCTGTCTCCATCTTCACATGACCGTGTTTCCTTTGCGCCTATCTGTTTCTGTGTCTCTCTTCTTAAAAGAACACCAGTCATACTACATTATGGCCCCCCTACTCCAACCAGTCATACTAGATTACGGCCCCCCTACTCCAACCAGTCATACTAGATTACGGCCCCCCTACTCCAACCAGTCATACTAGATTACGGCCCCCCCTACTCCAACCAGTCATACTAGATTACAGCGCCCCTACTCCAACCAGTCATACTAGATTACGGCCCCCCTGCTCCAGTATGATTTCATGATAACCTAACTGATAACATCTTCAAAGACCCTATTTCCAAACAAGGTCACATTCACAGGTACAGGGTTTAGGATATGCACATTCCTTTTGGAGGGACACACTTCTACCCATAACCGTGATCTTGTGCAGAATACTAGTCTTCACCTTGCAAAGCTTCTATGGTTCTCATCTCCAAAATCTAATTCCACATGGGTGGAGGGGTTTTCATGATGAACCACCTAGGAAACAGGAAGAGGAGTTAACCCACGGAGAAGAGGCAACTTCATATCATCCCTCAATGCAATATAACATTTAGGCTTCCCTCACTGCTGCTCTCTGTCCCCTCTCTGTTTCCAGAGTGTTTAGCTGGCCTTTAAAAGCTCTCCATTCCTCCCCTAAATGCAAATAATCAGTTTTTAGTTGCCATAACTTTAGGAGTCTCCTCCCAGGTGGAAAGAATTGTCTTTAAATAAAACTTGGATTATTTCAATTTCACAACACAGGGAGGAGCCCTGGTGACAGGGTGGTGAAGCACTTGGCTGCTAACTAAAAGGTTGGTGATTCAAACCACCAGGGGCTGCTATGTGGGAGAAAGATGTAGCAGTCTGCTCCTGTAAAGATTATAACCTTAGAAGTCCTATGGGCAGTTTTACTCTGTCCTACAGGGTCATTATGAGTCCGAATCGACTTGAGAGTAGTGGGCTTGGTTTTAACACAGGAACACCGGTATGCATCAGACCCCTTGTTCCAGGATTATAATTAAGAATCAAGAAAAAGCATCTGAAAAACAGTTGTTAGTATGCCTGCCTCTTAAAAACAGTGCATATTATACAAAGAAGCACCTTATTTAGCTCTATCTCTCACTCCCACTTTCTTTCTCCTTCTCTTCTCCTCTTTCTCTCTCAAACACACACCCAGATCAATGAGACAGCTTGACTATTCTCAATAACTACCCACAACTATACTACGTCAAGCACCTCATTCTTGTAAGGTATTAACTCCATTAAGAAGTCTTGGTTTAAATCCACAATTTTCACACCCTTTCAATTTCTAAAACTAATTAAGACTGCTCATTGAAAAAATTCAATCTCAAATTCAGCTCAATGCTCTTCTTTTTCCCTCTTCCTGCACAGGCAAACCCTCTCCCCCTTCATCTGGCTCCTTCCTTCCTAGCACCTCCTACTTTGGGATGGGGGAGGGCCAAGGGCATGGAGAGGCAGGCCTCTCCTTGCTTCACAGACTACAGGTCAAGGTGAGGAGCCCCAGGTGACTCTGTGGGGACAAATGTGGGTGGTTTTCTCTCCATTCACCTTTATTCTGGGCCCTCGATTTCTGATTGTCAGCACTATCATGCCATCCTCTCCTCCTGGTAGGTAGGACACCCTCATCACTTTGTCCAGCAGCTGCCTGGGCAGCCCCAAGCCCTACACCCCCTCCTACTACCATGCTTCTTGTTTATAAGGGCCATCTTATCTCTGACACACGTGACCTTACGTGTAACAGAACGATACGCTGCCTGGTCTTTCGCCGTTTTCATGATTGTTGGTATGTTTGAGTCTATTGTTGTCACTACTGTGTCATCTAATTGAGGATTTCCTTCATTTTCACTGACCCTCTGCTTTACCAAACATGATGTCCTTTTCTAGCAATTGGTCTTTTCTGATGGCATATTGAAAGTAAACAAGGCAAAGTCTTGCCGCCCATGGTTTAAGAAACATTCTGCCTGTATTTCTTCTAAGACTAATTTGAGAGCTATCTAGTCCCAACTGCCTAATGAGTGGCTCTCAGAATTCAGAAGGTAGGAATTCTTAGAATATTTCAGCTTTCATTTGGCTTTAGATACAGAATGAGTTACACTGCAGGCCTTAATTCTATAGCAGGATGAGTGGAAGAGTCCACTCCATATCCTGTTATGAATTTAACATATAACGCTACTGAACAAACTCTTTCAAACACCATACCCTAGATAAGGGCACAGAGTAATGCTACAGCCCCCCACCTCTTAGGTAAACAGCCATAAACCATGTATCTTAGTTTAGTTTTCCCAGAAGCAGACCCTTAGACAGGAAGTATTTTACAGGGATATGGGAAACCCAGTAGGAGAGTGGGGAAGGAGGCAGCCCATCAAGGTTGTTTTAGAAGCCAACTAATACCACAGGCTAATGAAAACTTGGGAATAAGCCTGCCTCGAGGACCCTTTACCCCCAACTGAGGTATTTATGTACCAATTCTCTTCAGTTATTGATTGCTATGGGTTGAATTGTGTCCCCCCAAAAGTTATGTTGAAGTACTAACCCCTGTACCTATGAATGTGACCCTGTTTGGAAATAGCAGTTTCATTTTGTTATGTTAATGAGATCATATTAGAGTAAGGTGGATTCTAAACCTAACTCCTTGGAAGAGGTATCTTATAAACAAAGAATAGATGAAGGGGGAGATGCCATGAGAAGATGGCGGCAGGTGCACCTACAAGCTCAGGAAAACCAATACTAGAAGCTGAAAGAGACTAGGAAGGACCCTCCCCTAAAGCTGCCACCCTGAATTTGGACTCCTAGCCTCCAGAACTGTGAGAAAATACATTTTTGTTCTTTAAAGCCACCTATTTGTGTTATTTTTGTTATGGCAGCACTGGCTAACTAAAACATTGGCTGAGGGTTGCTGGGGAGAAGGGACACATGTTAATTCTCCAGCCCTTTGCCTGGCACTAAGGAGCCCTGGTAGCACAATGGTTAAAGTGCTCGGTTGCTAACCAAAAGGTCAGTGGTTTGAACTCAACAGCCATTCCATGGGAGAAAGATATAGCAATTTGCTTCTGTAAAGATTACAGCCTTGGAAACGCTATGGGGCAGTTCCCTTCTGTCCTATGAGGTCACTGTGAGTCGGAATTGACTCAACAGTGGGTTTGAGTTTTGGGGTTTTTGCCTGGCACTGAGGTTGTAAAGCTTGAAGGGCAGAGGAGGGGTACTGCCATTCATACCTCATTACAAGGTGATCCTAGCGCTAAGCTGGAGAATATTAACTGGATCTCCCAAGCTTGCTATTAGAGTCTTGGGGCTTGCTCCATCTGTAAGCAGACACGGGAATTCAAAAATCAGGTGACATGCTGATTTTCTACATTGGTAATGTCCTTAATGCTTAGGTCCTATATAAGTTCACTAAATTCTCAAACTCATTTGCAATTATCCGAAAGTATTAGAGAAAATTGTTTAAGCTGCCATCTTGCTACATGATTTTACTACAATGGAATTTCTTTGTGTTTGTCTTCCTGCTTTTGGATGACCACAGAAATAGAGATTATCAATTAATTGTGACTTTGTGGGTGATAGGGGTAACATGCTCTGTTTAGATATCAGAGGGGCGTCAAATTATGATAGAAAGTAGCTCTATCATTTTGGATCATACCTGTGCTGGAAATCAAGTGGTTAATTAACAGAAAGGGAAAGTTATCTGAACTATTTAAAGAAAAGCATTTCTCTGAGTTGTGTATAAAATCTGTACAACTCCTGTGTCACCAAAGTAGTGCTGGTGGACTTTAGTTTACCTTCATGAATTCTTCCTGTCTGATGTGAACGTAATTTCCCGTAAGTTCCAACCAGTGTATCTTTCTTCCCTTTTACATGCTGAAAGGATTTCTTTTTCTCTCAATGTTTTAGTATATATACGTGACAGTTAAGGTGGTATGCCAGCATGGCTAGGCCGTGATTCTCAGTGCTTTGGTGATTATGATGTAGTTTGGCAGTTACGTGATGCTCAAATTGCCAATAATATAATTATGTAATCAACTTCACGATGAGACCTGCTATGAGCAGCCAATCAGTTGAAAGGGAGCTTCCTTGGGGTGTGGCCTGCCTCCAGTGTGTAAACAGATGTTCCAGCAAGGCTTTCGCTCTGGATCCTGCATGCAGCTTATCATGATCTGATCTCCAGCTCTTGGGACATGAGCTACCAGCATACCTGCTGATCTTGGGATTCATCAGCCTCCACAGCATGCGAGCCAGTGGCTTGCTGTCTGACCTATTGATCTTAGTTTCATCAGCCCCTGCAGCTATGTGAGTCAGGAGATGCCTCCAGTCTGATGCCTCACCCCCAGACTTGGGACTTGCCAGCTACAACTGCGTGAGCTATTCACTTGAGATAATTTTTTTTCTCTCTTTCTCATATATATATATATATATATATATATATACACACACACATACATACACACCCTATATATACCCTATATATACACCCTATATACACACCATATATATATATATATATATATATACCTCACTGGTTTTGCTTCTCTAGAGAAACCAAACTAAGATATTCGGTACTGAAAGTGGTTCTAGAGAAACAAAATTGTAAGAATGAGTTTTATAATTTGGTTCTCAATTCTGGTTAGTCTTAAAGACGTTCACTCTGTTTCCAGTAGTAAAAAGGGCGCTGCCAATCCATGGCATAAGATGGCAACAGAAATACACAAAATATCACCACGAAGAGATCAGGTACTGGTGACAGGCAAGGCTCTGGGTGATCCCATGTTGATACTTTCCTAAAATTTTGTCAGAATGAGAAGTATAACAAAGTTGGTGGGTTGGCTCTACTTTCCATAGACAAAGCAGTGAAAGAAAGAGATGAGTTCAGGGCTTTGGAGTCAGCTCAGGTGCCACATAAATGACCTGAAAAGTATCACTTGTGTCCTGAAAAAAAGCCTTATTTCTTGTAGTAACAGAGCTGATATTGCCTAAAACCAAACCCAGAGTTTTATAGTAAGAGTGGCTGAATTAAAACATAAATTAAACTTCTACCTCAAATGGTTTCTGAAGTTAAAGTAAGGGCATTGATTGGGAAGAAATAGGATCCTGAAACTTAGGATAGGGCCATGGGGGCAGATAATCAGGAAGTTGGGGTCACCGACCCCCTAAATTCTGTTGAATCACTCCTGCTGACAGAACCAGCCCTCTCACCCTCATCTGATGAGATTAACCCAGCTGTGTCTGAAAAGGCATCTGGGGAGGTGTCTTGAGTCATTGCCTGGGGTATCACCTGAGGCAGATGCCATACAAAACACTGATGAATGTTCTCAGAACACAACCCAGCACTGATTTTTGCTTCTAGACCTATACTAGTTTTAAGTCACAGTGAGCCCCAAAATGTTAAGTATACAGTGTGACCCTGTGGGACATACACTACACTCCAAAAGAATTGTTTGAGTTTCCTAATGTGCACAAACAGAAACCTGGGGAATACGTGTAGAAATGGCTATTAAGGGTGTGGGATAATGGTGCAAGTAACGTAAAGTTGGATCAGTCTGAGTTTATTGATATGGCCCACTAAGCACAGATTCTTCATCCAATGTTTCAGCTCGAGAGGTTAGGAAAGGATCTAACAGTTTATTTGGTTGTCTTGCTGAAGCGTGGATTACACAGTGGTCTACACCACATCAAGCTGAAGTGCCAGATCTGCCTCAGTATACTGTAGAAGAAGGTATCTAAAGGTTTAGGAAAATTGGCTTGTTAGAGTGGATTTATCAGGTGAGACCCACAGGCCCATACACTGAGCACCCAGAGGACACATATGCTAACATACCACAATTGTGAGGAACAATTTTGTGAAGGGAGCCCCAGCATTACTGAAGACTGCTGTGACTGTTATTTTATGTAAGTCAGATTTGACAGTGGAAGCTGCCCTAATTGAATTAAGACACCTAACTACAATGGGGCTGATTGGACCTCATGGTGGTAAGGGCCAAGTGGCAGCACTCAGTCAACAAAGACAAGGTGGGTATAGTTACCATAATGGACAATGGAGTCAAAACCGTAATCAGAATAGTCTGACTCATGAATTATGGCATTGGCTACTTAGTCATGGTGTCCCTAGGATTAAAATAGATGGGAAACCTACTATTTACTTGATCCGTACAAGTGAAAGAATTCTAGGCCAAATAAACAGTAGTTTTACTTGAAATACCAGAATACGCAGTCACTGCCCCTCAATCAATTCCCAGACTTGAGCCAGTTTACAGACCCACAGCCCACTGAATAAAGAGGAGGCCAGGTCCCCTTAAGGAAGGACCCCACTGCACTGCCAAAAATTTATACCTTTAATCTTTCTCCCAGCCTTTCCCAAAGGAATCTACGGCCTTTTACAAGAGTGACTGTTCATTGGGGAAAAGGAAATAATCAGACTTTTCAGGGATTACTGGACACAGGCTCTGAACTGACACTAATTCCAGGAGACCCAAATTGTCACTGTGGCCCATCAGTCAGAGTGGGGGCATATGGAGGCCAGGTTAATAATTGAGTCTTAGTTAATGTCCATCTCACAGTGGGTACCTGAACCAATCCTGTTGAGATTTTTCTAGTTGCAGAATGTATCATTGGAATAGATACACTCAACAACCAGCAAAATCTCTACATTGGGTTCCCGACAAGTGGAGAAAGGTTATTATGGTAGGAAAGGCTAAGTGGAAGCCATTAGAACTGCCCCTAACCTAGGAAAACAGTAAACTAAAAGCAATACTGCACTCCTGGAGAGATTGCAGATATTACCGCCACTATCAAGCACTTGAAGGATGCAGGGGTGGCAATTCCTAGCACATTCCAGTTCAATTCACATATGTGGCCTGTGCAAAAAACAGATGGATCTTGATGAATGACAGTAGATTATAGAAAACTTAACCAGGTGGTGACTCAGATTGCCTCTACTGTTCCTGATGTAGATTCATTGCTTGAGCAAATCCTTACATCTCCTGGAACCTGGTATGCAGCTGCTGATCTGGCTAATGCCTTTTTCCCAATACCTGTTTTGAAGAACCATCAGAAGCAGTTTGCCTTTAGCTGGCAAGGCCAGCAATACATCTTCAGTGTCTTACCTCAAGGTATATCAATTCTCCAGCCCTATGTCATAATTTCATCTACAGAGGCCTTGATCGTGTTTCCCTTACACAAGATGTCACACTGGTCAATTACATTGACGACATGATGCTGACTGGACTGTGTGAGGAAGACGTATCAATGACTAGACTTACTGGTGAGACATTTGTGTGCTGTTGTTGTTGTGTGGTATTATCAAGTCAGTTCAAATTCATAGCAACCATATGTACAACAGAATGAAACACTGTCCAGTCCTCCACCATCTTCAAAATCCTTGATATGCTTGAGCCCATCGTTGCAGGCACTGTGTCAATCCATCTTGTAGAGCATCTTCCTCTTTTTTACTGATTCTTTACTTTACAAAGCATGATGTCCTTCTCCAGCGACTGGTCCCTCCTGATAATATGTCCAAAGTATGTGAGACGAAGTCTCACCATCCTCACTTCTAAGAAGCATTCTGGCTGCACTTCTTCTAAGACAAATTTGTTTGTTCTTCTGGAAATTCACGGTATATTCAGTGTTCTTCGCCAACACCATAATTCAAAGGTGTCAAGTCTTCTTTGATCTTCCTTATTCATTGTCCAGCTTTCAGATGCATATGAGGCAATCGAAAATATCATGGCTTGGGTCAGGCACACTTTAGTCTTTAAAGTGACATCTTTGCTTTTTAATACTTTAAAGAGGCCTTTTGCAGCAGATTTGTCCAATACAATGCATTGTTTGATATCTCGACTTCTCCTTCCATAGATGTTTATTGTGGATCCAAGTAAGATGAAATCCTTGACAACTAAAATATTTTCTCCATTTATCATGATGTTAATTATTGCTCTAGTTGTGAGGAATTTTGTTTTCTTTATGTTGAGGTGCAATCCATACTGAAGGCAGTAGACTTTGATCTTCATCAGTAAGTGATTCAAGTCTTCCTCACTTTCAGCAAGCAAACCAAAAAACCAAACCTGTTGCCACTGAATTGGTTCTGACTCATAGTGACCCCATAGGACAGAGTAGAACTGCCCCATAGGGTTTCCAAGGAGAGGCTGGTGTATTCGAACTGCTGACCTTTTGGTTAGCCGTCGAGCTCTTAGCCACTGTGCAACTAGGTCTCCATGGCTGTGTTATTTGCATATCAAAGATTGGTAATAAGTTTTCCCAAATCCTGATGCCCTATTCTTCTTCATATCGTCCAGTTTCTCATATTATTTGCACAGCATACTAAGTATGGTGAAAAGATTTGCCTGCTAGAGGGTAAGAAATTAACTTGACAAAAATTTAGGCACCTTCTACCTCAGTGAAATTTCTAAAGGCCAGTGGTGTGGAGCATGTCGAGATATTCAATCTAAAATGAAGAACAAGTTATTGTATCTGGCCCGTCCTACAACTACAAAGGAGGCGCAATGCCTAGTGGGCCACTTCGGATTTAGGAGGCAACATATCCTTCCAGCCTATTTATCAAGTGACTCAAAAAGCTGCTAGTTTTCAGTGGGGCCCAGAACAAGAGAAGGCTCTACAACAGGTTCAGTCCGTTATGCAAGAGGTTTTGTCACTCAAGCCATATGATTTGGCTGATCCAATGGTGCTTCAAGTGTCAGTGGCAGGTACAGGTGCTGTTTGGAGTCTTTGGCAGGTCCCTATTGGTGAGTCACAGCGCAGATCCTTAGGATTTTGGAGCAAATCCTGCCATCCTCTGCAAATAATTACTCTTCTTTTGAGAAACAGCTTATAGATTGTTACTGGGCCTTACTAGGGACTGAACACTTACCCACGGGCCACCAAGTTACCATGCTGCCTGAGCTGCCCATCATGAACTGAGAGTTGTCCGACCCACAGAACCATAAAGTTGGTTGTGCACAGCAGCACTCTGTCGTTAAATGGAAGTGGTATATACGAGATCAGGCCCAAGTAGGATATGAAGGCACAAGTAAGTTACATGAAGAAGTGACCTGAATGCCTATGGTCTCCACTCCTGTCACACTACCTTTCATCTCCCAGCCTGCACCTATGGTCTCATGAGGCATGCGTTATGATCAGTTGACTAAGGAAGAGAAAACTGGTGTCTGGTTTACAGATGGTTCGGCATGATATGCAGGTACCACTAAAAAGTGGACAGTGATAACAGTGTAACCCTTGCTGGGACCTCCCTGAAGGACAGTGCTAAAAAGAAATCCTCCCATTGGGCAGAACAGTGAGCAGTGCACCTGGTTGTTCACTTTTGCTTGGAAAGAAAAATGGCTATATATTCAGATATATACTAATTCCTGGGCTGTGGCCAACAGTTTGGCTGGAAGGTCTGGGACATGAAAGGAGCATGACTGGGAAATTGGAAACAAGGAGATATGGGGAAGAGGTATGTGGGTAGACCTCTCTGAATGGGCCAAAGAAGTGAAGATATTTGTGTCTTATATGAATGCTCACAAAGGATGACCTCAGCAGGGGATGATTTTAAAAATCAAGTGGATAGAATGACACGTTCTGTGGAAACCAGTCATCCTGTTTCCCTGGATACTCCCATCACTGCCCAATTGGCTCATGAATGAAGTGGCCATGGTGGCAGAGATGGAGGTTTTGCACGGGCTGAACAATATGGACTTCCATTCACCAAGGCTGACTTGGCTACAGGTACTGCTGAGGGCCCAGTCTGCTAGCAGCAGAGACCAACACTGAGTCCCATATATGGCACCATCTCTCGAGGTGATCAGCCATCAATCTGGTGGCGGGTTCATTACACTAAACAACTTCCATTATGGAAAAGGCAGCATTTTGTTCTTATTGGAATTGGCACTTACTCTGAATACAGGTTTGCCTTCCCCGCATGCAATGCTTCTGCCAAAACTACCATCCATGGGCTCACAGAATGCCTTATCCATCATCATGGTATCCCACATAGCATTGCCTCAGATCAAAGGACTTGCTTCACAGAAAACGAAGTGCAGCAATGGCCCTGTGCTCATGGAATTCACTGGCCTTAGCATACTCTCCATCATCCTGAAGCAACTGGCTTGATAAAATGATGGAATGGCCTTCTAAAGACATAATTATGGCATTAGCTAGGTGGTAATACATTGCAGGGCTGGCCCAGTGTTCTTCAGGAGGCTACGTAGGCTCTAAACCAGCACGCAATATGTGGTGTTGTTTCTCCCATAGCCAGGATTCATGGGTCCAGGAACTAGGAGGTGGTAATGGGATTGGCGCCACTCACTATTACCCCTAGTGACATACTTACAAAATTGGTGCTTCCTGTCGTCATGACTGCGGGTCTAGCGGTCTTAGTTTGAAAGGGAGGAATGCTCCCATATGGAGACACATCACTGATTCCATTGAACTGGAAGTTAAGAATGCTACCTGGCCACTTTGGGCTCCTCATGCCTCTGGATCAACAGGCAAAGGAGTTACTATTTGGGCTGATGTGATTAATCCTGATTACCAAGAGAAAATTGGATTCCTTTACATAATGGATGCAAAGAAGAATATGTTTGAATTATAGGAGATCCCTTAGGCATCTCTCAGTACTTCCATGCCCCCTGATTAAAGTCAATGGAAAACTACAGCAACCAATTCCAACATGACTACTAATGACCCAGACCCTTCAGGAATGCACGTTTGGATCACCCTACCAGGCAAAGAACTACAACTAGCTAAGGTGCTTGCTGAGGGTAAAGGGAATACAGAACGGGTGGTGAAGAAGGTAGTTCTAAATACCAGCTACAATCATGTGCCCAGCTGCAGAAACGAGGACTGTTACCGTAATGAGTACTTCTTCCTTACATGTGTGATCAAACTATTTCTGTTTTTTTTCACTTCTAAAATATAAGATGTAAATGGGGCTAGTGTGTTTTCAGTTGTATGCATGTTAGTTGTATCATGTTATGTGCAAGTGTGACTTTATAACTGCCTTTAATTAGAGATTATATATGGTTTAAGGAGATATGTACAGGTGCCAAGTTGACAAAGGGTGGACTATGATAGTTAAGGCTGTGTGTCAACTTGGCTGGACCATGATTTTCAGTCGTTTGGCAGTTATGATGTATTTTGGCAGTTATGTAATGATGCAATTTGGCAGTTATGTAATTATTTAATCAACTCCATGATGAGATCTGCTATGAGCAGCCAATCAGTTGAAAGGGATTTTCCTTGGGGGTGTGGCCTGCATATATAAATGTATGTTCCTGCAAGGCTCTTGCTCTGGATCCTGCAACCAGCTCATCATCATCTGCCCTCTGGTTCTTGGGACTTCTGCTAGCAGCTTACCTGTCAATCTTGATATTTGTTGGCCTAGGCAGCCTAGGAGCCAGTGGCCTGCTGTCCGACCTGCCTATCTTGGGTTTGTCAGCTGCTGCAGATACCTGAGTCAGGAGAAACTTTCAGCCTGACACCTAACCCATGGACTTGGGACTTGCCAGCCTCTACAACTCATTAGCCATTTCCTTGCAATAAATCAGTCTCTCTCTCGTGTGTGTGTGTGTGTGTGTGTGTGTGTGTGTGTACACACTGGTTTTGCTTCTCTAAAGAACTGAGCCTAAAAAAATATAAAAATTATATATTTTTTAACTGAGCCTAAGACATTATATAAATAAATGAATGTGATTAAGAAATAAACTTGAAGAATGTCTTTATTTTAAATACACTGGTTCAGTGAAGTTTTATGTTTTCTGCTCCCTATCCCTCTTTTTTCATATCTAGTTCCCATAGTTTTTTATGGGTAAAAAGTACTTATATATGGTGACTGACAGACAAGTGTCATTTTATAACAAGGATGTTTGTTTTTTTGTATAATAACTTTTAGTTTGCTGAGGAACAGAACAAAGGAAAAAATGTTAACTCCTTTCACACCAGTATTGCAATAAACACACCTGCTTTTGAACCATTTGACTTTTTGTCTCTTTTACAGAGAAGGAGTAAGAATATTGATATTGAAACAAACAGATAACCCCAAACTGCTTGGTTGTATTCTATTTTGACCTTCTCTTCTATAAAACCATATTATCAAAACATCTAACTTAAATAATGCTTAAAATAAACTCTATATGGTCATCTTTTTCTTATTATCATCCAAGAAGTTAAGGAATAAAAATGCAAGAAAGATAAAAATTACCTTATTCATCCATAAAAATATATACCCAAAAGCCTTGAAAGCAGAGAATCGAATAGAGACTTGTACACCGAGATTCACTGAAACACTAGTCACAATAGCCAAAAGGTAGAAACAACTTTAACCATCTGTACCACTCTGTGATTCTGGAAAGAAAGAACACAGTGTGATTTGCCCCAGGCCTTCATGTACTCACCCTTCCCCACTCAGAAAGGATCCTTAACTCTGTACCCCATAGAAATAGCTATAGGAAGGAGAGGCCTTAAAGCATTGTGGAATGCAGAGGAAAGCACGCTCTAAATTGTACCAGGGACACCTTTTGCATGGTGTTTGTGATACATACAGGAGGGAAGATCAACTCTGCACTGCCGTGTCTGGGTCTTTCATGAAATGCTCAGAGCTAAGGAACAGTCACCAATCAAATCTGTGGTCTCCTCATTCATTTCACCTCGGATCCAGTACCATTGTGCTTCATGATGTATTTATTTCTAGTAAAAATTTTAAGTCTCTGTCACATTACTCAGAATTTAGGCAGGCAGCAAGGTATGGCTGTGATCATCTGAGTGAATGATAACACACGAGTGATGCTCTCACCAAAACAACAGCGTGCTACATGGTAAGGGAGAGAAATATCTGCTGGGACAGGATGCTCTGTCCTCAAAAATGATCAGCGTGGGCTCAGAGGACTGACAGCTATTGTGCAGCCTGTCCTCTCCTTCTCTTCTTTCTGAGCATACTTGTATTTTTAACTCCCAGCTTAAAAAAACAAAAGCAGAAACAAAACAGCATGGCACAAAACCCGGAAGTAAATTCACTGAATTATTTCTTCCTGAGGTGGTGGTGGCCCAATGCCACCAGAGTAACAAATCCAAAAAAAACAACAGAAAACCTGTTGCTGTTGAGTTGATTCAGACTCACGACCACCCTGCGTGTTACAGAGCAGATCTGAGCTCCACAGGGTATTCTTGGCTGTAATCTGTTCAGAAGCAGATCACCAGGCTTTTCTTTCACAGTACCAGTAGATGCGTTCAAAAGCCAACCTTTAGGTTAGAAGACGAGCGCAAACTGCATCACCCAGGGACCAAGAGGATAACTTTCTTGTGGCTTTGAAAGCAATAGGTGACTTTCCCAGAATGCTGCCTTTCCATAGACCTGGGTGGAGGGGTGGGAGTAGCAGTTAGTCACTCAGTTCTTCTTTAACTCCAGGGGAGTTTTTCACATCTTCACAGCAAACACTGATGAACTGAACATCACAGCAATTCTGCTGAGCTATTTTTTTTTTTATGATGTTAGTGCATTATTAAATTCAAATTGAAGGGAAAGTTCTTGACAATAATCACTGCTTTTGATCCTACCCAAGTCTTCTCATATTTCTAAGACAAATCCAGAGTGGTTACTAAATAACTGAGCTGACTCTGCACCCACTCACAGGGAAGCACAACTGCCCAATGAGGGGAAGCTTTAGTCAAAAACCATCCTTTTCACCTCTCAGCAGAATGCACTGCCTCTCAAAAAACAATCTTTTTCAGCTCATTAACAGTGCAAAGACAGATAGCTAGAGCTATTTGCAGGCTGCAAATGAGCTTTATACCTCTCTAATAGTTTTTACTAGTCATAGATTATGTCCATGATCCTGAAGCTGTTTGCTGCATTCATCATCAATTCCATTAAAGTTTAGTTCCTCTCCCAAGCCAAGGAGATGGCAGAGTAATTCAGGGACAGTCTCCTGGAACTGCAGGCAGGCAGGGCACTTGTTTGGGTTTGTCTTCCCTTTGAAACTAGAGGAGATGAAAAGACAAAGCTTGAAAGGAGAAATTAGTGAAGACTTTCAAAAAGGAAAAAGATTTGGTCCTATTAAAACTATAATGTAGAGGAACCCCCGAGACTGTGGCTCCTGGACACCCTGCTAACTCAGAATTGCTGTCTAGTCGAAAGAACAAAACACTGCCCTGTCCTACGTCATCCTTACAACCCTTGTTATGCTTGAGCCCATTGTTGCAGACACTCTGTCAATCCACCTCCTTGAGGGTCTTCCTCTTTTCTGCTGACGCTGTACTTTACCAAGTATGATGTCCCTCTCAAGGATTGTTTTGTTCTGTTGTGCATAGGGTCGCTATGAGTCGGAACCGACTCGATGGCACCTAACAACAACAACAATCTTTCGACTAGACAGCAATGGGTTATGATTATGGTTTAATCTTTGTCTGAAAAGTGGACTTCGGGAGTGACTTCAATTCTGAGTCCCTCCTGACTTCAATGATCCCTCCTGACTACATGTTCAAAGTATGTAAGACACAGTCTCACCATCCTTGCTTCTAAAGAGCATTCTTGTACTTCTTTCAGACAGAATTGTTCGTTCTTTTGGCGGGCCATGGTATAGTCAATATCCTTCACCAACACCACAATTCAAAGGCATCAATTCTTCCTCAGTCTTCCTTATTCATTGTCCAGCTTTCACATGCATATGATGTGATTGAAAATACCATTGCTTGGGTCAGGTGCACCTTAGTCTTCAAGGTGACATCTTTGCTCTTCAACACTTTAAAGAGGTCCTTTGCAGCAGATTTACCCAATGCAGTATGTCCTTTGATTTCTTGACTGGTGCTTCCATGGCTGTTGATTGTGGATCCAAGTAAATGAAGGTCTGGAAAGCTTGACTCCACCTATGTCATTAAGGTTGACTCTACTTTGAGGAGGCAGCTCTTCCCCAGTCATCTTTTGAGTGCCTTCCAACCCGGGGGGCTCATCTTCTGGCACTATATCAGACAACATTCCACTGCTATTCATAAGGTTTTCACTGGCTAATTATTTTCAGAAGTAGACTGCTGGGTCCTTCTTCCTAGTCTGTCTTATTCTGGAAGCTCAGCTGAAACCTGTCTTCCATGGGTGGCCCTGCTGGTATCTGAATACTGGTGGCATAGCTTCCAGCATCACAGCAACACACAAGCCCCCACAGTATGACAAACTGACAGACACTGTCGAAAGATTAGACAGAACTATAAAACAAACAGTAACACATGTGAGGAATGTGCTTCTTAGTTTAATCAAATATTTGAGACCAAATGGACAACTCTTGCCCAAAAGCAAAATGAGAAGGCAGAAAAGGACAAGAAAACTGGATGATTGGACACAGGGAATCCAGGGTGGAAAAGGGTAGAATGCTGTCACATTGTGAGGATTGTAACCAATGCTACGAACAATATGTATATAAATTTTTGAACAAGAAACTAACTTGAGCTGTAAACTTTCACCTAAAGCACATTAAAATTAAAAAACAACAACAAAAAAATACAGTGACACACAGAGAAGAATGCATAGCACACTATTCTGCTCTAAATAAATTGGAAGGGCTGAGACAGGCTATAGAAGGGTCAGGGACAGATTATATACTAAATACTAGGGGAAAAAGCCTAATCAGTTGCCACCGAGTTGATTCTGACTCATGGCAACCCCATGTGTGTTGGAGTAGAACTGTGTTACACAAAGATTTCATTGGGTGATTCTTTGGAAGCAGGTCACCAGTCCTTTCTTCTGAGGTGCTTCTGGGTGGACTCAAACCTCCTATTGTTGGGTTACCAGCCATGTATGTTAACCATTTGTGCAACCCAGGGGCTCCAAATACTGAAAAGGCTCAATCAAAAAAGAAAATATTCGTGTATGATAACCCCTCAAAATGGTCCACCCTTAATTCCTTCTAACTTAGGGGACACAGGCACCAATCCGGAAACCAACGCAGCCACAGCTGGGAGACAGCAAGGCAAGGTGTGTGGTTTTAGCAATGCCATGTTCTCCCCCAGATCGAACATGATGCCTCCTGCATGGTTGAGAGACAGCTTAACCATGACTGTGAGGCCACTCCAAGTCCTTCCCACTGAAGAATGGCTTAGGAAGGTGCTCAGGGTAACCTCGGGGCAAGATACAGGTTCACCCACCTACCATGTCCTATGTATTTTCTACCAGAAACGGTTAAAGGATAGTGCAGATTTTGCTAATGAATCCAGAGGAACTTGAAACATTGAACAAAACCCCTTAAAAATAATAGTAGTAAAAACTGGGGAGCCAACATGGCACTGTAGACAGAAGCACCATGCTGTCCCGCTGCAGCAAAGACCCAAAAAACTAAACAGATACAAACATCAATTCTGGAGCTCTACGCATCAAATGAAGAATAAAGAACTCAATCAAGCACTAAATGGAATAAGAAACAGAGAACAGAGAGAATGAGGAGAGCTACAAGTGGAGGTCCCCTACCAGCTAACTCAGCAAAGACTCACCATCTTGTACTACAGCAACCAAGAAATGTAGACATGGAGTATGGGAAAGCAACTTCACAGAGCTCCCAGCAGGAGGCAGAGAACTGGGTAACCAGGGATACATGCTTTCCCATTCCCTACACTTCTTCCCTGTATGAGCCCTCTGCTGCTTTCCAATAGGCCTTGGTCACTCAGCCAGAGAGACACCAGCTCAGTGCCACCTGAATTCACCATCTTGGACCTCTGCCACCAAGGACTGCAGACAGGGAGTACAGGAAGGCCCCTTCACAGAGGTTCAGTAACCAGGGAAGCGTGCTTTCCCACCTCCCCCTCTCCCCACAATCCTTCTTCCCTCTGTGGGGTCTCCACCACTTTCTAAGGGGCCACAGTTGCTCAGCCAGAGAGATACCAGTTCACTGCTGCCCAGGTCTGCCCCCCGCCACCGGCCAGCCCCTTCGGCACCATTTTTGTTTATGTGTTTTTTGCTTTTTTGTTTGTTTGATATTTGTTGTCTTTTTTTTTTCTTTTTTGACTTTTTTTGTTGCTTCTCTCTCTCTCCCTTCCTTTCCTTTCTCCCATCCACCTGGCCCTGTGTGTCATCCCCACCCCCTTCTCAACAGGCCTTGTTGTACCACTTGGCTGGGTGGCCACTGGTACACAGCCTTCCCAGGTCTGCACTACCCCCACCAACTAGCTCGCTCAGTGCCATTTTTTTTGTTTGTCTGCTTGGTTCTTTTTTTTTTTTTTTCCCCTCTCTCTCTCTCTCCTTTCCTTCCTTTCTGTTCTCATGCCCACCTAGCCCTGTGAGATGTCCCCACCCCTTCTCGAGGAGCTGTGCTTTACCACTTCGCTGGAGAGTCATTGCATGAAGCCTCCCCAGGTCTGTGTCACTGTCACCAGCTGGCTCCCTCAGCACCATTTTATTTATTCATTTTTTTTTATTGTTGTTGTTTCTTCTGTCTCCTTCCCTTCCTTTCTTTCCTTTCTCCCACCCTCCTAGCTATGCGCACCACCCCCGCCCATCTTGGTGCACTGTGCTGTACCATTCTGCTGGAGGGCCTCTGACACACAGCCTCCCCGGGTCTGCATCACCCCAACATGCCAGCTCCCTCAGCGCCACTTTTGTTTTCCTTTATCTTTCTCCGTCTCCCTTTTTCTTCTCTCTCCCACATAGGCCCTGTACAGCCTCCACCCCTTACTGATGGGCCATGCTGAGCCACCCAGGGAGAGAGACATCAGCTCACCTCCCCAATTCCAACCAACCCCCAATGGTCAGCTCCCCCAACACGTTTATTTATTTTGCAGTTGTTTTTATTTTTTTGTTTCTTCTCTCTCCCCCTTCCTTTCTCTCATCCATTTAGTCCTGTGCACTGCTGATACCCCTTATAAATAGGTTCAGCTGCACCGCTTGGCTAGAGAGCCACTGGGACACACCCTGGCCAGGTTTGCCCTACCCCACATGTCAAATTCTACCTTGACGCTACTTTATTTACTTTCTACTGTTTTCCTTCACTTTTTTCTTCTTTTTGCTTTTATTTGATTTTGTTTTTCTCTTTTCTTTTTCTTCTATCAGTCACTCACTTAGCTACATACATCACATCCTCTCCCTTCCCTCCTGCCTATCTGCACTGTGCACTCAATGCTGCACCCCCGAACAGCACTGATGTGGTAGCACAGACCCTGTCCTGCATTGCCCCCCCTCCCCCGGCCACACCCTGTCAGCTCCAATTTGGGCTGCAAACTCTCCATCTGTAGCCCTCAATGCCTACTGGACCTGCTCTGCTTCACCATAGCTAAATGACCAGCTCTACCCACCTGGACAAGGTGCTCAGAAGTGTCAACCCCACAGGTGAGGAAACAACAAAATACGCCCAGCACACCTGCTCAGACATAACCAAATAAAATGAAGAAAAAGGAGGATGAAACAAACAAAAAAAATCTACATCAATAAACAAAGAAAATAATTCCTGATGTCCTGGAGATAGCAGACAATATCAAAATATATTAAAAAACAAAACTAAAGACATCATGGCTCCAGAAAGCATCAAAATAAAACACCAGATGACCTTCCGGTAGAAAAGAAGGCACTGGAACTACCAGATATGGAGTACAAAACTCTAATACTCAGGGTTCTGCAAGAAATAAAGGAAAATGAAGACAAAAATGAGGAAAAAATAGCCAATATCATGGAAAATACAGACAAAATCACAAAAACAAAGACAAAGCAATGGTAGAATTCATGAAAATAATACAGGAAAAATATGTCAAAATAAATAAAAAAGCTAGAAATCATACAGCAACAGCAATTAGAAATCTAAAAGACAAAAAGCAAGATTTCAGAAATGGATGGTGCAATAGAAGGTCTCAGGAGCAAATCTGAAACAATGAAAGACAGGATCAGTGAAATTGAAGACAAATCCTTGGATACCACGTTGTTTCAGGAAAAACTGGAGAAAAGAAAGAAAAAAAAAAAAAGAAACCCTGAGAACGATGTGGGATACAATCAAAAGCAAAACAAACAAACAAACAAAAAAACTGCATGTGATCAGAGTTTCAGAACGGGGGAGAAAACAGAAAACACAGACAGCCTCATTGAAGATTTGCTAACAGAAAACTTCCCTAATATCATGAAAGACAAAAAGCCAGCTATCCAAGAAGCTCAACAAGCCCCACAGAGGGTAAAAACCAAAAAAAAAAAAAAAAAAAATCACCAATACTTATCACAATCACACTCACTAAAACCAAAGACAAAGAAAGTATCCTGAAGGCAGCTAGAAAAAAATGAAAAGTCACATACAAAGGGGAAACAATAAGACTAAGCTCTGATTACTTGGCAGAAAGCATGCAGGCAAGAAAGCAACGAGATGACATATGTAAAACCTTGAAAGAAAAAAACTGCCAACCACGAATAATATATCCTGCAAAACTCTCACTCAAATGTGATGACAAAATTAAGATGTTTCCAGATAAACAAAATTTAAGTGAATATGTAAAAATCAAACCAAACTTACAAAAATTATCAAAGGAAATCCTTTGCTTAAAGAACCAAAAACATCAGATAACAACCTGGACCTAGGACACATCAGTCAGATACCAACCTAAGTAAGGAAAATTCAAGAATAAAATAAAACTAAAAGATTTACAACAGGGAGCCAGAGACATCAATTTGTAAACAACAATAATGGCAGAACAACAAAAGAGAGAATAAACTGTGTAGGTATAGAACTTTAAAATGGAAAGAAAGTCAAGGCAATATCAAGTAATAAAAGACTGGGTTAAACTTAGGAATTTAAGAGTAAATTTAAAGGAAAACACAAAGAAAGTTAACAAACCCACTCATCAAAATAAAGAAGGAAAACAAAATCTCAGTAAATATGAAATTGACAAAAATGAAAGAAATAAAAAAAAATCCACAAACAAAAGGAATTCACTACAGAAGAATAAGAGGAACAAAGAAAGTGTCAGCACCACAAAAAAGCACTAAAAAATGACAGTAATAAACTCACGACTATCAATAATCACACTGAACATAAATGGCTTAAACGCATCCACGAAGAGACAGAGGGTGACAGAACGGATTAAAAAAAGAAAAAAGGACCCATCGATATGCTGTCTGCAACAGACACACCTTAGAAACAAAGATGTAAATATATTACAAACCAAAGGATGGAAAAAAATATATCAAGCAAACAGCAACTGAAAAAGAGCAGAAGTAGCAATACCAATCTCAGATAAGATAGGCTCTAGAACAAAACCTACCTTAAAAGACAAGGAAGGACAGTATATAATCATTGAAGGGAAAATCCACTGTGAGGACATAACCATAATAAATATCAATGCACCCAATGACAGGGCTACAAAATACTTAAACTCTAACAGCACTAAAAAGAGGAATTGACAGTTCCACAGTAACAGTAGGAGATTTCAGCACACCACTCTTGGTAAAGGACAGACTTCTAGACAGAAACACAACAAAGATATAGAAGACCTAAAGTGCACAATCAACCAACATGAACTCATAGACATATATAGAACACTCCACCCACCAAGCACATGGAATGTTTCCTAGAATAGACCACGTCTTAGGCCACAAAACAACCCTTAACAAAACCCAAAACATTGAGATAATACAAAGCATATTTTCAGATCACAATACCATAAAGTAGAAATTAATAACAAGAAGAGCAAGAAAAAAAAAAAATTTAAATACATGGAAACTGAATAACACCTTGCTAAAACCACCGGGTAATAGAAGAAATCAATAATAGAATTAAAAAACTCCTAGAATCAAAGGAGAAAGAAAACACATCACACCAAAACCTCTGGGACAGAGCAAAGGCTGTGTTCAGAAGTCAATTTATAGTAACAGATGCACACATTAAAAAAGAAGAAAGGGACAAAATCAAAATATTAGCCCGACAACTCAAACAAATAGACAGAGAACAGCAAAAGAAGCCCACAGCCACTGGAAGAAAGGAAATAATAAAGATCAGAGCACAAATAAATGAAATAGAGAATGGAAAAACAACAGAAAGAATCAACAAAACCAACAGCTGGTTCTTTGAAAGGATCAACAAAGTCAACAAATTATTGGCCTAACTGACTTAAGAAAAACAGGAGGAGATGCAAATAGCCCAAATAAGAAATGAAATGGAGGACATTACAACAGAATCAACTGAAATAAAAAGGATCATAACAGACTATTATGAAAAACTATACTAAAAACAAATTTGAAAACCCAGAGGAAATAGTCAAATTTCTAGAAATATACTACCTATGTAAACTAATACAAACTGAGATCGAAAATCTGAAGAGACCCACACAAGAGAAGAGATTGAAAAAGTCATTTAAAAAATTTCCAACAAAAGAAAGCCCTGGCCCAGATGGTTCACTGGAGAATTCTACCAAACATTCAGAGAAGACCTTGCACCAGTACTACTCAAACTATTTCAGAACACAGAAAAGAAGAGATACTTCCAAATTCATTCTATGAAGCCAGCATAACCCTGAACCAAAACTAGGCAAAGACACCACAAAAAAAAGAAAGTTACACACGAATATCTCTCATGAATGTAGATACTAAAATTCTAGCCAATGGAATTCGGCATCATATAAAAAAAAATACACCCTGAGAAAATGGGATCCATACTAGGTATGCAAGGAAGTTCAAAATTAGAAAATCAGTCAATATAATCCACCACATAAATAAAACAAGAGAATCACATGATCATCTCAACCGACAAAGAAAAGGCATTTGATAAAGTCCATCACCTATTCCTGATAAAAACTCTCAATAAAATAGGTGTAGGAGAGAAATTCCTCAGCATAATAAAGGGCATCTCTCAAAACCAACAGCCAACATCATTCTTAACAGAGAAAGGCTGAAAACATTTCTCCTGAGAACAGGAATGAGACATGAATGCCCTTTATCATCACTCCTATTTAACATCGTGCTGGAAATCCTAGCTACAGCAAAAAGGAAAGAAAAATAAATAAATGGCATTCAAATTGATAAGGAATAAGAAAAACTATCCCTATTTATGATGATATGATATACATAGAGAACCCTAAAGACTCTACGAGAAACTACTGAAACTAATAGATTCAGCAGAGTAGCAGCATACAAGATAAACATACAAAAATCAGTCAGATTCCTACATACCAATAGAGAGAATAACAAAAAGGAAATCGGGAAAGCAATACTATTTATAATAGCCCCTAAAAAAAAAAAAAACTTAGGAATAAATCTAACCAGGGACATAAAAGACCTATACAAAGAAAACTACAAAACACTACTGCAAGACACCAAAAGAGACCTACATAAATGGAAAAACATACCATGCTTATGGATTAGTAGACTCATCACTGTGAAAATGTCAGTACTACCCAAAGCTAAAAACAAGTTTTTTTCATTTTACCCAAAGCAATCTATAAATGCAATGCAATCCCAATCCAAATACCAACAGCATTCTTTAACGAAATGGAAAAACGAATCATTAACTTTATATAGAAAGGAAAGAGGTCCTGGATAAGTAAAGCACTACTGAAAAAGAACAAAGTGGGAGGCATTGCACTATCTGACCTCAGAACCTACTATACAGTTACTGCAGTCAATACATCCTGGCACTGGTACAACAGCAGACACATTGACCAATGGAACAGAATTGTGAACCCAGATGTAAATCCATCCACCTACAGTCACCTGATCTTTGACAAAGGTCCAAAGTCTATTAAATTGGGGAAAAGACAGTCTTTTTAACAAATGGTGCTGGCAAAACTGGTTGTCCATCTGTAAAAAAATCAAACAGAACCCATACCTCACACCATGCACAAAAACTAACTCAAAATGGATCAAAGCCCTAAATATAAAATCAAAAACAATAAAGATCATGGAAGAAAAAAATAGGGATGATGCCAGGAGCGCTAATATATGGCATAAACAGTATACAAAACATTAACAATGCAGAAGAAAAACTAGATAACTAAGAGCTCCTAAAAATCAAACACCTATGCTCATCCAAAGACTTCACCAAGAGAGTAAAAAGAGAGCCTACAGACTGGGAAAAATTTTTTGGCTATGACAAATCTGACAAAGGTCTAATCTCTAAAATCTATAGGAAAATTCAACATCTCTACAACAAAAAGATGAATAATTCAATTAAAAATGGGCAAAAGATATGAACCGACACTTTACTAAAGTAGACATTCAGGCAGCTAACAGACACATGAGGAAATGCTCATAAGTACCTGCCATTAGAGAAATGGAAATCAAAACTGCAATTTGATACCATCTCAAAACCCAGAAAATAACAAATGTTGGAGAGGCTGCAGGGAGACTGGAACTTTTATGCACTACTGGTGGGAATGAATGTAAAATGGTACAACCACTTTATAAAATGATATGGTGCTTCCTTAAAAAGCTAGAAATAGAAATACCATATGATCCAGCAATCCCACTCCTAGGAATATGTCCTAGAAAAATAAGAACCATCACAGGAATAGATATATGCACACCCATGTTCACTGCAGCATTATTCACAATAGCAAAAAGATGGAAACACCTAAGTGCCCAACAACACATGAACGGATAAACAAGCTATGGTACAGACACACAATGGAATACTACGCAACAAGAAAGAACAGTGATGCATCTGTGAAACATCTCACAACATGGCTGAATCTGGAAGGCTTTATGCTTAGTGAAATAAGTCAATCACAAAAAGAAAAATACTGTATGAGATCACTATTATAGAAACTCATGACAAGGTTTACACAGAGAAAGAAACAATCCTTGATGGTTACAAGGGAGGGTAGGGGTGGACAGGGAAAAACACTAATGAGACAATAGACTTTTAACTCACAAAAAAAGGCCAGACTTACTGGTCTGACAGAGACTGGAGAAACCCTGAGAGTATGGTCCCCAGACACCCTTTTCACTCAGTACTGAAGTCACTCCTGAGGTTCACCCTTCAGCCATAAAACAAATCGAGACTAAATGGGCACACCAGCCCAGGGTCAAGGACGAGAAGGGGAGAGTGTTTACATGTTATGGGGTTGGCAACCGATGTCACAAAACAATATATGTATTAATTGTTTAATGAGAAACTCATTTGCTCTGTAACCCTTCATTTTAAGTACAATAGAAAAAGAAATAGTGGTAAAACCCAAAAACACATACTGTGGCATCATGTGTATAGCATTACCACCACTGGTGTATGAATTACTGTGAAGCAGTTAACTAATTTCACTTTACTGGAAAATATGTGCTGTTGTATTCTGCTTTATTTCTTTCCCTTTTCCATTCCTTCTATCTCTAAGCCTAGCATGTCGGCAGCTCTAATTTTTACCCTATAAGCCCAAATGACAGCTGCACAGAAAAAATATTCTGATGCATTTTCACATTCCATGCCCTTTTAAGAGTTGGTTCCTCCTCTCACAATGTTGGGTCACTAGGAGAACTTCTCAACGTGAGATGCGGCAATTTCTCTCAAAAAGTGGAGTGGGTGTTAAAAGCCTAGTGTGAAGATGAACCTTCCCTCTGCTCAGAGCTTCAAAGACTCCAAGAAGTGCCTGTGTTTTACCTCAGATCATAACTAGTACAGGTAAGTTCTGAAATCTTCTGGAAGAACACAGCAAAATTGCATGAAAGGCAACAAGGGCTATCAAGCTCGAAGAGGTGCGGCTGCAGGTGGCCCTTGGTCTACTTATCAGAGCTAAAGACAAGATAGGAGATTAACTACATTTGCACATAGCAACCTGACACCTCATACACCTGCCTGGTCTCTCTCCAAGCCACCTGTTCTCGTGGCTTCTACAGCTAGCACCATTGCCTTTGGCTCAGTGTCCCGGAGCTGCATTTTCCAATTCCATCCAGAGCTGGAAGGGGTGTCCCCAACAGCATTCTTAGCATAGCATTTGTTTCCTCCAGTTATCTTGTGATGCATCTGCAGCTTGAACTCCACACTTCTCCAACCAACCTTTAAACCCACTGCAGACTTCCCCCACACTTCTACCTCATACCCTGTCCAAGTCTCTCATTCCTTGGCAGCCTTCACGCTGGCAAAGCAACTGGGATTACACTCTCCATTTGTTTTCATTCTCCAATTTGCTCCTTCTTATCTTCTGGCTTTGAGCATGTGGCTCTTCCATGTGAAAGCTCTCCCAACCCGAGTCTTGCCTTTCCCCTACTCTGCCCCCCAGCCTCATAAACCAGTTTTCAAAGTCCTGGCTAAAACGGGCATGTTCAAGAAAGGCCTTTTCCAACAGACAATATTGAATGGCTCATGAGTAACACAGTGTATTTCTTCCCAAGAAATAACTCTTTCCCAGGGACTGGCAGTTAGAAATATGTTTGTTCTACATAGAGATCTAGGATGTTTGGCAGCAAGTAGTTTATGTTAAATTTGAGCCTGGAGAGAATGTCTCTGAAATTATGATGTGGGTCAATTAAGAAGCAAGCTTTCTTAACTAAAGTCCATTTCATTGAGACGAATTGCAAAATGAGTGTAATTGTAAACTCCTCTGGGGAGTTTAATAATGGTGGTGTTTGGGCTCTCTCCCTAGCCGTCTGAAGCTGAGGCCCATAGGGCATATTACTGAAAGGTTTCCTTTGTATCACCAATCAAGCCAACAGAAAAAGAGCACAGGGCCAGAACTTGCTTCAAATGCAAAAAGAAGGCAACGGTGTTCTAGGAAATGAAAATAACCAAGGAGCCCTATCACATCTTTTCTTACTTGTATTACTTACCCGTATTAGCCAATCATTTACGCTGAAAATGTTGACACAGAAATAAAGGGGGAAATAGGCAAACCCACAGTTCCTTTATGAGGCTTTGGTGGTTCAGTGGTAGGATTCTCCCCTTCCATGTGAGAGACCCAGGGTCGATTCCCAGCCAGTGTACCTCATGCACAGCCAATGCCCATCTGTCAGTGGAGACTTGCATATTGCTTTGATGTTGAACACGTTTCAGTGGAGCTTCAGACTAAGATGGACAAGGAAGAAAGTCCTGGCAATCTACTTCTGAAAATCCTGTGGGTCACAACGGTCCGATCCTATTATGCATGGAATCACCATGAGTTGAGTGTTGACTTGACGGCAGCTAACAACAACAATGTAGTGTTGAACTATGAGACGTTCCTTTCAGTTCTTCTTTACTCCTCAGTAAGCCAAAGGTAGGGAGTGTTGACAGAATGTGTACATATGAAGAAGTGAAATAAAAGCAGCCACGTTAGCTTTGTGCAGTACTTCCACTGGTCTAGTAAAAAGGGGATACGTATGTCTGTCAGAGCTGTGAAAGACAAATCGCATAATTTGGGTGATCCTTCATATGAATTAAATACTCTTATATTTCTATTTAAAATTGGCATTGCACAATATAAACACGAATGACAAAATGTATGGTGATAATTTAGACTTTTAATTTTTTCTTTACTTAGAATGTTAAACAGCAAATAAAAAACACCGTGACACGTTGAGGAGAGACTGCAAAAGGAAAAAAACAATCTTTATATTTTCATTTCTTTTCCTAATTTTACAACAAGGGGGCTGCACTTTCACTTTGCTTTGGGCCCCACAAATTGTGTATCTGCACTGCATGGCATGATCTGCCCAGCAGTCCTCTCACGCTCCACGTTAAGGGTTCCCTGATCCACTCCACTCTTTCCATTTCTCAACTCTTTGTCTTAATTGGCACTCAGTTGTAAACAGCTGGACAGATGTATTTATTCAGAATTCCCAAGCAGTTAATCAGAGTTCTCAATTCTGATTCATCTTTTTAGCTCCCGATGTACTTAGCAGAATGCTTTCTATTTATTAACTGACAAACGAAATGAATTAATCCACATACCAAGCCAGAATTATAGCTGTACTAAAGAGATTCAAACTCTTCCTCCCTGGACGTCTCTCAGGTCTTGGCTGTCCACATTATTTGATTCCTCGGGATCGTAAAAGGAGACTGTACCAGGGTTGATGAGAAAAGGGTATCAACATTTCTTAAGAATTTAGCAAATAGGACTAATTCAGTCTTCAGAACAATCCCATGGGATAGGTATTACTGGATTTTGTCCAATTTTTTTTTTTTGAAGCTATTGATTGAAACAGACCATTATTTTATATATTGTTAAGGAAGAAAAACGCTGCCAATTAAACTATGGCATGTTACTGACATAAAAGGCATCCTAATTTCAGAGATATTAAAACGTGAAAAGAAATTGCATCTGAGAAATGATGCTGTGATGTGCTACCCAGATCAGCTCTTCAGCCTGGGGCACCTTCCCCCCACCTCATCCCCTCCCAGCTTCTGAGGATGTGGGAGACCGATGGCTCTCAGTTGGATCCCTACGTGGGCATGACCCTCAGTCACTACTCTGTGCTTGTCAGGGGGAGACCACATCCAATCACTGGTCCGTGCCTGGCACAAAAGCCCAGCCTCCTTGCCTCAGCTAAGTCATCACTGAAGGGTCAGTCCAGCTCCGGCTCCAGAGCTCCTTTCAGAATGAACTCAGACATCTACTGTAACTGCTTCCCTCACCCTCAGAGCTATTCTTACCAGGAGCACTTGCCAATACCCTGACTGCAGGCAATAATACCCTTGTTTCACAGATAAAGAAATGGGAATTAGGAGACATTATACAGTGTGTCCAGATTGGCATGACTCAGCAGTGGCATAGCTGGAATTTTTTAAAAACTTCCTTTTGACTCCAAATGTATGCTTATTTCTGTCTCTAAGAAATCTTCAAAGTATTATGTAGAGACATCTGGTGGAACCTGAGAACTTTTCAAGGAGTCTATGAGGTCAAAATTTTATTTTCATAAAATACTAAGATACTATTTGCTTTTTTTTACTCTAACTTTCTCATGAGAATACATTGGAGACTTCCAGAGGCCACACGGGTAAAAACTGCTCAGAAAGAAAGCAGAAGCAGTATGAGAATCTGTTTTCTATTAAGTCAAAAAGTAAAACAATTTTCAAAAAAGTAAAACAAAATGTGAAAACGTAAAACAAAACAAAAACGCCATACTTACTATTTTTTACATTTTCAAAAACATAGTTATCATAGTTAGTATGTGTTGTTGTTAGGTGCTTTTGAGTCAGTTCCAACTCATAGCGACCCTATGTACAACAGAAACACTGCCTGTTCCTGCACCATTCTCGCCATCGTCGTTATGTTTGAGCTCACTGTTGAACCACTGTGCCAATCCATCTCGTATATCTCCTGGCTGTAGGGTGGCTCAGCGGAATCTACGATTAGTTGTTTCACACCCAGTCAGAAGGGCATGCTCCCAGCTTCAAATCACTAACACCAGCTGCAACACTTAGGATGGCACAGTCAGCCTGTGATGGTCCGGTTTTTGATGAAGTCGCTGTGCCCTGGGGCATGAATGATGGTCCCATAGTACTTGATCTCAAATTTCCAGAGGGAGATATGAGTACCATGCTTAAGTTCAGCTTTCAGTTTATCCAAGACCCAGGCATAATTGAAAGGGCTTTTTCCCATCTCAGCAGCTTCCCTCTCAAAATTTTCAGCGATTCTTTTGTCTATCCCACCACGTTTGTAGATCAGGTGGCCAACAGTGGTGGACTTGCCTGAATCTACATGTCCAATGATGACGACGTGGATATGGGTCTTTTCCTATCCCATTTTGCCTTAGGTTTTGCAATGGTTTTCACCAACACCTGTGTTCTGGTGGCAAATCCTTTGAAAAGGTATATATATGTGTTTTATTTTACAATAAAAAAAAAAAATTAATGTCTAGAAAAAAAAAAAAGGAGGCCTTAGTGATATCATCATAGACCAAGTAAATGTTGGAGCCGAAACTAAAATCCAGATTTCCTAACTCATGTTCAGGGTGTGTCTTGTCCGCTTTGTGACACTGCCTTCTAAATTATCAAGATTTATTACTGAGTCATTAATTTGTTAATTTACCTAGTACCTATTAGATACCTACTCTTTGCTAGGTATTAGGCGATGGGAATACAACAGTGAATATGAAGGACAAGGTCTTTGGAGCTCATAATATAGTAGAGAGAGGCAAACAACAAATGAGATACCTGAAAGTAACTAACATTATAAAGGAAACAGGCACAGTGGTGTGACAGGTGACAGTTCACTTGTCTATGATAAGTAACATTTGAGCTGAAATTTCATGGATACGAGTCAGCTAAGAAAAAAGCATCCTAGGCAGATGGGATAGTGAGTGTAAAGGTTCTCAGAGAGGGTGAGCTAAAAGTGTTTAAGAAAAGAAGGAAGGCAGAAGTAGCCCAGCACAAGGACTGGAGAGAGCAGAAATATGAGCTGAACTCAGAGAACGAGGCAGTAGCTAGTTTTTGTCTTAGTAGATGTATCGGTGAACGGTGATGACATTTATCGAGACAGGGGAAGAGCAGGAAATCAACAGCTTTGGAAAAGAGGTATGAGTGAAATAAACTTATTCTTCTTTTAGACTTGTTAATTTCCAGTTGGATATATGAATCTGACTCTTGGTGGGGAAAGCAGTGTTGGAGATAAAATTGGCAAGTCATTACCATATTACAAATAAAACAAACAGTTGCCACTGAGTTAGTTCCAACTCATTGTAACCCCACGTGTGTCAGAGTAGAACTGTGCTCCACAGGGTTTTTAATGACTGACTTTTTGGAAGTAGACTGCCAGACCTTTCCTCTGAGGCACCTGAGTGGACACAAACGTCCAACCTTGCGATCAGCAGCTAAGCTTGTTACCTAGCTGTACCACCCAGGGACTCTGATTAGCAGGGCAGGAGCCAGTTTTTTACTTAGTAGATTTATACCAAACCAAAACCAAACGCATTGGCTTCGAGTCAATTCCAACTCACAGTGACAGAGTAAAACTGCCCCACAGGGATTCCAAGGAGTGGCTGGTAGGTTCAAACTGCTGGCCGCTTGGTTAGCAGCCGTAGCTTTCCCATCAAAGGAGCGCCATCTGCTCACGTAAGGGGGGCGAGCTTCTATCAGACACCAGCTTTGCACAGGCTTGTTTCATTATCTCTTCTCCTCCAGAAAGGTGTCATTCTTTTTTATTAGAATCTAGGATATGTTTCTTACAGACAGTGAATTAGTATTGCTATGTGCCAGGTGCATAGTGGTTAAAAACTTGGTTGCTAATCAAATGATCAGCACTTTAAATCCACCAGGCGCTCCTTGGAAGCCCTATGGGGGCAGTTCTACTCTGTCCTATAGGGTCACTATGAGTTGGAATTGACTTGACAGCAACCGGTTTCCTTTTTTTGCTAAGCCATATAACCCTTTAATATTGCCAGAATTACCACTGGAGTTCAGAAATAATATCCCTTAGTGGAAACTAAGGCTTAAAGAAATTAAATTGTCACCACCGACTGCTCTGACAGGGATCACAATAGAGGGTCCCAAACAGAGCTGGAGAAAAATGCACAACAAAATTCTAACTAAAAAAAAAAAAAAAAATACAAAAAAACAAACTTACTACTCTGACAGAGACTGGAGAAACCCCGAGAGTATGGCCCCAGACTCCCTTTTAACTCAGTATTGAAGTCGCTCCTGAGGTTCACCCTTCAGCCAAAGATTAGACAGGCCCATAAAGCAAATCAAGACTAAACGGGCACACCAGCCCAGGGGCAAGGACAAGAAGGCAGGGACAGGAAAGCTGGTAATGGGGAGCCCAAGGTCGAGTAGGGGAGATTGGTGATATGTTATGGGGATGGCAACCAATGTCACAAAACAATATGTGTATTAATTGTTTAATGAGAAACTAATTTGCTCTGTAAACCTTCATCTAAAATACAAAAAAAAAATTTTTTTTTTTAAAGCACTGAAGTTTTGGATGGCAAGAGGGATGGAGAGATGAAGAAATATGATCAAACAAACATAATAAAATGTTAATTTTGGAATCTAGGTGATGGATATATATGTATTCATTGCACATGTCTTTCAACTTGTCTGTATATCTGAAATTTTTCATAATAAAATGTTGGGGAAATAAAAGAAGTTAAACTGTCCAAGTTTGCATACTACTATGTAGAAGAGGGCTGATCTATTTGACTCCAAGGCCCATACTCCTCCCGTTACCATAATAAAAGTTAAAATCTGTGTGTTGCTGCTTAACAGCAATTATGGCTATTTAAAATTAAGCTTTGAAGCTAATGTTGGTTATTTAGAAAGTATTATGATGTGTATAATAAAAGTCGATTTTACAGAAACACATTAGCATGTAGTGAACTTAAAAGAATAACAGGCACAAGTTACACAGGGGTTACAGTAATTAAAATAATGGACCGGCCATGATCTAGTTGCTACTCTATTTCATCAGTGACCATCCCTCTTCAACGACAGTTCCATTTACTATCTAATCTTCTGTTTACCCTGAGTGATCCCTTTATCCCTGTTCCCACCCCATGTGACTATCCCACTGAATATAAGGTATACCCCAAGAAAAGCAAATATTTATTTTGTGGTTGACGCATATTCTCATGTGTGTATCAGCTTTGGAGCCAAACTCTCTTTCTCTTCCCCAGCCTACATCATGAAGCTCCCAGAGCCTGGGTTGGTAGGCCTCAGCTAGATCTCAGCAAGAAGGAATGACTCGGAATTTCAGGGGCAGAGGGAAAGAGTTATGGATTGAATTGTGTCCCCCCAAAAAATGTGTGTCAGTTTGGCTAGTCCATCATTCCCAGTATTGTGTGAACGTCCTCCATTTTGTCATTTGATGTGATTTTCCTTTGTATTGTAAATCCTACCTCTAAGAGGTTAATGAGGCAGGATTAGAGGCAGTTATGTTAATGAGGCAGGACTCACTCTACAAGATTAGGGTGAGTCTTAAGTCAATCTCTTTTGAGATATAAAAGAGACAAGTGAGCAGAGAGACACCGGGACCTTGTTCCACCATGAAAGCAAAGCTGGGAGCGGTGCACATCCTTTGGACCCAGGGTCCGTGTGCTGAGAAGCTCCTAGACCAGGGGAAGATTGATGACAAGGACCTTCCTCCAGAGCCAGCAGAGACAGAAGGCCTTCCCCTGGAGCTGGCACCCTGAATTTGGACTTCTGGCCTACTAGACTGTGAGAGAACAAACTTGTTTGTTAAAGCTATCCACTTGTGATATTTCTGTTACAGCAGCACTAGATAACAAAGACAGTGTGAAAATAAGAGAACATGGGCAGTAAGTGGAGATCAACTACAAGCAGAGAAAATAATCAAGAGAAAAGAAAGGCACAGCTTAGCTTTAAGCGTCCTGCTACACGAAGAAACTCCATGAAGAATGTGCTTGGGACAGGTCGCCACCAGCTAGTTCATCTACAGACAGCTGTCGTGTCTAGCAATCATTGCAGCTAATGTTGTTTTTCTGCATTGTACTCCATATTGCTTGGGGATTTCTTTTCATTTCCTTTTAGGGAATTATGACACTGTGCTAGATTTTTTTCTTTGTTTTGTTTGCATTTTTTTGCTTTTGACATACAGCTTAATACATCAGGAGATTCTTGCCAGGAGATAAATCCATAGTTGTTTTCATGACAGCAAATTACATGACAATGAGTGACATTTAAGTGCTGAATTTTAATGGCTTGTCAGGAGAAGTGAAATGTATTTTAAAAAATTTAATACATGAGAGAATAATGTGTCTGCCCAGGAAATAATGCTGCCGGTGGTAGACAAGGCTGGTAAATGCGAAGGGGACCTAGCTTGTCTGCTGATGTATGTGTTTATATTGGAGAAGAAAGCTGCACAATTAAACCCCATCTACCCTTCCTTTTTCACGTGCAAAGCTCCCTAGTAGCTGTCTCTCACTGAGACCAGCAACTTAGTCTCCAAGGAGCCGTGGCCTTGATAGAGTTAACACAGAGAAAGGCACAACCCGAGCTGTGCTCTAAACGTGGCTGCCTAGGTAGGATGATTAAGAGATTCTGAAAAGCCTCCCAATCCAAAAATCATCTGCACAGCAAGCTAACAAAGAGCAGGAAACCAGCAGGATTAGAGATTCTTTTCCTAGGTCATACATGGATCCCCAGCACCCCCTGGAGTTTTATCACCATGGAGCCTGGCATGGTTGAGACTAAACTCTAAAAGGCCCAGACAGAAAAACGAGGCACAGAGTAGGCAATACTAATTGAGGAATAAAATATTCAGATGACATGGCACTGCTGGCAAATAGCCTTTGATGATGTGTAGTGCATGCGTGTGTGTGTGTGTGTGCAAGTGTGCGTGCATGTGTGCACATGTGTGTGCATATGCAGGTACTGGCAGGAGAATAAAGTTGATGATAACCCGGGTTCTGAGGGGCAGCCACCTTGGAGAGCTCGTAACAAAAAAAAGCAGAACGTAAATGGAAGGTGTTACAGGAGAAGCATAGGGCAAAGCAATCCAGAAATTAAACGGCACCAATGTGATCAGACTTCTACAGTTACGCCAATTCAATATTCATGCACCCTTCCTGTTTCTGGGAACATCAGTCCTCCCGCAGGAACACCACATGAGTGCCTGCCCACAGCAAGTGTCCTCAGACCAGATCCCCCAGACAAGGACAGAAACATGGGTGTCCACACACCTCCTTACTCAGAATTATCTTTGCTTATTAAAAATGCAGACCCCTAAGTCTCACTCCAGAATACTAGTCGCAACCAAGTGGGATGAGATCCATGAATCTTCATTTGAACATGTTTCCAAGGTTTTCCACGGATCTAGAGAAACCAAAAGCCTAGGAAACATGCTAATTGGTCAGGAGCAGAGTCCCCGGAGGACAAGGCTGAGCTAGAAGTCACTGCTTTAACCATTCAGTCCACAGGTATTTATATTAATGGTATATCATTTATAATATACATAAGTTGACCCTCTTAACAAAAGCTTAAACCAATGTGAAGATTGTTGAAATGCCAAATGTTTTGTCACATATCTATTTACCACAATTAAAAAAAAAAAAAGCCTAAATCAGACCGAAGACTCATAGCTAGGCATGGGGCTGTGTTCGCCCACTCCTATTGCTGTGACTTCCTGACATTATAAAGTCTGCTCTTAATCTCCAAAAGCAAGCACCAGAAATCTGGAGACAGTAAATTTATGTGATGGTTTCATGGCAAAAGTCAAAAAGATGAGAGGTTCATGGAAAGCTTCATAGGATGCAGGTGTTGAACTAGGTCATAAAAGGCAGTGCACTGGTCACACTTAGGGAAGTTGCCCTTTTCCACTTCCAGACCCAAATTTAAGTTCACTGCCACTGACATGAAGCCCTGGTTGTAGATTTCAGGATAAATGAGGCCAAAATGAGGCCAATAGCTTAGAGGAAAGGTCAGGCCCAGAAGCAGGGACAGATTACCCAATAAACAAGGTAAGAATGTGCTTTGGGCATCAATAAAAATAGGGGCACCAGCTATCCAAAGCAGACACCCATAAATTCCAAGCAGACAGGACACAAGGAAAAGTGAGCACCACAGCAGAAGGGAGCTGGCAGGGTACTAAATGAAACTGATACCAACTCCAGTGTGTGAGGACATGCCAGCCAGAAATAAAGCTCACACAAGGTCACGAGGGCACCCTCGCACAAGGTTGTTTAAGCTGTGAGGCCCCTACCACTTCAACGCTTTCATTGATGTCTTGTCTCCTACGGTCCCCTCCCATGTAACTGAAACGCCTTATCTCAGCTGGTTTCTTTGGAGTATACTATTTCTTTGTAATAAACAAGAGGTGGGGTGGCCTGTTGAGTCTAATTGTTCTTACCTTCACTCAGTATACAACTGTATCGATACAACATGAGCAGCTACTGGGAAAGGACAGACTATATTAACAGAGAACAGGTGTCTGTTGTAATATTTGTTTCCTGATCATTAAATTTTCTCTTATGACACCTTTTCATTCGTTCATTTATAGTTATAACACTTATTACAAAACAAGCATCAAAACTGAATTATCAGCCATTTAAATCAAAATTGGTGAAAGTCAATGTTTTGCTGTGGGAGATCAACAGAATTTTACATTGATTGTTGAAACAACTAAGTTCTCTGACTGACTTACTTGTTGTAGAATATGTCAAATATTCTTTTTGTAGAAAATGTGGCTTGTAATAAAAATCTTAGTACCCTGCACCCACTAAAAATTTTTTATTTTATTTTAATGTTACATTTCATTTTATTTTTTTATAGTACTTTAGATGAAGGTTTACAGAACAAATTAGCTTCTCATTAAACAGTTAGTACACATATTGTTTTATGACATTGGTTAACAACCCCACAACATGTCAACACTCTCCCTTCTTGACCTTGGGTTCCCTTTTACCAGCTTTCCTATTTCCTCCTGCCTTCTAGTCTTTGCCCTTGGGGTAGTGTGATCCTTTAAGCCTTGTTTTGTTTTATGTGCCCGTCTAATCTTTGGCTGAAGAGTGAAGCTTGGGATTGACTTCATTAATGAGCTAAAAGGGTGTCTGAGGGCTATACTCTTGGTTTCTCAAGTCTCTGTCAGACCAGTAAGAACAGGCACAAGCTAGACATTTCCATTACAAATAGGAGAAACTGGGGGGAAAGAAGGCATAACAGGTACCAAGCGAATCAGCAGAACACATTTCATTAGCCCTCAAGGCTTTGCAAATAGTCCTCTGTCCTCTGAGGCAATTTACACAACGGCCCTGCCTCCAGACTCTAGGTATTGGCCACACTCTCCAGATTCTGAGTGGAGGCCCTGGGCTTTAGCTTCACCTTCCAGGCCCCCTGGGATGGCAACTCCGCTCCCTTGGATTTTGGTGAGTTAGAATTTTCTTCTACATTTTTCTCCAGCACTGTCCAGGACTCTCTATTGTGATTCCTGTCAGAGCAGCCAGTGGTGGTAGCCGGGCACCATCTAGTTGCACTGGACTCAGTCTGGTGGAGGCCATGGTAGATGTGACCCATTAGTCCTCTGGACTAATCTTTCCCTTGTATCTTTAGTTTTCTCCACTATCCTTTGCTCCCAGTGATGTACATTAGATGGCCGCTCACGGGCTTTTAAGACCCCAGACACAACTCGCCAAAGTAAAATGTAGAATTTTCTTTATAAACTATGTTATACCAATTGAGCTAGATGTTCCTGAAGACTATGGACCCCACAGCCCTCAGCCCAGCAGTTCAGTCCCTCAGGTAGTTTGGATGTGTCTATGGAGCTTCCATGACCTTGCCTTGTACAAGTGGTACTGGCTTCCCCAGTATTGTGTAGTGTCTTGCCCTTCACTAAAGTTACCACTTATCTATTGTCTAGTTAGGGTTTTTCCATCCCACCTTTCCCCTCCCTTGTAACCATCAAAGATTGTTTCTTTCTATGTGTAAACCTTTCCATGAGTTTTTACAATAGCGGTCTCATACAATATTTGTCTTTTTGTGATTGACATTTTACACAGCATAATGCCCTCCAGATTCATCCATGTTATGAGATGATTCACAGGTTCATCACTGTTCTGGAGTATTGTTGCATAATACTCCACTGTGTGTATGTACCATAGTTTGTTTATCCATTCACCTGCTGATGGGCACCTAAGTTGTTTCCATCTTTTTGCTATTGTGAATAATGCTGCAATGAACATGGGTGTCCATATGTCTATTTATGTGATGGCTCTTATTTCTCCAGGATGTATGTCTAGGAGTAGGATTGCTGGATCATATGATATTTCTATTTCTAGCTTTCTAAGGACGTGTCATATCGTTTTCCAAAATGGTTGTATCATTTTGCATTCCCACCAGCAGTGCTTAAGAGTTCCAATCTCCCCATAGCCTCTTCAATATTTGTTATTTCCTGTTTTTTTTGTTGTTGTTTTGTGCCAGTAATGCTGGGGTGAGATGGTATCTCATTGTGGTTTTAATTCACATTTCTCTAATGGCTAGTGATCTCAAGCATTTTTTCATGTGTCTGTTGGCCACTTGAATGTCTTCTTTGGTAAAGTGTCCAAAAAGGTATGGCCAGGACCTCTGGGGTTTCAAAGAGTGGAGCCATGGCCACCGGTGTTTCTAAGGGTGGAGCTGCCACTTGGATGGACTAGGAGAATGGTACGCCTAAAGCCAAGGGAGCAGAGTTGCCATGCCAGAGGGCCTGGAAGGTGAAGCTGAAGCCCAGGGCCTCCACTCAGAATCCGGAGAGTGTGGCTAATACCTAGAGTCTGGAGGCAGGGCCATTGTGTAAATTGTCTCAGATGACGAGGACTATTTGCAAAGCCTTGAGGGTTAACAAAATCTGTTCTGCTGGTTTGCTTGGTGCCTATTTTGCCTTCTTTCCCCCCAGTTTCTCCTATTTGTAATGGAAATGTCTAGCTTGTGCCTGTTCTGCACTATACCTTCGGAAGAAGATAACTTGTATTCTAGATTTCACAGAGGAAGAGGAATTTTTGTATTTTGGACTTGTAGTTGATTTAAGACTTTTGCTATGATATGATGTGGCAAATATGTTTTACATGTGGTAAGGACATGAATTTTGGGGGGCCAAAGGGTGGAATGTAATGGATTAGGTTGTGTCCCCCCAAAATATCTGTCAACTTAGCTGGGCCATGAGTCCTAGTATTTTGTGACTGTCCACCATTTTATGTGATCTTCCTATGTGTTGTAAATCCTATCACTATGATGAAATAAGATAGATTAGTGGCAGTTATGCTGATGAGGTCTACAAGATTAGGTACTGTCTTAAACTAGTCTTTTTTGAGATATAAAAAAAGAGAGAAGTGAGCAGAGAGACAGGGGAACCTCCTACTACCAAGAAAGCAGCACCAGGAACAGAGCGCATCCTTTGGACCTGAGGTTTCTGTGCTGAGATACTGCCAGACCAAGGGAAGACTGATAACAAAGACCTTCCTCTGGAGCCAACAGAGAGAGAAAATCTTCCCTTGGAGCCGGCGCCCTGAATTTGTACTTGTAGTCTACTGGACTGTGAGAGAATAAACTTTTCCTTGTTAAAGCCATCCACTTGTGGTATTACTGTTATAGCAGGAGTAGATGACTAAGACATCTAGCTTATCTTCTGGAGTTTGTGTGTTGTTGGTTATGGTTTGTACCCTGTTAATGCTGTGTATTAGGGCCTCTAGCATTGATCCTATTTTTTCTTCTATGGACTTTATACTTTTGGACTTTATATTTAGGTCTTTAATCCATTTTGAATTAGTTTTTGCATATGGACACCCAGTTTTGCCAGCACCATTTGTTAAAAAGACTGTCTTTTCCCCATTTGATGGCTTTTGGGCCCTTGTCAAACATCAGGTGATTGTGGGAGAATGGATTTACATCTGGGTTCTCATTTCTGTTCCGTTGGTCAGTATATCTGTCATTGTATCAGTACCAGGCTGTTTTGACAACAATAGCTGTATATTAGGTTCTGAGGTCAGGTAGTGCGAGTCCTCCTACTTTATTATTAATTTTCAATATTGTTTTACTGATTCCGTGCCTCTTCCCTTTCCATATAAAGTTAATGATTACTTTTTGATCTCTTTAAAGAACGTTGTTGATATTTGCATCGAGATTTCATTGTATTCGTAAATCGCTTTGGGTGGAACTGTTTTCACAATGTTGAGTCTACCTATCCACGAGCATGGTATATTTTTCCATTTTATGTAGATCTCTTTTGGTTTCTTGCAGTAGTGTTTTGTAATTTTCTTTGTATAGGTCTTTTATATCCCTGGTTAGATTTATTTATAAGTATTTTGTTTCTTTAGGGGCTATTATAAATGGTATTATTTTTCTGATTTCCTTTTCATCGTTCTCTTTATTGTATAGGAATCCAATTGATTTTTTTTTTTATTAACTTTTATTGAGCTTCAAGTGAACGTTTACAAATCAAGTCAGTCTGTCACATGTAAGTTTACATACATCTTACTCCGTACTCCCACTTGCTCTCCCCCTAATGAGTCAGCCCTTCCAGTCTCTCCTTTTGTGTCAATTTTGCCAGCTTCCCACTCTCTCTATCCTCCCATCCCCCCTCCAGACAGGAGATCCAATTGATTTTTTTATGCTTATCTCGTATCCTGCTAATATGCTGAATCTATTAGTTCCAGTGGTTTTCTCATGGAGTTTTTTGGGTTTTCTATATATCGTATCATATCATCCACAAATAGGGACAATTTAACTTCTTCATTACCAATGTTGATGCCCTTTATTTTTTCTTGGCTTATTGCTCTAGCTAGCACTTCTAGCACAATGTTAAATAGGAGTCATGATGAAGGACATCCTTGTCTGTTACCTGTTCTCAAGGGGAATGTTCTCAGCCTTTCTCCATTAAGAATGATGTTGGCCATCAGTTTTGCATAGATGCCCTTTTATTATGTTGAGAAATTTCCCTTCTATACCTATTTTATTGGGAGTTTTTATCAGGAATGGGTGTTGGGCTTTGTCAAATGCCTTTCCTGCATTGATCGAGATGGTCATGTGATTCTTTTCTTTCCTTTCATTTATGTGGTGGATTACACTGATTGATTTCCTAATGTTGAACTATCCTTGCCACCTGGTATGAATCCTACTTGGTCATGGTGTATTATTTTACTTTTTTTGGTATGATGCTGAATTCAATTGGTTAGAATTTTGTTGAGAATTTTTGCATCTATATTCATGAGAGAAATTGGTCTGTAATTTTCTTTTTTTGTGGTGTCTTTGCCTGGTTTTGGTATCATGGTTGTGCTGGCTTTATAGAATGAATTTGGAAGTATTGCTTCCTTTTCTATGTTCTGTAATAGCTTGAGTAGTACTGGTGTAAGTTCTCTGAATGTTTGGTAGAATTCTCCAGCGAAGACATCTGGGCCAGGGCTCTTGTTTATTGGAAATTTTCTCTTGTTATGGATCTGTTCAGATTTTCAACATCATTTTGTGTTAGTTTGGGTAGGTAGTGTGTTTCTAGAAATTTGTCCATTTCCTCTACATTTTCAAATTCATTGAAGTATAGTTTTTCATAATATTCTGTCATGATCCTTTCTATTTCAGTTAGGTCTGTTGTAATGTCCCCCATTTCATTTCTTATTTGGGTTATTCGTGTCCTCTCCTGTTTTTATTTTGTGAGTTTGGCCAGTGGTTTTTCAATTTTGTTCATCCTTTCAAAGCACCAACTTTTGGTTTTGTTGATTCTTTCTATTGTTTTTCTCTTCTCTATTTCATTTATTTGTTGCTCTGATCTTTATTATTTCCTTTCTTCTGGCGGCTGTGGGCTTCTTTTGATGTTCTCTTTCTATTTATTCAAGCTATGTAGCTAATGTTTTGATTTTGTCCTTTCTTTTTTCGATGTGTACATCTATTGCTATAAATTGGCCTTTAAGGACTGCTTTTGCTGTTTCCCAAAGGTTTTGGTATGATGTGTTTTCATTGTCATTTGATTCTAGGAATTTTTGATTCCATCTCTGATTTCTTCTATTACCCAGGTTCTTAAAAAAGCAGGGTGTTATTCAGTTTCCATATAACTGATTTTTTTCCTTGCTCTTCCTGTTGTTAATTTCTACTTTGATGGTGCTGTGGTCAGAGAAGATACTTTGTATTATCTCAATATTTTGGATTTTGTTGAGGGTTGCTTTGTGGCCTAAGATCTTCACCAGTTCTAATCTGTAGATTGAATCTCAAGAACTCTGGCCAAAATTTAGTTCCATGGTCTAGCTGGGCAACATCATTCCAACTCCCCTTACAGACAGCACCTCAGACCGCCTTTCCATCCTAATTATGCTCAAGTAGGGTGATAATTTCTTAAAAACAAGTCCTGAAACTTTATTAGAAATGTAGGCCTGACCCTTAGGACCTGCAGATTCACAGCCACAGATGGATGGGAGAGAGCAGTGTGAGTTTTAAAGGAATGTGAACCTCCTATGCTGGGTAGACACGTACCTTCTTTAAGGATACTGATCTCCTATGCTGTGTAGACATGTACCTTCTTTAAGGGTGCTGATCTGCAATGAGGAGGGGGAACAGATGGAACCCCGCTAAAATGGAAATGGAACAGAATTCTATCAACTATCACTGACGAGATTCCCAGGACCACAGCTTCCCATGAGCATGGAGTGGCAGGGAGCTGGCCAGTGAGTCAGCCCACAGGAGAAGCCTGACAGGAGGAAATATGTCAGGCACATTCAGAAAAGCATCAGGACAATGTGGTCCAAGGACAGCAGAGCCATTGTCCACACAGCTGTTCTCTCCAAACTCTTCTAGAAAACCTCATTCACACTTACCTCTCCAGTGCCTTATTTGGAGTATGTCTTTTGATGCTAATGGAAAGGAAAACATATAATTTGCTAACTGACAGTTCCATTTGTGACCTTGTCCAATCATTCTTACACATGTACTCTTGTGATTAAGAAGCAAACAGACATTTAAGGGCAGCAGCAGAGCTGACCCCAATATTTCCAGTGCAAGGGCCCCCATCAAGCAAAGCCATCTTCCCAGCTTATCCAGAGGTGGCACAGGGCTCCCTCTAGATCCAAGTAACCCTGCTCCGGGAGTGGCTGCAGGAAATTAACTCAGAACTGAGTGTGCTTCCCTCCTTCACAGCCCCTGAATGCCCTTCCTCCCTCACTTCAGCATCCCAGTGATGGTCACCAGGGAACCTTCCAGTCCAGCTCTTGGACAGCACAACAGTGCCTCAGAGACAAAGTGTTAATAATAACAATGACTACAATAGTAATTCTCAATATGTAATCTCAAGGTAGAAAATTATCAGAAACATATATATTCCCTTTCATGCATTCTGCTTTTCTTTACCAAAAAAAGAAAAATGGACACGATCTGTATGGTAGGAGGTTCAACTGAAAATCACTGGAGAGCAGAGACGGGAATGACAGTTCCCAGTATCGCATCCAGTGTAATATCCCATGGATACTGGGGGTCTTTTGCTTACCCTCAAAGGCATAGCACGGATTTTAAAATATCAGAGCTTCCGCCTCTCTCCCAACTTCAACCTCTGGGGTTACATGGGAGCAGACCATGCAGAATTCTCTTAAGGTGAAGCCTTCGTGGGAGACTATTAAAGGTGCTCCTGCCCTTGCTCTTCCCCAGCTGCATTAAAGCTGCAGCAAGTATTCTGGTATCACTGGTGAAACATGCTATTTGAAAACCACAACCATCAGGGCGAGGTGTTGAAGGTGACACTGACTGATTAGACCAGCGGCGACCTGGCAGAACGTTTTCTGTACTGTCCCTCCTCCCCGCCCCAGTATTATTTACAGAACCTCCCTGTCTCATGCAAAGAAAAGGTCTTAAAAGAAGGCAATCCAACAGGTATAATGAAGGGTTGTCAATACCCCTGCACTAGAAAGCACTTTCAATTTTATATATCTAAATACAGTTATACATTTCCAGTTTCCTGGGGGCTAAAATCATGACATCAGAAAGGAAGGGTTCAAGAAAGTTACATGATGGTCTTGACTATTAATGCAGCCAAAGGCAATTTCTCCTGCCTCCTCCTCGACTTTTCCTGTGTCCTCACTATCATCCATTCTGCATGCCAGGAGACAGGCTTCAGGAAGGTATCCAATGCAGCCCATCTGGTGACCCCCAGAGCAAATTTGGCTGCAGCCTGTAGCACACAAGGCCTGAAATGGCAGAATATTCCCCACCAGGGAGAATAGTGATGACTGAACAACAAGGAGTAAAAGACTGAGATGATACCAGCATTCACTGTGTGCTGTGTACCAGGAACAGACCAAACCCTGCAACTTCCAAAAACCAAGCCAAACCGACTGCTGTGGAGTCCATTCTGCCCCATGATGGCCCCCTGAGTTAGAGTAGAACGCCCCATAGGATTCTCTTGGCTGTTACCTTTATAGAAACAGATTTCCAGGTCTTTCTTCAGCAGTACCTCTGGGTGAGTTCACACCACAACCCTCACCCACCACCCAGTGCGGACGTCAGGAGCAAATCATTTGCGCCACCAGGGACACTATCCCTCACTTACAGATGAAGAAACAAAGCCTCATAAAAGATAATTTGCTCAAGGACAGAACAGTGCTTTTTGGGCTAGTTTCAGTTCAGCTGCCTTAGTGGTAAAAGTCACTTTAGAGCACTTCTCATTCCTTCTAAAGTGGCATGGGAGTGGCTGAGGCCACAGATAAGATCCTACTAGTCCACCACCCTCCAGCCCCCTGAAATCCCACCAAGATTCCACCTTTATCACTTTGACAATTAGTTGTTAAACTTTTTGCTAAAGAAAATAATTCTAATGTACAGAAAAGATTGGGGGTATTTCCTGTTGTTGTGTTGCTAGGTGCCTTAGAGTCAGTTCTGATTCACAGCAACCATATTTACGACACAATAAAACACTGGCCCATCCTGTGCTATTCTCACAATCGTTTCCATGCTTGAACCCACTGTTGCAGCTGCTGTGTAAATTCATCTCATTTAGGGTCTACCTCTTGTTCGCTGGCCCTCTACTCTACCAAGCATAACGTCCTTCTTCAGGTACTGGATCTTCCTGGTAACATGTCCAAAACACACGAGACCAAGTCTCGCCATCCTCCCTTCTAAGGAGCATTATGGCTGTACTTCGTCAAAGACAGATTTGTTCATTTTTCTGGCAGTACATGGTATATTCAATATTCTACACCAACACCATAACTCAAAGGCATCAATTCTTCTTTGGTCTTCCTTACTCATTGTCCAGCTTTTGCATGCATATGAGGCGATTGAAAATACCACGGCTTGGGCCAGGTGCACCTTAGTCCTCAAAGTGACATCTTTTCAACACTTTAAAGAGGCCTTTTGCAGCAGATTTGCCCAATGCAATGCAACCTTTGATTTCTTGACTGCTGCTTCCATGGATGTTGATTGTGGATGCAAGTAAAATGAAATTCTTAACAAGGATTTCTCCATTTGTCATGATGTTGCTTATTGGTCCAGTCGTGAAGACTTTTGTTTTCTTTATGTTGAGGCGTACTCCTACGGAAGGCTATAGTTTTTGATTTTCATCAGTAAATGCTTCAAGTCCTCCTCACTTTGCAGCATGCATGGTTGTGTCATCTGCATATCGCAGGTTGTAAATCAGACTTCTTCCAATCTTGATAATGTGATCTTCTTCATATAGTTCAGCTTCTTGAATTATTTGCTCAGCATTAAAAAAAAAAAAACCCAGTGCCGGCATACAGATTCAATAAGTATGGTGAAAGAATACAACCCTGACACACACCTTTTCTGATTTTAAACCTTGTTCTGTTCAAAAGACTGCCTCTTGGTCTATGAACAGGTTCCTCATGAACACAATTAAGTGCTCTGGAATTCCCATTCTTCACAATGTTATCCATAATTTTTTATGATCCAGTAAAATGGCTTTGCATAGTCAATAAAACACAGGTAAACACCTTTCTAGTATTCTCTTTCAGCCAAGATCCATCTGACATCAGCAATGATATCTCTCCTTTCATGTCCTCTTCTGAATCTGGCTTGAACTTCTGGCAGTTTTCTGTCAATATACTGCTGCAATCATTTTTGAATTATCTTCAGCAAAACTTTACTTGTGTGTAATATTAATGATATTGTTCAATAATTTCTGCACTCCATTGGATTACCTTTCTTTAGAATGAGCACAAGTATGGGTCTCTTCCAGTGGATTGGCCAGGTAGGTAGCTGTCTTCCAAATTTCTTGGCATAGATGAGTGAGCACTTCCAGCACTGCTGCATCTGTTTGTCGAAACATCTCAATTAGTATTCTGTCAATTCCTGAAGGCTTGTTTTTCACCAATGCCTTCAGTGCAGCTTGCACTTCTTCCTTCATACCATCGCTTCTTGATCATATTCTACCTCCTGAAATAGCTGAACACAGACCAGTTCTTTTTAGTACAGTGACTCTATATTCCTTCCATTTTCCCTTGATGCTTCCTACATCTTTCAATATCTTTCCCATAGAATCCTTCCTAGTGCAACTCGAGGCTTGAATTTTTTCTCCATTTCTTTCGGCTTGAGAAATGCCAAGCAAGTTATTCATTTTTGGTTTTCTAACTCCAGGTCTTTGCACACTTCATTATAATACTTCACTTTGTCTTCTCAAGCTGTTCTTTGAAATCCTCTGTTCAGCTCTTTTCATTTCTTCCGTTTGCTTTAGCTACTCTACATTTAAGAATAAGTTTCAGAGTCTCTTGGACTTTTCTTCCTTTCTTGATGTTTTGTGACTTTTTATTTTCTTCATGTATGATGTCCGTGGTGTCATTCCACAACTCTTCTGGTCTTTGGTCATTAGTGTTCAATGCGTCAAATCTATTCTTGATGTGGTCTCTAAGTTTAGGTCGGATATATAAAAGGTCGTACTTTGGCTTTCATGGACTTGTTTTAATTTTCTTCAGCTTTAACTTGAACTTGCGTATGAGCAATTGATGGTCTGTTCTGCAATCAGCCCCTGGCCTTGTTCTGACTGGTTATATGGAGCTCTTCCATTGTCATTTCCCACAGATGTAGCTGCTTTGATTCCTATGTATTCAATCTGGTGAGGTCCATGTGTATAGTCACTGTCTATGTTGTTGAAAAAAGGTATTTGCAATGCATAAGTTGTTGGTCTTGCAAAATTCGATCCAGCAATCTCCAGGATCATTTCCATCACCACGACCATGTTTTCGAACTACCAATCCCTCCTTTCAATCACCAGTAATTATTAATGCATCTTGATTGCATGCTTGATCAATTTCAGACTGCAGAAGTTGGTAAAAATCTTCAACTTCTTCATCTTTGGCCTTAGAGGTTGGAGGGTAAATTTGAATAATAATCATATGAACTGGTCTTCCTTATAGCCTTATGGATATTATTCTATCACTGACAGTGTTGTACCTCAGGACTGATCTTTAAATGTTCTTTTTGACGATGAATGTGATTCCATTCCTTTTCAATTTGTCATTTCTGGCATAGCAGCTCTGCTGAATACTGTCCACCATGGGTGACCCTGCTAGTATTTGCATACTGGTAGCATATCTTCCAGCATCATAGAGACACACAAGCCACCACAGTATGACAAAATGGCAGATGAGTGGTGGAGGGGCATTACTTAGAAGAAGGAAAATCAGGATAATATTCTGGCTATGGAAGATAAGAGATAGAAATGCTTCAGGACGGGAGAAAATAGAAGAAGAAAAAGCATCTGAGTTAATAAACAGTAACAGGAAGTCAAATTTCAACTCTCCCAGATTTTCTTTTTTTTAATTGGTAAGTTGTTTGGCATAAACTGATCTCTGATCCATTCACACGGATTAAGTGGAATCACCTATAACCTTAGTGCTGTGGCCTTGAAAATGGTGGGCAACAGGGCATTTTTAGGGCAGTGAAACTGTTCTGCGTGGTGCTGTAATGGTGGGCACAGGACATTACATACTTGTCAAAACCACAGGACTGTAAGACATAAAAAGTGAGCCCTGATGTCAACTATGCACTTTAGTTAACAATAATGTATCAATTATTGGCTCATCAACTCTAACAAATATTCCACAGAAATAATGCAAGATTGTAAGAAAAGGAGAAAAAAATGTTGCTGTTCTTAGTTGCCTTTGAGTCAGCTCAGACTCTTGGTGACCTAATGTATAACAACAAAACACTGCCCAGCTCTGTGCTGTCTTCATGGTCATTAGTATGTCTGAGTCCAAAAATAAAGTGTACTAATTTTTTAAAAACCATCTTTATTTTGGGACTTAGGGACACTAAATCTTTTTCTATCACTTTCCTTTTAAAACTACTCTTAAATTTCTTCTTTTTCATTTGTAGTTCATGTTATATATCCATGAATTTAAGTAGCACTACAGTAAGCAAATAAGGTCCCCTCGTGGTGCAAACAGTTTGTGCTCAATTGCTAAACTAAAGGTTGGCAGTTCGAACCCACCCAGCAGTACTGCAAAAGAAAAGGCCTGGCAATCTGCTTCTGTTAAGATTAAAGCCAAGAAAACCCTATGGAGCAGTTCTACTTTGTAACACATGGGGTCGCCATGAGTCGGAATTAACTCAATGGCAACTAGCAACAGCAATAAGCAAATAGAATAATTTAAAAAGATAACTCCTAAGGAAAAACACCCAAAAGAAAATAGTTAGAGATATCCATTATGTGCCAAGGGCTAGGCTGAACAGCATATATATTACTTGACTTAACCTCACTCTATAATGCTGGAACCATGGGCAGACAGCGGGGTCCAGGAGACCATCTAGGGTAGACACCTCCAATACAAGGCGAGAGGACTCTGAACCCACCACAGTTACGTGGGCCCCCACACCTGCACGTTGCCCACAGCTACCCCATAAAACACAGGATTTGTTGATGAAGAGGTAAAGACTCAGTACCTCAGCTTGAAGACAACATAGGGACCAATTACCGGTGCACAACTATAGCTACATACATACTTATTGCTGGATCAAAACTAGACTCAAGGAGAGTTTCCAGAGAACCATGAACAATCCTCATTCAAAGGTAATTTCTCTCTACTTCTGTATCAAGCTATCGGTTTAACAAAAGTCAGCCCATTTGTTCACTATTTAAGGCTTTTTTTTCTCTTTTCCTTGAGACAATAAAGTGAAAGGATGAAAAACAAAGACAGTAATATTTAGAAGTGGAGCAAAAGCAAACTGAAAATATACTGCATTATAGAATATTCCAACTCAATCTTCCCCAAAAGAATTAACTCCATTAATGTTCTTACTTTGGAAGTGTTACGCCTGCATTGATTTATCTATCTATCATCTTTCAATAATGTTCCCTTAACTAATTCCTCTTGACACAACTTAGAGTTTTAGGCAAAAAATAAATAAAACCTTTAAAAATTTTTAAACAATGATATAAGGGTTGTATTATAAATATTTGTCGCCTATGTCTTTTTTCCTTTTTTTTTTTTTTTAGTCTAATATTCAGTGCCCAATATAGGCATTCATAATAGGCTCAATTGATGCCTGTAGGAAACCCTGGTGGTGTAGTGGTTAAGAGCTATGGCTGCTAACCAGAAGGCTGGCAGTTCGAATCCACCAGGATGCCTGTATGTTGTTCAAGTTTAATTTACTTTTGGTTTTACACAGTTACACAGTGATTTGTTTCTATTTTCTTAACTCAATGTTCTCTATTAAGCGGGGAGAAGGGTCAGTTCCTCCAACTTCATCTGTCTGAGGGATTTCAGAACTATCAGAAGGCCCCCTACAAAGTCCCCACATGTCCCGTCATCACTGCTCACCCCTGCCTCCCCTCCCAAGTCAGCTCCACAGATACAAGGAGCCACAACAGCCCACAACAGCTCTCCCTGAGATGTGGGCTTATAGGAAGTGCAAAAGGGAGCTTACAGCACAGTTACGACCTGGAGAAGTGACAATAAGGACAACTGCAGCACGTTGGTCAACAGGCTCCCTCCTTATATTAGTCAAAAGGCTTTCTCCCTATATACCTTATTTTCCTGACAAAAACCCCAGAATCTGACTGCTGGGAGGTTAAAAACCAAACCCAACCCACTGTCATTGGGTCGATTCTGACTCATAGCAACCCTATAGGACAGTCAGAGTAGGGTTTCCAAAGAGCAGCTGGTAGATTTGAGCTACCAACCTTTTGATTAGCAGCTAAACACTTAACCACTGTGCCACCAAGGCTCCTTTGGGAGGTTAAACCAAAAAAAGAAAAAAGCCAAACCCATTGCCATCAAGTCAATTCTGACTCATAGTGAGCCTATAGGACAGAGTAGAACTGCCCCATAGGGTTTCCAAGGAGCGGATGGTGGATTCAAACTGCTAACCTTGTGGTTAGCAGCTGACCTCTTAAGTACTGAACCACCAGGGCTCCTTATGAACATAGCTAACATATTTAGCAGAATCTTTGCACCAAAAATGAGTAGACGTGTAACAACTGTATAAAACCCTTTGCCATCGAGTCGACTCTGGCTCATGGAGACCCTATAGGACAGAGTAGAACTGCCCTATAGGGTTTCCAAGGAGAGGCTGTTGGATTCGAACTGCTGACCTTTTGATTATCAGCCAAGCTCTTAACCACTATGCCATGAGGGCTTCCCAACATCTGTACAGCAGCTAGCTAGCATAAATTAGAAACAAAACACTATCGCAAATAAATAATGTTGAATGCTTGAAAATACTTCCACTTATAAATTGTAGTAAGATATTTAATGATTGTCACGACATCCTTATTTTATTATCTACATTTAACAGATGAGGAAATTGAGTCTCAAAGTGGCTCGCTAATTCCTCACTACCACCATACCCATCTTACATAAGGCGCCTCTGCAGAACCTTGAGCCCCTGGGTGGTGTAAACAGTTAAACACCTTGGACTGAAAACTAAAAGGTTGGAGGTTCACATTCACCCAGAGGCACCTCAGAAGAAAGGCCTGGTGATCTACTTATGAAAAACCAGCCTTTGAAAACCCTATGGAGCATAGCTCTACTTTGACATATATGAGGTCACCACAAGTGGAGGTCAAATCGACAGCAACTGGTTTTTTGTTGGCAGAACCCAGAGAAGACGAAACTCCAGAGAAGGCAGCTTTGAAGCCGTGGGCTCGCTGGGCTGAGCACTGTTTGGAGAGTCTGCCACCAGGCTCCCATCCTAGGCACTGCCTCTGTGACCCAATTGCACGATTTCTCCGTCGCCCATTTCCTCATCTAACAATGAGGCTAGAGGTTCTAACACTTACGTCCATAAGAGCTATAAAACCAAGACCTCAACTTCCAGAAGCCTGTGCTCAGACAGTAATTTGTTAAAAAAGAAAGAATGAGACTCTAAAAAAAAATGAAAAGCAATGCTGTAGAGAGGTCAAAAGAATGAGCTCTGGGCCTGAGCTGCCAAGTTGACATTCTGACTCCTCCATGTACTTGAGAAACGACCTTGGACAAGTTTCTCAACCCATCTGAGGCTCAGTTTCCACATATGTAAAATGGGGATTTATAATATTATGTATTTCACAGGATTATTGCGAGAAAAACGTCCCTGGGTGGCACAAACAGTTTGCAATCAACTTCTAATGGAAATGTTGGTGGCTCAAACCCACCCAGTGGCACCTTGGAAGAAAGACCTAGGGATCTGCTTCTATAAAGATTACAGCCATTGAAAACCCTATGGAGAAGTTCTACTCTATAACATATCAGGTCACCCACGAGTCAGAACTGACTCAAGGCAACAGGTTTATTTGTTTTGTTTTTTATTGTGAGAAAAAGTCCATACGTATGTCTTAATAACCTAGTGATGCATAACAAAAAATATAAGTGAGTGGCTTTAAAAAAAAAAGGAATTTATTGTCTCAGAGTTTTTTTCTGAAGGCTAGGAATCCAAATTCAGGGCATAGACAGACTAGGATTTCTCTCTTTCGGCTCTAGGGGAAATTCATTTCTTTTTCAATTTCTGTAGACCCAGGCATTTCTTGGTGTTCTTTGGCTGCTTGTAGATGTATCCTCATATAGCGTCTGTCTGCCCCAAGTGTGTCTGTGTCTATTCTGCTCTTCTTACAAGACACCATTCAGAAGGGATTAGGTTTAGGACCCACCAGTAAATGTTAATTTTATGCGTCAACTTGGCTAGGCTATGGTTCCCAGTGGTTTAGGCAAATGTAAGTCCAGTTGCTGTTCCATAATGTAATGCAAACAAGCAATCAGTTTAAAAGGTAATTTCCTTAGGGTGTATTCTACCTCCAGACTATGAATAGATATTCAGGCTCTCTCTCTCTTCATTGTGCACTCTTCCTGCCACCTGACCTAAAAATCTTGAGACTCAAGCTTGTAGAATTCTCCAGCCTGCCACCTGACCTACAGATTTCGGACTTGCCTACCTCCACAATTGCATGATTGCATGAGCCAATCTCTTTAAGTAAATGACTCTCTCTCTGAACACTGACTTTCTATATATAAATACCTTTAAACATTTCCAGCTTTCTGGGAGATAAAATCATGACATCAGAAAGGGAGAGAGGAACATATATATATTTATGTACACACACACACACAGACGCTCACTGATTGTTTCTCTGCAAAACCCTAAGACACAACGCTATTCTGGCATGATCTCATTAAAAAAACAATTATTTGAAAACAGAGTCACATTCACAGGTACAGGGGTTAGGACTTCCACATAACTTTTGGGGGGATACGATTAAATCTATAACATGTATATAAAAAGCTTAGGAAAGGAAGCCCTCCGTACACATCAAAATTATGTGAAATGTAGTCTCGTCATCCTTGATTCTATGAAGCATTCTGGCTGTACTTCTTCCAAGACACTTGTTCGTTCCTTTGGCAGTCTGTGGTATGTTCAATATTCTTTGCCAACACCACAATTCAAAGGCATCAATTCTTCTTCATTGGTCCTTATTCATTACCCAGCTTTCACATGCATATGAGGTGATTGAAAACATGATGGCTTGGGTGAGGTGCACCTTAGTTTTCAAGGTGACATCTTTGCTTTCCAACACTTTAAAGAGGTCTTTTGAAGCAAATTTTCCCAATGCAATGTGTCTTTTGATTTCTTGACTGCTGCTTCCATGGGTATTGATTGTGGATCCAGGTGAAATCCTTGACAACCTCAGTCTTTTCTCCGTTTATCGTGCCATTGCTTATTGGTCCAGTTGTTAGGATTTTTTGTTTTTTTTTATGTTGAGGTGTAATCTGTACTGAAGGTTGTGGTCTTTGATCTTCATCAGTAAGTCCTTCAAGTCCTCCTCACTTTCAGCAAGCAAGGTGGTGTCATTTGCATGACACAGGTTGTTAATGAATCTTCCTCCAATCCTGATGTCCCGTTCTTCATATAGTCCAGCTTCTTGGATTATTTGCTCAGCATATAGATTGAATAAGTATGGGTTCTGGGTTTAAGTAGGGTGAAAGGATACAACCCTGACTCACACCTTTCCTGACTTTAAACGATGCAGCATCCCCTTGTTCTGTTCAAACAACTACTTCTTGATCCGTGTACAGATTCCTCATGAGCACAATTAAGTGTTCCAGAATTCCAATTCTCGGCAATGTTATCCATGATTTGTTATGATCCACACAGTCAAATGCCTTAACATAGTCAATAAAACACAAGTAAACAGCTTTCTAGTATTCTCTGCCTTCAGCCAGGATCCATCTGACATCTTCTTCTAAATTCAGCTTGAATTTCTGGCAGTTATCTCTCAATATACTGCTGCAGCTGCTTTTGAATGATCTTCAGGAAAATTTTGCTTGCATGTGATATTAATGATATTGTTCAATAATTTCCACATTTGGTTGGATCACCTTTCTTGGGAACAGGCATAAATATGGATCTCTTCCAGTTGGTTGGCCAGGTAGCTGTCTTCCAAATTCCTTGGCATAGACGAGTGAGCACTTCCAGGGCTGCTTTCATTGGTTGAAACATCTCAAATGGTATTCTGTCAGTTCTCGGAGCCTTGTTTTTTTGCCAGTGCCTTCAGTGCAGCTTGGACTTTCTTCCTCCAGTACCATCGGTTCCTGATCTTATGCTACCTCCTGAAATCTTTGAACATGGACCGATTCTTTTTGGTATAATGACTCTGCGTATTCCTTCTTTTGATATTTGATATCATCTTCTTTTGATATTTCCTGTGTCATTTAAAAAAATATATATATATTTTCCCCATAGAATCCTTCAATATAGCAACTCGCAGCTTAAATTTGTTCTTCAGTTCTTTCAACTTGAGAAATGGTGAATGTGTTTTTCCCTTTTGGCTTTCTATCTCCAGATTTTTACACATGTCATCATAATACTTTATTTTGTCTTCTCGAGTCGCCCTTTGAAATCTTCTGTTCAGCTCCTTTACTTCATCATTTTTTCCTTTTGCTTTAGCTGTGGGACATTCAAGAGCAAGTTTCAGAGTCTCTTCTGACATGCACTTAGGTCTTTTCTTTCTCTCCTTTCTTTTTAATGGCCTCTTGCTTTCTTCAGGTATGATATCCTTGATGTCATGCCACAACTCGTCTGGTCTTTTGGTCATTAGCGTTCAACGCATCAAATCTATTCTTGAGATGGTCTCTAAATTCAGGTAGGATATACTCAAGGTCGTACTTTGGCTCTTGTGGACTTGTTCTAATTTTCTTCAGTTTCAACTTGAACTTGCATATGAGTAATTGACGGTCTCACCACAGTTGGCCCCTGGCCTTCTTCTGACTGATGATATTGAGCTTTTCCATTGCCTTTTTCCACAGATGTAGTTGATTTGATTCCTGGATATTCCATCTAGTGAGGTCCATGTGTATAGTCGCTGTTTATTTTGTTGAAAAACGGTATTTGCAATGAAGAAGTCATTGGTCTTACAAAATTCAATCATGCGATCTCTGGCATCGTTTGTATCACCGAGGCCATATTTTCTAATTACCAGTCCTTCTTTGTTTCTAACTTTCATATTCCAATCACCAATAATTGTCAGTGCATCCTGATTGTGTGTTCAATCAATTTCAGACTACAAAAGTTGGTAAAAATCTTCAATTTCTCCTTCTTTGGCCTTAGCTTGGTGCGTAAATTTGAACAATAGTCATATTAACTGCTTTTCCTTGCAGCCATATGGATATTACCCTATCACCAACAGCGTTGTACTTCAGAATAAATCTTAAATTTTTTTTTTTTGACGATGAATGCAATGCAATTCTTCTCAAGTAGTCATTCCCAGCATAGTAGACTATATGACTGTCTGATTCAAAACTACCAGTACCAGTCCATGTCCGCTTGCTAACGCCTAGAATATCAATGTTTATGCATTCCATTTCATTTTTGATGATTTCCAATTTTCCTAGATTCATACTTTGTACATTCCAGGTTCCAATTATTAATTGATGTTTGCAGCTGTTTCTTCTATTTTAAGCCAGGCCACATCAGCAGATGAAGGTCTGGAAAGCTTGACTCCATCTACATCATTGAGGTTGACTCTACTTTGAGAAGGTAGCTCTTCCTCAGTCATCTTTTGAGTGCCTTCCAACCTGAGGGGCTCATATTCTGGCACTGTATCAGACAATGTTGTGCTGCTATTCATAAGGTTTTCACTGGCTACTTTTTTTCAGAAGTAGACTGCTGGGTCCTTCTTCCTAGTCTGTCTTAGTCTGGAAGCTTGGCTGAAACCTGTCCACCATGGGTGGCCCTGCTGGTATCTGAATACTGGTGGAATAGCTTCAGGAATTACAGCAACACACAAGCCCCCACAGTACAACAAACTGACAGATATGTGGGATATATACATATATATATATATATATATATATATATATATATATGTATGTATATAGCTGCTTCAGTGGTTTTGCTTCTCTAGCGAACCCAGCCTAAAATTTTTAGTACCAAGAGCGATTCTAGAGAAACACAATTGTAAACCTGAATTCTCTAAACTGGTTCTCAAGTCTGGTTAGTCTTAAAGATATTGATAACTCCACATCCAGTAGTAAAGAGAGCACTGTTAATCCATGGCGTGAGGCGGCAATAGAAATAAGCAAAACATCACCACCAACAGATCAGGTATTGGTCACAGGCAAGTCTTGGGGTGATTGCATGTTTGATACTTTCTACAACTTTGTCAGAATGAAAAGTATAAGGAAGCTGGTTGGTCGGTTCTACTTTCGCTAGACAAAGTGGTAAAAAAAAAAAAGAGATGAACTCAGGGCTTCAGAGTTAAAGCTCAAGCACCCCATAAATGACCTCAAAATTTCCACTCGTGCCTTGAAAGGAAGGCTTATTTCTTGCAGTAACAGATCTCACATTGCCGAAAACCAAACCAGAGTCTTATCGTAAGGCTGACTAAATTAGAATGGACAGGCCCATAAAACAAAACTAGACTAAAGGGCCACATCAGCCCTGGGGCAAGGACTAGAAGGCAGGAGGGAACAGGAAAGGTGATAATAGGGAACTCAAGGTTGAGAAGGGAGAGTGTTGACATGTTGTGGGGTTGTTAACCAATGTCATAAAACAATATGTATACTAACTGATGAGAAACTAGTTTGTTCTATAAACTTTCATCTAAAGTACAATTAAAAAAAAAAGACTGGCTGAATTACAATGCCAACTCAATTCCCAACCTTGAGTGGTATCTGAAGTTAAAGTGAGGGCATTGATTGGGGAGAAATGGGATCTTGAAATTTGTGATGGTGATATATGGCAGATAATCAAGAAGCTAGGGACAGTGAGCCCCTAAATTCCACTGGATCACTCCTGCCAACAGAACCAGCCCTCTAACTCCCATGTGAAGAGATTATGCCATCTTCATCTGCTAAGCTACCCTCCCCAGTAAAACCATTAGCCCCTACATCCCCATTTAATGAGATTAACCAAGCTGTGTCTGAAGAGTCTTTGTCTGAGTCATTGCCTGGGGCATCGTCTGAGGCAGGTGCCTTACAAGAAAATGTTAAATGTTATCAAAACACATTCCCAACACCCATTTTGGCTTCTGGACTTATGACTAGACTTAAGTCACAGAGACCCCCAAAAGGTGAAGTACAAAGTGTGATCAGGAGGAGGTATGCTACACTCCAAAAGAATGGATTGACTTTTCTAATATGTACTAACAGAAACCTGGTGAATACGTGTGGGAATGGCTATTAAGGGTGTGGACTAATGGTGCAAGGAACATAGAGATGATCAGTCTCAGTTTACTCAAATTGGCCCACTAAGCACAGATTCTTCATTCGAGATTTCAGCTCGAGGGTTAGGAAAGGATCTAATAGTTTATTTGGTTGTTTTGCTGAAGTATTGATTACACAGTGGTCTAGACTACATCGAGTTGAAGTATCAGACCTGCCTTGGGATACTGTAGTAGAAGAAAACCAAAGGCTTAGGGAAATTGGCTTGTTAGAGTGGATTTATCAGGTGAGACCTACAGACCCACACATGGAGTGCCCAGAGGACATACCTTTTACCGCAATGGTGAGGAACAATTTTGTGAAGTGAGCCCCAGCATCCTTGAAGACTTCTGTGATTGCTATTTTATGTAAGTCATATTTGACAGCACAAACTAATTAACTGAATTAATTAACTTAATTAACTAACTGAATTAAGACACCTAACTGGATTCCATGGTGGTAGAGGTCAAGTGGCGGTACACGATTGACAAAGACAAGGTGGGCGTGATTACAGTAATGGACAGCAGAGTCAAAACAGTAATCAAAATAGTCTGACTTGTATGGATTATGGCATTGGCTACTTAGTCATGGTATCCCTAGGAGTGAAACAGATGGGAATTCTACTAAACATTTACTTGATCTGTACAAGCAAAACAATTCTATATCAAGTGAACAGCAGTCTAACTTGAATCACTAGAATACAGAGTCACAGTTGGCCCCTCAATCAATTCCCAGACTTCAGCCAGTTTACATGCTCACAACCCCTTGAATGAAGGGGAGGGTGAGTTCCATTGAGGAAGGACCCCACTACATGATCAAAAAGTCATACTGTTAATCATTCTCCCAACCTTCCCCAAAGGGATCTACAATCTTTTACAAGAGTGAATGTTCACTGGGGAAAAGAAAATCATCAGACATTTCTGGGAATACTGGATGCTGGTTCTGAACTGACACTCATTCCAGGAGACCCAAAACATCACTGTGGCCCACCAGTCAGATTGGAGGTATATGGACGTCATGTTATTAATGGAATCTTAGCTCATGTTTGTCTCACAGTAGGTCCAGTGAGTCCCTGAACTCATTTTGTACTGATTTTTCCAGTTCCAGAATGCACAATTGGAATAGATATACTCAGCAACTTGCAGAACTACCACGCTGGATTCCTGACAAGGGGAGTAAAGGCTATTATGGTAGGAAAAGCCAAGTGGAAGCCATTAGAGCTGCCCCTACCCAGGAAAACAAACAAACAAACAAACAAAAAACCAAACCCATCATCATTGAGTTGATTCCAACTCATAGAGACCCTGTAGGGTAGAGTAGAATTGCCCCATAGGGTTTCCAAGGGGCACCTGGTGCATTCAAACTGCCAGCCTTTTGGTCAGCAGCTGCAGCACTTAACCACTATGCCACCAAGGTTTCCACCTAGGAAAATAGCAAACCAAAAGCAACACCACAAAAGCTGTTAGTTTCCGCTGGGGCCCAGACCAAGAGAAAGCTCTGCAACACATTCAGTCTGCTGTATAAGCATCTCTGCCCCTTGGCCCACATGATCTGGCTGATCCAATGGTGCCAGAAGTGTCCATGGCAGATAGAGATGCTGTTTGGAGTCTTTGGCAGACCCATATTGGTGAATCACAGCGCAGACCCTTAGTGTTTTAGAGCAAAGCCCTGCCATCCTCAGAAGATCATGACTCTCCTTTTGAGAAACAGCTTTTGACTTGTTACTGGGCCTTAGTAGAAACTGAAAGTTTAACCATGGGCCCCCAAGTCACCATGCAACCTGAGCTTCCCATCATGAACTGGGTGTTGTTTGATCCACAGTCATGAAGTCACATGTGCATATTAGCACTCTATCATTAAATGGAAGTGGTATATACGAGATCGGGCCTGAGCATGACCTGAAGGCACAAGTAAGTTGCATGCAAAAGTGGCCCAGATGCCCATGATCTCCACTCCTGTCACATTAACTGCCCTCTCCCAGTCTGCACCTATGGCCTCATGGGGAGTTCCTTATGATCAACAGAATGAGGAAGAGAAAACTCATGCCTGGTTTACAGACGGATACTCAGGCACCACTGGAAAGTGGACAGCGGTAGCAGTACAGCCCCTTGCTGGGAACTCCCTGAAGGGCAGTGGTGAAGGGAAATCCTCCCAATGGGCAGAACTTCAAGCAGTGCACCTTGTTGCTCACTTTACTTGGAAGGAGAAATGGCCAGATGTGCAACTGTATACTGATTCATGGGCTGCTGACAATGGTTTGGCTGGGTGGTCAGGGACTTGGAAGGAACATGATTGGACAAGGAAGTATGGGAAGAAGTATGCAGATAGACCTCTCTGAATGGGCCAAAGAAGTGAAGATATTTGTGTCTCCCGTGAATTCTCACCAAAGGGTCATCTCAGCAGAGGAGGATTTTAACAATCAAGTGGATAGGATGACACATTCTGTGGAAGTCATCCCCTTTCCCTAGCCACTCCCGTTGTTGCCCAGTGGGCTCATGAACAAAGTGACCATAATGGCAGGGATGGAGATTTTGCATGGGCTCAGCAACATGGACTTCCACTCACCAAGGCCAACTTGGCTACAGGTACTTCTGAGTGCCCAATCTACCAGCAGCAGACACCAACACTGAGTCCTCAATATGTCACCATTCTTCAAGGTAGTCAGCCAACACCTTAGTGGCAGATTGATTACACTGAGCCACTTCCATCATGGAAACAGCACTGTTTTGTTTTTACTGGAACAGACACTTACTCTGGATATGGGTTTGCCTTCCCTGCAAGCAATGCTTCTTCCAAAACTACCATCTGTGGACTTCCAAAATGCCTTGTCTACCACCATGGCATCCCACACATCATCAGCTCGGATCAAGGGACTTACTTCACAGCAAATGAAGTGCAGCAATGGGTCCATGCTCATCTAATTCACTGTTCACTGTTCTTACAATGTTCCCTATCATCCTGAAGCAGCTGACTTGATAGAACAATGGAATGGCCTTATAAATACACAATTATGGCACCAGCTAAGTGGTAATACCCAGCAGGCTGTATATAATCTAACCCAGCATCCAATACATGGTGCTGCTTCTTGCACAGCCAGGATTCATGGGTCCAGGAATCAAGGAACGGAAATGGGAGTGGCACCACTCACTATTACCCCTAGTGATCCACTCATGAAATTTTTGCTTCCTGTCCCCACAACCTTGTGTTCTGTGAGTCTAGAGGTCTTAGTTCCAAAGAGAGGAATGCTCCTATCTGGAGACACATCGCTGATTGCACTGAACTAGAAGTTAAAAATGCCACCTGGCCACTTTGGGCTCCTAATGCCTCTGGATCAACAAGCAAAGAAGGGAGTTACCACAGTGGCTGGTGTTATTGATCCTGATTACCAAGAGGAAATCAAATTGATATTCCATAATGGATGTAAAGAAGAGTATTCTGGAATCCAGGAGATCCCTTAGGGCGTCTCTTAGTACTACAATGCTCTGTGGTTAAAGTCAATGGGAAACTATAGCAACCCAATTCCAAATTGATTACTAATAGCCTCGGCCCTTCAGGAATGAAGGATTGGGTCACCCCACCAGGCAAAGAACCACTACCAGCTGAGGTACTTACTGAGGGCAAAGGGAATATGGAATGGGTGGTGGAAGAAAGTGGTTCTAAATACTAGTTATGACCATGGGGCCAGTTGCAGAAAAGAGGGCTATAATTGTTAGTAGTATATCTTTCTAGTATGTGTGCATCAAATAATTTTTGTTTTCTTCACTTATAAAATATAAGATGCTAACAGGGTTAATGCGTTTTTGGTTGTACCCATGTTAGTTGTATCAAAAGTATGACTTTATAACTGTCTTTATTTAGAGATTATATATGGTTTAAGGAGATATGTACAGGTTCCAAGTTGACAAAGGTTGGACTGTGATAGTTAAGGTTTTGTGTCAACTTGGCTGGGCCATGATTCTCAGTTGTTTGGCAGTGAACATGTAGTATGGCAGTTGTATAATGATGTATAATGATGTAATCCCTTTCATGATGAGATCTGATATAATGTGATCACCTCCATGATGGGATGTGCTGTAAATAGCCAATCAGTTGAAAGAGTTTCCTTGGGGGTGTGGCCTGCATTTAACATAAGTGGACTTTCTGGCAAGGCTCGTGGGCTTTTTCTCAATCTGGATCCTGCAGATAGCTCCTATTTATCTGACCTCCAGTTCTTGGGGCTTGGGCTAACAGCTTACCTACCGATCTTGGGATTTATCGGCCTCCACAGCCTGTGAACTAGAGGCCTGTTTTTGGACCTGCCAATCATGGCTTCACCAGCACCTGCAGCTACATGAGTCATGAGAAACTTCCATCCTGACCCACAGATTTGAGACTTTCCAGCCTCTGCAACTGTGTGAGCCATATCCTTAATATAAATCTCTCTCTCTCTTTCTATATATGTGTGTGTATATATATATATGTATGTATGTATATATATACACACACACGTATGTATGCATGTAGACACTTCACTGGTTTTGCTTATTTAGAGAACTCAGCCCAAGACAGGTAGGCATAGACAACCAGAAATACTAAACATCCCCTGATAGATATCACTCCAGGAGCCTCTTTTTATTCCATCCCACACCTAGGGATAGCAAAGATGAGATGTAACTATTGAGAGTATAAATCTAAAATTAGGAATATGCTTGCTTTAAGACAAATAAAATAAATAATACATACTCAGCTCTCAAGAATGTAGAAAACGTATCACAATATATATCTAAATTGAACACAATCCCAAATATAAGGCAATTCCTCATTTTACCAAAGAGAAAACTAAAAGAGAAGTATTTTGTCTAATATGAAAAGATTGGCTGTCAGATATGTAAAGGGCACCCCTACAGTTAATTTATTAATGTATTCAATTTGTTGATGTATACTCAATTCATATTAAAGTATATATTTTAAATCACGTATCATATAAATAATTCATTCACTTTTAAATATTGCTGTTTTTCCACTTTTCACATTTCATGAAACAATTTGATTCAAACTCATCATAGGGTAGTGGTTAACGGTACAGACACTGTACTTAGGTTGTATGGGTTCAAGTGGTTCTTTTATCCATTAGCTGTGCTAACCCCACTGTGCCTCATTCTCCTCATCTGTAAAATGAGGATAATAATATTTACCTCAAAGGATGGTAAAAAAAAAAAAAAACCTCTTTCTCCTCATCTGTAAAATGAGGATAATAATATTTACCTCAAAGGATGGTAGTAAGGATTAAATTCAGACATAGATGTACACCATTAACAACAACGCATGAAACAGAGAAAGCTTCTATAAGTGATTTCCACCATTATCATTATTGCTAGAGCTATTTTATGAGTAATGTAAGGCTTTTTCAGAAAAAACACCTCTGCCTTCAGTTTAAGTTGTTTGAGACACAACACTTTAAATCCATGTGATCACTCGATATTGCATCCCAAGCCATAAGTACCTATTTGTGTAACTGCAGAATATGTAGTATTTTAGTCTTGTGTGTATTTGTGATTTCTACAACCCTATTTACTTAAACAATTGCTTTCTAAAGTGATCTTTAAAAGACTTAATTAAAATGACACTGACACTTTCAATTGTGACGCTTTCTCTCGTAAAATAACTACTCAATCTGTATTAAAATTCTTTGCCTCCATGTTTTATTTTAATCAAGCCCATGAAGTGATCTTTACATATTTCAAAATTACCTTGAATGAAAACTAAACCCAAAGTATGATATTGTGTGCGACTAAATTACACTGCAAATTTAACTCCAAATGTCACAGGGTCACTTTTATTAGTTAGGCATTGTTTGGGAAGGAATGGGATCCTGAAAATTGGAATGGGGACATATGGGAAGGTTCTGATGAAGCTAAATCCCTCAAACCCCTAAATTCCAACTAAGCCTTATTCACCAATAGAAGCAGCACATTCTGTCCTGGCTGAAGAGGTTCTTCTGCATTTACCTAAAGTATCTGCAATGGTCTCCTCCCTGGGGTAGTTGTCTTGCAATACACTGCTGATTCTGATTGAGACCTACCCTCGCAACCTCTTATTGTATCTACACCTAAAAGGAGACTCAAGTGCTGGCAGGCCCCGAAAGGCTGAGATACAAAGTGTGGCCCATGAGAAAGTACAGTATACATCAAAATAATTGCATTATTTTGCCAATTTATATCAACAGATACTTGAGGAAATGATCTTAAGGATGTGGGATCAATACAAAGTTAGACGATTCTGAATATATTGATGTGGGCTCACTAATCAGATTCTTCACTCAGTGTTTTAGATTGTTGTTGTTGTCGTTGTTAGGTGCCGTCGAGCCAGTTCCGACTCATAGCAACCCTATGCACAACAGAACAAAACACTGCCCGGTCCAGCGCCATCCCTACATTTGTTATGCTTGAGCTAATTGTTGCAGCCGCTGTGTCAATCCACTTCGTTGAGGGTCTTCCTCTTTTCCACTGACCCTGTACTCTGCCAAACATGATGTCCTTCTCCAGGGACTCATCCCTCCTGACAACATGTCCAAAGTATGTAAGACGCAGTCTCGCCATCCTTGCTTCTAAGGAGCATTCTGGCTGTACTTCTTCCAAGACAGATTTGATCGTTATTTTGGCAGTCCATGGTATATTCAATATCCTTCGCCAACACCACAATTCAAAGGCGTCAACTCTTCTTCGGTCTTCCTTATTCATTGTCCAGCTTTCACATGCATATGACGTGACTGAAAATACCATGGCTTCGGTCAGGCGCACCTTAGTCTTCAGGGTGACATCTTTGCTCTTCAACACTTTGAGGAGGTCCTTTGCAGCAGATTTACCCAATGCAATGCGTCTTTTGATTTCTTGACTGCTTTTTTTACTTCCATGGCGTTGATTGTGGATCCAAGTAAGATGAAATCCTTGACAACTTCAATCTTTTCTCCGTTTATCATGATCTTGCTCATTGGTCCAGTTGCGAGGATTTTTGTTTTCTTTATGTTGAGGTGCAGTCCATACTGAAGGCTGTGGTCTTTGATCTTCATTAGTAAGTGCTTCAAGTCCTCTTCACTTTCAGCAAGCAAGGTTGTGTCATCTACATAATGCAGGTTGTTAATGAGTCTTCCTCCAATCCTGATGCCCCATTCTTCTTTATATAGTCCAGCTTCTCAGATTATTTTCTCAGCATACAGATTGAAGTGGTATGGTGAAAGAATACAACCCTGACACATACCTTTCCTGACTTTAAACCAATCAGTATCCCCTTGTTCTGTCTGAACAACTGCCTCTTGCTCCAACTCATGAGCACAATTAAGTGTTCTGGAATTCCCATTCTTCACAACATTATCCATAATTTCTTATGATCCACACAGTCGAATGCTTTTGCATAGTCAATAAAACACAGGTAAACATCCTTCTGGTATTCTCTGCTTTCAGCCAGGATCCTTCTGACATCAGCAATGATATCCCTGGTTCCACGTCCTCTTCTGAAACCAGCCTGAATTTCTGGCTGTTCCCTGTTGATACAGCGCTGCAGCCGTTTTTGAATGATCTTCAGCAGAATTTTGCTTGTGTGTGATATTAAGGATATCGTTCTATTATTTCCACATTCGGTTGGATCACCTTTCTCGAGAATAGGCATAAATATGGATCTCTTCCAGTCAGTTGGCCAGGAAGTTGTCTTCCATATTTCTTGGCATAGATGAGTGAGCACCTCTTGGAGCGCTGCATCTGTTTGTTGAAGCATCTCAATTCATAGTCCATCAATTTCTGGAGCCTTGCTTTTTGCCAATGCCTTCAGAGCAGCTTGGACTTCTTCCTTCAGTACTATCGGTTCCTGATCATATGCCACCTCTTGAGATGGTTGAACATCGACTAATTCTTTTTGGTATAATGACTCTGTGTATTCCTTCCACCTTCTTTTGATGCTTCCTGCGTCGTTTAATATTTTCCCCATGGAATCCTTCACTATTGCAACTCGAGGCTTGAATTTTTTCTTCAGTTCTTTCAGCTTGAGAAACGCCAAGCGTGTTCTTCCCTTTTGGTTTTCCACCTCCAGCTCTTTGCACATGTCATTAGAATACTTTGTCTTCTCGAGACGCCCTTTGAAATCTTCTGTTCAGTTATTTTACTCGATCAATTCTTCCTTTTGCCTTATCTGCTTGACGCTCAAGAGCATGTTTCAGAGTCTCCTCTGACACCCATCTTGGTCTTTTCTTTCTTTCCTGTCTTTTCAGTGACCTCTTGCTTTCTTCATGGATGATATCCTTGCTGTCATTCCACAACTCCTCTGGTCTTCGGTTACTACTGTTCAATGCATCAAGTCTATTCTTCAGATGGTCTCTAAATTCAGGTGGGATATTATACTCAAGGTCACATTTTGGCTCTTGTGGACTTGCTCTGATTTTCTTCAGTTTCAGCTTGAACTTGCATATAAGCAATTGATGGTCTGTTCCACAGTCGGCCCCTGGCCTTGTTCTGACTGATGATATCGAGCTTTTCCATTGTCTCTTTCCACAGATGTAGTCGATTTGATTTCTGTGTGTTCCATCTGGCGAGGTCCATGTGTATAGTCGCCGTTTATGTTGGTGAAAGAAGATATTTGCAATGAAAAAGTCGTTGGTCTCGCAAAATTCTATCATTTGATCTCTGGTATTGTTTCTAAAATTATTTTTATTTATTGTTTCTATCACCAAGGCCATATTTTCCAACTACTGATCCTTCTTCTTAGTTTCCAACTTTCGCATTCCAATTGCCAGTAATTATCAATGCATCTTGATTGCATGTTTGATCGATTTCAGACTGCAGCAGCTGATAAAAATCTTCTATTTCTTCATCTGTGGCCCTATTGGTTGGTGCATAAATTTGAATAATAGTCATATTAACTAGTCTTCCTTGTAGGCGTATAGATATTATCCTATCATGGGCAGCGTTGTACTTCAGGGTAGATCTTGAAACATTCTTTTTAACGATGAATGCGACACCATTCCTCTTCGAGTTTTCATTCTCAGCATAGTCGACTATATGATTGTCCAATTCAAAATGGCCAATACCAGTCCATCTCGGCTCAGTAATGCCTAGGATATCGATGTCTATGCGTTCTATTTCATTTTTGACCATTTCCAATTTTCCTAGATTCATACTTTGTACATTCCAGGCTCTGATTATTAATGGATGTTTGCATCTGTTTCTTCTCATGTTGAGTCATGCCACATCATCAAATGAAGGTCCCGAAAGCTTTACTCCATCCATGTCATTAAGGTCAACTCTACTTTGATGAGGCAGCTCTTCCCCAGTCATCTTTTGAGTGCCTTCCAACCTGTGGGGCTCATCTTTCAGCATTATATCAGACAATGTTCCACTGCTATTCATAAGGTTTTCACTGGCTAATGCTTTTCAGAAGTAGACTGCCAGGTCCTTCTTCCTAGTCCGTCTTAGTCTGGAAGCTCAGCTGAAACTTGTCCTCCATGGGTGACCCTGCTGGTGTCTGAATACCGGTGGCATAGCTTCCCGTATCACAGCAACATGCAAGCCCCCACGGTACGACAAACTGACAGACACGTGGGGGTGTTTTAGATTGAGAGGCTAGAAATAGCTCTAACAGTTTCCGTGGTTGGTTGACTAAAATATGGACCCAAAGGTAGCCCATACGCAATGAAGTTGAAATGCCAGACTTTCCTTGGTATACTGTAAAGTATTTAAAAGGTTAGGAAGATTGGAAGATTAGAGTGGATTTACATGTTACACCTGCTAACAGCCCTGGAAGGATCCAGAGGACAGGACATGCCTATCAACATGACTGTGAAAAAATAAGCTTTTGAAGGATCCTCTGCATCTTTGAAGAGCTCTGGGGTAACTGTTCTCTGTAGGTCAGAAATTGTACTGGGAGCTGAAATAGATAGGCAGGCTACTAAAATCTTATTGTTATAAATAGAAAAGTTCTCGATCTACCAAACAGAAGTATTACCAGAATCACCAAATGAAAGTGTCATTACCCCTCAGTCAATTCCCAGAACTGAGACTTTCCACAGTCTGAGAGCCCTATGAATGAAGGGAAGGCTGAGTCCCTTGAGGAAGGACCCCGCTTTACTATCAAAAATGTATACTGTTAGTCTTTCTCCTAGTCTTCTCCAAGGAGATATGCAACCATTTACTGCTTTGAGGGAAGGGAAATAATCAAGTTTTTCAGAAGTACTGGACAATGGCTCTAAACTGACACTAATTCCAGGTGATCCAAAATATCGCTGTGTTCTGCAGTCAGAGTAGTGCCTTACTGAGGTCAGGTCATCATGAATTTTGGTTCATGTCCATTTTACAGTGAATTCAGAGTACCTCTTAACTCATCCTGTGGTTAGTTCCTCAGGTCCGGGAAGCATCATTAAAACAGACATACTGATGAACTGGCAGGATTCCAATTTCAGTTCCTTATCCTGTAGTGTGAAGGCTATTATGGTAGGAAAGGCCACGTAGAAGCCACTAGAATTGCCTCTACTTACAAAAATAGTAAACCCAGAGCAATATTGCATTCCTAGGGGAATTGTCTCTTAACCACTACGCCGCCAGGGTTTCCACAATCCCTGTTGGCATAGTGGTTAAGAGCTATAGCTGCTATCCAAAAGGTCAGCAGTTTGATTCCACCAGGTGCTCCTTGGAAGCCCTACAGGGAAGTTCTACTCTCTCCTATAGGGTCATTATGAATCAGAGTCAACTTGATTGCAACGGGTTTGGTTTGGTTTTTTGTTTGTTTGTTTATAAGGATTGTAGAGATTCACCACTATTAAAGAGGCAAATGTGGTGAATCCTATCATCTTCATTCTTCTGGCCTGTGCAGAAGAAAAATATGTCTTTAAGAAGGACAGCAGATTACTGTAAACTTAATCAAGTGGTGATTTCAATTGTAGCTGCCATTTCAGATGTAGTTTCTTTGCTGGAGCAAGTCAACATATCCCCTAGTACCTGGTATATAGCTATTAATTTGGTAATGTTCTCTTTCCCCTGTATTTCTGTATTAAAGTTCATGAGAGCATGTTGCTTTCAGCTGGCAAGTACACCTTCAATGTCCTATGCCAGAGATATATAAACTCTCCAGCCCTATGTCATTATCTAGTTCTCCGCAACTTTAATTACCTTTCCTTTTCAAAGGAAAGCACATTGGCTCATTATATTTATTATATTATATTGATTATACCTATTTAGCAGGAAGTAGCAGCTACTCTACACACACTGGTAAAACATTCAAATGTCAAAGGGTGTCAGTGGCAGGCAGACTTGCTGTTTGGAATCTCTGACCGGACCCACAGGTGAATCATGGTGCAAACTCTAAGATTTTTTGAGCAAACATATGATATCCTATGCGGATAACTGCTCTCCTTTTAAGAAACCACTTTTGGTTTGCAAGAGCAAAGATGTTACCTTTAGGACTAAGGTGCGCCTGACCCAAGCCATGGTATTTTCATTCACCTTGTATGCATGCAAAAGCTGAATAATGAATAAGGAATACTGAAGAATTGATGCCTTTGAACTGTGGTGTTGGCGAAGAACATTGAATATACCATGGATTGCCAGAAGAATGAACAAATCTGTCTTAGAATGCTCCTTAGAAGCTAGGATGGCAAGACTTTGTCTCACTTACTTGGGACACGTTATCAGGGGGGACCAGTCCCTGGAAAAAGACATAAAACTTGGTAAAATAGGGCGTCAGTAAAAAAGAGGAAGATCTTCAATGAGATGGACTGACACAGCACCTGTGACAATAGGCTCAAACATAGCAATGACTGTGAGGATGGCGTAAGACCAGGCAGTGTTTCATTCTTTTGTACACAGGGCTGCTATGATTTGGGATCAACTTGACAGCATCTAACAACAACAACACTAGGCCTTAGTAAAGACTGAAAGCTTGACCATGGTCCATCAAATTACCATGTTATCTGAGTTCATTATAATGAACTAGGTATTGTACGAACCACCAAGTCATAATGTTGGGCATGTGCAGCAGCACTCCAACATCAAACAGAAGTGGCATATAAGAAATCAGGCCCAGGTGCCCATGGTCTTTCTTTAGCTCAACCTGCATGTATGACTTCATGGGGAGTCCCCTATGACCTGTAGATTCAGACTAGGTTTACAGATGGTTCTGTGTAACATGCAGGCACCATTGAAAGTGGACAGCTGAATCACTACAGCCCCACTCTGTAAAAGCCCTGAAGGATGATGGTGAATGAAAATCTTCCCTGTGAGCAGAACTTTGAGCAGTGCATCTGGTTGTTCATCTTGCCTGAAAAGAGAGATGGCCAGAGGTCTACAATGATCCACAGGCTATAGTTGCTAATGGTGCAGCTGAATGGTAAGGGACTTGGAAGGAACACACTTGGAAAATAGATGAGAACAAGGTCTGAGAAAGAGATATGTGTATAGGCTTCTCTGAGTGGGCGTAGAATGTGAAGATATTTGTATCTCATGTAAATGCTCATCAAAGGGTGATCTCATTAAAGGAGAATTTTAACAATCAGGAATATAGGATGACCAGTTTTGTGGATATCAGTAAGGCTCCTTCTGTAGCCACTCCTGTCATTGCCCAGGAATACAGGCTGTGAAAAGGCTCAGCAACATGAATTTCCACTCACCAAAGCCGACATGACTATGACTACTGCTGAGTGCTCAATCTGTCAATACCAGAGATCAACACTTAGCCCCAATATGGAAGAAGAGGGTTATGGTGCTGGTAGGGCTAATCCTGATTACCTAGAGGGAAACAAGTTGCTACTATACAATGGGGGAAGGAGAATTATGTTTGAAATGCATTAAAGCTTCTAGGACACCTCTTAATACTTAATAAAAAGCTACAAGAACCCAATTCAGGAAGGACTGCCAAAGGCCTAGGCCCTTTAAGAATGAAGGTTTGGGTCACCCCTCTAGGCAATAAATAAATTGAGGTGGTTGCTGAGTGAGCAAAGGGAATATGGAATAGGTAGTGAAGAAGGTAGGTATAAATACCAGCTAAAACTGTATGCATAAACAAGAACTATAATAATTATGAGCATTTCTTATTTATTTTGATATGAATGTTTTTATACATGTTAAGCAAATATTTGTTTTATTCCCTTTTCTCATCCCTTTATCATCTAAGACAAAATGTGCTAATAGTAGTCAATTTTATAACTCATTATTTAAGCTATAGGCTATCCAAAAGGGGGGGGTATAAACTAGTTAGAATAAGAATGAATATTCCCCAAATGCAAAAAAAAAAGGGAATTTTGTATCCTCTTCTGGGGAAAGGATTAGCATGTTTTTGGTAGTATTCAAGATAACTGTATTGTGTTAGGTAGAAACCTGTCTACGTATTGTCTTTATTTGGAGATTAGGGTGGTTTAAGTAGATATATATGTGTGCCAGGTTGTTAAGGGGTGGTCTGTGGTGGCTTTGTAATGTGTCATCTTGACTAGGCTGATGCACATAACCAAGAATCCCTTTTCCTGTATGTTTCCCATTAGGGTAGACCACAGAGATTCTTGGGGGAGATTTGGAGGGCAGAATGAAGCAGCAGCTATCTCGAAGCTTATACACATTGCCACTAATCTGCTGACTCACTGAACTACGGCAGCCAGGCCTACCATTACTTTACCCTCCCCAGGATCCTCCTTCAGCTTCCCACATGTAATGGTTAAGGTTGTGTGTCAACTTGGCTGGGCCATGATTCTCAGTGGTTTGTCAGTTATAATGTAGCTTGGCAGCTATGTAATGATGTAATCACCTCCATAATGGGATCTCATATAACGTAATCACCTCCGCGATAAGATCTGCTATAAGCAGTCAATCAGTTGAAAGGGAATTTCCTTGGGGGTGTGGCCTGCATCCAATATATGTGGACTTTCCAGCAACGTTCGCGAGCTCTTGCTTGCTCTAGATCTTGCATCTGACTTAAGAGCTGAACTCCATCCAGTTCTTGGGACTTGAGCTACCTGCCTACTTGCTGATATCGGGATTCATCAGCTTCTGCAGCCTATGAGCCAGAGGACTGCCTCTCTCTCTCTGTATACATATATATGCATGTGTGTATATATATACACACACATGCATAAATACACACACATGCATATATGTATATATCTCAATAGTTTTGCTTCTCTAGAGAACCCAGTCTAAGACACTTGGTACCGAGAGTGGTTCTAGAGAAACAAAATTGTAAGGATGCATTTTCTAAATTGGTTCTCAAGTCTGGTTAGTCTTAAAGATGTTGATGACTCTGTCTCAAGAAGTAAAGAGGGCACTGCTAATCCAAGGCATGAGGTGGCAATAGAAATACACAAAATATCATCACCAAGAGATCAGGTATTGGTGAGAGGTGAGGCTCTGGGTGACTGCATGTTTCATACTTTTCTACAGTTTTGTTGGAATGAAAACTATAAGGATCCTTGGTTTTGCTTCTCTAGAGAACATAGTCTAAGACACCAGACTTCTGGACCAGGTATGTGTGCTTAGTGTCATGACAAACCGCCAACTTCTGAAGGACACCCACACCACAAAGGCCAGAGGCAGCAAAACCTGAAATGGGTGTCAGTCCATCCTTGTGAGGCTCTATTTAGTGCTTATGGGTTCTAGCTTTTTCTTGATCTCCCCTACTTTATATCAATCTGTCCTTCCTCACTGCCTGTCCTGTAGACTTTAAGCACCAGGTGCAAAGACGAAAGCCTTAGAGAGACAGCTTAACCAGTTTCCACAATTGTGTAAGGTCACTTCCCTATAGCAAATCATACATATGATCTCTGAATGGTTCTGCTTCTCTGATTGTACCCTACCTACTACCATGGCTTAGTAGGGAAAAAGGGTTCCATGTTCCAGTGAGTCTGGGGCTAATGAAGTTACATAAACATATTTTATTTACTGCAGAAATGTTCAGCACCTTTCATAAGTTAACATACATTGAGAACTTCCAAGAGGAGGAACAGAGTAAGTAGTGTCCCCTGAACTTATTTGAATACTAACCAGTTGCCATTGAGTCAATTCCAATTCAGAGTGACCCCACTTGTGTCAGGGTAGAACTGCACTTCATAGAGTTTTTAAAGACTGGTTTTTTGGAAATGCATGATTAGCATTTTCACCACCCAGGGACCCCTTATCTGACCACAGAAACTTTTTTTTTTTTTTTAATGCAGTAACTCAAAAAACACTTGGTAGCACTGTCCACCAGCCCTAAGGCACTAGAATGAATGTGAAGGCGAAGAGTCCAAGGCTGCTCAGCCTCTCCCACTCCTTGACCACCAGGACTTGTTCTCTCATTCGGGACTATTTAACTAACTCCCAACACTGCAACAAGCATCACACTATCACTTCATATTATAACCACTCCATCATATTTACAAACTGGCCTACTGTCAAGGATCTGAGGCTATGAAGAGATACAACTTTATTTAGATAAAAATAATAGGTCATTGATCTTATACACAGAAAACCCTAAGGAATCCTCCAGAAAACTACTGAAATTAATAGAAGAGTTCAGCAGAGTATCGGAATACAAGATAAACATACAAAAATCACTTGGATTCCTCTACACCAACAAAAAGAACATCGAAGAGGAAATCACCAAATCAATGCCATTTAGAGTAGCCCCCAAGAAGATAAAATACTTAGGAAAAAATCTTACCAGGGATGTAAAAGACTTATACAAAGAGAACTACAAAACGCTTCTGCAAGAAACCAAAAGAGACCTACATAAGTGGAAAAACATACCTTGCTCATGGATAAGAAGACTTAACATTGTAAAAACATCTATTCTAGCAAAAGCGATCTGTAGATTTAATGCAATTCTGATCCAAATTCCAATGACATTCTTAAATGAGATGGAGAAACAAATCACCAACCCCATATGGAAGGGAAAGAGGCCCCAGATAAGTATTACTGAAAAAGAAGAACAAAGTGGGAGGCCTTACTCCACCTGATTTTAGAACCTATTATACAGCCACAGTCGTCGAAACAGCTTCGTACTGGTACAACAACAGATACATAGACCAATGAAACAGAATTGAGAATCCAGACATAAAGCTATCCACATATGAGCAGATGTTATTTGACAAAGGTCCTGAAACAGTTAAATGGGGAAAAGAGAGCCTTTTTAACAAATGGTGCTGGCGTAACTGGATATCCATCTGCAAAAAAATGAAACAAGACCCATACCTCACTCCATGCACAAAAACTAACTCAAAATGGATCAAAGACCTAAATATAAAATCTAAAACGATAAAGATCATGGAAGAAAAAATAGGGACAATGTTAGGAGCCCTAATACATGGCATAAACAGTATACAAGACATTATAAAGAATGCTGAAGAAAAACTAGATAGCTGTTGTTGTTGTTGTCAGGTGCTGTCGAGTCAGTTCCAACTCATAGCAACCCTATGCACAACACAACGAAAAACTGCCCAGTCCTGCGTCATCCTTACAATCGTTGTTATGCTTGAGCTCATTGTTGCACCCACTGTGTCAATCCACCTCGTTGAGGGTCTTCCTCTTTTCCACTGACCCTGTACCCTGCCAAACATGATGTCCTTTTCCAGGGACTGATCCCTCCTGACAACATGTCCAAAGTATGTAAAACGCAGTCTCGCAATCCTTGTTTCTAAGGAACATTCTGGTTGTACTTCTTCTAACACAGATTTGTTCGTTCTTTTGGCAGTCCATGGTATATTCAATATCCTTCACCAACACCATAATTCAAAGACGTCAACTCTTCTTCGGTTTTCCTTATTCATTGTCCAGCTTTCACATACATATGATGTGATTGAAAATACCATGGCTTGAGTCAGGCGCACCTTAGTCTTCAGGGTGACATCTTTGCTCTTCAACACTTTGAAGAGGTCCTTTGCAGCAGATTTGCCCAATGCAATGCGTCTTTTGATTTCTTGGGTGCTGTTTCCATGGCTGTTGATTGTGAATCCAAGCAAAATGAAATCCTTCACAACTTCAAACTTTTTTTCCATTTATCATGATCTTGCTCATTGATCCAGTTGTGAGGATTTAAAAAAAATTTTTTTTTATGTTGAGGTGCAATCCATACTGAAGGCTGTGGTCTTCGATCTTCATCAGTAAGTGCTTCAAGTCCTCTTCACTTTCAGCAAGCAAGGTTGTGTCATCTGCATAACGCAGGTTGTTAATGAGTCTTCCTCCAAACTTGATATCCTGTTCTTCTTCATATAGTCCAGCCTCTTGTATTATTTGTTCAGCGTACAGATTAAATAGGTATGGGGAAAGAATACAACCCTGACACACACCGTTCCTGACTTTAAACCAATCAGTATCCCCTTGTTCTGTCCGAACAACTGCCTCTTGATCAATGTAAAGGTTCCTCATGAGCACAATTAAGTGTTCTGGAATTCCCGTCCTTCACAGTGTTATCCATAGTTTGTTATGATCCACAAAGTCAAATGCCTTTGCATAATCAATAAAACACAGGATCCTTCTGACATCAGCAATGATATCCCTGGTTCCACGTCCTCTTCTGAAACCAGCCTGAATTTCTGGCTGTTCCCTGTTGATACAGCGCTGCAGCCATTTTTGAATGATCTTCAGCAGAATTTTGCTTGTGTGTGATATTAAGGATATTGTTCTATAATTTCCACATTCGGCTGGATCACCTTTCTTGGGAATAGGCATAAATATGGATCTCTTCCCATCAGTTGGCCAGGAAGCTGTCTTCCATATTTCTTGGCATAGACGAGTGAGCACCTCCAGCATTGCATCTGTTGAAACATCTCAATTGATATTCCATCAACTCCTGGAGCCTTGTTTTTGCCAATGTCTTCAGAGCAGCTTGAACTTCTTCCTTCAGTCATATTTTGGCTTTCGTGGACTTGCTCTGATTTTCTTCAGTTTCAGCTTTAACTTGCATATAAGCAATTGATGGTCTGTTCCACAGCTGGCCCTGGCCTTGTTCTGACTGATGATATCGAGCTTTTCCATCATCTCTTTCCACAGAGGTAGTCAATTTGATTTCTGTGTGCTCCATCTGGTGAGGTCCATGTGTATAGTTGCCGTTTATGTTGGTGAAAGAAGGTATTTGCAATGAAGAAGTCGTTGGTCTTGCAAAATTCTATCATTCGATCTCCGGCATTGTTTCTATCACCAAGGCCATATTTTCCAACTACTGATCCTTCTTCTTAGTTTCCAACTTTTGCATTCCAATTGCCAGTAATTATCAATGCATCTTGATTGCATGTTTGATCAATTTCAGACTGCAGCAGCTGATAAAAATCTTCTATTTCTTCATCTGTAGCCCTAGTGGTTGGTGTGTAAATTGGAATAATAGTCGTATTAAATGGTCTTCCTTGTAGGCGTATGGATATTATCCTATCACGGACAGCATTGTACTTCAGGATAGATCTTGAAATGTTCTTTTTGACGATGAATGCAACACCATTTCTCTTCGAGTTGTCATTCCCAGCATAGTAGACTATATGATTGTCTGATTCAAAATGGCCAATACCAGTCCATTTTAGCTCACTAATGCCTAGGATATCAATGTTTATGCGTTCCATTTCATTTTTGACCATTTCCAATTTTCCTAGATTCATACTTTGTACATTCCAGGTTCCAATTATTAATGGATGTTTGCAGCTGTTTCTTCTCATTTTGAGTCATGCCACATCAGCAAAATCAAGGTCCCAAAAGCTTTACTGCATCCACATCACAAGGTCGACTATACTTTGAGGAAGCAGCTCTTCCCCAATCATCTTCTGAGTGCCTTCCAACCTGGGGGGCTCATCTTCCAGCACTATATCAGACAATGCTCTGCTGCTATTCATAAGGTTTTCACTGGCTAATGCTTTTCCGAACTAGACTGCTGGGTCCTTCTTCCTAGTCTGAAACCTGTCCTCCATGGGTGACCCTGCTGGTATCTGAATACCGGTGGCATAGCTTCCAGCATCACAGCAACACACAAGCCCCCACAGTACAACAAACTGACAGACACTGGGAGCTCCTAAAAATCAAACACCTATGCTCATCCAAAGACTTTACCAAAAGAGTAAAAAGACTACCTACAGACCGGGAAAAAGTTTTTAGCTATGACATTTCTGATCAGCACCTAATCTCTAAAATCTACATGATACTGCAAAAAGACAAATAACCCAATTAAAAAATGGGCAAAAGATATGAATAGACACTTCACTAAAGAAGACATTCAGGTAGCTAACAGATATATGAGGAAATGTTCACAATCATTAGCCATTAAGAGAAAAGCAGATCAAAACTACCATGAGATTTCATCTCACTCCAACAAGTCTGGCATTAATCCAAAACACACAAAATAATAAATGTTGGAGAGGCTGTGGAAAGGTTGGAATACTTATACACTGCTGACGGGAATGTAAAATGGTACAACCACTTTGGAAATCAATTTGGCGCTTCCTTAAAAAGACTAGAAATAGAACTACCATATGATCCAGCAATCCCACTCCTTGGAATATATCCTAGAGAAATAAGAGCCTTTACACGAACAGGTATATGCACACCCATGTTTATTGCAGTACTGTTTACAACAGCAAAATGATGGAAGCAACCAAGGTGCCCATCAACAGATTAATGGATAAATAAATTATGGTATATTCACACAATGTAATACTACACATCGATAAAGAACAGTGAGGAATCTGTGAAACATTTCATAATATGGAGGAACCTGGAAGGCATTATGCTCAGTGAAATTACTCAGTTGCAGAAGGACAAATATTGTATAAGACCACTAGCATAAGAACTTGAGAAACAGTTTAAACTGAGAAGAAAACATTCTTTTGTGGTTACGAGAAGGGGGAGGGATGGAGAGTGGGAGGGGGTATTCACTAATTAGACAGTAAATAAAAACTACCTACTTTAGGTGAAGGGAAAGACAGCACACAATACAGGGGAGGTCAGCACAATTGGACTAAACCAAAAGCAAAGAAGTTTCCTGAATAAACCGAATGCTTTGAAGGCCAGCGTAGCACGGGCAGGGGTCTGGGGACCATGGTTTCAGGGGACAACTAAGTCAATTGGCATAATAAAATCTATTAAGAAAACATTCTACATCCCACTTTGAAGAGTGGCATCTGGGGTCTTAAATGCTAGCAAGCAGCCATCTAAGATGCATCAATTGGTCTCAACCCACCTGGATCAAAGGGGAATGAAGAACACCAAGGACACAAGGTGATTACGACCCCAAGAGACAGAAAGGGCCACAAGAACCAGCGACTACATCATCCTGAGACCAGAAGAACTAGATGGTGCCCGGCTACAACCAAAGACTGCCTTGACAGGGAACACAATGGAGAACCCCTGAGGGAGCAGGAGAGCAGTGGGATGCAGACCCCAAACTCTCATAAGATCAGACTTCATGGTCTGACTGAGACTAGAGAGACCCCGGTGGTCATGGTCCCCAGACCTTCTGCTGGCCCAGGAGAGGAACCATTCCTGAAGCCAACTCTTCAGACATGGATTGGACTGGACAATGGGTTGGAGAGGGATGCTGGTGAGGAATGAGCTTCTTGGATCAGATGGACACTTGAGACTATGTTGGCATCTCCTGCCTAGGTGGGAGATGAGAGGGTGGAGGCAGTTAGAAGCTGGCGAAATGGACACAAAAAGAGAGAGTGGAAGGAGAGAGCGGGCTGTCTCATTAGGGGAAGAGTAACTGGGAGTGTGAAATTTTTTTTTTTTTTAGCAAGGTGTATATGGGTTTTTGTGTGAGAGACTGACTTGATTTGTAAACTTTCACTTAAAGCACAATAAAAATTATTTAACAAATAAAATAATAGGTCATAATAATGCTGAGCTAGATGAGACAGCTTCCTCCTCAATTTTTACTTTTTTATAAAAACTAATCTTCTTAGCACTCCTATAAAGTAACATGAATCTCCTTCAATGAAATGATATGACAAAAAAAATTATATAATAATATGAGGTAGAGACTGATCTTTCTAAAGTCCTTGGTTGATCAGCTGTGGAGATGGTTTGGGTTAGGCCAACATATCCCTGTCCAGGAAGCTGCCTTGTATCGGGACCTGGCGGCTCTGCCTATAGCAACCACCGGCATGCTTCTCACACCAGAAACCACTAAAAGAATTGATACACATGAAACAGCCACCTAAGACTTCTCTATTCCATGAAAACAAGCACCTGGAGTAAAACCTTCCATACAACACACTCTGTTCCCAGGCCACTTCTTCCTACCATGATGCTACCTAGTTCAGCTGGGAGGATTCAGAGCACAGGCTATTTCCAAAGCTTCACTCCCTCAGAGGCTCTGTAGGTTTTTAAGAAGAAACAAAAGCATTTGGTGAGCACTGAGTTTAGCAGGAGCAACCAGAAGCTAGCCTCTAGGTGCCACCAATCCAGCACTGTAAGGCGCTCTCCTGTCTAACTCCCAACGTACCTGTGCGGGACAGCTTCTGCAAAGTGGCTCTCAGGTGCTGCAGAACAGGCGGTGAGACTTCATATCGGTATATGTCTATCACCGGAATCCGCCAGCATCTTCCAAACACTCCATCTGTAAGAAATAGAGATGGAGAGAAGAAAGAGAAAGTGACGTTCCATTCTCAGAGACGAAAAACATACTACACACATACATAAAATATATCCTATTATTCACAGTAGTGAGGCTTTGGAACACATCTTTAAAAAGTCATCAAAGAGCTATTAGAACTCAGAAGCATCAGAAAGTAATGGTTTATTTAAATAGAAAACAGTGCATCATGAAAAACACAAATTTGAAAGTAGAGAGAAAAGGATTTATTAATCCAGGAGAGTTTGAAGGTTTTTATTTTTCTTTTTCTATCACTGCCTCCCCTGCCCTACCCGCCCCCCTGCTCCCCGCCCCATCCCTAGGTTTTTGTAATTTCCTTCCCTTGGCGTTCACGTTTTTTGATGTGAAGCTTGCTTCTGACAATTCGGTGACAAAAAAAGTCAGTAACATTCAGGGTCTGTTTTCCAGATGAAAAACAGAACACCCAGAAAATATAAATATTAATTTGCTGAAGCCATGAGGATTTGTTGAAACATCTTTAATGGAGGCGCTGTGCTCTCGGTGTCTGGAAATGAGGGCTGAATCGGTAATGGCCTGCGAAGGCTTATTTCAAGGGGTGCTTTCTAATGAAAGCAACAAAAGAGAGCCGCTCACAGAACAATAAGATATTAATGGAGACTAATTTATTTAGCTCTGTTCCATTTGTCTAAAATGACAGACTCTTCTCATCAACATCCTTTCAAACCACACCTTCTAATTAATTTAGGCCCTAATTAGTCTTTATTTGGCGAATTGTTCATTTTGAGACAAGCTTCCTGTGGGGGGTTCAAACATTCAAATTACCTTCTTTCCTACACACAAAAGACGAATTCAGTGGCTAGAGCTTCACACACAGGGCTGCCATCTGCAGTTTTAGGCTTGGGTAGAAGGGGAAAATGGTTTCCTTTATTGTTCACAACAGTCTAAATGCATACAGTATTGCCAAAGAAAGCCATTCAAATGCAACAAGTTTAATTGGCAGGCACACATTTTGTCTAGTACCCGGCTGACTCAGTAACTGCGAGTTTGATATTACATATATGCTTCAGACGGCTGGCACCATCTGATTAGCAGAAAATAAGTATTGCAAGCATTTCGTAGATTTCTATGGGACTTTGCAAAGCCCAAAGAATACAGGGAAGACAACTTGCCCAGCTGCTCAAAGCAGGCAGACAATAGGCATGGAGAAGATAAACCTTTGGCCATTTTTTCCCTCTGTGCTGGGCTCTACCACATTGCCTCTTCTGTCCAAAGGCCATGCTGACATTAATGCAATGGCTTAATCAACTGAGGAGGGGCTGTCCTCCCCACTGCCACCACCCAGCATGATGAAGTCTGCTCAGCAGGAACACGGACAGAACAAATGTTTAATATGGAAGCACCAGGGCATGCATGGCTTTGTGTTGGGGGTGGGGGGAAGGAAAGGCAGAAAGAGGGAGAGGTACAGTGGGCAAAAGAGAGAAAAATAAAGAATTCCTTAAAACATCTAAGATTTTCATTTTACATTTCACATGCAAAGATCCTGAAAGAATCATAATATGTAGGAACTAAAAGGAACACTACATCCCAAATGCTCCTTTGAAGTGAGACTTCAGCTCGCCTACTTGGGCACATCATCACGAAAGACATATCATCAGAAAAGGGCATCATGGTTAGTAAAGTAGAGGGTCAGTGAAAATGAAGGAAACCCTCAGTGAGATGGATTGACACAACAGCCACAATGGACTCAAACATACTGAAGATCGTGAAGATACGTAGGACCGGATTTCTATTAGGTCCCTGTGAGTCAGAGCCTAGTTGAGGGCAACTAACAACAACAGAAGGAACAGTGAGATTGTGCAACCCCTATATTTTACAGAAGGAAACCCTGGTGGCTTAGTGGTTAAGTGTTACAGCTGCTAACCAAAGGGTCGGCAGTTTGAATCTGTCAGGTGCTCCTTGGAAACTCTATGGGGCAGTTCTACTCTGTTCTGTAGGGTCGCTATGAGTCGGAATCGACTCGACGGCACTGGGTTATATTTTACAGATGAAATAACTAGCGTGAATGTCTTGACTAAGACCACAGAGGTAGAAGCTGAGCCAGAAAGGAATGGAAACCAGGTTCCTTGGTACCCAGGCTGAGACACTTCATACAGTAGACCACTGAAATCCTGGGTCAGGGCTAAACCCACATTCCCATCCCTGAGGCCACACACTGACCCGGAAACTACCGCATGCTGTTAACATTCAGTAAAGCAGGGTAAATGTGTCCTCTGCTCCATCCCCCAGTACCATGCCTGGCTGCCAATAGCTTATATGGCACTCTTGCACAAGCTAGAAAAATGTGCCCCCTCTGGTGGATATGCCAGGTGGGCACAGGGCTTGGCCGAGCCCAGCTGGATTGCAGATCCCATTCATCCACTGCAGTTTGTAGTTTTGTTGGAATGAAATTGGTAGTAAATATAAGAGAAACGTGTCCTTGGGAACGTCCAAAGATCTCACCCACTGGTTGAGAATCACCATCCTAAGAAAACTCGTCAAATCATTCATATTTTCAACAATAATAAAAAAAAAAGACATTATTTTGGAACTTTTAAAGTAAATAATCTCGTTACAATGGCATCATTTTTAAAATTTCGTTTGTTGCATACAATATCGTAAATATATTCCCAGAATATTTATTAGATTTTCTTGAAAGCTCTTAAGCATATATAAATATATTTAGAATATATATGTAATACATAATATTGTATATGTTTTTAAAGTTAGTTTTAGTTAATGATTTTTTTTAATGATTGTAAAGTTGAAAATAAAACTAATCATTGATTCTCCCTGCATGTGGACTATATCCATGCTGATCAGAGAGAGACAGAAATTTTCCCCAATGCATTTTCCAGCAATGGCATTCATATATATCACCATACTTAAAGAACACCACAATATGGGTGTCCTTTATTCTAATTAACAAAATTTATATCAGCAATAGGCTTGTTAATGGCGATAATGACCAGAAATAAAGAGCTTTGCAGGTTCCACAGATGTTCTACACATACACATTGCCACTCTTTTTGACTTTAAGAGACCACCAGTTTGCTGGGTTTCATAACATTTATATTTGAAACAGAACATTAAAGAAGTTCATAACTATTTTGGTAGAATTGATTTTTAGTGGCCGGAATTTTTAAGCCATTGCTTTGTTCCTCTGTATCACTTGGCTAGTAGGCAAGACCATAAAGGGGGTTTCTAAGAAAATAACGAAGACTAGAAAAAAAGATGAAATTAACTCATTAAAGCAGAAGGTTTAACTGTGATTCCCAGACATATATGGACTCAGGGTGATGAATGCAGCAAAGTTGCTGGGAGTTGAAACTAGAAGAACAGAAGCTCTCACAAATCCGGAGGTGGACAGTTCCATTGCTTTGGAAGGCTTGGTCTCTAAAACTATCACAGAAAGTGACGCAACCTGAATCATTTGGTTGACTGGGCTGTATAATCACTCTCAAAATTACCTAGAGTCTTTCAGGACCAACCTCACACTGAACTTTCCTTATGAGTCTTCCACTAGCCTCGGTATTCCTGGAACACTCCGTGCCAGGACTCCATTTGGCATTTAATCGTTCAGTGTCTCCTTGTAAACTCTAGTTTATGTCGACTTCTTCTGTAACTTTTCTATGCCCACGGTCCTGCACTCCATCAAAATAATTTCTTCATCCGAACTCGGAGTAAGCTATCCAGCTCAACGATACTGAGTGTATGTGGTGTCCCTTAATAAATTCAAAGTATATTGCAACAGAAAGCAGTCAAGGTAGGATACCTTAGAGTTTATGTGTCTATTTATCAGACTCTCAAAACCTAAAATCCTTCTCTTCAAGAATTGACATCACATAAATGGCTTTGGTTTTGAGTTTCACAACTGGAAATTGTGTTTAAGTTGGGAGCATCCCAGAAAACGTTGTTGCTGTAGAGTTAACCCCAACTCATGGTGACCTTACGTACAACAGAATGAAGTCCTGGGCCACCTTCACGACTGTTGGTATGTTTGAGTCCATTGTTGCAGCTATTGTGTCAGTTTATCTCACCAAGGGCCCCTCTCACCCTCCACTTAACCAACCATGATGTCCTTTTCTAGCGATTGGTCTTTCCTTATGGCGTGTCCAAAGTAAGCGAGCCAAAGTCTTGACATCCTTATTTTCAAGAAGCATTCCGGTTGTATTTCTTCTAAGAAATAGAGAAAGTCATGGGTCTAAAAACTATGGGAGATAAGAATGGGTTTGCCTATTAAAACTGTAGATTCTCTTATCCCTCTACCATCACCTATATGTGTGTGTGTGGTGCAACTGATTACTTTTGTATGGCCTTTTTAGGCATGGTCTGTAACTTCCACCCAAGTGATTGGGCCAAAAAAAAAAAAAAACAAACCCAGTGCCGTCAAGTCGATTCCGACTCATAGCAACCCCATAGGACAGAGTAGAACTGCCCCACAGAGTTTCCACGGAGCGCCTGGCGGATTCGAACTACCCACCCTTTGGTTAGCAGCCATAGCACTTAACCACTATGCAACAGAGGTTCCAGTGATTGGGCAGGACGGAGCAAATAAGGTAAGTGTGGCCCACCAAGAGGACTGATGAGTTTTGCCTTAAAATAGAGCCAACTCCAGAGCAGAGAGAAGAGCCCACCACCACCACCAAGAAAGAAGAGACCAGCAGCAGCAACCCAGCAAGCAGCAGAGACTGTGCAGCAGAGGTGGTATAGTAGGCTTCCCAGTCCATGGAGACAGAAAGCTGAGTGCCTTTAGGCAGAGGCTTAGGGCCAGAGAGAGGTGTGCCTGTGAGCATGGCTGGGAAGAGGCTGTTCTCATAGAAGAACTGTCTCCTGAGTATTCCTGAATCTGAATTGTAAATGGTTACTTCCCAATAAACCCCATAATCATGAGTATCGTCTGTGAGTTCTGTGTGGTCATTGTCATGAATTATCGAACCCAGCAAAGAAGTAGAGAATACAGTGGGAGGGACTGTTGGTGTCAGAACTGGTAAAGATGGTGGAGAGAGGAGGCATGTCTGACTGCTGCCTCATAGGAATTAGCCTTGGGCTGCTGATCTTGATTCTCCTTCCCCCTTGTGAAGTTAGAGGAGGTCAGAAGCTGCCCCTATGCAGTTTTTACAGCTAGGTAGCCCCACTATACTTTCCAGCAGAAGGCCCAAGGCTATATGCATATAAATGGGAAGACAGTCAAGGAGAGAAGGGAAGAGGAAACTAGAATGTTTGAAAAAGGGTTATGTGTTTAGGATTCCGTGTTTATCTGAATATACTGTGGATACTGAATGCTTCTCCTACCTAGTGTTGTACAGCAGACCTAAATGTGTGATGGAAATGAATAGTGAATATTATAGATTACAGAGAGCCTGTTACTCAGCCTTCAGCCAATGCTTGACTGGATATGGTAAAAGGGGAACTAGGATGTGCCCAAGGGCAGCACAGGCTGGTTCAGTGCAGTGGCCCTGTGTACAGAATGAGGGCACAGGTTGAAAACCTGAGCCCTGGCAAGATCTGCATTTGAAAGGACTCCTAGAACACCCAGAGCTGCTAAGAGAACAGATGATTTGCATTTGAAGGCAGGACCTGCAGAAGGAGAAAAAAAAAAAGTAACTGTTTTGCTTTTTGAATTTTCAACAAGCAGATGCATGGAGGCAGGAAAAGTCAATGCCCATCAGAAGGAGCCCCCTTCCAGGAATGGAAGTTAAAGTGAGCCAGTGAGTAGAGAGCTTGGTCTGCTCACTTGTGGTGACCAACTGAGTCCACTCAATGAGTGGAAATGGGAAGTGCAGCAATGAAGAGATGGGCTGAGGTTGGACATGTTCCACCAGCACCCACTGACCTAGTCCAGGTCTGGGGATGAGACAGAGAGAGGAAGGGCTGGCTGGTCAGAAGTAAAAGCAGTCCTTGGACTCCTGAACTTTACAGGTGGAACCTGCTGGCCTAGCCCAAGGGGGCTAGGATTGACAGTGTGTGAAGGGGCTGTCTGAAGTGCCAAGAGGTGTGTGTGTGAACTCTCAAGCCTAAGGCTGCTACCCACTGCAACCTAGCTTGGATGGCTAGGGATGAGCTGACCAGAACGCAACCGAATGAAGAGAAAGATGTTTGACACCATGAGCTGTTGTGTTGTTGTTGTTAGGTGCTGTCGAGTTGGTTCTGACTCATAGGGACCCTATGCACAACAGAACAAAACACTGCCCAGTCCTGTGCCATCCTTACAATCATTGTTATACTCCAGCTCATTGTTGCACCCACTGTGACAATCCACCTCGTTGAGGGTCTTCCTCTTTTCCACTGACCCTGTACTCTGCCAAACATGATGTCCTTTTCCAGAGACTGATCCCTCCTAAGACTCAGTCTCGCCATCCTTGCTTCTAAGGAGCATTCTGGCTGTACTTCTTCTAACACAGATTTGTTCGTTCTTTTGGCAGTCCATGGTATATTCGGTATTCTTCACCAACACCACAATTCAAAGGCGTCAATTCTTCTTCGGTCTTCCTTATTCATTGTCCAGCTTTCACATTCATATGAAGTGACTGAAAATACCATGGCTTGGGTCAGGCGCACCTTAGTCTTCAGGGTGACATCTTTGCTCTTCAACACTTTAAAGAGGTCCTTTGCAGCAGATTTACCCAATGCAATGCGTCTTTTGATTTCTTGACTGCTACTTCCATAGCGTTGATTGTGGATCCAAGTAAAATAAAATCCTTGACAACTTCAGTCTTTTCTCCGTTTATCATGATGTTGCTCATTGGTCCAGTTGTGAGGATTTTTGTTTTCTTTATGTTGAGGTGCAATCCATACTGAAGGCTGTGGTCTTTGATCTTCATTAGTAAGTGCTTCAAGTCCTCTTCACTTTCAGCAAGCAAGGTTGTGTCATCTACATAACACAGGTTGTTAATCAGTCCTCCTCCAAGCCTGATGCCCCGTTCTTCTTCATATAGTCCAGCTTCTTGGATTATATGCTCAGCATACAGATTGAATAGGTATGGTGACTTTAAACCAATCAGTACCCCCTTGTTCTGTGCGAACAACTGCCTCTTGCTCCACCTCATGAGCACAATTAAGTGTTCTGGAATTCCTATTCTTTACAATGTTATCGATAATTTGTTATGATCCACACAGTCGAATGCTTTTGCATAGTCAATAAAACACAGGTAAACATCCTTCTGGTGTTCTCTGCTTTCAGCCAGGATCCACCTTACATCAGCAATGATATCCCTGGTTCCACGTCCTCTTCTGAAACCGGCCTGATTTTCTGGCAGTTCCCTGTTGATATACTGCTGTAGCCGTTTTTGAATGATCTTCAGCAGAATTTTGCTTGTGTGTGATATTAAGGATATTGTTCTATTATTTCCACATTCAGTTGGATCACCTTTCTTGGGAATAGGCATAAATATGGATCTCTTCCAGTCAGTTGGCCAGGAAGCTGTCTTCCATATTTCTTGGCATAGATGAGTGAGCACCTCTTGGAGTGCTGCATCTGTTTGTTGAAGCATCTCAATTCATAGTCCATCAATTTCTGGAGCCTTGCTTTTTGCCAATGCCTTCAGAGCAGCTTGGACTTCTTCCTTCAGTACTATCGGTTCCTGATCATATGCCACCTCTTGAGACGGTTGAACGTTGACTAATTCTTTTTGGTATAATGACTCTGTGTATTCCTTCCACCTTCTTTTGATGATTCCTGTGTCGTTTAATATTTTCCCCATAGAATCCTTCACTATTGCAACTCCAGGCTTGAATTTTTTCTTCAGTTTTTCCGCTTGAGAAACACCGAGTGTGTTCTTCCATTTTGGTTTTCTACCTACAGCTCTTTGGACATGTCATTATAATATTTTACTTTGTCTTCTGGAGACGCCCTTTGAAATCTTCTGTTCAGTTATTTTACTTCATCAATCCTTCCTTTTGCTTTAGCTGCTTGACGCTCAAGAGCAAGTTTCAGAGTCTCCTCTGACATCTGTCTTGGTCTTTTCTTTCTTTCCTGTCTTTTCAGTGACCTCTTGCTTTCTTCATGGATGATGTCCTTGCTGTCATTCCACAACTAGTCTGGTCTTCAGTCACTAGTGTTCAATGCATCAAATCTATTCTTCAGATGGTCTCTAAATTCAGGTGGGATATACTCAAGGTCACATTTTGGCTCTTGTGGACTTGTTCTGATTTTCTTCAGTTTTAGCTTGAACTTCCATAAGAGCAATTGATGGTCTGTTCCACAGTCGGCCCCTGGCCTTGTTCTGACTGATGATATTGAGCTTTTCCATCATCTCTTTCCAAGAGCTGTTGTAGATTGTTGCAATTTGATGGCTTGCTCTGGACTGGACTTCACTTACGGATGAAGATGCTTAAAGTTGCAACCAGAAAAGAAGATTCCTCAAGTGTACAGAAGATGCTCAGAGTAGTGGTTGATAAAATCCGTTGCCGTCAAGTCAGTTCCGACTCATATCCACCCTATAGGACAGAGTAGAAACTGCCCCATAGTTTCCAAGGAGCCCCTAGAGGATTCAAACTGTCAACCTTTTGGTTAGCTGCCATAGCTCTTAATCACTACGCCATCAATGGGTAATTTAAACACTGACTATCTAAAATGGGGGAAGATAAAAGCATGAAGTGACTGGCTTATACACTTTCATGGGTATGCTTACACTCAAAATGAGGGAGACAAGCGAGGATACCTACTGAATAGATTCTTCTTTTCCTGGATGGGTCTGGAGAGGGTGGGGAAGATGCTGATAGGATTATATGATTGAGCTGTGAGTGTTGGTTATTAACAAAGTTAATTGTGATTGTAAAATCTGTAATTGTAGAAGCTATAAGTGTGAAAGTGTGAACTAAGGAAGAGGCACTACTGGACTCGAGTACAGTGGCCAAACCTAAAGCCCCTTAAAGGTTTTGCTATGCTAATACTTCGTGAGGATCAGAGCAAGCGAATAATCTTCTCTCAGTTAAATTTTATCAGAGGCCAGAAAGGGTGGAGCTGAGATGACTTTTGGAAAACCTGACTAGATCAGATGGAAACCTGCAGCAGACCTGAATAGCTGGTACCTGAGTAACTTCACCCTATTGGAGGACTGATTGTTAATGACTGTTTTGGACTCGTAAAATGAATGGGAAAGGGAAATTATTCTCCAAATATGAAAGAACAATGGCTAGAAATGCCAAGGGGTGGTAAGATTTTTTGTGTGGCCTTTCCAGCCATGGTCTTGTAACTCCCGCCCAATTGATTGGGTGGGACTATGCAAATAAGAAAATTGCAGCCCCCCAGGGTCGTTGGGGAAACCTCAGTGGCGTAATGGTTAAGAGCAATGCCTGCTAACCAAAAGGTTGGCTGTTTGAATCCATCAGGTGCTCCTTGGAAACCCTATGGGGCAGTTCTACTCTGTCCTACAAGGTCGCTATGAGTCAGAATTGACTCGACAGCAATGGGTTTGGTTTTGGTGGGTTTTAAGGGGATTGGTCAGTTTTGCCTTAAAAGAGAACCAATTCCAGAGCAGAGAGAAGAGCCCACCACCACCAAGGAAGGAGAGACCCAGCAGCAGTAGAGATGGCGTAGGTGAGCTTCCCAACCCATGGAGAGAGAAAGCTGAGTGCCTTTGGGCAGAGGCCTAGGACCAGGGAGAGGCGTGCTTTTTAGCATGGCTGGGAAGAGGCTGTCCTCATGGTAGAACTGTCTCCTGAGTGTTCCTGAATCTGAGTTGTACACTGTTACTTCCCTTATAAACCCCATAATCGTGAGTGTTGTCCGTGAGTTCTGTGTGGCCATTGCAGTGAATTATCAAATGCCATAGGGACGTAGAGAGTACAGTGTGACAGACAGTTGGTATCAGAATTGGTAAAGATGGTGGAGAGAGGAGGCATGTCTGACCCCTGCCTTATAGGAATTAGCCTTGGGCTATTGATCTCGATTCTCCTTCCCCCTTGTGAAGTTATAGGAGGTCAGGCGCTGCTCCATACCATTTTTTACAATATGTGTGTGTGTGTTAAAAAGCAAAAATGTTACTTTCAGGACTAAGTGGCACCTGACCCAAACCATGATATTTCCAATGGTTTCATATGCATGCAAAAGCTGGATGATGAATTAGGATGACCGAAGAATTGATGCCCTGGGAATTACGATGTTAGCAAAGAATACTGAATATATCACGAACTGCCAGAAGAACGAACATATCTGTCTTGGAAGAAATACAGCCAGAGTGCTTCTTGGAAGCAAGGATGGTGAGGCTGTGTCTTATATACTTTGGATATGTTATCAGGAGGGACCAGTCCCAGGAGAAGAACATCATGCTTGATAAAGTGGAGGGTCAGCAAAAAAGAGGACAACCCTTGATGAGATGGGTTGACATAGTGGCTGCAACCATGGGCTCAGGCATTGCAATGATTGTGAGGATAGCGCAGGAGTGGGCAGTGTTTTGTTTAGTTGTACTTAGGGTTGCTATGAGTTGAAACCAACTCAAAACCTGACGGCACCTAACAACAACTATCTGTCAATAGATAGATAGAGATATATATGGATACATACACATAAATATATAAATATATATATATGTATGTATGTATCTCTTGGTGGCGCAGTGGTTAAGAGCTCAGCTGCTAACCAAAGGGTCAGCAGTTCGCATCCACCAGCCACCCCTTGGAAGCCCTATGGGGCAGTTCTACTCTGTCCTATAGGGTCGCTATGAGTCACAATCAACTTGATGGCAAAGGTTTTTTTTTTTTTTTCCTTTTTTTAAAATACTATTATTAAAAAAAAAAATGTGTGCCAGAGTAGAGCTGTGCTCCATAGGGTTTTTTCAATGGCTGATTTTTAGAAGTGGATCACCAGGCCTTTCTTCCTCCATATATACATAGCCTCTAGTATTTATTTTATCACCATCTTTCTGTAAGAATCCAAGGGTAGTGCTATTCCAACATTATAAATTCATTTAATAAACAGATCTTGCAATATCTTTGTACCAGAAACCTAATTCCCTCATTGATTCATCGCCCTCTGTTAAACACATGTCGACATTACTTCTAGTATACATTTGGGAAGCCCCTTGATGTTGTGATCATATTTCTGCCCTTGCATGTTGCTCTGGAAGGCTCTGTTATCTCAGGAAACGTTCAGCTCTACTTTGCTATCACACTTGGGTAACTGTGACAGAATAGCCCAGGGGCGTTTGGTTAGGGCGCAAATAGAGAACACAGGCTCTACTTGCAAAGGGCTTCCAGTCTAGCGGTCAGTAATGACTACACATCAATTATTCAGTTATAACTGTGATATGTGCTACCAAACAGGACAGGATACTAGGAGAGAATAAAAGAAGGGGGGGAGCTGGCCTCATCCAGAGGCTTCCCTAAAGAAGTTACCCGTAACCCCTTGCCATCGAGTTGATTCCGACTCATAGCAACCCTATAGGACAGAGTAGAACGGCCCTATAGAGTTTCCAAGGAGCACCTGGTGGATTCAAACTGCGAACCTTTTGGTTAGCAGCCATAGCTCTTAACCACTACACCACCAGGGTTTCCAGTGACATCCATAAAATGAGTTGTAGTCACCTAACAGGAATGCAAAAGTTGGATAGCGAAAGAGAGACAGAAGAACTGATGTCTCCGAAGTGTGGTGTTTGCAGAGTACTGACTGCTGTGGACTGCCAGGAGAATGAACAAATCAGTCTTAGAAGAAATACAACCAGAATGTTCCTTAGAAGTGAGGATGGGAGACTTCGGCTCACTTAATTTGGACCAAGTCTTTGAACCAGTCCATTCCAGTTAGAACCCCTGCTGAGAATTTGCATTTCCACCCCAGATACACTGAATCGGAATCTACATTTTAACAAGATCCCCAGGTGACTCTTATGTATGACAAATTTTGAGAACCACTCCTCTACTAGTGGTTCTCAGAACTAGCAGCACTGGTAATTTGTTAGGAATGCAAATTCTCAAACTGGGAAAGGAACAGAGGAGGGGAAGGAACTGTTTTGAAGCCCTGCTTTGGACACGTTATCAGGAAAGACCAATCATTAGAAAAGGATATCATATTTGGTACAGTGTCAGCAAAAACGAGGGAAACCCTCCATGAGATTGGATTGACGCAGTAACTGCAATAACAGGCTCAAAGATACCAAAGATCATGAGGACAACACAGGACCCAGCAACGCTTCATTCCATTGGGAATGGGGTCACCACGAGTCGGAGCAGACTCCAGGGCAGCTAACAACCAACAGGAATGAAAACATTTCACGCAGATGGAATAGGCTCCATGACAGGAAGGAAAGAGCCTAGTTCATGAGGAAACAGCAGCATCAGTACTTCTGGGTCTAAAGGGGAGATTGGCACGCACGAAGTGGTCAAGTAATCAGGCGCAGATCACACAGAGCCTGAGGGCAATTAAAGGGCTCAGCCCTCAGCAGAGGTATGGTGAGGGGCTGCCCAAGTGTTTTAGGCAGCCTAGCGGCTTGGTCAGGTTTGCATTTTAAAACGTGTCTCAGGCAAGGTGTGGAGACTGCAAGGAGACCAGCATGGATGTGCAAGGGGCAACCACATCCAGAAGTGGTGGTGGGATGGAGACAAGAGGACTGCACAGATTCAGAACGATTTTAGAGGCAAACCTTACAGGACAACGATGCCCGACCCCCAATGGCAGAAGGATGAGTCCCCCATTTCCAAATGTTGTTAAATTCATGGCACAGGCTCTTAGGAACAAGGGATATTCTGGGAGATGATTGATAGGATGTGTGTTTTCAAAGCCGTAACGAGTCCTTCTTGCCACCCTTCCTCTGAGTGGTCATCTTCCAGACCACTGTAAACAATGACAACAGCCACAGGGACCACAAAAGCATTGCCATTAGATGAGGTGAACTCAAAAGTTTTAAACTTTGACAAACTCGGTTGAACTCTGGTACTTTCCCCGTGCCCAAAGAACTCCAGAAGGGCACTTTGCCCCACCTCACCTGCACTCCCTTTTTGTTTTGCAGGACAGAAGACTGGATCCTTTCTACCTCTGGGACCAAAGAGTGAAGGAATCAAAAGACAGAAAGGAAACTCAAGTTTGAGTTATTGAGAATGTAAACTATTATCTCCCAGTTCCCTGAGTTCAATATAATTGACACAAAAGAGTTCTTCGGGAACACGGATTTGGGGAGCAAAAGCTTTGTTCGGAGCCATTTTTATTAACCCTAATCTAGAATTGTGTGGTTAGTTTCTTCTACTGGAAAAGAAAAATGTTGACTTTATTTTTTTATGGGATTTTGGAAGAATATGATAAACTAGTTTTTCTGTTTTTTTTTAACCAGAGCTCCTTGGAGCATTGTTCCTGCAGGCAAAAGTCATTTTTACTCATAAACATCACCATCCCCTAAACACAGCTGATGCAGGCCTGTCTGAGTGCCTCTGTTCAGTGTGGTCCCTCCTCCTGGACTAATATTTAAGGCCCATTTCAGCTTTCACTTTATGAAGCCTGCAGCTGTCCCTCCAGTCTCCACTGCAGAGACACAGACACACACACTAGCCTACACACAGACACACTCATACACACAGACACACACACTCACCTACACACACAGACACACACACACACCTGCTCCCCACCCCCATCTTCAGATCAGCAGGACCACGCCTTCCTCTATGTCTCTTCCCACCTGACTTATTTCTCCCCTTGAAGGCAGGCATCATAACTCAAGTCCCTTTATGTTTCCCACAGCATCTAATACCATGCTTTGTACCTAGAGTGGATTAAATATGTCATTCTGATTGTTAAGTGGTATTTTTCCATTTGCCTAAAAGAACACTGAAATGCCCATGGAAACTTATGAAATCAATAGCTAGAAGCTTAACTTGTTGGGATCTGTTATAGGTTCAGGTGCTTTCCACTTCTGGCAGATGACCTGGTGGGTGAAGAGCTCGCTGAAAGCGGCTAGTGGTGGAGGTCTCAAATGAGGGGCATGTTTCGATGTGTTCTTAAACATCATCCCCACCCCCCCACCTGCTCCTTGTACTCTGCCTCAGCTCAGAGCACCCATTCTCTCCAGTGCTTCCATTCCTAGCCTCCTAGACAGCACAGGGCCACTGCTTTGAGGGAAGCAGGGTAGACCACTCCTGCCCAGAGAGGCCTTGCTCTGGGGTCCCCCGAAGCAGGGCTCATGCTCAGAAACTCAGAGCCTACACTTTCAAGATGCTGTGGACTTCGGGTGGTTGCTGAGGCGCAGTCACAGACTGCAGAGAACAATCTAGAATCATTCTTCGATTTGAGTCCGACCACCAGGAAGCTGTGTATTTGAACAAGTTGGTTTTGGTCTCCCCATGACAGAAGGGTTTGGGTGAAGTTTCCCGTAGGTGGTACGCCTCAGGCATGCTTTAAAGGACTGGAAAAGAACCCTGGCTGGTGCAAACACACTCAGCCACTGACTGAGGTCAGAGGCTCAGAGTCCACAAAGAGGCACACCAGAAGAAGGCCCTGATAATCTATTTCTAAAAGATCACAGCCATTGGAAATCCTCCGGAGCACAGTTCTACTGACACACGTGGGGTCACCATGAGCCTGAGCATGGAAGGCAGCTAGTAGCTGGTGTAAGAAAAAAGCCTATGGAGCCTGAGTGTGTGTCTGCTGAGAAGTGTCATTTACTCACTCTAGTAACCAACATCTCTAATGAAGATTCAAGGAGAAATAACTCCCAGGTCCGAGTGCCAGAAATGTAAATATTGTCCTCTTTGCCTTGGGAGCTGGGAAGCTCATATAAATTCACTAATCTTTCTTAGCTGTGCAGGCTCTTATGAAACATATGTCAGTGAACTAACTGTTTTCTTTGCACCTGTAATATTTTAATCCTCTTTTTCCTTTGTCTAATACCCTTATTTTTATTTATTCCTTGTCTCTTTTATGTTTCTTTAGTATCTCTTTGGGGAGAGATAATGGGACTTGGGGAATTAATAAATACAATGTGATCACCTAATTTAGTATTTCAAAGTAAGGTAATTAGCTCAGGGCATTGTTTAGAAATTACTGCAATGCACATACCTGTTCAATCATTTGTGTAAATACAAATCATTTATGCATGTAAGTAATCTGCATGTATAAATTTATTATTAGCTCGGTCCCCTGGAAACCATAAGAACAAAGTCCTTGATTTTTGAGTACGAAGAGATAGGCAGAAGAGGTGCCACAATCACAAAATATTTGCAAATGATGCTGTATAAGAAACTATATTAAAGTAATTTTGAGGCAAGCAAGAGACATGAAATAAGCCACCCAACTCTATCGAGTTCCTTGCAGGAGTCAGACCCAGAGGGCAGCACCCGCCGGTGCTGGAACAGAGAACTAGCCTTGCTTCTTCCTGCAGCTACAGAAGCAACGGGCCTGTGGCACACATTTGAGTTTTTAAAATACCGGACACAGTAAACACTCTGCTCTCATTCACCTTGTGACGCCGCCCGCTGACACTGCCTGAGCAAAAGCCAACACGTGAGCCTGTTGTAAAGCAGCTCCCGGGGAACGTGCGTGGGAAGCCGGTTAAGTAATAACAGGTCTGACAGCAGGACCTCCCAGTGCTTGGAAACGGCGACTGCTGACAAGGCTCAGAGCAGTACTTTTCAGAGAAAAGCCAGCTCCCAATCATGGGAACCATATGTTGTCCCTGGTGCATTTTAAGTGTTCATCAGCCCACAGAGGGTAGCTGGTTCCTAGGAAGCAAACACACCATATTCTATTTTTTAAAACTGGTTCATCATTTACTCTTTGCCTGCATTCAAACTGGGTGGCAGTGGGAGCACCAAGCTGGCCCCTGTAGGAATAAGTGACAACAGTGACCCCTAGTGACTGTCTGGCATCATGGCCTGATTTCTCACCTGATGACAGTTGGATAGAAGAGCTCTATATTCAGCTGACTGAATATTGCTGAGTTCACCTTGACTGAAAACCTTGAGGATAGCCCAGAACATATCATTAATCAGGTGAGCCAGCTGAACTAAAGCGTAAGTGCACCCACTGTATTAGAGTTAGACATGGTTTGGCTGTTTTCCCAGTTATGCAGGAATAGCAAAAACCAAACACACAAACAATGAGAATCAAAGTCAAAGCCCTTCCAAAAATTTTCCCATGCATGCTGTCCACTATAGTTTGCCAAGTCTCACTCAAGTCAGGTGTCCACATGCACCAACTAAGGCAGGCCACTTCACCCCAATGGAAGCCTTCACAAACACTGGTCTATATAGGGAAGTACCTGTTTTGCAGGCAGACAAGTCTTGCTTTTCTCCCTTCCAGCTGTATGACCCTGGACACATACGTTCTCTGAGCTTCTGGAAAACGCAGCCAACAACCCCCAGTGTGAAGGGCATTGTGAGGACTGAATGATAAATGGACATAATGCACCTAGCTCAGTGGTTAGCACAAAACAGGCACTTGGGTCCTGTTACGTGCCTCTCTCTTTTCCCCTGATTATATGGAGAAGCCACCATACTATCTGCGGGACACCCATATAACTGCTGAAGAAGTGACGCTCTGAACAAGGAGTAACCAAGCAGCCCTAATTCGAATGCATTGTACCCTTCTGGGCCCACGTGACCTCCTCTCCTGTCAGTCACCAAGTCAGTCAGTCACTTGGTAATCTATTGCACACTATCCACTGCATTTGGTTCTGTGGGAGAAATGACGTCTCTCTTTAGAAGCGAATCATGCCCTGGGCTTTCTGTGACCAAAGCAGCCACTCGCCACTAGACAAATGACACAAGGGATCAGCAACCAGGCTGAGCGATTATCCATCTGCAAACAGCCTCCTGCATGCACCTTGCAGGCTCAGACTGGAGACCTGCCCATTGGCCAGGTGTCATGTTGTTCAAGGCTAGACTTCCCTTTCAGACATTTGGAACTACAGGCCCAGTCCTTCCTCCAGATGGAAGCAGCCCAAACAATTGCCTCAGACCTGAAAGAAGTGCCTTCCAATCTGGAAGTTTCCATGCCCTGGGAAGCTGAAGCTGCTTTTCTGAAGTTGCCTCTCTGCAGGAAGCCAGCAGCAGAGAAGTTGCCAGGTTCTCCAGCTCTGTACTGCCTAGGGGCTCCCCTTAATCCCAGCAGGACTTCCCCCAACTCTTGGGATATGCAGCAGAGTTCACCAGCCCCTCAGAGCACTCAGTACATCCCAAGACAAAAAAAAAAAAAATCCTCCTAGTTATTTTTGGAGAAGCTAAAAGTATGACAGTCCTGTTAAAAGGAATTTTCCAGAGGGAGTGAAAAAAAAACCTTCTTGGAATTGGTAAAATGTCTTCCACATGCATTTCTACAAAGAAGCTGTAAAAACATATTCTCAGGAAACTCAACTGCAGCCATTCCATTCAAGCAACTATTGCAAAATTCCAGAAAGTCAAAGATGAATCTTGAGAGAAAGCAATGGCTACTGAGGCCCAAGGAAATAGACATTTGGCTCTAAAAGCTTCCAGGCCAGATTTAAGAAGCTGTGAACTTTGTCAGGGGCAGGAATGCTGGTGGAGTTTGAGCATCTTAGCCCTTAACGAAACCTGTGGATAAGCCAGTGCCCCGTTTACTTGAAAATGCCTTTACTTTCAAGGATTTCACTCTAGGCCCAGAGCAGTGCACGGACAAGTGGCAGTGCTCTGGCCTGAGAGTCAGGAGGTTTAGGGTTGAGAGTCTGGGGGAAGTTGGGGGATTTAGGGTCCTCCCAGCACTGAGACCCACTGGGTTATCTGTCACATTTTAATCAGGGTAAGCTCACAGTTGTCACAAATAACCCCAAATCTCAGTGGCTTAATGTAATGAAACTCATTTCTTGCTCATGCAGAGTCCAAAGTATGTATTTCTGGTGTAGGAGCGCCTCCTGGCAGGGAGGGATCACAGCCCCTCCCCTTTATGAAGCTGCAGCTTCTACACATAGCATCTGGGTGGAAGCAGAGGGAAGTGCTGGAAAAGGTCAGCCAGCTGGCCTTGACCTTTAGGGTCCCGAAGCAGTGACACTCCCCCACACCTTCCTGTGAATAACAGAATATCTGTTTCTTTCCATCCCCCAAGGATAATAATCAGTTCTTCAAAGATAAATCTGACCAGCGTTCCCCACCAACTGTCTCATGAGCTGGTCTCCCCTCAAAAGCCACAAGTGTCTGCTGGAGCTTTCGCCCTGCTCAGTGAGCAGCTCCTAGCACACAAGGGACCCCTAGGGTCCTGGATGCAATCCTTCCAGGAGGCCAGGGACGAGAGATGTGGAGAAAACTGAAGATAATGATAACAACAACCCAAATATGCCTAGCATTTACTCAGGACATATAACGTGCCATGTACTTTTCTAAGCATCTTCAGGCAGTAACTCACTAAAATATCATCACAACCCCACAGAGTTATCACTGTGTGAGTGCCCTACCCCATTCTACCCCACGTGCAAGCCAAGGCAAAAAGAGGTCAATAACTCGCACAAAGTCCCAAACCAACAGCGTGCCTTATATGTCGAGTAGGAATCAGGCCCCAGGATTTTCCTGACTAGCCCCTATTTCACCCATTCTGGGCCATCACTGTCCTGAGCACACTCATTATCTTTTCAGGACATGTGTCTCAATTTTTGACTTGGAAAATGTGGCCATCAGAGTTATGCTGAAGAGATGGAATGTCTTGCTCTGAAACCAATAAGCACAATCATGAGAGTCCCTTGTATATCAGCTGTCAATGTTGTTATTGTTGTTTTTAGACCTGCTGTCGAGTCAGCCCTCAACTAGTGGTGGCCCCGTGCACAATGGGGCAAAACGCTGCCCATTCCTCTGCCATTCCCACGGTCAGGTATGGATTGGGCCATCGTGAGCCACAGGGCTTTCATTGGCTCATTTTTGGAAGTAGATCACCAGGCCTTTCTTCCTAGGCCATCTTAGTCTGGAAGCTCCACTGATGTCTATTCAGCAACATGCAAACCTCCACGGACAGACAGGTGTTGGTTGCACACTACGTGCATTGGCTGGGAATTCAACCCATGTCTTCCACACGGAAGATGAGAATTCTACCACTGAACTACCAATGCCTCCATGTCAAAATAAAACCTAATGCTTATATTCTATTTACAGTATGCCAAGTGCTATCCTAATACACACGTATATACCCACACAATACATACATACATACACATATACACATACAACTCAATTATCCTTACAAAAACCCTAAGTGGTATAAACTATTATTTTCCCCATTTCAGAGCTGAAAAAACCCAGGCCCAGAGAGATATAGTGACTTGCTCAATATCACAAAGTAAGTGGCAGAGCTGGACCTGAACCCAGGCGGTCTGCCTCCAAAGTCCACACCCTCTAAAGTAATAAATGACTACATTAGCTGCCTTTCTTTACTAGAAGGAAAGTGTGACTATGCCTATAGCGAGGAAGTCAGGGAAATAGGATCCACTATTCCAAATATCCTGTAATTCAAGAACCTTCATCATCCTGATCTCTTGGGCCTAAATCCAAGAAAAAACTCTGGGATTTGAAGAGGATAGGAGAAAGGAAGAATGGACATGTTCACTAGTTCTTTTTAGCCATGGATACTATTCAGCTCTGTGAATAGACTTGTACTGCCCAAGATGAGTCTTGTTCTTTTATGGGTACCCTGAAACAAGCCTCATCCAGAGTTTACGGACTGTGGCAGAGATTCATGTTCTGTTCCATCTAAATGGGGCCATGTGACTAGATGGGGCTGCAGAAATGTGAGCAAAGGTTAGGTGGCACTTGTGGGCATGCGGTTACAAATCTCATGTGCTTTTCTAGCGCTTCCCTCTCCTTCCACCCAGATGCCATGTGGAGAGGTTGCAGCTCCATAAAGGGGAGGGGTTGTAATCCCTCCCTGCCAGGAGGCGCACCTACACCAGAAATACACACTTTGGACTCTGCATGAGCAAGAAATGAGTGTAATTACATTAAGCCACTGAGATTTGGGGTTATTTGTGACAACTGTGAGCTTACGCTGATTAAAATGTGACACATAACCCAGTGGGTCTTGGTGCTGGGAGGACCCTAAATCCTCCAACTTCCCCCAGACTCTCAACCCTAAACCTTCTGACTCTCAGGCCAGAACGCTGCTTCCCCAGAAGCAGACATTTTGCACCAGAAGCGTAAATCCACCTGTGAGTTTACCTATGAGTGGTCGACAGCTGTGTGATGATCCAAAGTCACAGCTTGGCTTGTAGCTGAGAACTGTGACAAGGCGGCAGAAACCATTCTTCAATTCTCAGCTACGTGGATATTGTCCAGTGAAATAAAACCAAAGTAAAAGCAACTGATATTTGCTGTATACTACTGATGCACTAAGGGTTTAGGGTGATACCCACAACTATTAGGAATCCCAGGTCTTAAGAAATTTACAATCTGGATGAAGTATCAAGACAATTTTTTTTTTTTTAATGAACAATTTAAAAAACAATACAAAGTAAAAACAAAAGAATGCAGCAAAGCAGTATACTGATAAAGAGCAAATGAAGTATGTGGATAACAATGGTGAAAGTGTCCAAAGAAGTCCGAGATGGAATTCAACTGGAGCGGCCAGGGAGGGGGCGAGCTGGCCGGCTGAGCTTCTGCTGCTGTGGCTGCTGTTTCCACAACCACTATTGTGCCCGGGCAACATAACTTCAGTGGAGAGCATAAGGTTGCGTTTCCAGCCATAAGAATGAGTTTACATTCAGCTCAGTTCAGATCAGTGAACACATATTTCGCAATTCCTGCGTGACCCTTGCACAGGACTGGTTAGCAGGTAACATGAGAAAAAAGAGTGATAACACAACAAGCTCCTCACGACGAACCACTGTGGAAATACTCTGTCACCATGGGTGCTCCTCCTGTTGCCAAGCTCTACCTCATTTGCCAGAGATGCATGCCTGCTCCAGCCCCCAATGCTGACCTCCACTGTCACCATGCCAACAAATTAACAGCATTGTCTTTCTAGAGTATTCTTCCCATAGTCTAATTTCTAAGAAAAGTAAATTTAAATGGAGGAAAGAACATAGAAATTAACCATATGAATGTTTGCTTAGGTTTCCTTCAGGCCTTGCCTAATTTGTTTTCAACATGCAACGCCACAGAAACACTAATTATAAGCTTTTCCTCACTCAGAGGTTGCTGAGCAATGTAGGGAATCACTGAGATCAGGGTGACCAATTCTTCATAAACAAAGGTCAGGTGTGGGAGAAGCCAAACTGAATGGAAGATCTTCATGAGGAGGCAGAAGAGAGGGTCAGGGAAGAACACGAAGACTGTTTTGGCGAAGAATGTTCAGTGATGAAGTAGCAACCACATCGTCCGTCCCCCTCTCCTACTGCAGATGAGGACCTTCTACTTTCTGCAGCCCCCCTTCAAGACTGGGATGCCCCAGCTGAGCTGTACCACCACCCGTGGCAGCATGCTGGTGAATCCCTCTAGTTTGGAAGTCGCTAGGTCACTGAACTGAAGGAGCACTTGATGAGCTGGCTCATGGAGAGAAGACCTAAAAAGATGGCGCGGGGAGACGGCAAGAGCTGGAAGTAGCTGCACTCCCTGACTTGGGCCAGCAGACACCCGTACATTCCCTGAGTGCAGAGTAGACCCCTATGGAATGGGTTGCTGCTGTTGTTAGTTGCTGTCGAGTTAACTCCAAGTCCTGCCGACCCCATGTTAACAGAATGAAATGTTGTCTGGTCCTGCACCATCTTCACGATTATTGGTATGTTTGAGTTCACTGTTGAGTCTATTGTGTCAGTTCACCTCACTGAGGGTTTCCCTTGCCTTTTCCGGCCCTCTACTTTACCAAACAGGATATCCTTTTCTAGTAATTGATCTTTCCTGATGAAATGTCCAAAGTGAGTGAGTCGAAGTCTAGCCATCTGCTCTTTGAGACAGCACTCTGGCTGTACTTTCTCCAAAACAGATCTGTTCATTCTTCTGGAAGTCCATGGTATATCCCATATTCTTCGTCCACACCACAATCCAAATGCATAAATTCTTCTGTCTTCCTTTTTCATTGTCCAGCTTTCACATGCATGTGAGACAATTAAAAAGACCATGGCTTGGGTCAGGTGCACCTCAGTCATCAGTGATGTCTTTGCTTTTTTAAAACTTTAAAGGGGTCTTTTGAAGCAGATTTGTCCAATGCAATATGAATTTGATTTCTTCACTGCAGCTTTCATGGGTGTTGATTGTTGATCCAGAGACTGGGATTTAAATGATCTTTTTCCAGAGGAACCTCAAGAGGAGCACCCAACCCTCTTCCACACCTCCATGGAGAATAGGCAGGGAGGAGTGACAGCAGCATGCATTCCTTCCCCAGTCTAAAGAGCAGAAGCCACCAATCCAGCCTACACTAGAAGTAAGTGAAAACGTATGAACTAGACTGATTTGTCATTAAAACTCTTCCGTTCAATAGAGGAGAGTTGGCAGTGGTCATAGAGGGCAGTGATGGCTCAGTGGTAGAATTCTCACCTTCTATGCGGGAAAGGTGATTTTTTATGCGGGAAAGGTTCGATTCCTGGCCAATACACCTCATGATCAGCCAGAACTCATCAGTCAAGGCTTGCATGTCACTATGATGCTGAACAGGTTTCAGTGGAGCTTCCAGACTAAGACAGACTAGGAAGAAAAGCCAATTTCCAAAAATAAGCCAACGAAAACCCTAGGGATCACAATGGTCCACTCTCAACTGATCATGGGCATGGCACAGGACTGTGTTTCCTCTTGTGCAAGGGGCCACCATGAGTCAGGGGTCAACTACATGGCAGCTAACAACAACAACAAATAGCAAAAGTAAGACTGTTTCATGTTTATACCTCAGCAAGATGAGACTCCTTAAACTGGTTACACAAATTTTTCATTGTTAAATTAATAGTTGCAACACAGTTCATCCGGGTTTTGAGTGCTAAGTATACTATCGGCAATTTAAGATAAATTCTTTGGAGTTTTGGTTGAAATACCACACACAGGGATTTGAAATTATGATTAACATGGAAAATTAGAACTGTCTAGCTTAAGAATAAGAAAAATGTACTAATCAAAAAGGCCCCAGATATAATCAACCTAGAGAGAAAATATGAGGCAGTATTGCTGAGAGGTGGTATTTTTCTTTAAGTTCAGTTTTAATAGGAATGGGATATGCTAGAGCAGACATTGGTAGCATTCATAAATGCAAGAGTAACACCCAGGAGGAATCTGACACTTAACTGTTAAGAAATCATGCGTTTGTTTCATGGCACTGTTTCACTGAAAATAATTTCTTCCCATGAATCTCTATTTCTGTTTGCTTACAAGTAGAATTCTGTCAGCAAGTCAACCCTGTTGTGTGAAGTGAGAACCCACAGCTGATGGGAGATCCTGCTCCCCTAAAGCTGGGTTTTATGTGGTGGGGACCTCAACTCTAAGGTTTAATCAGGAGCTGGAGGGAGAGTGGGACAGGAAGGGTGGAAAAATCAAGTTAGGTAGCTTTCTAGACTGCAAGGGTTGGAGGGAAAGAATCAGGATGGGAGGACTTTTACATCATTAAAAACATGTAAGTGTAGGTGTTGATGACCCTGACAAAGTTATGTCTCTGAGGGCTGTCTGTTGGCCTCAGAAAACAGTTCAAAAGGGACTCATTGGAGATTGCACCTCTCTAGGGTTTTTGAGGAGTTTCCTGGGGCCCTGGCGGCAAAGTTGTTAACAGCTAGGCTGCTAAACAAAAGTTTGGCAGTTCAATTCTACCAGCCATTCCTGAAAGCCCTACGGGGTAGTTCTACTCCATCCTCTAGGGTAGCTATGAATTGGAATTTACTCGATGCCAATTTTTTTTTTTTTTTAAAAGGCACTTTCTTGACTGTCTTATGGGTCCAGGCCCAAGCATCTGCTCACCTTGGTGGAATAAACACCCCTGTTTGCAAAGCCTCCTGTGATTGTTAATTTTATGTGTCAACTTGGCTAGGTTATGGTGCCCAGCTGTTTGGTTAAATGCTAGTCCAGTTGCTATTATGGAGTAATTACATTTGATTAAGTCAGTTGGCCTTAAGTAAGCAGATTACCCTCCATAATTTGGGTGGGCTTCACACATTATGAAGGCTCTATGAGCAAAAAGGGAGTTTCCCTAGGGTGTGTTGTGTTCTGCCTCTAGACTTTAAATAGACATTTTGGCAGACCTCCTTTTCACTCTTCCTGCTGCCTATGAATTTTGGGACACAAGCCTGCAGGAGTCCACCCAGAGGCACTTTGGAAGAAAGGTCTGGAGATCTGCTTCCACAAAATCAGCCACTGAAAACCCTACGGAGCACCTTTCTACTCTGACACACCTGGGAATACCATGAGTCAAAGCTGACTCTGAAGTGGTTGCTAGACCACATTTCTGCCCTCAGAGCAGAGGCAGGCTATATCGGGGCTTTAGATCAGAACTGTTTCACTATGTTTAATCACTCCCCTACTCTTTACTTTGTTTTAACTTCAGGGTAATTCTGCAGCTAAAAGTCACAAACAAGTTCCAAGAAAAACCTGCACCACACCACCAGACATGTGCAGATGAATCAGAAAACTCACGTCGAGGAGCTGAAAGGCTCAGGTGAAGGAACTGAAAATCACTGGACTTACGTCACCTGTAGTAGTCGAGCCTATTTCAGAAGCAAAGAGTCCATCAGTTACTTCTGTGCCAATTCCTAGCCCTGCCCCAAAATGAATAATCAGCAAAAATCATGAATATGTATAACTTTCTGATTTTGCTTACTATGATGACCTCATAAAAGCTTATTCGAGTTCTGGCATGCTCCTTTACTTGGCCAACTAAATAAATGCTTTCACTTTGCCTTAACAGCCATGTCCGTTTCTGTTCAGACAGGGTGCGCCAAGCAGGGACCTGGACCTGACCCGGTCCTAGTCCGATTCAGGCAGTTAGAACTCAACAGCAACTGGGTTTTGTTTTGTTTTTTATCAACACAAGGTAAAGGCAGCAAAAACTGATTTTTGAAGGAAAAAAAAAATTTCTTGAAATATACACCTAACTTATATGATGTTTATCAAAGTACTCTACTTTTTTCTGAGTATTTCTAAGTTATTCAGTTATTTCTAAGTGCTACTTCCTAGGTGCCAGCTGTATAAGCTAGTTCTGGAAATCCCTTCAAGGAATAATTAGATCACATCTGAACCAGCTTCTGAACCAAACTCAAGCCCATTGCCGTAGAGTCAATTCCTACTCATAGCAACCCTATACGACAGAGTAGAACTGTCACATAGGGTTTCCAAGGCTATAATCTTTACAGAAACAGATTGCCATATTTTTCTCCCATGGAGTGGCTGGTGGTTCGAACTGCTGACCTTTCAATTAGCAGCCAAGTGCTCAACCACCGTGCCATCAGGGTTCCTTACCTCATTTATTCCATTAAAAATGATGATCACTGCACTTTTGAGGCACACTGTCAACACTACACTTGTATGAGGTAGTTGACACACTTGACTAGATCCAGGAGAAGGCAATCAATATAGGGAGGGTTCTCAAGCCTAAGGTGCCCCTGTCTGACCAACTTGAGAAGGGTTGTTGATGAGGAGGGGAGTCCTGAGAGCAGAACCAGCATCCACCATGAACACCCCAGGCAGGAACACTTCAGGCCAACAGAAGACTGGCTCCCACCTGCTGCCTGAATTCCTACCTCTAACACATCTGTGCTCTTGGGTCTCTGGACTACCTCCCTGAAGGTCAGGGAATTCGCTCTAAAGCAGATGTTCCTCCCAGAACACCTCCGACCCACCACCCCCTCCACCTCAGAAAAGGCTTCAACATGCGCAGTCAGGGCCTCTCATCCTCTCATATGACCATGGCCTTCCTTCCAGTCTTTGTGGGTGGTACAGCCTGGGCCCCACTGTGCCTCTGCTTCTTCAGTGTCTCTAATTTTGAGCCTAAGCCCAAGGCAGGGAGCATTGGTGTTTCGGTGGTAGAATTCTCTCCTTTCACATGGGATACCTGGGTTCAGTTCTCAGCCAAAGCACCTCATGCACAGCCACCACCTGTCTGTCAGTGGAGGCCTACATGTTGTTATGACGCTTAATAGGTTTCAGCAGAGCTTCCAGATTAAGATGGGCTAGGGAGAAAGGCTTGAAGATCTACTTTCAAAATTTGCCCAATGAAAACCCTATGAGTCACGGTGGAACACTGGCTGATCTGCAGTCTGTCATGGGGATAGCATAAGACTAAGCAGCATCTCATTCCATTGTGCATGGGCTTGCCATGAGCCTGGGGCTGACTCGATGACAGCTAATAACAGTAATAATAAGCCAAGGGGTAGCCTGTTCCGCTGGACTACAATCCTCTGGGACGAGGATCATAGGTTTCCTTTCACTTTGTTCATCATGAAACAGGCTGCTCAGCCATATTGAAAACCCCAATCAACACCCCTTCCTCCCTCTCTTTGTCTTGCTAACCACAAGCTTGGTTTGAGCAACATTTTTCAGGGAGTCACAGCAGATAGTGGCTCTGTCCACTGAACTAGCCTGAGTTACAACTTGAAGCATGCACAGATTGAAGAAATTACATCCTTCAACCGACCGCACAGATTGAAGAAATTACATCCTTCAACCGACCTTCGGACCACCATATATGGGCATGGGAGGGCTAAGGGCAGAAAGTTCCTGGTACCAAACCCAACCCCCAACGCCATTTGGAAAGAAAAAGCTCCCCAACCCTCTTAGTCAGCGAGCACATGGCCTTATGGTTACTAGACTCCAGGCACTCCTTGTATGCGCAGACAACAAACTTGCCACTTTGTTTCCCTTGCAATCAGTGTCCGTCTTATTTCAATCGGCTCATAAGACAGGACAAGAACTCGAGTGGCGTTCGGTTACAATCACATATCAGTACAGTCACACTCACATTATCTATAGGTTTCTTACTAATTTAAAAAAAAATTGCTACCTACAAATGAAATGGCTGAAGGAACTACCTTATTAACTCTCCATTTTCTAGGGTAAGAGTGGCCAATTGAATGCAAGTCTTAAATTAACATCCCTGCTTCCTCCCACAGGCACTTTTGCTGGTCCACCCTGAAGCCAGCTGGTCCATATCTGTAGCCAGCTACATGAAACCCCCATGGAAGAGGTCCTTGGCAGGACACACATAGTGTTCCTAAGTGGTTTAAACTCAGGCAAGATGAAAGAGTTGGTTGTTAAGAAAGTAACAAAACATTCTGCATTGAAAAGAAAAAAAATTTGCATTGCCTCCCTCCCTGGGCTGGCTACCAGAGAGCAAATTTACATGAACACTTCCACCTCTGTTGCTGATCCCACAGTCTGCTTTGATGGGGTGTTTTCCAGAAATATCTGAATAGCCATTAGAACAGCTCTTTCATCCTCCCTTTGATAATTACTGAAAACTAAAGAGGGATTAGGCTTCTGCAGTACTGCAGTTGATTCACAGTTGTATTTAAACTTCTTACTGACTTCTGACCCCTGAAAATGAGATTTGGCAGTTCAAGTGTTTGAAGCTGCTGGGAACAGAAAGTTTCAAGCCCCACCACTTTTCAGGAGGGTGTATTGGCCAGTATCGGTAATCTTGAGTACAATATTGACTGGCAAAAGTGAATCACACCTGAGCCCCCAAAGCTCTGAGCCCTTTCCTGCAAAGAAAATTCATCTCTTAATATTATCAAATATGGCCTTCAATCACTTGAATCTAAATGTTTTAAATGAGAGCAGTAATAGATTTTCAAATGGAGACATTAACCTTCTGAACTGCTTTTCTCCATCTCAGGCAGAATGGTTCTACCTGCCCTCCTGCTCAGCTCCTGAAATATAACAGGCGCCTGCTGTGCTGTGGACACCAGCCAGGTCACCTGCATGATAGAAATGCCAACCTGGGTAAACAGACTAAACGCTCCATTATACAACACCTGGCTAGTCCACAGATAGTCTTTTAACAGCAGGTCAACACATCACATCCTGTTATTATTTAGAATACATCAGATTTTTTGTTTTCTTTTTTTGAGAGTTGAAAAGAACTGTAGTGTATATTTAACTCAGGCTCTTTCATTTTACAGATGAGAACACAGAGGTCCTGAGAGATTAAGCCTTTTGCCCACAGTCACACCACCTACTAGTGGCAGAGTCGAACTGCGACCCCAACCCTGTCTCTTAATCCTGGGTTCTTCCATTGCTGCTTGCTAACAGAGACTAGTCTCATTACACCATCAAGAGTTTACGATATCCCTGTTCTTGGCTGTGGCGTTATGATATTCTAGCGCCTCATGTTCTTTCTTTAATAGAAAACAATGGAATAAAATATCAGGCCAGAGCCTTAGGCATAAGGGGTGACACAAGCAACCATCTTATGGTTCCCAGAACTATCCTGACAGCCAATAAATCCAGTAAACAAGGCAGAAGGTCACCAGAACCTGGTCTCAGACAGTCCTAGGGCTCCATTATCAAATGAGTGAAGGGGCTGGCAGGGAAGTCTTTTCATTCACCAGTCCACTTGAAAAAATATCTTTCTGCTTGTGTTGTGGGAGAAACTGCAGAATTTGGAGAATCAAAGTGTTGTCAGCAAAGGGAAATAACTGTGAGGAATAGCCCTAGTGATTTTTTCACCATCTCTCTTTTTAAGGGTTTCTGGAGACAAAAGGGATTAAAACTTCAAGCTAGGGAGGAGTAAACCCTCAGCTAACTCAGTAGTAGGGTTTATCCAATTAATCCTGGAAAGCCTGGGTCACATTAACTCAACAAAATTTACTGAAGTTTAGAGAGTTAAAAATACATTACGAGAGGACCCAAGGTGGTGGCTTAGTCAGACATACCATGCCAATGCTCTACAGAAAAGACCTAAGAAACCAAGTGAAACAGATGCAGATGACAATTCAGGAGTCCCAAACATCAAAAAGAAAAGTAAGAATTGAGTCGAATGCCAACTGGAAGAAGAAATTGAACAAACACTGAGCGAAGAGTAATAACGGGCAGACGTGCCCCACTAGCCACCCCAGCTCAGCATGGCCACCTTGAGAAAAAGCCAACAGTGAGCCCAGGTAAGGAAAACAGGAAGGCAACTTCACGCAATTCCTAGTAAGAGACAGAGAAACTGTGTAGACATATCCAGGGTGAAGCAAGGTGAGCAGAACATGATCCAGTTCTAAGGAGGGAAAGTACAGGAAGGAAGGTGAGAGCACCAGGGATCCTGATGTCCACAGAGTAGGGAGGATGCTGGGATCTGGAGACAGGTATACTCACCAGCAGTGGTCCCTGACCATTAGTGTGGGTGTGCCCACAAACTAATAGATCCATATAGTGTCAGTGGGAGGTCTCCCACTCCACCAGACTCCAGGAAGCCCCCCACCTCCTTGTACTTCGTTGTGGTCAAAGCCTGAATGCTGGCGGCAGCCAACAGGAAATGCCCAGAGAATGACATTTGGTGACCAGAGGAGCACGCTCCCCCTTCCCCCACCCTCTTGATCATTAGCAGCAGAAAACTCCATACCCCTGCCACCCTACCCACCTGGGGACCATAACACAAGCCCCACCCACCCATTCCTCTCCACTTAGCTCTGTCTACCATCTCCTGCTCACGTAATGAGCAGCAGTAAGCTGCATTACTGCTCTCCTGCCACACACTCCCACCTGCTGATCCAGTGAGTGGAGAAGTGCGGGCTTCCACGCCCCTGCTGCCCACTATCCACCCCACCAGCTGACCCAATGAACAGAGGAGAGCATGCTCCCATGCCCCTACTCACCCACCGACCTTGTTAGTGGCAAAGAGTGCACTCCCACGCTCCTATTTGCATACCACACCCACCACACCCACTGCCCTTCCCACCCAGCGAGTGCCATCGCCCACTCCTGCACCAATGCACTAACAGATAGCGGCCAACACTCACCCAGCCCACACTCAGCTGCCCCACGTGACCAGTGAACAGAGACATGCACTCACACTGCCAGCTGCTGCCATGCCCACCTGGAGACAGGTGGTGAGTGCTCCCGTGCTGCCAGACTAGCAGTCAGAGTAGCAAGCCCACCCCACCTGCCCAGATATATAAAACAAAACAAAAAACCAGCACAAAGCAAACAAACACACAATAAATAAAATAATACCTTAATACCTCGGAGACAATAAAACCAAACCAAACCCAGTGCTGTCAAGTTGATTCTGACTGATAGTGACCCTATAGGACAGAGTAGATCCACCCTATAGGGTTTCCAAGGAATTCCTGGTGGATTCAAACTGCCAACCTCTTGGTTAGCAGCCCTAGCTCCTAGCCACTATGCAACCAGGGATGAAACAATAGACAATTTCAAATCATATAAAGAAATAGGACAAAATGGCTCCAGCAAGTGACCCAAATAAAGGAGTAGAAAAGCTTCCTGAGTAAGAAATGGTGATGAAACTATCTGATAAGGAGTTTAAAAGACTTACATATAGGATCCTCAAACAGTAGAAGGAAATCACAGACAAAACTCTAGAAGAATTCAGAAAAACAATACAAGAACAAAATAACAAAATAAATAGACAATTAGAAACTATACAAAAACAGCAACTAGGAATCCAGAAGATTAACAATAAAATTTCAGAATAGATAACTCAATGGAAGCACATAGAAGTGGAACTGAATCAACGGAAGACAGAATCAGCAAAATAGAGGACAAATATCTTGATACTAATTTGTTTGAGGAAAAATCAGAAAAAAGAATGAAGAAAGCCTAAAAGCTATATGGGACACTATCAAGAGGAAAACTGTACACATGACTGGAATTCCAGAAGAGAGATTAAAAAAAAAAAAAAAAGCACAGAGGGAATTTTTGAAGATTTGCTTGTAGAAAACTTCCCTGATATCATTAAAGACAGAAACTTTTTATCTAAGAAGCTCAATGAACCCCATACAGGACAGACCCAAAAGAAAGTCACTAAGATATATCATAACCAAACTTTCCAAAGACAAAAACAAAGAAAGAATCCTGAGGGCAGCTTGGGAGAAACAAAATGTCACCTACAAAGGGGGACAAATATGACTAAGCTCTGATTTCTCACCAGAAGCCATGCAAGCAAGAAGACAATGGGATGACACATATACAATTCTGAAAGAAAATAATTATCAACCAAGAATCATATACCCAGCAAAACTGTCTCTCAAATATGATGGTGAAATTAGGACATGCCCAGATAAACAGAAATTAAGGAATTTGTAAAAATCAGACCAATATTACAAGAAATATTAAAGGGAGTCCTTTGGACAAAGAATCAACATCAGACAACAACCTCAGATTAAGAAACACGACAGCATTACCCAGATACCAACCTAGATAAAGAATTCTCAAAAGTAAAATAAAGCTACAAAACTGAAAACAGGATACCAGAGACATCAACTTCTAAATGACAACTTCAGAACAAAAGGGGGGAGTAAATGCTGTAGTTATATAACTTCCATATGGAGAGGAAATCAAGGCAGTATTGATAAATATCAGACTGACTTAAACTTAGAAAGATAAAGGTAAATTTCAGAGTAACCACAAAGAAAATTAATAACCCTACTTATCAAAATAAAGAAGAAAATCATAAGAACTCAGTAAATACAAAATTAATAACAATGAAGGAAAGGAAAAGAAAATCCATGAACAAAAAGAACTCAGCAAAAAACTATCAACAACGAACAAAGAGCATGACATAAAGTGGGAAAAGACAGTCTTCTTAATAAATGGAGCTGGCAAAACTGGAAGTACATCTGCAAAAAAATGACACGGTACCCACACCTCACACCACACAGAAAAACTAAAAATGGATCAAAGACCTAAATATAAAACCAAAACTATAAAGATCATAGAAGAAAAAATAGTGTCAATGCTAGAGGTCCTAATACACTGCATAAACAGGATACAAACCATAACTAACAATACACTAACACCAGAAGATAAGCTAGATAACTCGGATCTTCTAAAAACTAAACACTTATGCTCATCAAAATACTTCACCAAAAGAGTAAAAAGAGAGCTTAAATGCTGGAAAAAATATTTTTGGCTATGACAAATCTGACAAAGTTCTAATATCTAAAATCTATAGGAAAATCCAACACCTTTACAAAAAAAGACAAATAATCCAATTAAATAATGGGCAAAGGATATGAACAGACACTTCACCAAAGAAGACATTCAAATGGTTAACAGACACATGAGGAAAAGCTTGTGATCACTAGCCATTAGAGAAATGCAAATCAAAACAACAATGAGATAATATCTCACCCCAGCATTATTGGCACAAATCAAAAAAACAGAAAATAACAAATATTGGAGGGGCTGCAGGGAGATTGGGACTCTTACGCACTGCTAGTGGGAATGCAAAATGGTACAACCATTTTGGAAAACAATATGGTGCCTCCTTAGAAAGCTAGAAATAGAAATACCATATGATCCAGCAATCCCATTCCTAGGAACATACTCTAGAGAAATAAGAGCCATCACACAAATAGACATATGCATACCCATGTTCACTGCAGCATCATGCACAATAGCAAAATGATGGAAACAGCCTGAGTGCCCATCAACAGATGAATGGATAAACAAACTATGGTAAAAAACATACAATGGAATACTATGCAACAATAAAGAACAGTGATATATCTGTAAAACATCCCACAAAGTGGATGCATCTGGAGGGTGTTATGCTGAGGGAAATTAGTCAATCACAAAAGGACAAGTATTGCATGAGATAATTATTATAAAAACTCATGAAAATATTTACCACAAAAAGAAACAATCTTTGATGGTTACAAGGGAAAGAAGGGGTGGGGAGGGAAAAAAACTAAATAGACAATAGATAAGTGGTAACTTTGGCGAAGAGTAAGACAGTACACAATACTGGGGAAGTCAGCCCAACTTGACATATCCAAACTCCTTGAGGGGTTGAATTACTAGGCTGAGGGCTTGGGACCATGGTCTCAGGGGATATCTAGCTCAATTGGCATAGCAGAGATTATAAAGAAAATGTTCTACATCCTACTTTGGTGAGTAGCATCTGCGGTCTTAAAAGCCTGTGAGCAGCCGTCTAATATATTCCACCAGTCCCACTCTGCCTGGACCAAGGAAGAATGAAGTACACCAAAGACACAAGGAAAAAATTAGTCCAAAGGACTAATGGACCACAACTATCACAGCCTCCACCAGAATGAATCCAGCTCAACTAGATGGTGCCCAGCTATCACCACTGACGGCTCTAAAGGGATCAGAATAGAGGGTGCTGGACAGAGTTGGAGAAACATGTAGAACAAAATTCTAACTCACAAGAAAAGACCAGACTTGCTGGTTTGACAGAGACTGGAGAAACCCCAAGAACATGGTCCCGGGTACCCTTTTAACTCAATACTGAAGACACTCCTCGGTTTCATGCTTTAGCCAAAGATTAGGCAGACCCATAAAATGAAATGAGACTAAATGGGCATACCAGCCCAGTGGCAAGGACAAAAAGGCAGGAGGGGACAGGAAAGCTGATAATGGGGAATCCAAGTTTGAGAAGAGGAGGGTGTTGACATGTCATGGGGTTGGCAACCAGTGTCACAAAACAATATGCATATTTACTGTTTAATGAGAAAATAATTTGCTCTATAAACCTTCAACTAAAACACACACAAAAAAAGACAAGATGACAGCAGTAAATTCATACCTATAGATACTCACACTGAATGTAAATGGTTTCAATGCAGTAGTCAAGAGACAGAGTGGCAGAATGGATTAAAAAAAAAAAAAACGACCCATTGATATGTTGCCTAAAACAGACACATCTTAGACCCAAAGATACAAACAGACTAAAAATCAAAGGATGGAAAAAATATGTCAAGCAAATACTAACCAAAAAAGAGCAAGAGTAGCAATATTAACATATGATAAAATAGACTTTAAGGCAAAACCCATCATAAGAGACAAGGAAGGGCATTATATAATGATTAAAGGGAAAATCCACTATGAGGACATAAACATAATGAATACTTACATACCCAATGACAGACCTCCAAAACATAAAACAAACTCTAACTACTGAAAACAGAAATAGACACTTCCATAATAATAGTAGGAGGTTTTAACATACCAGTTTTGATGAAGGACAGAACAACTAGAAAGAAACTCAACAAAGATATAGAAGTTCTAAATGACACAACCAACCAACCTGATGTCATAGACATATAGAGAACACACCACCCAACAGCAGCACTGTACACATTTTCCTCCAATGCACATGGAGCATTCTCCAGAAAAGACCATACTCTAGGCCACGAAGAAATCCTCAATAAATTCAAAAACACTGGAATAAAACAAAGCATCCTCTTTCATCACAATGCTATAAAAATAGAAATCAATAACAACAAGGGAAAAAAAACAACTATATAGTAGAAGAAATTAAAAAATGAAATCACAAAATTCCTAGAATTAAACAAGAATGAAAATACAACATACCGAAACCTTTTGAACACAGCTAAAGTAGTTCTCAGAGGAGGATATATAGCAATAAATACAAGCATCAAAAAAGAAGAAAGGGCCAAACATAAAAAGAACAGCCAAAGGAGCCCACAGCCACCAGAAGAAAGGAAATAATAAATATTAGAGCAGAACTAAATGAAACAGAAAAATAACAGAAAGAATCAACAAGACTAGAAGTTGGTTCTTTGAAAGGATCAATAAAATCAACAAACCAGAGGTGAGGCCAAAATGGCAGAAGAGCCAGACGCTTCCTGTGATCCCTCTTACAACAAAGACCCGAAAAAACAAGTGAAATGATTCTATTAATGACAAGCTAGGAGCCCTGAAAATCAAAGGCAAAGTTAGAAAATGAGTGGCAGGGAGAGGGATAGACAGTTCAGAATCTGAGAGGAGTTACCAGACCTGAATCACCCAAATCCCTCGGGCACCGTTCCCGGAAGCAGCTGCACCGGGCTGGGGGTAGCGTTTGGCCGCAGTTTACTCAACGAGCAGCCAGCCACAGAGCCTACTCATACCTCCAGAACCAGAGATGAACAGTGCTCTTGGCAAAAGCTAAGTACTTGCGTATATTTTACTGTGCCCCCCGCCCCCAAACTGGCTTCAGTGGCTGTTGATTTCCATGGGCCTGAGATAGGCCAGGAAACCCTGGTGGCATCGTGGTTAAGTGCTACGGCTGTTAACCAAAAGGTCAGCAGTTCAAATCCTCCAGGGGCTCATTGGAAACTCTATGGGGAAGTTCCAGTCTGCCCTATAGGGTCGCTATGCGTTGGAATCGACTTGATGACAACAGATATTTTTGCTTTTGGAGATAGGCCATGTTGAGTGCCTAGAGCCAGCCTCCCAGGCTTAGAGTAGGAATAAATTAACAAATGGGGGAAAAGATAATTTGCCAGCTCCACTAATCAGAGGAGCTCAGGACAGAAGTGGCTTCTGTCTAGGCAGAAATGGTCCATGGACTTTGAATATCTTTCCCCTGTGCATGGACCTCAGTGGGGCTATTTCAGGAGAACAAGCCCTTGTTGGCAGACAATGACCATTTCAGCTGTGTGGTGAAGAAGTGAGTGTTTGATATCTGACACTGCTTTGCCTATTAAATAGGGTCCTCACCTACCCACATCAAAGGCATTAGGACTGGTGGCTCCACTAAGGTCACCCAGCCACCCATGACAGGTGTCCAAGGATAACTGGTACCTCCCAGTTCTTACAAACAAAAGCATTGGGTGCCCATGGTCCAACTGCAGAACCCACCCACCTGTACACTCTAGGGAACAGGAACAAGCTTTCCTCACAGACATTCGGGGGGCAGTTTTCAGCCCCTTGTGTTGTTCACAACGTGACCCCTGCTGCAACCAGATACCAGTGCCTACACCAATCACCTCTGCCACTCTAAGAATGTAGGACAGAGCCTGTACCACACACTTCATGATCAGCTACCTGGAAACCTGAGCAGAATTCATACAAGAAAAGTGAATGGACTCCTAGACTGATGTACCTGATAACAGCTCTAGCCATCTGGGGACAGGACATCAGAGCTCCAAAGGGGAAAATAATCAAGCTGGCTCACTCAAGCAACCCATTTGGGAATATCAAAACAAAACAAAGCAAGAAGCTACAACACAGTAAGCAAACATAAAATAAACTAGTACAATAACTTATAGATGGCTTGGAGACAACAGTCGATATCAAGTCACACAAAGAAACAGACCATGATCGCCTCAACAAGCTCTCAAAACAAAGAATCAAGGGATCTTCTAGATGAAAGTGCATTCCTGGAATTACTAGATGCAGAATACAAAAGATTAATATACAGAACTCTTCAAGACATCAGGAAGGAAATCAGGCAATACACAGAACAAGCCAAGGAACACAGAGATAAAGCATTTGAAAAAATTAAAAGGTTACTTAGGAACATAATGAAAAATTTAATAAGCTGGAAAAATCCATAGACAGCAATCAGGAATTCAGAAGATTACCAATAAAATTGCAGAAGTAGACAACTCAATAGAAAGTCAGAAGAGCAGAATTTAGCAAGTAGAAGGCAGAATTTGTGAACTTGAAGATAAAGCACTTCACGCCAATATATTTGAAGAAAAATCAGAATAAAAAGAATTAAAAAAAATTAAATAACCTTAACAATCATGAGGGACTCTATCAAGAGAAATAACCTACAAGTGATTGGAGTACTCGAACAGGGAGGGATAACAGAAAATATTGAGAATTGTTGAAGATACCTTGGCAGAAAACTTCCCTGATATGAAAGATGAGAAGATATCTACCCAAGATGCTCATTGAACTCCACATAAGGTAGATTTTAAAAGAAAGTCACCAAGACATATTACACTCAAAGTTGCCAAAACCAAAGATAAAGAGAATATTTTATGAGCAGCTAGGGATAAAGGAAAAGTCGCCTACAGAGTCAACAACAATAAGCTCTAAATTCAGGTGGGATATACTCAAGGTCATATTTTGGCTCTCGTGGACTTGCTCTGATTTTCTTCAGTTTCAGCTTGAACTTACATATGAGCAATTGATGGTCTGTTCCACAGTCGGCCCCTGGTCTTGTTCTGACTGATGCTATTGAGCTTTTCCATCATCTCTTTCCGCAGATGTAGTCGATTTGATTTCTGTGTGTTCCATCTGATGAGGTTCATGTGCATAATCACCATTTATGCTGGTGAAAGAAGGTATTTGCAATGAAGTTGTTGGTCTTGCAAAATTCCATTATTTGATCTCTGGCATCATTTCTATCACCAAGGCCGTTATTTCCCAATTACCGATCCTTCTTCGTTTCCAACTTTCGTATTCCAATCACCAGTAATTATCAATGCATCCTGATTGCATGTTCAATGAATTTCAGACTGTAGAAGGTGATAAAAGTCTTCTATTTCTTCATCTTTGGCCTTAGTGATTGGTGCATAAATTTGAATAATAGTCGTATTAACTGGTCTTCCTTGCAGGCCTATGGATATTATCCTATCACTGACTGCGTAGTACTTCAAGATGAATCTTGAAATGTTGTTTTTGACAATGAATGCAACACCATTCCTCTTTAAGTTGCCATTCCCAGCATACAGACCATATGATTGTCCAATTCAAAATGGTCAATACCAATACCAAGCCATTTCAGTTCACTAATGCCTAGGATATCGATGTTTATGCAGTCCATTTTATTTTCCTAGATTCATACTTCATACATTCCATGTTCCCATTATTAACGGATGTTTATAGCTATTTCTTCTCATTTTGAGTCATGCCACAGCAGCAAATGAAGGTCCCAAAAGATTTACTCCATCCATGTCATTAAGGTTGACTCTACTTTGAGGAGGTAATTCTTCCCCAGTCATCTTTTGAGTGCCCCCCAACCTGGGGGACTCATCTTCGGGCACTGTATCAGACAGTGTTCCACTGCTATTCATACAGTTTTCACTTGCTAATTCCTTTCAGAAGTAGACTGCTGGGTCCTTCTTCCTAGTCTGTTTTAGTGTGGAAGCTCAGCTGAAACCTGTCCACCATGGATGACCCTGCGGGTATCTGAATACCAGTGGCTTTAGCTTCCAGCATGACAGCAATCCGCAAGCCACCATAGTATGACAAAGTGACAGACACCTGGGGGCTTAGAAAATATTAAGATAGTATTTGTTTAAACTTGTTAGAACTCTACAACTGCTCTATCTGTCCAGTAAAAGTTCCTTTTTTGCTTTTCAGAGGTACTTTGTCTTTTTACTCTTCAATGCACTTCCTCTTTCTGCTCTCATTGTGGAAATCTCCTCTTTCTGTCCTTCAGAAACAGATCTTCTTTCTGTAAACTTGATTCTGAACTACTAAGCCTTTAAAACTGGATCACTAAAAACGAAGTTTTCAGAACTAAAGTGTTCAAGGCTAAGGTCTTTAGAGTTGTTGTTCTCGATTGTTTTTGAGTGTACAGAGTTAGCAACTAAACACTGCCAACTGACTGTGTTTGAAAAAAATTTAAAATTTTAGTAAGGACTTTGAGAAAATAAGTTTCCACCTAATCTTTTCTTCCTGGTACTTACAACTATTACAAGGAACCTGGGTATTAGGGTGGGAAAAAAAAGATTGTTATAAATTAAAAAACAAACAAAAAGGAGCAATTTAAACAAAAAGTCTCACAAATACAACCAGATAAGCTATGGCTTTACAACTCCAACAATTTCAAATACAACTCAATAATCTTTTAGACTGCAAATCTATTGTTTGTTACTGGTGTAAAAACCAGGTCATCTTAGGGAAAAAAAATGTTTTCAGTTAAAAAGGCGAGAACAAGAACAAATTCAGCTCTCTACTCCACACACAGGAGGCCAGCAACCATCTGCATAACTAGCCTCCGGGTAATTAACAGAGATATTTCCACTGATAACATTAAAACTACAAAAAGGAGTCATTAATTAGAAACAACTCCTTCTACCCTCCAAATGCTCATGGTCTCTCAAAATAGTATCATAGTTGGCCCAAGTTCTTTAACCCACCGTGAAAAAGAGGGAATAAGTGATCTAAATTGCCATCCACAGTTTGAAGCAAAATTCATAATCTTTAAGAAGATTAGGAAGCTGTTTTCTGTATACAGACCTTCATTCTCCTTTTTTTTTCCCCAAAACTCAGCCTATCTAGTTATTTATTAGTAAATGTCTGTTTATCAATAAATGTCTATAGTTTTTTGTTTTCCAGATTTGCCTTGATTAATTTCATGAAATTTATAATGTACTTCTCGGTTCTCAACAATTTAAATAATTCTTCTCTTATGCCTAGGTCTAATTGTATCTTAAAAGCCATGGGTTGAGCCTACAGTAACTACAGAACATTCTATTTAAAAGTGCACAGAAGAAGATAAATTGTATGTTTGGTTGGTACAACTAGCCCTTTAAGTTATTTTAAAACTATCCATCTTTTCGCAAAACCTCCTTTTACCAGATTCTATAAAACATGCAAAAGAGAAGATAATCGTTTTCTACCCCTAGATCAAAAAAAAAAAAAAAAACCCAAACCCAATGCCGTTGAGTCAATTCCAACTCATATCGAGCCTACAGAACAGAGCAGAACTGCTCCATAGAGTTTCCAAGGAGCGCGTGGCAGATTCGAACTGCCGTTCCTTTGGTTAGCAGCCATAGCACTTAACACCACTATGCCACCAAGGTTTCCTACCTCTAGATAGTATTGTTGAATTTAAGTTACGATGTTTCTAGTTGGTTTAATGATAAATAAGCACTTATAAAATTAAAAGGTCTCAGTGTTTGCAGAAAATGATAAAAATAAATTCATTCTGTTAATTAAAAAAAGGTTTAACTTCTACTTTTCTAACAATAAACAATGAGAGGAGAAATTTAAAGGAAATTTATTCAAAATGGTTAAAGTTCTTCATTATTACAACTAAAGGTTTAGTAGATTAATTCATAAAAATTTTAAGAGCTTCGAATATCAAATAGCAAATAGCCAAGAATCGATTTTTTTACAACTAAAATTACAAAATTTTCCTTAGTTACTAAATTAAGAGTTTAATTTTATTCTTTATACAATCTGTCTTAAAGACAAGAGTTAAACCTCATTAAATTAAGGTTTCTAGGTCAAAATAATAAATTCAAATTGGATTTTGAAGAGGACGTGGAACCAGGGATATAACTGCTGATGTCAGATGGATCCTGGCTGAAAGCAGAGAATACCAGAAAGATGTTTACCTGTGTTTTATTGACTATGCGAAGGCATTTGACTGTGTGGATCATAACAAATTATGTATAACACTGCAGAGAATGGGAATTCCAGAACACTTAATGGTGCTCATGAAGAAACCGTGCATGGATCAAGAGGCAGTTATTCAAACAGAACAAGGGGACACTGCATGGTTTAAAGTCAGGAAGGTGTGTGTCAGGGTTGTATCCTTTCGCCATATTTATTCAATCTGTATGCTGGGCAAATAATTTGAGAAGCTGGACTACATGAAGAAGAACAGGGCATCAGGACTGGAGGAAGACTCATTAACCACCTGTGTTATGCAGATGACACAGCCTTGCTTGCTGAAAGTGAAGAGGACTTGAAGCACTTACTGATGAAGACCAAAAACCACAGCCTTCAGTATGGATTACATCTCTACATAAAACAAAAATCCTCACAACTGGACCAATAAGCAACATCATGATAAAAGGAGAAAAGATTAAGGTTGTCAAGGATTTCATTTTACTTGGATCCACAATCAACGCCCATGGAAGCAGCAGTTAAGAAATCAAAAGATGCACTGCATTGGACAAATCTCCTGCAAAAGACCTCTTAAAAGTGTTGAAAAGCAAGTATGTCACCTTGAGGACCAAGGTGTGACAGACCCAAACCATGGTGTTTTCAATCTCCTCACATACATGCGAAAGCTAGACGATGAATAAGGAAGGCCGAAGAAAAATTGATGCCTTTGAATTGTAGTGTTGGCAAAGAATACTGAATACATCATCTACTGCCAAAAGACCAAACAAATCTGTCTGGGAAGAAGTACAGTCAGAATGCTCCTAAGAATCAAGGATGGTGAGACTACATGTCACATACTTTAGACATGTTATCAGAAGGGATCTGTCCCTGGAGAAGGACATCATGCTTGGTAATGTAGACGGTCAGAGAAAAAGAGGAAGACCCTCAATGAGATGGATTTACACACTGGCTGCAACTATGGGCCCAAGCACAGCAACAATTGTAAGAGTGGCGCAGGACCGGGCAGTGTTTTGTTCTGTTGTGCATAGGGTCACTATGAGTCAGAACCTACTCAACAGCACCTAACAGCAACAGGTTGAAATAAAGTCTCATAGCTTTGAGGGTACTAAGGTTTTTACCTTTAAAATCTTTGCTTTAAATAACTAAAGTATTGTTTCTTAATAATCTATGATAAACTTATGACAACTTCAAAACTCCATAAAAAGCCTAAAGGATTTATTTAAAATGTTATAAATTATATGAAACATATTGTCATATCAAGAAAAGTACCAAATTTTCTTTAAGTTAGAATTTATATGTTAGTAACATATGCCTGATACTAGATTGCAAACTTAAATTATGACATAATTTTATTATTTTAATTGCTTAGTTGCAGCAACTCTATTTATTTTTTGAATCTAACATCATCAAAGCCAATGGTTTGACTGGGGAATTCACACTGTTAACCTATGAAATTTTATTACTATTATTCAAATATTACAGACTTGATAATCTTAGTATATTCTTGGTATATCCTTACTATATAGTATTGTGTCTTAAGATTATTATGTATTATTTCTAAAGCTCTTTTGAAAACTAAGTTAATCATTATGTTTATAGATATTTTTAATTGACTTTTGGCTTTAAATTACTTTTGTAATTCCCATCATGACTCTCACTTTTTAAGAACTATTATCTAATATTTTTAATTGACTTTCGGCTTTAAATTACTTTTGTAATTCCCATCATGTCTTTCACTTTTAAGAACTATTATCTAATTCTAATCTGAATTCTAGGCTAAGAGCTATGTTTTTGAGAAAAATATGTTTTTCCTCAGGGGTCAAAACCAGGATGTAAAACCATATGCCCCAAAGGGTCTTAACCATGTGACCATCTGCACCCCTCAAAATACATGTACTCAGGAAAAGTGCTGTCTGGGTGCTGTTGCCAATAAGATATTTTTGCAAGATAGACAAAGAACATACATGTAAGCATCTTGTGACCATGATGTAAACATCCTGTGAAACTATCTGTAATCACTAACTATACTATTAATTAGTTGGGTTTCTCTACACCAGCAAAGAGAACTCTGAAAGGGAAATCCAGAAAACAATGCTATTTACAATACCCCACAAAAAGATAAAATAGGAGGAATAAATCTAACTAGGACATTGAAGACCATACAGAGAAAACTACAAAATACTACTGTAAGAAACCAAAAGAGACCTACATAAATGGAAACAAAAATACCATGCTCATGGATAGGAAGACTTAACATTGTGACAATGTCAATATTACACAAAGTGATCTATGGATATAATACAATCCCAATTCAAACTCCAATAACATTCTTTAACAAGATGGAAAAACTAATATCCAACTTTATATGGAAAGGAAAGAGGCCACAGATAAATAAAGCATTATTGAAGAAGGACAGAGTAGGAGACCTCACACTTCCTAGTCTTAGAAACTACTATACAGCCACAGTAGTCAAAACAGCTTGGTACTGGTACAAACAACAGACACATAGATCAATGGAAAAGAATTGAGAATTCAGTAGTAAATCCACCCACCTATGGACAGGCGATCTTCAACAAAGGGTCACAGCCCATTAAATGGGAAAGAGATAGTCTCTTTAATGAATGGTGCTGGCAAAACTGGATATCCATTTGCAGAAAATGAAACAGGATCCATACCTCACGCCATACACAAAAATTAACTGAAAATAGATCAAAGGCCTAAATGTAAACCCTAAAACAATGAAGTCCATAGAAGAAAACATAGGGACAAACCTAGAGGCCCTAATTTGTGGCACAAATAGACTATCAGATATAACTAAAAATGCACAAACAATAGAAGGTAAACTAGATAACTGAGACCTCCTAAAAATCAAATTCTCATCAAAAGACCTCCAAAAGAATAAAAAGAGAACCTACACACTGGGAAAAAAATTTTGGCTGTGACATACTGACAAGGGTCTAATCTCTAAAATTTATAGAAAGCTCTAACACCTCAACAACAGAAACACACACAATCCAATTAAAAAATGGGCAAGGACATAAACAGTCATTTCACCAAAGACGACATTCAGGCAACTAACAGACACAAGAAGAGATGCTTGTGATCTTTAGCCATTAGAAATGCAGATCAAAACTACAATGAGATATCATCTCATCCCAGCATTAATGGCACTGATCAAAAAAACCAAAAACAATAAATGCTGACAAGGTTGTGGAGAGATTGAAACTCTTATACACTGCTGGTGGGAATGTAAAATGTTACAATCACTATGGAGAACAGTATGGCTCTTCCTTAAAAAGCTAGAAATAGAAATACCATGTGATACAGCAATCTCACTCCTAGGAATATACCCTAGAGAAACAAAAGCTCTGATATGAGTAGACATATGCACACCCATGCTCACTGCTGCATTATTCACAACAATAAAGAACAATGATGAATCTTTGAAACATCTCATAACATGGATGAATCTGAAGGACACTAAGCTGAGTGAAATAAGTCAATCACAAAAGGACAAATATCGTACAAGACCATTATTATGAAAAGTCAAGAAAAGGTTTATCCACAGAGAGAAACATACTTTGATGGTTACCAGGGATGGGAAGGGGTGGGAGGGAGAATCACTAACTAGATAGTAGATGTGTTTTGGTGAAGGGAAACACAAGACGCAATATGGGGGAAAAGTCAGCACCACGACCAAGGCAAAGGAAGAGACTGAGAGGTACGCAAGAATAAAGGGCAACTACACTAAATACTATAAAATATACAACCCTGCGACAAGAGTAATAACAATAATTTGCAAGTGGATACGTAGGTAGACATGCACGCTAAATAGGTGTGGGAGGTCGTATGTGAGCACACCCAAGTGTACTTCTTAGACATAAGCCAACTCCTCGCAGGACTAAGCTACTGGGCTAGAAGGCTAAGGACCATAGTCTCGAGGAGCACCTGGGTCAATCGGCATAACATAGCACATAAAGATAACGTTCTACATCCTTCTTTGGTGAGTACCATCTGGAGCCTTAAAAGCCTGGGAAACAACTATCGGTCTCTTTCCATCTGGAGCAAAGGAGAGTAAAGAAAACCAAATATTTAAGGAAGCAATTAGTCCAAAGGACTAATGGCCCACACAAACCACAGCCTCCATTAGCCTGAGAAGAACTAGATGGTGCCCAGCTACTACCACTGACTTCTCTGACCAGGAACACAATAGAAGGTCTTGGTTAGAGTGGGAGAAAAATGTAGAACAAAATTCAAATTCATGAAAAAGACCAAACCTACTGGCCTGACAGAGACAGGAGAAACCCCCGAGACCACAGCCCTAAGATACCCTTCTAACTCAGAACTGAAGCCATTCCCGGAGATCACCTTTCAGCCAATAGGCCTGTATAAAATAAACAATAACACCTGTGAAGAATGTCTCCCTTAGAACAATCAACTATACGAGACCAAAAGGGCAACATTTTCCCAAAAGCAAAGCTGAGAAGGCAGAAAGGGACAGGAGAACTGGAGGAATGGATATGGGAAAATGCAGGGTGGAAATGGGGAGAGTGCTAACATATTGCAGGGATTGCAGCCAATGTCATGGAACAGTTTGTGTAAAAACCACTGAATGGGAAACTAATTTGCTGGGCAAACTTTCACCTGAAGCACAATAACCCCCTGCAAAAAAAAAAAAAAAACTAAACCCATTGTTATCGAGTCAATTTCAACCCATAGCAACCCTGTAGGACAGAGTAGGACTGCCCCATAGAGTTTCCAAGGAGCAGCTGGTGGATTTGAACTACTGACTTTTTGGTCAACAGCCGTAGCTTGCCATAGCTCTTAATCACTGTGCCGTTAGGGCTTCAAAGCACAATAAAATGTTCAAATATATACATATACAGAGAGTCAGAGTCTAAAGATAACACATTGCTTTGGGCTATGTAAACAAGTTCCAAGAAATATACAGGTGGGGCATTTCACTTTGCTAAATATGATGTTGAACTTATAGCTCAAAGCTTCCTTTACTCTTAAGTCTGTGTTTACCAGACACTCCCAAAATCATCCATTGTCTTCAGAGTCCTATTTAAGTGACAATGAGAAAGAAAACGGAGGAAAAGAGAAAAGCCGGAAAAAAAGCATTAAGCTGGTTACTGAGAGACTAGATTCTAATCCCAGCTTTGCCACTGATCTGCTATGCAACTTTGAGCAAATTAATTCACTTCTCTGGGGCTTAGTTCCCTAAAATGAGACAGTTGAATTAAATATTTTCCACAATTTTTCAAATGTTCTGTGTTTGCATGAAAACACATGATTGCCTGCAGAACAGTTTTTTCTGAGCTGCAAGAATTTTCCACTTTCATCTCATTCTCAGGGAGGCATCTGTGGCCAGCACCCATGGCGTGCCCTCTCCTTGCCGCCAACACTGCATTCATCTGTACACCTGTGTTCAAACAGAGAGGTGAAGAAATGCAACTTCAATAGCTGCAAACCTGAATCTGGGCGTACCCCAAGTAAGAATGCCAGGGACGGCAGCAGCAAGTAGGCAGACTGGGCAGAAGAAGGAACAGGAGAGATATCTGCAGGGCACCTGTGGACTCACTTCATGGACAAAAAGCAAAGAGTCCCCCACATTGCCAGGTTCTGCAGAGCTTCGTTGGCTGCACCCCAAATCCAGGGTCTCCCATCTAGATGGCACTGGGGATTACTGGTCACCATGGCCAGCCAGTGAAAAGGACATATCCAAGGAACACCAGGGGGAGAGGAGAGAGAATGGAGGGTGTGGCCACCTGAAATGATGGAGTAAGGTGTCAGTCAGGGCAGCTCTGGAAACACACGGAGATGCTGAAAGGGCTGCTCTTGCCAGAGGCGTCTGATAATCCTGCCGCATTTCTGTTCATCTGTTCACAAAACAGAATGCAAATGTGGGCACTGAGATCCAGGCACTGTTAGGGGCTGTGATGGCGCTCCCTTGCTGATCTTCTCGCCCAGATCCTGGGATCCCGTCTAGTTACCAGGCTCGGTTTCTTACACATTGGCAGTGCTTGGGGTCATAGCCACCAAGTCGAGAATGAATTTTTGTTGTTGTTACTTATGTCAAATAATAGGTTTTTTCACACACATACAAACCAATGACAAATGTCTTCTTCGCTCTATCTTCATTGCATTTAAATAAGTGATTACAATCCTCACAGTTGGATACAAGACATCTAATACAAAAGACTGCCATCTTTGAACATAAAAACAACGCAAGCAGGCCATCACTGTTGATAAAATTCTCTCTGGATTCTAAGATAACCAACAAGTCACTCACTTCCCTTTGTCTAATCTAGAACTTGAATTTTTAATTATTTATAAAATGTCACTCAACTTGTTCTTTTTCCCTTTTTCTTTTACATGCCAGGATGCTCAAAAGCAAGCTTAAGGCTCAACCCCACTAACTTTGTTAACCATTACAGATTGTGTAGGAATCCCTGGGTGGCACAAATGGTTAAGCGCTCACCTATTAACCAAAAGGTTGGGAGTTCAAATCCACCCAGAGGTGCCTCTGAAGAAAGGCCTGGCAATCTATGTCTGGAAGGTGACAGCCATTGAAAAGCCTGTGGAGGACAATTCTATTCCGACACACATGGAGTCACCATGAATCTGAATTAACTTAATGGCAACCGATTTATGGGTAGTGTATTTCCTTCTCTCTCCTCTTTCCCAGTCAGGACTTCACATTTCAACTTCAGATGTGTCAGTCTTATTGTATACCTCTTTTGGAAGAGGAAAATTGAGAATAATTTAAAATAATAATAGCAACCCCCACCCAAAACACTGCCAGTATTCTAGTGCAAAATACAGTGCTTGGCATGTAGCAGGTGCCTAATAGACACCTTCTGAATAAATTTACCAATAGACTTTCTCTGAAAATGTGCCGTTTTCCAGGTAGTGTACTAAGTGCTGTGCACAGAAGACAGTAACAAGATGAAGCTTATATCTGCAAGGAGTTTATGTTTTACCTGAAAAGCCGGATATGTGGATAACTGGTAATATAACAAAGCAAAATTTAAAAAGAGCTAAAGGCAAGTACTAACAATTTCTAGTAACTGTAATTCTCTTTACATTTTCTACAGGGAAATTATAATGGGAAAATCTGTGTGTAGACCAAAAATCATCATTGCTGTCATCAAAACGTTTGCCAAAGAGCAGAATCCAACCTTCAGGAAACCCTGGACCAGGAAGAGTCCTAGTTGGGAAGTAGCACGGCTCCGGGTGGCGCAAACAGTTAAGCGCTCAACTACAGGCAGTTCATTCTCACCCAGGGGCGCCTCCAAAGACAAGCCTGGCAACCTGTTTTCGAAAGGTCACAGCCTTGGAAACCCTACAGAGTAGTTCCACTCTGCACAAACGGGTCACCAAGAGTCTGAATCAAGTCGACGGCAGTAACAACAACAGTGCTGGTTCTGCCACTAACTGGCTGTGTGACTTTCATCTAGCATCTTAACCACTCTGGATTTGAGGGTATTTTTTGTTTTGTTTTTTGAAAATAATAGAGTAGAACTAAATGACCGGAACATCTCTTCTAATTCTAGAATTCAGTGGTCTGTACAAACAACCAAATAACAACAATCAAGAGTGGAGCCTCCTTGGGACAAGGACAGCAGAAGGAATGGCGTGAAATGGGTTTAGTTTCAGGACAGCACTCTCCCCAAACACAGCACACCAGGGGGATGGATTTTCTTCTCCCTCCACACACAGCTAAAGGGAGCTTAGTGACAGGAAGAATCAGAATTAACAGATGGAAAGAAAAGCCCCAAAGCAGGCCTGATTTATGGCACCTCAGCTGCAAACACTTGGCTTACTGACTTCTTATGACATTTCCCCCCAAAGGCACGGGCAGCATTCTCTTATTTGCTGTCCTTTGATCTACAGGAGACTGAATATATTTAGCAACACCTCAGTAATTTCAGGCGGTACTTTTCCTTTCTTTTCACGGAGGTGACAGGAGGAATCGCCGTCATTTATGAACAAATGTTTGCTTCCTTGCTCCGTATAAATGAGCCAGAGACGGCTGGAGCCCCGACTTCCCCGGCACTTGGAGCATCTCCCCAAAGCCGGGCTTCCCAGAGGCTGGAGCCCTGGGCAGCGACCAGCACCGGGCCACACGGCTGGCCCCACGGCTGCTGAGCATACCTCACTTGCTGTGGTGCTTCACTGCCACCCACTGATATCACGAGAGCTGTCACGTTCGCTGCAGCCTGTTGTGGGTGTAAAGATAAGCAGCAGGGAAGAGAGAAGGAAAAAAGGCGGTTTTTCTGTGGCAGCTAATCTCCTCCATCAACGGCCCACTGCTCTGCTTAGGGCCGTTGCCAAGTAACTGGGGCCACTTCTCTTATCAGCTTCATAACGTTGCATTGACTATTCAGACAAGAACAGAAAGCCCTGACACTTAGGGTTCTACGTGGGACAAAACGCAAATGGCACATTATATGGGCTGGGGAGGAGGAAATCTTTTAGCCTTCACCTTATCTGGACAGTGACAGTTACTCAAAACACAGCTGTCCCTCACTTCTTTCCTATTTTTATCCCACCAACTAAGTTGCACCTCGCCCCCCAGCACCCCTACCCGGTGGGGGGAGGGAGGGAGAGAGATAAAGACAGACACAGGTATGGACAAGAGTGACAGAGAGGAGAGACAGACAGAGAAAGAAGGGGTGTGTCCATAGGCAGGCTTGTCATAGGGATCTCCTGCTCTCTGGCTCTCGCAGCTGACTTTGGGTCTCTTCTCTGAATAAAAGTCCCCACCTTCCGAGCTGCCCAAACGTGGAGCATCAAAGCCAGGAATGAGGAAAACAGGGCTCCTCCCCCACACACTACATGGCCTTGCCTGGAGGCTGGGGTGCCCACCAGACAGAAGCTGCAGAGCCTGCTCCTGTACAGCCTCAGAAGGGCCCCTCAAACCCCTAACACGGTGGACCAGAGGACACTACCCTTCTTCCCACACGACTCCAGTTTAGCTGTTAAGCTGAGCTTGAGAAAAAGTGCCAGGACAGAGAGTAGGCTTGGAGAGGCGGCAAGTGGCACCTGGAGGCCTGTAGACGGGAGGAGGGGACAGAGGGGAGGGGGAGGGGAGGGAGAAGAGGGGGAGGGGAGGGAGAAGAGGGGGAGGGGAGGGAGGGAGGGGAAGGGAGGGAGGGAGGGAGGGGAAGGAAGGGAGGGAAGGGAGGGGCATCCCCAAAGCCAGAGCTGACTGGAGGGCAGCTTTCGGCCCCACCCTCTGGCCTGCAGAAAATCTGGCACCATGCCACCCTTGAAGCCTCTACAGACCCAGGACAAACCCTTCTGAGCCTCCCTGAGTAGGAAAAGGAAGGTTTGTTAAGCATCGGTATGAATTATCACATAAAGGGACAGGTCTCTAGAACTTCCTGCTGAAGTGCGAGAAAATGGAAAGCTGGGGTTTTCTACTTCGCATTCATATAGGCTTGAGAGCTACTAATGTATGCCTACCAGTTTACCACATATGTTTGCAAATTATATCAGGGTGACTTGGAGGCTGTTGACAGTACCCAGACATACAGATGGAGATCAGCGAAGCAACTTCGATTAAATCCAGGAACTCTAATAGGATTTCCACACAAGTTTAAAGGTGTCTTCAAGCTTAACTGCTGTGGTGTCTGGGCTTTGTCTTTTTATTCACTCCACCTTCTGTGAACCTCCTACACATGCGACATAAAGGGGGATGTAGGGGAGGCCCCCGTCACCTCTGCTGTGTCTGTGCGGAAATTCTCTCACACCAACTAATGTGCCTGCGCTTACTGTCGTCACACGTCTACACAGCTGAAGAATGGCTGCTAAGCTCCTGTCCTCCGTCTCTCCAGACTAAGCTCCTGTCTCAGCAATCTGGAAGGGGAACCTGCTGGCGAATTAAAAATGTAGCCTCTGAGGCCCCTCAGCATGGTCTCCACACCTACACAGAGCACCAGGTATGCATCACCTCACCTGTTTCCTCACCTGTCCTTCTAAAAGGGGAGGGACTGAATGCTGAGCATCTTCTTACCTGTTACCACAATGCCCGGCCTGTAGCAACAGTTTCATGAAAATGTATTGAACGAATGAGAAACTGAATGGGAAAGACGTCATCCCTACTTTAAGGAGTGTGATGAGAACACATACTGATAAACAACTTAGTTAAAAATTAATACTCAATTAAGCTATTAGCACCTGGTTGCCTAAGTGTAAAGAAGAAGCAATTGAAAGACTCTATGAACATAGTCTGTGATGGATGAGTCTGCGTCCCAGACTCCCAATTAATCCAAACTGGCCCACGCTTGGATTGAAATGTATTATCAATACTCATAAGTGTCATTAGGAACAAGCAAGTCCAGCAGAAGAGCTCATCATTTAAACTTGAGAATATCTTGGTTTCCAATTTGGATAGGATCAGATCATAAGGGAGGAAAGGGATTTTTTAAAGTAGTGGATTTAAAAAATAATAATAATAATTTGGTATCATGTTGGTAAAGAAATCATTTGGTGAAAGTAATGAACAGTAATCTAAAAAAATTCTGTTTTTAGTTCCTGTGCCATATAATTAAGATCAACCTTCTGATGTAAAATCCATTAGAGCCATGGAGGTATCCTTCCCAGATAAAATTAAAGCACTGTCATGAGAACTTATACGACCTTCAAGTATTTCTATGTAAAGTATCAATTTCAACAACACTCCAGGTTGTTTTACTCAAAGACTAAAAAATAAATAATTTCTGTAAAACCAACATGTATCATCTTTAATTACCACATTGCAACATGGCTATTTAAAAACCAAGCCTCAGCAAAGTAGATGACAAACATTAATGAGCAGTAATGCACACACGGTATTGTAAATGAAAGGATAATGAAAGCAATTTATTTCAAAATTAAAATATGATTAAGAATGGCAGTATGTACAAGAGCCCAGATGCCTAAAGAAAGCAACCGATGTGCAACCAGGCTGTCATTAATTTAAGAACCTTATGAAATTGCTTTCCTTTCTTTGACAGTTTTTAATATAAAGTAACTTACCTAATAGACAGTGTATATGCTCTAGGAGCTCTAAGGCCCTTGGAGATATTTAGAAGCAGAGACTCTAAAGTGCACACCCTTCTCATCTAAAAGTCTCCCTGGCATGTTACCAAACAGTGGCCCCATCACGGGGGGTGGGGGGCAGATAAGGACAACTGAGGCTGCGTGCCCATCCAAGCCACACGCAAACATCAGCTGACTAGGGAAAGGAACTTTGAAAACTGTTGTGTCTGCTTTCTTGCTGCCCAGACCAGCTATGCTCTCTGATAGAATTCTCACCATCTGGTCCAATCTGAGCTATGGGGTCTAAAATATCAGATACTGAGCAAAGTAGCCACATGGAGAGAATGCATTCAGAGTTGGCTAGAATCACAAAAGATGTTGAGATCTGGAGCCAGTCCTATTCTTCAGGATAGCTACTAACCAGGGTACGGATCAGATGACCTTCCAGCTGGGCTCATGAGGCAGGTATTGGCACTGAAATGCTTGGATTCCACTGGCCACACTAGTAGCACAGATGAAACCATTGAGGTGTCTCAGGAAGGTGAGCATCCTGGAGATAAGAGTGTGGTCAGCCCAGATGAATCTCAGATGTTCAAAGACATCCTTGAGCAATGGCACAGTCTAGCCGGGTGTCAAGGTCCTCCTGAGCATATTTTGCCCAGCACCATATTAAAATGAAGCACCAGTGTTCACTGTTGTTTATGATATATAAGCAGATACAATCACCTTACTTATCCCATATCCTGCTTGCTGACCTCTTCCACTTACCCTGGATTCTGACTGTGCAACTCATTTTCTCACTTCACTGCTTGAAACTGATGTCCAGTCCCCTTCTCCATCTCTAATGTCTGGATTTTTTGTCTGATCCTATGGGTCACCCTTCATTTGTATTTTCATTAAACTCCCAATTCAAACCTATTCTGTTACATATAGGTATAGTAGGGAAAGTCCCAGTCCCCACCCCCATACTTGCTATTTTTCTGGGGCTCCACCCATCATCTAATTAGCTCTTCTAAGTATGCCACAATGCTGGTTGTCTAGATGAGAGGTTTCCTGCTGCCTGGCCAATCACACCTAGGTATCCAAGTCAACCAATATTTATTGAGTCTTTACCAAATACCAATGCCATTCTATGTGATAGGGAAATAAAGCAATGAGTAAAACATAACTACCGCCCTTGAGATATTTCTAATAATGCTGGTACAAAAGTCACATGAGAAAAATATGTTCAGCATTACATACATACACACAAACTCCAACAGAAAAATAGTAAGGGACAAAACTAGGAAACTCACAGATGATATCCAATGACCAATGCATGTAAGAAGAAAAATGTTTTGCATTACTTGTAATAAAAAATGCACAAGCTAAACCAACGTAACAACTTTGCCAATCAGACTGGCAAAGGGCTTTGTGCAGTGATAATTCTGATTGCTGGTGAGTGTAGAGTGAGACAGGTGTATTCGTTTATAGTTGGAAAAAGTGCAAATTAAATACAAAATTTCTGAGACAACTGCCCAACATTATCAAAAAGTTTTAAAACATCCAAACTCTATGATGCAACAATTTTCCTTAGGAATCTATTCTAAGGAAATAACTGGGCTTGTATAAAAATGTGTACTGACATCATCTATCACAGCATTGTTAATACCGGTGGACAAAATCTGACTGGGAAAGTCAAGAAAGTCTCCTAGTTCAGGTGCATCTGGAGAGCTGCAAGAATACCAGTTCATTTCTGGAGCCCAAGTATCCAAGGGGTCACAAGAACTTAACGCCATGACAAAGGTAGCTCACGTTTACTTTTTGGTGGGATATCACTCAGAAAATTGACCTTTAATCAGAAAGAGTTAAGCAAAGAGAGACCCCAGCATGATGTAGTTGTAACTGCACCCTCTAAGTCTGTCCCACTGTGTTATCGGTGGTCCTGGAATGGTTTTATAAAAACATGCCTCTTGAGTGGGTTCATGGGTATGCCAACTTGATAACAGACTCCATGCTTCGTGAGTTATGTGGAACAAAATTCCACAGTAGCACAATTCTAATGAATGATTTAGTCTCTCCAGGCACCAACATGGTCAGCAAAATGGACAGCCTGCTACGGTGATTTGGTCAAACCTCAATGCAATTTTCACTCTCAGATTATCAGAATGATACTTTTGGAAAGCCATCTCCTTAAAAATTACCCTGAAACTAAAACTCACCCAAATGGAGGTGATGTTGAATCCAATTTCAAAATAAGCAAATAAAAGCCAACCCACTGGTTATGAACTAATTTCTCTGGCCGGAAAGCTCATGCAACCCCTCCAGAAGTTTAAAAATCGCCCTTTGAGGAGATGTTTCTTTAAGTGGAAGAGACTATACCTATTCTTGGAAATTCACATCATTGTAGCCTAAGTGGATATAAGAACCACATCTGCACAGGAGATAACTGCATATGCAAATTAAGTTAAATATGCAGGGAACCTTTCCCGGTAATGCATAAACATCATGAGCTAGCAAGGCGGCTGCTCTAAGGTGACTGAGGAGTGAAAGGTCAGGGGAAGAGGGAGGAAGGGGAAACTCTGAGCAAGCTTCAGGTACGCATTTGTGAGGGGGTCCATATGCAGCAAGGGGGAATACTGGACTCTAGATATCCCTCCTAGGAGGTCAGAGACAATGACGACTGTCAACAGAAAGCGTGGACAGATATGATCTTAGAGTATTAGATTGCAGTAGACTACGGTACTGTTGGAAGGGAGGACTATAGGTCAGTATGCAACCCCCTCACCCACACACATGAACACACACACATATACACACACTTCACCAGAATATAACTTCCAGTGAGACGCTGAATCAAGAGTGTTCCAACCCTCTCTTGAAGCACTTTGAAAGCTTAAAGATAATATAGTTAATGACATTCTAGGCAATGAGATTTTAGGCGATGAATCAATTAACTAAGACCAATAAAAGCCTGCTTTCTGAAACATTCCAACTGACGATAAATCTACCTACCAAGTATGAGTTTTTTCAGAGCTTCTATCTTAACTTTAAACTCAGTTAAATCTGAGTAAGAATGTTTCTTTTTCTGGTGTATAATAGCAAATCAATTTTTAAATATCACCCAAGATCTGAGAATAGAAGTAAAGAGTCAGAGATTCACATGTAAGTTTAATAAAGAAGTTCCTATTAAACCCGGGATGTTCAATTAATTAAACATCAAACCTCAGACTGAAAAATTGTGCATAAGGTTTTCCATGCATAATTCTCTGTTCAGGCATCAAATCACCTGAGATTTGCTCTTATAGCTGGAAAGTCATCATCCATTTTCCTTGATGTGTTTGCGGAGCTTTATCACTAACCCAGGTTGTTCCACCACCTGTCTCCACACAACTACAGCTCACCTAGGCGTATTTATCTTTAAATAAACACCTCTTCCAGGAACCGGTATCTGGAGTTTCACAGGCATGTGACTTCTAAGAGAAAAAAAGAACAAGAATCCATTTGCAATTTAAGCCAATCTCTGATGGCTATAGGATTTGTAGAGTCGATGTTTCAATACACAACCACGCTCACACACACATTAAACACACACGTGTACACTTGAGTGTTATAATCCAAAAATAATGACTGATCCGAGTTATCTGTCCAATCGTTACAGTAAGCATCCGTCATTCCTAATCTGCATAAGCCCAGATTTTTTTAAATCCATAAATTCAGACTAGAAAATATACAGACAAAAATAATCCTGTAAAGTACCTCACATGAGCCACGCTTTCAGAATGAAAAATTTCCATTTTATTAGGATAAAACCCAGTTAAGAGCTGTAAAAGGTAGAAACAGATCTAATTGGCTCTTTTGAAAACTGAATTTTTTAAGTTCATTATAGTCAACAAGGGTGTGTTTTTTTCCCCTTTCTCTCTTTTCCTTTCCTTTGTTTCTCTCGCCTTCCTTCCTATGGAAGAAATCATATTGCATCTATTCCCTGATATTTGGAGTTCTGATCAATCAACAAGAGTGGCAGAGAAACACTTTAGCTCCCATAGGAAACAGCAAATGTCCTGGAAAAGTGCTCACATGCAGTTGGAACCCCATTAGAAGTGGTACTGACTGGAATCACTTCTTTAATGAATGCAGCATGTATGTGCACACACATGCACATGCATCCACATGCACACATTACTGGAAGGAGCAGGAGCGCATAAAATAAACTGTCAATAGCCGGCACAGGATTCTCTTTGCTATGAGGGGATAATGAGAAGTTACCATAGCAACCCCTGAGCAAGCATCCACGTCTCCTTGTTTCCCTGCAGACAGTGCCATAACAGCATCTCCGTCTACCCGAGCATACACTGTTGGAGGACATGAGGCAATGAGATCATGGAAGTCTTCTTCATCCACATTTGGTGGACATGTCTTAAGGATACTTTCCTTTTTAAATCAACTGCCATTTAAGGCCCGAGTTATTCTTCCTGAATTTGTGCCTCTGTCTCTGCTCACCAAAGATCCGAAACCTGATGTCATCGTGCTGATTTCTGTTTCCAGGGGTACTGCAAATGGAAATAAACATTGGAAATAATGGAAAATATGTCAAGGAAAGCAACAAGGACTCTAAATTATAAAGCAATCCCTTTACTGAATTCTAGTGGGTGTTTCTTCTGCCACAAGCTCAGCATTGCTGGACAATCTTGTTTTCTCCCATTCAGCACTCAAAAAGGATAGCTTTAGGGCTTGGGAAAAAAAATAATAAAACTAAAACTAAACATGAGAAAAGTCCTAGGCAAGTCATCAGGAACAGCAAGTTCAGTTGAAATCAGAGGGTAAACTCATGACTAAGGCTAACAGGGAACCCACAGACCTGATTTCTCATTTATAAACCAGCCTGTGAATGCTTCAAAGCATCTGACAGAGGAAAATTATCCTCTTACATCTGAAGGGGTTAGATTAGGAGATACGATACAGGCTGAGCTCAGGCACTAGTGTGCCATGTGGGCTTGAATGAGTCCCACAGATACTTCAAGTCTCTGTTTCTTCATCTGTAAAATGAAAAGAGTTGTGTGAGGTAATGTTCTGGGTTTCTAGCAACCGAGTCTTTCTATGATGCTAGAATTCAGGTGAGTGAGTACTCAGGAGTCTCAAAGAAGAAGGTCACCTCTGACTTCAGAGGCTCTCCACCTCAGAGGCAGTGTGGAAGCAGTGTCCTGCTGAAGATGGAGATACCCAATGACCTGCGATGACAAAGAGCATCAGTTTATATGCCCGCTGTGCACTTCAGTTCTGCTGAGCTTTCAGCCTGCAGTATGAACATGCCTACTTAACTCATCCCAAGTTTATAAGGAGTAGAGGATGAGGAAAATCAGTGTGTGAAAGAGCCTGGAACTCACAAAGACCAAACTTGCTGGCCTGACAGAGAATGGAGAAACGCTGAGAGTATGGCCCTCGGACACCTTTTCAGCTCAGTAATAAGGTCACTTCTGAGGTTCACCCTTCGGCCAAAGATTGAACAGTACATGGGACAAAACAAGACTAAAGGGGCACAACAGCCCTGCAGGGACTGGAAGGCAGGAGGGAAGAGGAAAGCTAGTAATAGGGAACCCAGAGTTGAGAAGGGAGAGTGTTGACACATCATGGGGTTGTTAACCAATGTCATAGAACAATGTGTGTACTAACTGTTTGATGAGAAATTAGTTTGTCCTGTAAACCTTCTTCTAAAGTACAATTAAAAAAAAAAAAAGAATAAAAAATTTGGGAGGCATTAAAAAAAAAAGAAAGAAAGGAAGAGCCTGGACTCTCTATCTTTTAGAAATAGTACCAAAAAGGATGAGATAAGTTCTAGAAAGGTTTTTTCTTTTTTCTTCAGATAGTGGAAAACAACCTCTTGGACACTCCTATGCATATTAGAATGGGTGGAATAATAGTTTGATCTTTTTCACACAGGAGCCCATCTGGATGCTCAAAAATCCCCCACTGAAATGCAACTCTCTACACACAAGCTCTCTACATACAAATGGCTGCAGCAGTATATTGACAGGGAACTGCCAGAAATTCAGGCCGGTTTCAGGAGAGGACGTGGAACCAGGGATATCATTGCTGATGTCACATGGATCCTGGCTGAAAGCAGAGAATACCAGAAGGATGTTTTATTGACTATGCTAAGGCATTCAACTGTGTGTATCATAACAAATTACAGATAGCTTTGCAAAGAATGGGAATTCCAGAACACTTAATTTTACTCAGGAGGAACCTTTACATAGATCAAGAAGCAGTTGTTTTGACAGAACAAGGGAATACTGATTGGTTTAAAGTCAGGAAAGGTGTGTGTCAGGGTTGTATTCTTTCACCATACCTATTCAATCTGTACGCTGAGCAAATAATCCGAGAAGCTGGACTATATGAAGAAGAATGGGGCATCAGGATTGGAGGAAGACTCATTAACAACCTGCGTTATGCAGATGACACAACCTTGCTTGCTGAAAGTGAAAAGGACTTGAAGCACTTACTAATGAAGATCAAAGACCACAGCCTTCAGTATGGACTGCACCTCAACATAAAGAAAACAAAAATCCTCACAACTGGACCAATGAGCAACATCATGAAAAACGGAGAAAAGATTGAAGTTGTCAAGGATTTCATTTTACTTGGATCCACAATCAACAGCCATGGAAGCAGCAGTCAAGAAATCAAAAGATGCATTGCATTGGGTAAATCTGCTGCAAAGGACCTCTCCAAAGTGTTGAAGAGCAAAGAAGTCACCTTGAAGACTAAGGTGTGCCTGACCCAAGCCATGGTATTTTCAGTCGCATCATATGCATGTGAAAACTGGACAGTGAATAAGGAAGACCGAAGAAGAATTGATGGCTTTGAATTGTGGTGTTGGTGAAGAATATTGAATATACAATGGACTGCCAAAAGAACAAACAAATCTGTCTTAGAAGAAATACAACCAAAATGCTCCTTAGAAGCAAGGATGGCGAGACTGAGTCTTACATACTTTGGACATGTTGTCAGGAGGGATCAGTCCCTGGAGGACATCATGCTTGGCAAAGTACAGGGTCAGCGGAAAAGAGGAAGACCCTCAATGAGGTAGATTGACACAGTGGTTGCAACAAGGAGCTCAAGCATAACAACAATTGTAAGGATGGCGCAGGACCGGGCAGTGTTTCGTTCTGTTGTGCATAGGGTCACTGAGTTGGAACCGACTCAATGGCACCTAACAACAACGACAACACATACAAGCTCATTTTTTGAAAGGTTCAATTATATGAGCAATTTCTCCAGAATATTTACAAATTTCAACTATGGAAAACAGCATTTGGGATTGGTCTGTTTGACTCTGACTTAGTTGAGGGGGTGTATTTTTGGTTTTAAATGTTGAATGCCTGATTTTGACTTTTACTTCTGTATGTTTCCCAGAGAAGTAAAATGATTACATTGAGCTAAGGAGTGAACAAGTTTTGACAAAGAGCAGAAGCCAGTGGTGAGGATTACAATATAAACCTTATTGGTGAAGTTATAATACCAAGATCACCGCTTATATAAACCATATGTTTTGTTCCAAAATTCCATAGTTTTGACAGGATAAGTGTTTACAGTATGTATTGATTCAAGAGGCAGCTAGCTTGGCAATGACTTCACACGATATACAGGGACATGATTAATAGGACCATAACAATGTCCTTGCTGAGACAGAACCATGAACCCTTCAGATGCTACAACAGTTTCCCATGGGTGATACTCTCTGGTATCAATTTTAAATAAGTAAAGTTTCATTTTTCATAGAAACTACTTACAGTTCTATTATTATTTTGTCTTAAACGTTCTTAAATTTTTTTACTATTCCTGCTGGTGTCACTCCCTGGGCCAATAGTTACTACATAACTACCACCACGTATATGAAGCAGAGTTGCTACACACAGTAAACATCAGATGATAGTGACCACCTTGAAAAGTTCCGTACGGACTTTTAGGTTAACACATAAACATTAGTGCCAGATTCATCCTACCTTGCATAATATTTGAAAGTTACAAGAAGATTGGAAACTAGGACACATGCCAATGATCTTCTAGACTACTGTAGGCATTTCCAGTGACCAATGTAAATAGAAGTCTCCTGAGACAGAACTTCAGTATCAGGTAAGAAAGAACAGATTTCAACCCAACTCTGTTTCAGAATACCTCTAAGACTCAGGACTTTCACTACCCTACTTTCTGGAGCTAGCTTCCAGGTGGCTAGAGTCAGCTTATCCCATCATTAGCCCTTCTAATTCCCTCTTTCTGTGTTCATATGGGCCCTATAATTTTAGGACAAGAAGACTGTGGTAGAAGGGCGAATGGAAGGAATTGTGTTGGGAGGACTCTGGGTGCTGCAGCTTTCCAAACCTGTTTATGGCATGGCAACAACTATGTCATGATTCAGAGTGTGTAGAAATAAATTCCCACACACGTGGTCAGTGGGCCAGGTGACGAGAGCAGGACTTCTCAAGTCACTGAAGCCACTAGAGAAACACTTCCAAACACCAGACATTTGGCTGGAGGCTACACACATAAGCAACCTAACCCTGAGAGGAAGTCCTCTCCACTACCTGGTGGTGAGGGGGAAGGCGACCAAGGAGAATCCATTCATTCTGTTTACTGATAGATACCAGGCTTGAATATACTTCTCTTCATGCATGGATTAAAAAACATAGTTAAACACAAACAAATTAAGACACCAAAACTCAAAAACCACTTGAAAGCTAAAAAATGAATCCGTAACATAAAAAAAAGTAAACTTACATTGGAGGTGGAGAAGAAAAACATATTTTTAAAAATTACTACTGGAAACATATGTAAATTCTAGAAAGTATATGATTTGTGTTCTCAATAAAACATAAGAACATACAACTATGAAAAATGAGATAATGTCATAATGGGCTAGATGGAAAGAGGGCTTACTGAAAGGCAGGGGGAAAGTAAAAATAGAGTTCAGTAATAAAAGACAAGAGTGAAGACAGGCAACAATGAAACAAAAAAAATCTGGATTAGAGACAGAGAAGAACAAAATTGTCCAAATGGAAAATGAAATCAATAATTTAGAGAGCAGACTAAAACTATCTTAACATGCAGATGATAAGAACAAAGTGATAAAAATTGTGAGAGAGAAAATGATATACATAGAAAAAAAGATATACATAGACAGAGAAAAAACTGAAAATGGAGGCACAACATAAGGGCAATTGCCTTTAAAAAAAATAAAAAAGGAGAAATCCGAATAAATGGAAAGGAAGAAATAATCAAAGATGTAATAAAGGAAATCTCTGAAGACCAGAGAGTCTACTCTGATGATTCAATAAGTTTACTAAATACAACATAAAATTAACATTTTTTTAAAAAGGCCCTTATATATACTTCTTTTGAATTACAAAGAATCAAATGAGCTATTAAAGTTAAAATGATTGGTAAAGTAGTCTATTGCAAGACAAAAGTAAAAACCTATAAGCATTTGCCATTTAGAAAATACAATGGAGAAAAATAATCTCATTCACAGTTGTAACACAAATAGTATTAAGTACCTAGACAGAGTGGTTAAGAGCTCAGGCTGCTAACTAAAAGGTCAGCAATTCAAATCCACCAGCTGCTTTTGGGAAACCCTATGGGGCAGTTCTACTCTGTCCTATAGGGTCACTGTGAGTAGGAATCCACTTGACTGCAACAGGTGTTTTTTTGTTTTTGTTTTTTGTTTTAGGAATAACCTTGACATGAACTGTGACAAGCTATACAGGAAGAAAATAGAACATGTGTTACAAGCATAATTACCTCCTCAACTTATTAGCCCTGATAGCAAAATAGATTCCTGATAGCTTACATAGATTGAAATAAAACCTTTAAAAAAAAATTTTTTTTAAAACCTCGGTGAGCAGTCATCAGATTTTAGAATAATAAGGGCTTTCGAAACAAAAAAGGAAAACATCAATTTAATTTCATAAATCTTTAACCTATATAGGAAACCCTGGTGGCATAGTGGTTAATTGCTGTGGCTGCTAACCAAAAGGTCAGCAGTTCGAATCCACCAGGCGCTCCTTGGAAACCCTATGGGGCAGTTCTACTCTGTCCTATAGGGTTGCTCTGAGTCGGAGTCGACTCGACGGCAGCGGGTTTTTTCACCTATATGCCCAAAAGTATGAACATTTAATTCACATAATGGGATAAAATATTCGTAACAATTTGAACCAATAAAATTCATAAAAGAAAAAGTAAGCTTGGCATAAAAAAGAAAACTAAAATAAGCAAGCATATTTTCCTATACAATAAATTAAAAAATAATAATAGTATTTCACATTAGTGAGCATGGGGTGAAATAGGCACCTTGGATTTCACATTTCTGCTGAGCAAATAATTTCATGTGCACTCTCTGAAGGGAAATTTGGCAACACTCAAAAATGCATAAACCAATTGACCTAGGAAGTTTTCTAAGGAAATAATACATGTGCAGAAGACGGCTCATAGGCAAAGGTGTGCTTATTTATTTAAACAGCAAACACTGAAAAACAAAGAAATTTCCAACAGTAGGTGAACAACTAAGTAAATTATACAATATGATGGAATATTATGTGACTATTTGAAAACATCTCTTTGAAAAGGGATAAGAAGAAATGCTTATGTAATATTTCTTGAAAAGAGAGATGTTGTTTGACTTTGAGTCAATTCTGACTCATAGCGACCCTATATGACAGAGTGGAACTGCCCCACAGGGTTTCCTACATTGTAATCTTTAGGGGAGCAGATTACCAGGTCTTTTCTCTTGCAGAGCTGCTGGTGGGCTCGAACTGCTGACCTTTCAGTTAGCAGTTGAGCGCTTAACCAATTGTGCCACCAGGGATCCTTAAAAACAGAGATATAAAACCATATATGCACAGTTTTCTAAAAGATATAGATAGGTATAAAAGGCAGTAAGCACACCTAGTATCTATAGTTACTAGTCTATAGTCACTACCTAGTAATGAGGCTTTATGAGTGATTTTGCCTTCTCTGGTGGAAAATGTGCTGCACCACTCAGAACATTTCAGGAATCCGGGACTTATCCCCCAGGACTGCGGGTGCTGCTGGAAGAGGGGCCTTAGCTGTCATCCCTCGTTGGGGACTCCGCAATGAAGAACGCTGCCTTTTTCTAGTCACACCTCCTTCCGAGGACAGCCCATAACCAATGACTGATCAGTTCGGGGGTATAAAGGCTCAACATTGTCATCCCAACTCAGGTGAGCTCTGAAGGGTCATCTCAGCTTCAGAAATCCCCACTGGTCAGCTGAGGCCTCCATCAAGATGCACCAAAACTCAATGTCTCCCTCACCCAGTACACTCCCTTCCTGTCCCTTCCTCAGCTGTTGATCCTGGGAGCACGCTCTATTACGCACCCTGTCCCTCCAATCTCCCTCCCTAAGTCAGCTTCCTGGGATTTCCCATCTACAACATCTTCCTTTTTTTTTTTCCATATAAGTACAGGAAAAAAATTATTAAACAAGCAAAAAGGAAATAAGGTTGAGTATAGTGGTCTGTCTGGATCTGCCATTCTGAACACCCCACACATACAGTTTCCATTCAGCCTCATTTTCATGTGACCTTTGAGTTTTACTGCTAAGCCTTGCTCCTAAAACTGCCTGAACCTGACAGCTTCTAATTGTCTTTCCTGAACGGTCAACAGAAGTAGAACAGCAGGGTTCAACCAGTGGCATCTTAAACCAAGTACTTTCACGCAGCAGAAACTTCTGTGGAGAGTAACCAAGGTGGTTTTGTCTCTAAACTATTAACATAGACATTTATAAAACTAATATGAAAGCAAATGTGGCTTCAATAATAATGCCCATATTCTACAGAATCACATTATGGAAACAGAAAACCAAATTGATGACTTGACCTTGGGGCCTAGCTTATTTTAGACAAAGAAGGCTTCTGAAATGAAATTTGGTTTTTTTTGCTATGATTTGTTCTTGCTTTTCCTGAAAGGTTGAAGGCATTTCTATTCCAACTGAGTATCAATAACATTAATTTCCTAGCATTACCCAGCATGTTCTTAAATATTTTTATCTTCAGCAGTAAAATCATATGGACTTAGAAAGAAAAAATATTTCTTTGTAGTAAACTAGTGGACCCAAGGTCTGACAGACCATTTTTGTAACCCACACATACTTACTCAGAGTTCCTTTACTTAATCTCCTTAGAGGGAAAAAAATAACACCAGTTACCACCTGAATCAAATAGTATCTCTATCTTGGCACAGTTATATGGTTGTTTTTGGTTTGGAGATTGCTATTTTCTGTTGAATTAATGTGATTCATCCATCTTTGAAATGAAGAATTTTATTGCAATGTAGCCAATCCCCAACAAATGAAAGTTGAAGAAGGAACAGGCTCTGGAATATTCAAATAAATAACAATTAGGTTTCAGCTCACTCACCTGAAGAGCTGAGGACAGTCTGGCAAGCAAAGAAATGAAAATACTCCTCACCTAGACAAAATCCAAGGTCTAAGTCTCATAACGAAAGGCATGATGACTAACACTTTGCATTTCTCTGTGGCTTGGACACTTAACTGAGCCCCAACATTCTGTCTTGCACCAGGTAGTCCTCAGTAAGTACTGAATAAATCAATGAGCAAAGGAGAATCTTATGTCTGTGGTGCTGGGCTGTACACTGAACCAGACAAAGAAATCACAATAAGGCGCTGCATTCCAGGAAAAAAGTTGTGATGATAACAATCAAAATACACGTGTCAAGCACTTAATTAAAAGCTTTATTCGTGCTTAACTGTCCAAATCCTTGGGATAGGTACAATTATTATCGCAATCTTATAAGTGAGGAAATTAAATCTGAACTCAATAATTTGCTTAAGGCCATAAAAGTAATTAAGGGGAGGAGCTGGGTTTCTAACTCTGGTTTATCTAATCCAAAACCCTTTTGTTAGGAATAAGGATCCTTATGAAAAATAGACCCCTGGACAACAACCTAAATGTCCATCAACAGATGAGTGGCTACAATGGAGTATCACTCAGCCATAATGAGAAATGAAGTCCTGATATATACAACAATATGGGATTACCCTGAAATAAGTACAATGAGTCAGTCACAAAGGGACAAATATTGTATAAGCCCACTTACATGAAATATCTAGAACAGGCAAATATATAGAAAGCAAAGTTTATCAGTGATTACCAGGGCGGGAGGGAGGGGGAAAGAGGGACCTGTGGCTTAGGAGGCACTGAGGTTCTGGACATGGGTGGTGGTGACGGTTGCACAGGGTGAACACAATGTCCCCGACTTGTTTATGTAAAAAATGTTGAAATGGCAAATGTTTTGTTATATATACACTTACCACAAAGAAAAAAAAAAGGCATTGTAAATGCAAATTAAAACCACGATGTGATTTTAACCAACTAGAATGGCTAAAATTAAAAAGACTAAAATTGCTAAGTACTAGCAAGTATGTAGAGAAACTAAAACTCTCACTCATTCCTGGTAAAATAGCAACAAGTTTTGTGGAACAGTTTGCAGTTTCTTATAAAGATAAACATAAACCAAGAAAATCAAGCTAGTTGTTACTGAGTCAGCCCCATGTGAGCAGAATAGAACCGGTCCATAGGGCTTTCAAGGCTGTGACTTTCCAGAGGCAGATCGCCAGGCCTTTCTTACGAGGTATCACTGGATGGGTTCAAACCACCAACCTTTGGATTAGTAGTTGATCCACCAAGGGACAAACACACATTTACCCTATAACCCAGCAATTACACTCCTAGGTGTTTACCCAAGAGAAATGTAAACATATTACATAAAAAGAACTATACAAGAATGTTCATAAGAACTTTATTCATAATAGTCAAACACTGAAAGAAAAAAAATAGAATACTGATAAATAAAACGTGGTATACTCTGTGGGGCAGTTCCGCTCTGTCCTATAGGGTCGCTATGAGTCGGAATTGACTCAACAGCAAGGGGCCGGGCATACCCATACAACAGGATACTGCTCAGCAGTAAAGAGGAACTGACTACTGAGACACACGACAGCATGGATTAACCTCTCAGACATCATCCTGAGTGAAGGAGCCAGAAATAAAAGAATACACACTATAGAAATCCATTTATATAAAGTTTAGAGCTGGCAAAACTAAGCTCATGGTGAAAAATAATCAGAGAAGCAGTTTCCAGGGCTAGGGGTACAAAGGAACTTCTGGGATAATATAAATATTTTCTGTCTTGACAGAAGTGGGGTTTACATGGTATGTGCATTTGCCAAAATTCACAGAATTATACACTTAAGATCTATGGATTTCTGCTACATGTAAAATTCCACTGGAAAATGTGAATCAAAAAATAATAAAGGAGGGAGGGGGAGTAGGTGAGTAAAATTCCTGCCAGCTCAAAAACAAACCAACAAAAAAGCAGAGGCGGCCATGCTGCTGACTACTGACAGGAATTAGAAACAGAAAACCTGACCATCGTGAGGTAAAGAAGCTTCACAATGACACCGTATTCTCATAGGAGAAACGGGCTCTCTCAAGGCTGAAGATGATGTGAGTTGAAGACAGTTCCATCTTGGCAGTGAACACCCTAAATGTGAGAAGTGGTAACTGTTCAGAACGTGACAATCAGAAAGGAACATGAATGTGGAAGGTGGAAGGTGCCAGGGTGTGACCACACCTGAGACTCAGCAGAAGTTACACACAGCTACCAGGGCCCACTGCCTGGTCGCCTGAGACTTTCTCTCTCTATGGCAGGCATCCTGGGGTGAGAAAAGCATTTCAGGGTTTGTTCCTGTGTATTTACTTGGTTCATTTATTCCTTCATTCAACAAATATTCATTGAGTGCCTGGGTGACAGGTACCGTTCTAGGCAGTATAAATATAGCACTGAATGTGGATAAACATTATAAAGAATATAGATAACAACTGTTGAGGTTAAATCCAATAGCAAAAGAGAACCAGCAAGAAATACCTAGTGCTTCTAAACCCCACCGATATTAAATCCATTAAAAACTATAATTTTCCCTGGGGGAGGAAAAAAAAGACATTATGTAGATGGTAACAATCAGGATTATGTTAATGAATTCTGTGTTCTCATAACCAACACAGGGAAATAGTTAAATTTAAAATATATTGGCCTCTGCCAAAGAAGAGATACAGATGACAAAAAAAAAAAACACACACACACACACACATATGAAAAGATGGTCAATGTAATTATTCATTAGGAAATTAAAATCATAATGAAACACCATCACAAATATACCAGATTGGGGAGAAAAATCTGACAATACAAAACGCTGGTACAGATAAAGAACAACTAACACGTTGCTGGTGAAAATGCACAACGGCACAGCTGCTTCGGAACAGTTTAGCTGTCTCGTATAAAATCAGACATACAGTTACCACATGACCCAGTAATTACACTACAAGCGGGGGAGAAGAGGGAAGGAGAAGTGACTATTTTGGAAAGGTAAGCCATGTCCTAAGAAATCAAGTCTAAGCTCAAATGGTGAAAATGGCTAACATGCTCAGTTGCTAACCCAAAAGTTGGAGGCTTGAGTCCACCCAGAGGCACCTTGGAAGACTGAGCTGGTAATCTACTGGAAAATCCAGCCACTGAAAACCCTCCGGAGCACAGTTCTGATTCACACACGCGGGGCTGCTGACTTGACGGCAACTAACGCAGCATCGGCACTAAGGCATGACAGAAATAGAAAAAGGTAATAGTTCCTCCCCCCAATTTTAGATAAGAGAGTCATTAATAGATTTACAATGGATTAATGAGGGCACCTGGTTTGTGTGGGGATAGATTTCTGCCTTTAATGCAGATGTTAACTCTGTCCCCTCACAGGAAGCCATATTCCGAGCCAGAAAACAGGTAAGCTGAACTCAGTCTCTGGTCCATGATGGAAGGACACCTATTCATAGGAGACCAGCCATTAGTAGTGCAGCACGGCTTCAGGTAGTCCCGAAAGCCCCCCCCTTAGAAGCAGCCAAGTCAGGTCAGCGTGTTGAGGAGTCAGGTGCCCAGGCACCATGTCACTTGGTGACAGCACGCAGGTAAGAGAGAGACCTAGGTTTGAAAATCAGCTTCCTGGAGTGATGACTCTGGGCAAGTCACTCAGCCTCTCTATCTGTTTAATACATAGTAGATAAAACAGCATTGACTTTTCAAAGTACCCTACAGATGCTAGTTTTCTCCTTTCTCCCTATCCTCCTTTGCTCTCTGCTGAGAAAACACGAAGGAAGAGTAGAAATATTATACATCTTTCTATGGAGAAAGAACTTTTCCTATTTCTTTCTATTCTCTTACAATGTATTAATAAATGATACATATTCCCTTCAACATCCTTACCGCATATTAATGCTTATCATTACATGCAACCTAGAGAACATTAATGTATGTATGAATATATCAAGGTGTTCTTGAAGACACACCTCCTGAACTGAACATCTAAGAAGAGTTCAAAAGACAGACCTACTGTAAAATTCTTATTAAACAGCTTTGTAGAATTATTTTTATAACTTATTCAGAAAAAGTGATCAGAGGCAAAAGTGACGGCTGGATTAAGGCATTTCTGCTTTCACTGTTGAATGTATCTGTTTGATATGATTTATGGAACCAATATTTGCTTCAGAACAGCACAATAGTATAAACAATTTCACCCCTATAAATAGGAAAAAAAACACGCATTTAAAATCTTAAAGTACAATGCTTCTCAAGAAGAGACACTGGAGTCACCAGTATCAAGTTTTGCCACTGAACATGCTATCAAAATTTCCTAACAAAGAATCAAAGATTTTAAACGTTGTTAGTTGCAGTGGAGTTGATTCCAGCTCATGGTGACCCCATGTTTGCAGAGTAGAACTGCTCCATAGGATTTTCAAGGCTGTGGCCTTTTGGAAGCAGATCACCAGGCCTGTATTTATATTTATGAGCCAAAACAGATCCTGCTTTGCTTCTCAAAGTGTAAATTTACAGCAGTGGCAATAAGAGCCAAGACCAGTATTCTGGGGCAGGCCTGCAGGAGAACTTCACTTGGTCTGCATCAATCTTCCTGTAGTGGAAAGTGCATGTCTCAAAGAGAGAGGAATAGACAATAATAAGCAAATAGGGCAAATCGGTGATTTTAACGACTTCTTCACAAAATTACATGATAATGGTCTTTAATATTTAAAAAAAAAAAAATCCTTTGAGAATTGCTATTACCCAAAAGGTTTAAGTACGTTATAGGAATCCTTTTCTCAAACTTTGGTTTGAAAATGTTCCCCGTTTTGGACTGGTTACTTTCTGTTCAAAAATCTGAATCTGAACATTTTCAGAGAAAAGAAGGTTTTAAGTTAAGAACAACAATTTTACAGATAAAAGATCACAGCAAACATTAAATTCTAATATTTGAATCACTAAATATATTTCTGTCTTTATTTGCATACTCTATGACACATATGCTAATGGTTGAGGTGTGCCAATAATTTTGCCTTTTACCTTTCTCATTCAATGTTACTTGATATGTAGTATATACCTATGGACAGCATCCATATAGCAGCATTTGGAGATTACTCCATATGAGAAAGAGCCCCTACGTGGTACAGATGATTAATGTGCTTGGCTGCTAACAAAAAGTTAGGGGTTTGATTCCACCAGAGGCACCCTGCAGAAATCCTGGTGATCTACTTCCAAAAAATCAGCCATTAAAAACCCTCTGGAGCAGAGTTCTACTCTGACACATGTGGGGTCTCCATGAGTCAGAGTCAACTCAATGGCAACTGGCTTTACTGGTTTCCAGAGAAGGAGGAATGGCTAAGTGTCAGCATGTCACACATTTTCAAGGTAGTGGAATTCACTAATCTTGAGGATTTATAGCAACCTGGAAACCAGAAAGGACATCTTAACAAACCAATGCTATATAGTAAAAGCCTACTCAGAGGAGACATTAAGCCAGAAAAGTGTTTGTGGGATAAAATGAACCTTAACTTCCTTAAAAATTATCAGAAGCTCTATATGCATAAGTAAGGTCCATCTTCACATTTAAAATAAATTTAAATTGACTAAAAAATCATTTTAAATTTTGAATGTGCCTTTATTATAAAAGATACCAAAAGTAGAGACATCGAAGTACAGTCATGTGCCACGTAACGTCCATTCAGGCAACATCTGACTGCATATATGTCTGTGGTCCCGTGGGGTTACAATAGAGTTCAGAAATCCTGATCAGAGAATGGAATGTAGCAGACATAACCAGACTTGGCAAATGCACACTGTCCTGAACGCAACACGCGTATCTCATGTCTCTTGTATACAAAGTGATTGTGCTGCCAGGCGTATAATGGCACAGTATATATATAACCTTGATAGGCATCATAAATGCCTGTATTACTGGTTTATCTGTGCACTGTCCTGTACTTTCTATCATTATTTTAATACGAATTTTCCCTACTCAAAAATAAAAAGTCTACCGTATAACAGCATACGCTTCAACTTATAGGCAGCAGCATCCAATCCTGTATGGCATGTCTCTTGAGTGTTGAAGTGTTATCTCTCAATTTTGTTTCAAAAATATTAACATGAAATGCAGCAAAATATTGCCCAAATGTAGCAAAAACAGCGCTAATGATAGCAGCAGCAAGATGCAAAAGGGAAGTACTGACTCGGGAAGTGAAACAAAAGGTTATTAAATGCCACAAAGGTGGAAAATCAGTGAATGCTACTGCCTGCAATTTAGGCAGGTTCACACAATGTCCAAATCATGTAACGTCCTATTTCACAGAACGTGTCATGGATACTAAGCAACGCATGGCCGTACAAATTCTCAGAAGGCAATTTTGTGAGTCAGAGGGCCAACAAAACACATTTAGGGATTAGTATTTACCTATACACTAAATGAATTTTGTTAATCAATAATCTTGCTTCCACATTCTTAGAGTAGTAGAATTAACTACTGCTGTTTCCATTTGGTACTTCAACATTCCTGAATGCAGTTTTCTTAATATCTGAGTTGTCCATTCCCCACTCCCCTACCAAAGCCCTTAGAACACTGACTAATAAAACCAAGATAACTTATTCTCTTCTTATAACATAGACAAGAACTGACACTGCTTCTATATAAGCCAACACTATTTCAATTCCACAATTACAAAAGCAGTTAAATGCTCCACTACTAGCTGAAAAGTTGGTGGTTCAAACCCACCCAAAGATACCTCAGAAGACAGGTCTGTGGATCTATTCCTCAAAGGTCACAGCCTTGAAATCCTATGAAGCAGTTCTACTCTGTACACATGGGGTCGCCATGAGTCAGAATCGACTGGACAGCAACTAACCACTAAAAAACTACAGAACAAAAACTATTATAAAGTTCTAGGGGTAATTCCAGCATCCAGTCGGCTATATTTTGCCCATTTCAATTAAGGCAAGACATTATAGAGGACTTTTTTAATACAAATCTGTGAAAATTTCCTCCAATGAAATTTCAGCTCTGAAAGATTTGAAGAAACACTATACTATCCCATCTGTTAAAGGTAAACACACAACAGCAAACATCATCCTAAATGGAGAGAGTCTGAAAGCATTCCCCCTGAGATCGGGAACCAGACAAGGATGCCCTTTATCACCGCTCTTATTGAACATTGTGCTGGAGGTCCTAGCCAGAGCTATTAGGCTAAATAAAGAAATAAAGGGCATCCAGATTGGTAATAAAGAAGTAAAAGTATCTCTATTTGCACATGACATGCTCTTATACACAGAAATCCCTAAAGAATCCTCAAGAAAACTACTGAAATTAATAGAACAGTTCAGCAGAGTATCAGGATAGAAGATAAACATACAAAAATCAGCTGGATTCCTCTACACCAACAAAAAGAACATCGAAGAGGAAATTACCAAATCGATACCATTTACAGTAAGAAGATAAAATACTTAGAAATAAATCTTACCAGAGATGTAAAAGACTTATACAAAGAAAACTACAAAACACTACTGCAAGAAACGGAAAGGGACCTACATAAGTGGAAAAACATACCTTGCTCATGGGTAGGAAGACTTAACATTGTAAAAAGGTCTATTCTACCAAAAGTAATCTATAGATAAAATGCAATTCCGATTCAAATTCCAATGACATTTTTTAATGAGATGGAGAAACAAATCACCAACTTCATATGGAACAGAAAGAGGCCTTGGATAAGTAAAGCATTACTGAAAAAGAAGAACAAAGTGGGAGACCTCACACTACCTGATTTTAGAGCTCATTGTGCTGCCACAGTAGTCAAAACAGCCTGGTACTGGTACAACAACAGATACATAGATCAATGGAACAGAATTGAGAATCCAGACATAAATCCACCCACATATAAGCAGTTGATATTTGACAAAGGCCCAAAGTCAGTTAAATGAGGAAAAGACAGTCTCTTTAACAAATGGTGCTGGCATCACTGGATATCCATCTGCAAAAAAATGAAACAAGGCCCATTCCTCACACCATGCACAAAAACCAACTCAAAATGGATCAAAGACCTAAATATAAAATCTAAAACGATAAAGATCATGGAAGAAAAAATAGGGACAACACTAGGAGCCCTGACACGTGGCATAAACAGTATACAAAACATTACTAACAATACAGAAGAGAAACTAGATAACTGGGAGCTCCTAAAAATCAAACACCTATACTCATCCAAAGACTTCACCAAAAGAGTAAAAAGTTTGCCTACTACAGACTGAGAAAAAGTTTTTAGCTATGACATTTCCAATCAGCGCCTGGTCTCTAAAATCTACGTGATACTGCAAAAACTCAACTACAAAAAGACAAATAACCCAATTAAAAAATGGGCAAAAGATATGAACAGACACTTCACTAAAGAAGACATTCAGGTAGCTAACAGATACATGAGGAAATAAATGCTAATGATCATTAGACATTAGAGAAATGCAAATCAAAACCACAATGAGATTCCGTCTCGCTCCAGTAAGGCTGGCATGAATCCAAACGACACAAAATAATAAATGTTGGAGAGGTTGTGGAGAGACTAGAACATTTATACACTGCTGGTGGGAATGTAAGATGGTACAACCACTTTGGAAATCGATTTGGCACTTCCTTAAAAAGCTAGAAATAGAACTACCATATGATCCAGCAATCCCACTCCTCAGAATTTATCCTAGAGAAATAAGAGCCTTTACATGAACAGATATATGCACACCCATGTTCACTGCAGCACTGTTTACAATAGCAGAAAGGTAGAAGCAACCAAGGTGTCCATCAATGGATGAATGGATAAATAAATTATGGCATACTCACACAATGGAATACTGCACATTGATAAAGAACAGTGATGAATCTGTGAAACATTTCATAACATGGAGGAACCTGGAAGGCATTATGCTCAATGAAATCAGTCAGTTGCAAAAGAACAAATATTGTATAAGACCACTATTATAAGATCTTGAGAAATAGTTTAAACAGAGAAGAAAATATTCTTTGACAGTTATGAGAGGGGGAGGGAAGGAGGGAGAGAAAGGGGTACTCACTAATTAGTAGGTAAGTTTTATTTTAGGTGAAGGGAAAGACAAGAGACAATACAGGAGAGGTCAGCACAACTGGACTAAACCAAAAGCAAAGAAGTTTCCTGAATAAACTGAATGTTTCAAAGGCCAGCGTAGCAGGGGCAGGGGTTTGAGGACCATGGATTCAGAGGACATCAAAGTCAACTGGCATGATAAAATCTATTAAGAAAACATTCTGCATTCCACTTTGGAGAATGGCGTCTGGGGTCTTAAACGCTAGCAAGTGGCCATCTAAGATGCATCAATTGGTCTCAACCCACCTGGAGCAAAGGAGAATGAAGAACACCAAAGACACAAGGTAATTATGAGCCCAAGAGACTACATCGGTCTGAGACCAGAAGAACTAGATGGTGCCCGGCTACAACCAATGACAGCCCTGACAGGGAACACAACAGAGAACTCCCAAGGGAGCAGGAGAGCAGCAGAATGCAGACCCCAAATTCTCGTAAAAAGACCAAACTTAAAGGTCTGACTGAGACTAGAAGTACCCTGAAGGTCATGGTCCCCAGACCTTCTCTTAGCCCAAGACAGGAACCATTCCCAAAGCCAACTCTTCAGACACGGATCGGGCCAGACAATGGGATAGAAAATAATACTGGTGAAGAATGAACTTTTTGGATCAAGTAGACACACAAGACTATGTTGGCATCTCTTAACTGGACGGGAGATGAGAGGGCAGAGGGGGTCAGAAGCTGGCAGGATGGGCATGAAAAGAGAGAGTGGAGGGAAGGAGTGTGCTGTCTCACTAGAGGGAGAACAATTAGGAGTATACAGCAAGGTGTATATAATTTTTCGTATGAGAGACTGACTTGTAAACTTTCACTTAAAGCACAATAAAAATTAAAAAAAAAAGGTAAATACACAATAACCAAAATAGAATTGGTCTCTATTTTTATTTCCATAAAAGGTCTCATTGTACAGCAACCAAAAAGAACTGTTTAAGGTAATCAAATGGAAAATCACAAATTTGCTTGGTACACATAAAGCATCCTAGTTAAAAATCAGAGATGCTACCACGAAGTCCATAATACCATTTTTTCTTGGTGATCAGAACACCAAATCATTTCATCTTTAATTTTCAAGTTTCAGAAAATTTTCCCCCCTCTTCAGGCCAAAACAGTGGCCAAAAATGAATGATTCCTCACCATGAGGTCATGTTGAAATAACTGCATAATAATGTATGTGGACAACATCCAACTCACCAGAAAGTCACACACTATCAAATCTGAGGCTAACTCTGCCCCCTGCTTTCCTCAGGCATGCACCTAAAACCTGGGATGGGCCCAGGATTATAAAAGCCAACTAGCAGAACTCTCTCTAAATTAGAAAACTAAAGGGGAAACTTGAGGTGATTGTCCTGAAAACCCAGGTTCATCTCTTCCCCATCCAAATCTGCTCCCAAAGTTTTGTTAGCAGCCTTCTAAGATACTCCACTGGTCCCATCCCGTCTGGAGCAAGGGAGAATGAAGAAAACTAAAGATACAAGCGAAAGATTAGTCCAAAGGACTAATGGACCAAAACTACCACAGCCTCCAGCAGACTGAGTTCAGCACAACTAGACAGTGCCCGGCTATCACCACTGACTGCTCTAACAGGGATCACAACAGAGGGTCCCAGGCAGAGCTGGAGAAAAATGTAGAACAAAACTCTAACTGGCAAAAAAAAGACCAGACTTGCTGGCCTGACAGACTGGAGAAGCCCTGAGAGTATGGCCCCTGGACACGCTTTTAGCTCAGTAATGAAATCACTCCTGAAGTTTACCCTTCAGTCAACGATTAAACAGGCCCGTAAAACAAACCGAGACTGAACAGGCATACCAGCCCAGGGACAAGGACTAGAAGGCAGGAGGGGACAGGAAAGCTGGTAATAGGGAACCCAGTGTCGAGAGGGAAAGTGTTGACATGTTGTGGGGTTGGTAACCAATGTCACAAAACAATACGTGTACTGATTGTTTAATAAGAAGCTGGTTTATTCTGTAAATTTCATCTAATGTACGATATTAAAAAAATAATTAACTAAACAAAGAATGGATACTGACAAAAATGTAAAACAAAATTCTAACTCACACATACAAAAAAGACCAGACTTACTGGTCTGACAGAGACTGGAGAAACCCCGAGAATATGGCCCCACAGCTCAGTAATAAAGTCACGACTGCAGTTTGCCCTTCAGCTAAAGACTAGACAGGCCCAGAAAACAAGCTGAGACTGAACGGGCACGCCAGCCCAGGGACAAGGACGAGAAGGCAGGAGGGAACAGGAGAGCTGGCAGTGGGGGAGCCTAAGGTTGAGAGGGGGAGAGTGTTGACGTCATGGGGTTGGCAACCAACGTCACAAGAAAATATGTGTATGAATTGTTTAATGAAAAACTAGTCTGCTCTATAAATCTTTACCTAAAGTACAATTAAAAAAAAAAAGAATGGATACTGATTGGCAAAAAAAAAAAAAAAAAAAACTGCTCCCCATGTTACATACGATCAGAATCGTCCGTGTCATTGATTTCTAAGCCCAAACTGAATAAATAAGTTTTTATCTTTCTATTTCATTTTGTTTCTATGAACAGAGTTGATTATTTCATTGTAGCCAAACATTTAACTTGTGAGTGCACTTCACAGAAAGCACCCCAGGGAGGCTCTTTTAGAAGCAGGGGCATCCATCTGAGGGGGGTCTGCTAAGCTCAGAGGAAATACCAAATGCAAAGGTGATCCTTGCTCACACCAGAGAGGGCAGGCAAAGAGATGCTGCCAGACCCAGGAAGAAAACCTTCTCCCCATTCCACCTGCTGGTGCCAGAAGGTACGTACTGCTGAGAGGATGCCCCCACAGCAGAAGTCACCAGACCACCCTTGGAACATGGGCCACGTCCTCTCCTGCCCCCGCATACTTCTGTTCATGAGCCTTTACGTCCTCCCGGATGAGGACCAGGACTACAAAGTAGGAAAAGGTAATAGGAGGCAGGATGAGGGAGATAAAAGGAGAAAAGCAAAGGACTTTCAAAGGTGCAGTCTCTGATTACAAGGGCATAGCTGGTTTACAGTTCTTAAAGCAAAAACCAGGAAATGTCTTGGGAGGAAAGCCCACCACAAAAAATTGAAAATTAAAGGACAAGAAGTCTTTGATTCTACCGTGAATACAGAATAGTTCATTAACATATTTATTGAATTATTTCCTCAATAAAGACAGCATACAGATGGATATTAGAAAACAGCAATTTCTCTTTTCTCAAGCTCTCTCTCTTAAGCCCCCTACCATAAGAGCCCTCAGCATTGGCAGTCTAGGTGACGCGAGCCTTCAGCAGTCCTGTTAATGCCATTCCATAAGTGGAAGGCATCAGAACACAGGGCACTCAAAGCAGATCACATGGCTGGCCTACACATCTGAAACCACAAGGGTCTCTGCCGACTTTGGAGCTTGTTATCAGCCAAGTACTAGAGAATATTATGAATGTCATTATACATCAAAGGATGAAAGGGACACCTTCTATGGCTCCTTTTTCTACCTTACTTCCAGAGAGGTTCTGAAGTTCCATTTTCACAACACAGCCTAACAACATTACTGTCATTTTTGCAAGAACCACTTGCGGACAGAAGCAATGCTAGCACTTCTGTGGCAAATTCATGACTTTTCAGGCCTTTAACTCAACCATGTAAACATGCTACTTTGTATAAACAAGAGTTGACATTGGACCCAGGGGGCGCAGCGTGAGACGGCAGGGTGGGATGTGGCAACAGATACCAGGAATGGAACTTTAAATACAACAACGTTGCTGTGGACATTGGAAGGGGCTGAAATTATCCCAAACGCAACCACTATATTGGAGAGTATGACGAATAAGATTATTGCTTTAAAAACTTTTTATAAAGAAATCAATCCTTCTTTGTGAATGTTTTTCATATTTATTTTCTCTTTTAAGGTACCTTTTTTTCTTCCCAAGGAAGAGAACTATTTATATAAAAATTAGCTCAGACCTCTAGATTCACACACACACAAATCTCAAGGCATGTGGCACTAAAGACATATCTAGCTCAGAAGAATCTATGCCTTACCAGTTAAGACCATGCTCAGACTTGAGTTTTTGCAAATCAGTGATACTCATCATACTAAAAGAACTTTATTATTATTGGAATGTTGTTATGATTGTTAACATTTACCTAATAAATTTGAGATTTACAATGTTATAAGATCTATAAGCTGAAAGTCTGTACCAATTTCATTTTAGTAATTTTTTTAAAAAATACAGTTATAAAAATAACTTATATCAGTGACAGAGCTTCATGACTTTTCCCCCTCCTTTAAATGAGGTTACACAAACTTTACAAATGCTGGCATATTGTAAAGTACAAGGTCAGTCCTGCTACTAACTAGCCGTGTGATACTGAAATCACTTTAAGACTCTGGGTCTAAGTATCCAGTCTCAAGTAAGAAGACTGGTTAGCTGACCTTGTGGGTATCCTACATTGTGAATGTGGTAAGATTTTATCTACATGAAGATGGCTCTGTAGGATTTTCACTATAGGCAAACGCACTGTAAGGAATTTCCCACTGTGGTATTGGAATTGCCTCAGTCCATTCAGACTTGTTCATCCAATTCCCCTTGTGACCACAACAGGGTCAGAGTTTGTAGCTAAGGAGGGTGCAGTTAGTTGGACCAGTCAAGATACGAACCTAGAGAAGATCTAGCTGAATACACTGTCTATCAGTCTTAATGACCAAGTTTGTAACCCCCCCCAAAAAAAAAATGTGGCCTATGTACAATAACTGCCTTTTTTTCATAGATCAGCTCTTCCTGACTGATAATGGATGCTCCAAAACTCAGGAGCCGACTTGGCAGCCAGTACTCTCTCTGAAAGCAGCATCAAGGGTTTTATTTAAGGACTGCTGTTGCAAAAATGGAAATGGAAACACTGCTCCAGAACAGATACCAAACTTGGGCAATTTGAAGACTTGGTCTTTGGCCAGTGACATTTCCAAAATCCATCACTGGCCTATAGAATACACATATTATTTTTCTTGCCCAGCTCTGCTATTGTGCTCAAGGTAGAATTTTTTTTTCTAAAACAATCAAAATGGTTGTGATGACAGGTTTGTGTATTCAGACTAATAATAGTAAGTGGTTTAATACCCATTCGGGTCAGAAAAATCAAGGCTTAAGCTGAATTCTTAAGTAATAAATTACATTTAAGTATGAGAACACAGGAAACAAGATGGATTGACACAGTGGCTGCAACAATGGGCTCAAGCATAACAAGGATTGGAAGGATGGCGCAGGACCAGGCAGTGTTTCGTTCTGTGGTACATAGGGTCACTATGAGTTGGAACCGACTTGATGGCACATAACAACAACATGAAAACCTTCAAGATGAAGATGAAATACCCTCCCTCCATCAGGACCTGACAGTCCCCAGGACAAAAAGATACTGGGAAAATGGGGTGGTTTCCTTCCTCACCAGACCTATTACGTCTTCGCTTGCACAGATGCAAGCAAGTGCCTATATTTTAGAGCATGATGTTTGTGCATGATGAATACAGCATCAGACCAATTATTCTGCACCTTTAGCTCCTAAAGGGTAATAGGATCACCCACAAATGTGTTGTCTTGGGCAATTTCCTACTGAATTCACTTTATAATGCCTGCACTAATGTAGGCAGCTTGTTACAGGGCATAATTAGACAGGCCGACCGTCAGCCCGAGGTCCACTTATTAACATGCTCAAAAGTAGCTTTCCTCTAATTAAAAAAGGAAGAGGCCAAATTGCAGTCATAAGTGCCCTACTCCCAACTAGAACTGGAAAGTTTTATGTTTGAGGTTTCTGCTGTGGTCTGTTAGATCCGGGGCCTTCTGGAGGGTGACAGAGAACTGCAGAGGGTGTTACAAGGCCTTTTTGATCAGTAAGTTCTCATGAGAAAACCCGGGCCAAGATCCAATTTAAAGTCACATGGACTAAACTTCTGTCCCTTTTTCTTCCCATGGCTCCTCAGCTGCAGCCAAACAGGTACCTACCATCAGCAGTAGCTGAACCTCCTCACTCCTGAGCCAAAGGTGACCAGGTCTTTTGTACGCGAGGCCTGGCTTTAATATGCAGCTGCAGAACCAGTACCCAGGTGGCCAGGGTGAGCCATGGGCACCTGTGGCCCACCAACCCTGCCTCTGCTGTGTCAAAGAATGGGGATTCTGCTTTGGTTCTCCTGCCCCCTCCCCAGAGGATTGGACCGCTTCCAAAATCCACAGTGGACAAATCTAATCAAGCCTATTACTTCCATTTGGATACTGAGCTTGGAGTTGTTCCCTGCCTTCCTGAGACCAAATATATTACAGTTTTCCCGAGCCAGGGTTCTGCCTAAGCCCAACTTCCTCCTCCTCCTCCTCCTATGAGTGATGACTGAGCTAGAAATTTCAAGCTAGAAGTAGCAACTTAGCAATAGCTACCTTTCCACTCGGCTCCTCTCTTTTCCCATGCTCCTGCTATTGGTCACACTCGGCTCCTCTCTTTTCCCATACTCCTGCTATTGGTCACTGCCTAGAGGAGAAGATCATGACGTGATGCAACACAAAAGTCACCTCCACGCAGGGAAGATCCCTACAACCAGGAGGCCAAAAGGAAGTCAGTTCTGTCCCGGGTCTGGGTCTGGCAATACCTCAAAGCTCAGCAGTTCAGCCTCAGCTAATGAGGGCACCAAGCTCATTCCAACTCATTCTTTCTCCTACCGATGGGCTAATCTCCATCCAGAAAATCCTCCTAGAATCCATGGCATAACTGTATACAACTATAGCAATGTATTAGCTCCTGAGGATCCTTTGAGAGGAATTTAATGATTTAAGATTCAGTTCTACCTTGTTGTTAGTTGCCGTCCAGTCAGTTCTGACTCATGGTGACCCCATGTTGCAGAGTAGAACTGCTCTATGGGGTTTTCAGGGCTGTGAACTTTCAATAGCAGATCACCATGCCTGTCTTCAGAGGTGCCTTTGGATGGGTTTGAACCACCAACCTTTTGGCTAGTAGTCAACTGCTTAACTGTCTGTACCACTCAGGGACTCCAACTCTGCCTCAGTCCTTTATGAAAACAATCCCTTCAATCCTCAAAACGTACCACCAAGAAAAACAACCCACCATCACCAAATGTAAATTTACAAGTTACCAACTGTCAAATTCGAGTGATCAGAAAAAAGAAACAACCCTCTAGGGTCCTAAATCTTAGTGTTCACCATCACTTCGGCATATACTGCAGTTGTTTGGGACAAAGATGATATTGCAAGCAAATTCTTACTGTAACTTTTCCTTTGCTTTCTTTTATTTATTTATTTATTTTTGTAGTAAGAATATATTACAGGGGAATTAAAAGTAAATTTACAGCAAAAAAAAAAATGATTGAGGGAATTGAAACACTCTCTTAGCATCGTATTTTGGAGTTCTCTAATCTATTCCTTTTTCGTGTTTGTTTATAGTTGGTTAATACTTCTTTATGGTTCTATGGTTGAGGTTTTTTTTTTTTCCTCCAACAATAAAAAAAAATATTTATGATTAAATCAATGAAAAAATCTGATTTATGGACTCTTTCAGTAGTCTGCCTCCTCCACTCTCCATGCTCCCTCTCTAGCTGTGGGGTCCATTAGTACACTGATTTACACAAGTTTCCACCACCACCACTCATGAAGACCCCATGTGTGTCAGAGTAGACCTGTGCTCTCTAAGGTTTGCAATGGTTGATTTCTCGGAATTAGATCACCAGGCCTTTCTTCCCAGGTGCCTCTAGGTGGCTAGAACCTACAACCTTTTCTTAGCAGCTGAGTCCATTAGCCATTCGCACCACCCAGGGACGCCTATACAAGTTTAAAATGTGGTTTTTCCACTTATTTGTAATACTCTTGCTAAACCAAGGAAGAGAGATTAGAAACTGATCTATAATCAAAAAAATTTGCATTTAAATGTACCTAACAATATCTGAGTTTTTCTTGTGTGACGTGTGACAAGCAAATAGAGAAAATTTTCTTCTCTTCCCTCACCCTCAACTCTTTTGGCGGCAGTAGCATCAGTTAGGACTCTTTTGTCTGCAGAAAATAACAACAAAAAAATTTCTCAATCTGAAATGAACAAAACAAAGAATTTTTGTCTCATGTAACCGGAATCTTCTTAAGCTTCAGCTATAGTTGCATCTGTGGTTGTGGTAGTTATTAGCTGCCGTGGAGTCAGCTTCCAACTCATGGTGACTCCGTGTGCTACAGAGCAGAGCTGCTCCGTCGGGTTTTCTTGGCTGTAATCTTTAGGGTAGCAGATTGCCAGGCCCTCCCTCTGCAGCACCACTGGGTGGTTCAAACCACCAACCTTGTATTTGGCAATTGAACACAAACTGCTTGCGCCACCCAGGTATCTTACAGTTAAATCTAGGAGCTCAAACACCACCTTTGGGGTCCAATCTATCTCCTCTCAGCTAAAGTTTCCTCTGGGTTGGCTTCATTCTTTGGAAACTCCTCCTGTCACGGAAGCAAAACGGAAGCCTAGAGCTACAGACTTTATATCCTTTCCAGCTGACAAGAGAACATACCTTTCTCTCCTCGGCCCCAGCAAAAATCCCAAGACATATCCCCGGGCTCTGCCTGGCTCCCATGCCCGTCCTTGAGAACACACTTACAGCTAAGGAGTGTGAGCTGTGACTGGCCAAACCTAATTCATACGCTGACCCCTGAATCTGAAGGCAAAGTCAAAGCCTCCACAAGTCAGAGGAAGCAGTAAAAAGTAGAGGAGGCAGGCTCTCCAGGGGAAATCAGGATGTCCTTTCCAAAAGGAGAATTCTGGAAGCTGCGGGGCAAAAAGAACAGATGCTCACCACAGACAGGTTTGCCAAGGAAAGAAAAATAGTAAAAAGAGACATATATGTTTAATGTGGTCATTTGTGATCTAACATTACACTGTTGGATCCAAGAAAGCTCAAATACAGAAGCAGCGTGCCTCTCCTTAACATATACCGTCAGGGAGTCTATTAACGCAGGCCTTTCGTCGTAAATAACACTGGGGTGGAGAGTTTACCCAAATGCTCATCCTCACGAAAATAAGTTTAATCACAATGTGATTTGCGCCTCATATATTACATGCTATGTGAAATGTGCTGAAATAATTAAGCCATTCTTAACTTCCTGCAGTACTGATTTCTAATAAAGCAGATACAACTTAAGACAAATCAGAGTCCCTGCTGAGCACAACTCTTAGCGTTTACTGTGAAGGCACACAGATGCACCTGGATATGAGTGTTTGTGTTTATTTCTATTATTTTTACTTTAAAATAAAATTGAAAATGTGTGTAGATTTTTAATTGTGTATCTATACATATAAAAACCTGTTGCCATCAAGTTGATTCCAACTCATAGTGACCTTACAGAACAGAGTAGAACTTCCCCACAGGGTTTGCAAAGCTGTAAATCTTTAGAGAAGCAGACTGCCACATCTTTCTCCCATGGAGTGGCTGGTGGATTTGAAGCACTCAACACAACTAGATTGAGGGACATGGTGGCTGGAACGATGGGCTCAAACATGAGGACTATTGTGAAGACGGTGCAGGACCAGGCAACATTTCATTCTGTTGTACACAGGGTCGCTATGAGTCGGAACCCACTGGACAGCACCTAGCAACAACAACAACCAGGCATGTATAAATATGCACACATTTACTAACTTCTTCTAAAATATGAAAGGAAAAATGTCATTCATCAAGGTGTTACTGGAAAAAAGAGTCACACAGAAACTCTTCAATTAAAAACTAAAAAAAAAAAACCCTCACTCTTGACCCACCCAAACATGCTATGTTTACCGGCGTTTCCATGTATCTGCATGGGCTCTTCAGCCCACCTGGCCTGCTCTCTTCTTTATGCTCCATTTAGCAAAGTTTTATGTGTCCCTTCATGAGCCTCTAACCACTCTGGAGCCCACGGGACTCATGCCCGCGCTGGTCAGTCCTGAGTAGATGCTTGACCTCGCGTAACATTAGTTTTATCACACTCGATGTTATGAGTTTCTTGGAGGCAGGAAAAACGATGTACCCTCCTCTGTACCCCTATAGGTTAGCTGTGTGTGTCCTCTCTCTGCGTGAGAAAGGAGGGAACATTTTGCTCCCTCCTACATTTTTAACATAGTGTTTTAAGTAATTTTTTCCAGGAACCCAATTTATTCGTTTATCATGTGAACATGTATTGAGTATCAGCTAAGTGACTAAGTCCCAGGTACTGTGGTAGAAAACTGCCATGTCAAAACTCAATGTTAAGTGGGTAAAATAAAAACTACTTGTTTAAAATGGACGAGCCACTGTCATTTGTTTTTCATCATAAAACTCAGAGCAAGGCCATAGTACTAGACAAATTTATATGTGTTTGTGTGGGTGGAGGGAAGTAGGAGGCAAGAGGCAGCTTGTTTTATTTTCTACAATATATAATACCACGCATTTCCATAGCTGTATGTTAGTTGCCAGGTCTTGAGAGATGAAACAAAACATCTTTCTGCTAAACTCTAATACTCAAGGGGTTGACAAGCCCTCCTCTCTGGTTCAAGAAATGTGGAGACTTCCATTAATGACCAGAATCTTTTTATTCAACTTCCTGATGATTTATTTTATTCCAAGATGATGTGGTTGCTGTGACACAGTAGAGACAGGGCAATCACACCAGCCTCAAAGGCAAAGTGCTCCCTAGGTTTCCAGGATGGCCAAGGACCAGAAATTTATCCAGGGATAAGGCCCTATCTAATGTGTGTGAATTTTGTTCCATTCATTCTAGTATTCATTCAACAAACACTAACCAAGCATCTACTATGGACCAGGCCTTGTAGGAGGCATCGATTTATGTGTTAAATTAGAGTCATATACCGTACTGGGGAAGAGAGGAATCCCTGGCGCAGATGGTTAATGTGGTAGGCTGCCAACTGGAAGACTAGAGGTTTGAGAACACCCAAAGGCGCATCAGAAAAACAGCCTGGCAATCTACTTTCAAAAAATCAGCCATTGAAACCCTATGGAGCACAGTTCTACTCTGACATACACGGGGTCTCTATGAGTTGGAATCAACTCAACTTGATGAAAAAACATCTTCCGATGCCTGAAGGAAAGCTGAGGGTCCCAAGACCTCCATGAAGCCCTACACAATACGCCAGTCAGAATAGCGTTTTTCCCTATATTTGTAACATTTATAATTTGCTCCATTCTTTCCCCACTAATCCTGAGCTGCCTTATGATACATCCTGTGTACTATGGGGAACTAAAAATGCTAGCATGGGTGACCCATAGATTTTCTCAGAAACCAGGGCTGAACGAGAAGAATTTGCAAAGGTATGCATTTATACCTTTACTTGTACCCTCAGAATAAATCAGTCAACTCCCTTAAGTCAGCTCTAGAAACACTGGTTGATAATGACTTCAGGAGACTCTACCTGGTCTTAAAGCTTATAGTCTAGTGAGGAGAAAGACACACAATTAGATACTTCCAATATGATGTAAAAAGCGGTAGATACAGGGGCCCACAGGTTTTCTGGGAACACAGAGAAGGAGCATCTAGGCCAGTCAGGAAGTCTCGGTAAGACCTTTTCTAAAAAATAAACTCTGAGCTCAATGGTCAAGAAATTAGCTAGGTAAAGAATTGACAAATTTTACTCACAAAATATTCTAGAGCCGTCTGTAACACTATTCACTATTATGTGTGATCAGACCACCTACGAGGTTACAAGAAGATACATTTTTGTACTTCAGAAATTAGAAATCCCTTGATCTAATTCTACCAAAGTACTTACCTTCTTACTGGGTAAAATTCCACTTAATAACAAGGTGTTAAACAGAGGTGTTGGATTGAAGACTAGGACTGGGGCTAGGGTGAGGCCAGTGCTCAACCTGAAGGTGAGCACTTCCTTAAACTCTGCACCCCAGACACTTCATTCACCTCTCCTAGTCCTGGTCCTGTCTAAGAGCATAAGAAAAGACACAAAGAGTGAAATGAAATCTATTTGTTTTTCTCCATGTTTTTTTTTTTTTTTTCTCCTTGATCTCATTTGAGGCAGAATCCTTCCCTCAGTAGTTCAATAGAGCAAAAAGTCTTATCTCTACCAGAGAAGAACACTCAAAATAAAACTCTGACACACATCAGCCCCTGCATGTATGGGCCCTGTCAGTACTCTGAAGGGGAGCATCTGATTTGGGTTTAATTCTTCCAGGTACCAAAAAAGTATGACCTTAAGTAATTTTCCCAAAGGCTCTTTCTCATCTAAGGTAAAAATCACTCACATTCATAAACCATTTCCTCACCCTCTGCTATAATTATCTCTGGGCCTGTCTGGAAGGAGCTGGCTGCTGTGGACACATGTGAACAGTCTAGAAGTTTATACTTTGTGTACCAGATGGCTGTCCAGAGGATTCTGACATCTCCTGACTCTGACATGACTACAGATCCCAAACCCCAAAGAGAAAGACTTCAGTCTCTTTCAAAACCTTTCTTGCTGTTCTTGTTATTTGCTGTCGGGTTGGCTCAGACTCATGGGACCCCACGTACAACACAACGATACATGTTGCCTGGTCCTCTACCATCTTCCCAATCATTGGTATACACAAGTGCATCATTATAACCATTGTGTATTTTGAGTGCCTTCCACCCTACAGAAACCCTGGTGCTGTAGTGGGTAAGTGCTATGTCTGCTAACCAAAAGGTCGGCAGTTCAAATCCATCAGGCACTCCTTGGAAACTCTATGGGGCAGTTCTACTCTGTCCCATAGGGTCGCTATGAGTCAGAATTGACTCAACGGCAATGGGTTTGGTTTGGTTTTTGGTTCCAAACTACGGGGCTGATCTTCCAGCACTATATCAGACAATGTTTTGTTCTGAACCATGGGGTTTGCATTGGCTGATTTCTTAAGTTGATTGTCAGCCTTTCTTCCTAGTCTGTCTTAGTCTGGAAGCTCCAGTGAAACCTGTCTATCTGCTGGTATTTGAAATACCCATGGCATAGCGTCCAGCATCATAGCAACACACAAGTCACCACAGTATGACAAACTGATAGACAAGTGGTGGTCAAAGTCTTTAAAAATAGTTATAAATTAGTTTCAAGGGATGGGCTTAGGGATAAAGCCAGTAAAAATTCACTTGATATCTTGTATCTTGCTTAACTGTAAATGCTTCAATCAACCAAGCACACTATAATTTCTTTGTAACACCTGGAGCCTTAATTGGAACTACTTCCACATCTCTTAGCAATTGGGTGCACAGGTAGCAGAGAGAGGCTTGTCCTCAGGTATATTTAGAAAAAGTAATTACGCTCTTCCTCCCTACCTCGCTTTTTGTGGAAGAGAATCCTGGTTCTTCTAAAACATAGACCCTATCCACCATTCCACCCTTTTATACAATCAGACTAGACATTCTTTGAGAACAAATTTTGTTATTCTTCTTCTTCTGCCCCATTGGATCTTAAACAGTGCTTTGTATATATTAGGTGGTCAAATGTTTTTAACATTCAAAATCCTTCAGTGGTTCCACAGGGATAGGGACAGACCTGTCTTATTGACCACTTAACCCACAGCACCAAGAACAGTGTCTGGTGCTTAACTAATGCTTGATAAATACTTGTTGAATAAATACAAGAACATATAAATGAGTTAATGGGTACACCATTGCCTATGGCATAAAATCCAATAACCTAGTATTTAAGCCCTAGCGAAGCTTTAATATTAATGGGCCTCATTTCATTTTTTTACTCCAATCTATTCTTTCAAATGAGCCTACTATCTTTAAAGGCTCCAGTCACAATCTAGATCCTCCATAAGCCTTCACAATGCCTCAGTCAGAGGAAGCTTCTTTACCTCATGTTGTCGTTGTTGGGTGCCAGCAAGTCAGTTCCAAATCACAGGGACTCTTTTAACAACAGAATGAAATGCTGCCTGATCCTGTGCCATTCTCACGATCATTGCTATGTTTGAACGCATTGTTGCAACCACTGTGTCAATCGATCTCCTCTAGGGTTGTCATGAATTGAATTGTGTCCTCCAAAAATATGTGTATCTACTCGGTTAGGCCATGATTCCAGGTATTGTGTGGCTGTCCACCATTTTACCATCTGATGTGATTTTCCCATGTGTTGTAAATGCTACCTTTATGATGTTAAAGAGATGGGGTTAATGGCAGTTACGTTAATGAAGCAGGAGTCAATCTACAAGATTAGATTGTGTTTTAAACCAATCTCTTTTGAGATATAAAAGAGAGAAGTGATCAGAGAGACATGGGGACCTCACGCCACCAAGAAAGCAGCACCAGGAGCAGAGCGCGTCCTTTGGATCTGGGGTCCCTGACCCTGTGATGCTCCTACACATTGATGACAAGGACCTTCCTCTAAAACCAACAGAGAGAGAAAGCCTTCCCTTAGAGCTGGTGCTCTGAATTTGGACTTCTAGCCTCCCAGACTCTGAGAGAAAAAATTTCTCTTTGTTAAAGCCATCCACTTGTGGTATTTGTGTTATAGCAGCATTAGATGACTGAGACAAGGGTCTTCCTCTTTTTCACTGACCCTCTACTTTACCAAGCATGATATTCTTCTCCAGGGACTGGTCTCTCCTGATAACATGTCCACAGTACATGAGATGAAGTCTTGCCATCCTCACTTCCAAGGAGCATTTTGGCTGTACTTCTTCCAAGACAGACTTGTTTGCTCTTCTGGCAGTCCATGGTATATTCAGTATTCTTCACCAACACCATAATTCAAATGCATCAATTCTTCTTCAGTCTTCCTTATTCATTGTCCAGCTTTCACATGCATATGAGAAAAAAACTAATAAAGGGGTTACTTGCATTTTTACTTTTTGTTAGCCCATATGTACGACATTTAGTACGTACCCACTCATTTCGCCTTTAATCACAAGCTTCCTTATGATACCTCTTCCCTTGCCATTGTGCATAACTACTAATCTGTTATTAAAGTACGATCTTGAGTATATCCCACCTGAATTTAGAGACCATCTCAAGAATAGATTTGATGCACTGAACGCTGATGACGGAAGACGACTTGTGGAATGATATCAAAGACATCATCCATGAAGAAAGCAAGAGGTCATTAAAAAGATAAGAAAGACCAAAATTGATGTCAGAGGAAACTCTGAAACTTGCTCTTGAATGTCAAGTAGCTAAAGCAAAAGGAAGAAATGATGCAGTAAAAGAACTGAACAGAAGATTTCAATGGGCAGCTTGAGAAGACGAAGTATTATAATGGCATGTGCAGAGAGCTGAAGATAGAATAACAAAAGGGAAGAACACACTCAGCATTTCTCGAGCTGAAAGAACTGAAGAAAAAAGTCAAGCCTTGAGTTGTAACAATGAGGGATTTCATGGGGAAAATACTAAACAATGCAGGAGGCATCAAAAGAAAATGGTAGGAATACACACAGTCATTATACCAAAAAGAATCAGCCAACGTTCAACCATTTCAAGAGGTAGCGTATGATCAGGAACCGATCGTACTGAAGGAAGAAGTCCAAGCTGCACTGAAGGCATTGGCAAAAAACAAGCCTCCAGGAATTGACGGAATATCAATTGAGATGTTTCAACAAGTGGCTGCAGTACTGGAAGCTCTCACTCGTCTATGCCAAGAAATTTGGAAGACAGCTACCTGGCCAACAGACTGGAAGAGATCCATATTTATGCCTATCCCAAGAAAGGTGATCCAGCCAAATGCAGAAATTATCGAACAATATCATTAATATCACACACAAGCAAAATTTTGCTGAAGATCATTCAAAAGCAGCTGCAGCCATATATCAACAGGGAACTGCCAGAAATCCAGGCCAAATTCAGAAGAGGACATGGAACCAGGGATATCATTACTGATGTCAGATGGATCCTGGCTGAAAGCAGAGAATACCAGAAGGATATTTACCTGTGTTTTATTGACTATGCTAAGGTATTTGACTGTGTGGATTATAACAAATTATGGATAATATTACAAAGAATGGGAATTTCAGAACACTTAATTGTGCTCATGAGGAACATGTACATAGATCAAGAGGCAGTCGTTTCAACAGAACAGAGGGATACTACATGGTTTAAAGTCAGGAATGGTGTGCATCAGGGTGTATCCTTTCATCATATCTATTCAATCTGTATGCTGAGAAATAATCCAAGAAGATGGACTATATGAAGAAGAACAGGGCATCAGGATTGCAGGAAGACTCATTAACAATCTGCATTATGCAGATGACACAACCTTTCTTGCTGAAAGTGAAGAGAACTTGAAGGACTTAATGATGAACCTCAAAGACCACAGCTTTCAGTATGGATTATACCTCAACATAAATAAAACAAAAATCCTCACACTGGACCAATAAGCAACATCATGATAAACGGAGAAAAGACTGAAGTTGTCAAGGATTTCATTTTACTTGGATCCACAATCAACACCCACAGAAGCGGCAGTCAAGAAATCAAAACACGCATTGCATTTGGCAAATTTGGCAAATGTGCTGCAAAAGACATCTTTAAAGTGTTGAAAAGCAAATATGTCACCACGAAGACTAAGATGCGTCTGATCCAAGTCGTGGTGCTTTCAATCAAATCATATGCATGCAAAAGCTAGACGATGAATCAATGAATAAGGAGGATCAAAGAAGAATTGATGCCTTTCAATTGTGATGTTGGCGAAGAATATTGAATATACCATGGACTGCCAAAAGAACAAACAAATCTGTCTTGAAAGAAGTACAACCAGAATGCTCCTTAGAAGCAAGGATGGCGAGACTGCATCTTACATACTTTAGACATGTTGTCAGGAGGGATCAGTCCCTGGAGAAGGACATCATGCTTGGTAAAGTACAGGGTCAGTGAAGAAGAAGAAGAGCCTCAATGAGATGGATTGACTCAGTAGCTACAACAACGCACTCAAGCATAACAATGTGAGCATGGCACAGGACCGGGGAGTATTTCATCCTGTAGTACACAGGGTTGCTGTGAGTAGGAACTGACTCAACGGCACCTGATAACAACAACGTTAATGTTCTCTATACTCAGACCTCTCCAGAGCTCTGCGAGGATGGGCAAATTGTTTTCTACCACACTTCTCATACAAAGCAAAAAATTAAAAAAAAAAAACAAAAAACTTGCCATTGAGTTGATTCCAACTCATGGCAACCTCATGTGTGTCAGAGTAGAACTTTGTTCTGTAGCATTTTCAATGGCTGATTTTTCGGACAGAAATCACCAGGGCGTTTTCTTCAGAGGCACCGCCGGGTAAACTCAAACCTCCAATCTTTCAGTTAGCACATTAACAACTTGCACAACCCTGGGGTTCCTATGAAAAGAGGAGCTTGAGAATAATTCACTGGTATATGTCCTGACATTTAAAAAGTAAACAGTGGAGAGGCACAACCCTGCATGACTAAGGAAATGTCAGCAAATGGGAACAACAGTGTCTTTCTCTAGTCCTGTCCCCAGTTCTCTGGCTGTTGACTGTTCTTTTCCCTCCACCTCCACATACACACATAGCATTCTATAGGCACTAATGCCCCATAGACCAATTCCTTTTTAGTCAAAGAAAACGTTGAGATAGTATTTTTTCATACTCAGATGTAAGTGTATAATAAAAGCATAGATATTCATCTTCCCAAATATATTCCCTTTTGCTCATTCTGTTTTATACTATTTTATTTGAATAAATAATACTTTCATGTTATTTATAAGCCAAAGCAATACAAAAATGTACATAATGTAAAGTCTAGCTCTATCATGGATTGAATTGTGTTCCCCAAAAATCTGTGTCAACTTGGTTAGGCCATGATTCCCAGCATTGTGTGGTTGTCCTCCAATTTGTGACCTAATATAGCTATTCTATGTGTTGTAAATCTAAATCTCTGCCTATCATTAAGGAGGCAGGATTAGGTCATGTTAAAGAGGATTAGGTTACGTTATGTTAATGAGGCAGGAGTAAGGTGGAATGCAACACTCTCAGATCACAGCACTGATCAGATGAAAGAGGAGTTTCCCTGGGGTGTGGCCTGTATCTCCTTTTATCTTACAAGAGATAAAAGGAAAGGGAAGCAAGTAGAGAGAGAGGGACCTTCTACCAGAAAGAAAGAAGAGCTGGGTGTGGAGCGCATCCTTGGTCCCTGCGCTGACAATCTCCTACACCTGGGGAAAGACTGATTACAAGACTCGTGGAGATTTCCAAGGAATGCCAGGCCCACAGATGCTGAAAGGAGACAAGGACCTTCCCCCTAAGCTGTGAGCCAACAGAAGGAGAAAGCCTGCCCCTGGAGCTGGTTCCCTGATTTGGGCTTCTAGCCACCTAAACTGTTAGAGAACAAATTTCTGTTTGTTAAAGCCATCCACTTGTGGTCTTTCTGTGATAACAGCACTGGATTAGCTTGGACAGGTTCCCACCCATCCCCCCTTGTAACAAAAAGTAAAAAAACAAGTAACCTCTTTTAATTTTTTAGCAGCCTTGAAAGTTTCTTTATGAAGCTATAAATATAAATATATATCCCAAATTATCCACAATTTATACACAAAAGTTATGTCTTAATGTCTTAGTTATCTAGTGTTGCTGTAACAGAAATACCACAAGTGGGTGGCTTTAACAAACAAATTGATTTTGCCACAGCTTAGGAGGCTAGAAGTCTGAATTCAGAGTGCCAGTCCCAGGGGAAAGCTTTCTCTCTCTGTCAGCACTGGCAGAAGGTCCGTATGGATCAGGACAGCCTCTTCTCAGCCGCGTCTGCAGGCAGGCTTCTCTCTGGCCCTCAACCCCTCAGCCCCTTGGCCCAGCCTCTGCCCTGCTCAGAAAGTGTTACAAAGCTCTTTAGCTCTGTGGATAAATGCCCAGAGGCACTCCACTCCACCAGGAAGCCCCCTGCTCAAAGGCATTCAGCTTTCTCTCTCATTTCGTGGGCTGACTCCTGCACCATCTGATGTCAGCCTTCTGCTGCCACCTTTTCTCTGCCATTGCTTCTCGTCACCTTGTGCCATCTTCAGTGTTACAGCCCTCTTTCTATGTTTCCTGGTTTTAGGAGGTTCTCAGTGCAGGAACCCCAGGTCCAAAGGATGGGCTCCACTCCCATCTCTTCTTCTTGGTTGTATTGAGGTCCCTATCTCCGCTTGCCTTTCTCTCCTTTTATCTCTTGTAAAATGAAAGGTGTGACTCAAGTAAGGGAATGACTTGAATAAGGGTGGTAATGGTGGTGACTGGGGTGAGGGTGGTGACTTGGGTCACACCCTCTAGTAAGGCGGTGACTCAAGATACATCCCACTCTAATCCTGCTTCATTAACATAATGGACAACTGACTCCCAAATGGAACTATAACCACAAGCACAGAGGCTAGGATTTACAACACATCACAAAATGGAGACTAATTACATCAGATCACAAAATGGAGGACAACCACACAATACTGAGAATCATGGCCTAGCTAAGTTGACACATATTTTGGGGGGACACAATTCAATTCATAGCAAGGTAGCATAATATGCAAGCTGTTATGGGTATTACTCTGCTTTTACTTAACAATGGAGACCTACCCACTTCAGCGCACTGAAAGCCTCTTCATTCCACTGGTTGTACATACCAGAATACATTAATCATTTCCTCACTGATACACATTTGATTTGTTTCCAATCTTTTGCTATAAATATATAAACATTACTGAAAAATATTATATATAGATCATTTTGCTTATATTCAGGGACATCTGTAGGATATATTTCCAGAGCTAGGATTCCTGTTTAAACAGTAAATGTATTTGTAAATTTTGTAAGTATTTAGAAATTTCCCTCCATAGGGTTGTACCAATCTGCACTCTGACCAGCCTGTTTAAACATAGCCTTACCAACTGAGCGTGCTGTCAAATTTTTGAAATTTTACCAATACAAAAGGTTTTTTAAAAGTACACTGTTGTAGTTTCTCTTATTATGAGTGAAGCTAAGTAATTTTTTATGCATTTAAGAGCTACTGTATTTCCTCTCAAGATACTTGTCTATTCTTTTCCCATTTAAAAACTTGTGATTATTGGTCTTTTTCTTTTTTGAAGACTTTATCCCTTAGCAATATAGGGCACAAATATTTTTCCTACTTTTGCTTTCCTCATTGTATTACTTGCAGTCCAGGTTTTTCTATTTTATGTCAATGAAACTACTGATGTTTTCTTATACAGTTTATTGATTCTGAGGCATCGTCAAAAGGGCCTTTCCTATTACAAAGTTATAAAAGATTTGGCTTGTTTCTTCTAGTATTGTGTTTTGATTTTTTATGTTTACTTGTTGATTCATTTGTTGTTTCCATTGGTATATGGTATAAAGTATGGATCAACTTTATTTTTTTCCCATATGGCTGCCCAGTTGTTTCAACTATTTTTCTAAAAATTTTATTTTTTTTATTAACACCACCAACAACAAATTTCTATAAGTGGTGCCCATTTCTAAATTTTCTATTACATTTAATTGTTCTGTTCTATCTGTTCATATACCAGTGCAAAACTATCTAAATTACTGAGATTTTAAGAGATGATTTCATACTTAGGAAGGCTTGTTTCCTCAACTGATCTTTTTTGAGGTTTCCCTAGCCATTATTGTTTGCTTCTTTATTTTTTCATATGGAACTTTCTCCAGTTCCAAACAGCAACAACAACTCTTTGGGAGAGTTGACTTCTTTAAGATGTTAAATTTTCCTACCCATAAACATAGTATATTTTATTTTTCCATTGGTTCAAGTATTTTTTGTGTGTGCCATTGGGTAGCATTTTAAATTTTTCTTATAGATTTTGCACCTTTCTTCTTAGGTTTAATTTTAGATATTTTATATTTTTTGTTGCAGTTTTCTTCTATTATTTTATAATTAGCACTTTGTATACATGCACTGCGTCTGTTTTTTTATACATGATGATATTAATTTCCACACTTTAATTCTGTACCCCAATACCTTAAGTAATTACTTTATTATTAGGGGTAGTTATTCACTTAATTTTCTTGGATTTTTTCAGTGATACAATCATATCATAATAAATAGTGATTGTTTTACTACTTCCTTTCAAGATTTTATCCTCTAATTTCTTTTTCTTATCTAATTGCATTGGTTGATACCTACAGTAAAATATTATAGGGTAATGGTAGTTATGGGTATCCTGTCATGTCCCTGACTTTAATGATAATGTCTATAGTGGTCTTTCATTAATAAGCATGATGCTGGCTTGTGTCTGTGTGTGTGTGTGTGTATGCGTGTACAAAGAGAGAGAGATTTCTTAAGCTGAAGGAATAAAGTTTTGATACTGAACTTTTCCTTACCGGTATACAGACCCAAGAGGTGCACAGGTAACACCATGTATATTTTGCCAACCCAAGTCCTCCAGCAGGTAAAAACTACTGAGTACCCACTGAAAAGAATCACAGGACATAAATATGAAGAATCATTTTGTAAAATTAACCATCAGCCACACTTAACTACCTTCAGGTCACAGGATCTATGAAAACAAGTTATGCTTAAGTTAAAATGCAAAAAGCCACTTGATAGTAACTGTTGAAGATTTAGCCACACAGTTTAGCTGTTCCCAGATTTTACGTAACCAACCCAGATTAGTGGGGGTCCATCGAAAAGAATCAGAGCATGCCTGGAACCAACATTCACAAATCCACATTAGTCCCCATTCAGGAGTTAGATATAGCTTTCTCAAAGCATCTACCTCTTGCCTCATAAACCTGTAATATACATTCAATCAGCAAATACTTATTGAGTGTTTACCATGTGGCAAGCATAGTTTTAAGTACTGGGGATACATCAGTGATGATAACAGACAAAAGTAACTGCTGTCATGGAACTTACATTCCTATCATATATGGCAAGACCCAACATAAAAAATCAGGTTTCTTTTCTTTAACTATACCACTGTCTTCTATTGAGCAACTAAACCCCTGGGATCCTAGCCCCTGGTCAACTCATCTTTCAGTTAGAGAGATCTCCTGAATTCATACAGCTTGATTATTTTTCCTTAAGTCATCACCTTTGTCTTCTCATAATTGAAGCTTACCTTATTGATATTCAGTCTATTTTCACATCTTGCCATGGTCATTTTAAATGTTAATACAGTTCACTAGGATTTGGGTCAAATCACCCAACCTGCTACCCCTAGGAGATTAAACAAGAAGGCTCTCTACTTCCATCTTCTAAGCACTAATACAATTCAATGCAGTGCTATAAGTATTTATGAACACCCACTTAATCCATTTCAGTTCAAGGACAAGCCCCCACGGAAAGCAGTTAATATGGCTTCTCTCTCCTCTGGCAAGCTCTCCTGAATTCATGGTTTCCCTTCCTCAGTCCAAGTCTTGATTCAGTGTAAACCACTAGTTCTCATCTAATTATGATTATACACAAATGTTATTTCATTGTTAGCTGCTGTCGAGTTGGCCCGACTCACGGTGACCCTATGCATAGCAGAATGAAATGCTGCCTTGTCCTGTGCCATCCCCAGGCATGTCGCACAGTTGTGATCCACAGGGTTTTCATTGGCTGATTTTTGAAAGTAGATCACCAGGCCTTTCTTCCTAGTCTGTCTGAGTTTGGAAGCTCTGCTGAAACCTGTCAGCATCACAGCAACATGCAAGCCTCCACCGACAGACAAATGGTAGCTGTGTACGAGGTGCACTGGCCAGGAATCAAACCCAGCTCTCCAGCATGGAAGACAAGATTCTACCAGTGAACCACCACTGCCCCCTAAACACCATTAGCTTCCTCAAATGCCTCTGCAGTCTAGGCAAGTAATCAGCGAGAAGGCAGAGAACGCATGTCTTGTCTAAGACGGGGGAGGGGAGATGAGGGGGCAGAAGGCATAGCTATCAGTTGATGCTCAGCTTCAGCCAGTTGTTGGAGCATAGGTATGTAGGCTCAAAGTTGGCACAGCATCTGATATTTTAAGGGTCAGGAACGTTTATGTAAAACCTTCAGATTTGTAAATGTGGACACCTAATTCAACTTTATTTCAACACTGAAATCTTATCTGTAAGCCAAATTTTCTAATTTTTAACTCTCTTCTAAATCATAGTTCCTAGCGCTTTGCTGAATGCCATGCTAAGATCAGTCTGTACCACCTGGGGTGTCATCCTATGTTCTACTATGCATAGGATTCTATCACGGAGAAAATAAAATACATCTCCTAGAATGTATTCCTCCCAAAGTCATGCCAACCAATGCCTTGTGATCTTATAGGTTATTTCTGTTGAGAACGGTTTAAGTTGGAATGCGGTGGTGGCGGAGAATATTCTAAAGTGCCCACCTAAGCACCAGGGGGTCTAGAGTTATACTGCTGTTGTTTATACTTCTCCCCTTTGGTTCTTCAGAATCAGAATGATGTTTCAGCCCTCTGCCATCTTACATCTCCCTTACGAGTCAACAAGCGGGGTCTCCTACCACCTTCCTCCTCTGAGGACAGTGGTTTGAAAACTTGGTTGCACACTGGAATCCCCAGGACACCTTTAGAAAACACTGCTGCCTCAGTCCTGACCCTCTCTCCACCAACACCAAAGGTTCTGATGTGGCTTGGGCACCAGTGGGAGTTTTCAATGCTCCCCTGGTGATTTTAATGTGCCACCACTGTCCCAGAATGTCTTCATCACCTTTCCCTTGGACCAGTGTTCCTCAAAGTGTTGTCCCAGCTTACCTGTATCAGGACCACTACATAAGCTCAAGAGAATGCAGATTTTTGAGCACTCTCCAAGACCAGAATCACAGATGGTGCAAGGCACCTGGTGAATCTACATTTGGAATAATCATGCAGGACGTCCTTGCAATATGTGGCAGAGCTAGACATGGGATGGGGTCCAAGTGCTGTCTTCAATGCTGAGGTAATGAGGAAATCCAGGTTCCTTCACAGATCACACCCTGAGGCTGAAATACAAGACGTCCAAAGCCCAGGCTGGGAAGCTTAGAGGAGACTCCTGAGGCAACATCTTGGAATCAGCTGGAGAGCAACTGATCTGGGTTGTTTTTTCTTTTGTTGTTGTATGTTTGTTTTTGGTATATGTATTTCCAAAATTATCCTATCTTCTCTTTTTAAGGTCATTTTATTTGCCAGTTTTTGATCATTGGATACCTCACCACTCGTAAATAATCTCTAAACTGTGTGTGGTCTTTCCACTACGGAAAGGGTGCCTTTGTTTCTCCTTGAATTTATTCATTTGTTTCTTTATTCTGGGTGCTGGGGATTTAGGAATGCACAAATCAGACAAATATCCCTTTTCTCACGAAACTTATATTCTAATGGGTGTGGAAGGGGAGATAATAAACAAGTAAAAAACACAATACCTTAACAGTACTATGGAGAAATGAAACAGAGAGACTGGATAGAGAGTATTGGGGTGGGGTAGGGTTTGGTTTTAAATAGACTATCTGGGAGGGCCTTACTGAGAAGACAGGATTTAAATACATATCTGAGGCAAGTGAAGGAGCAATGTAGGGAGAGAGCATTGTCAGGGAGAGGGAATAGAATGTGCAAAGGCCCTGAGGCATGCAGAAAGAAGAGTGGGGCTGAAAAGGAGTGGGCAAGAGAAAGAGTAGCAGAAGGTGAAGTCAGGCAAGCACAGCTCTAAGGTGGGAAGAAAACCCAGGAGTGTGTGGTACCCTGGAAGGAAAAGGAAGACAATGCTTTAAGGATCGGGCAAGCCCAGTTGGGACAAGCACTGAGGTAGGTCCCACAAGTTAACTTTGGTGACCAACAAATCCCAAGATCGGCAAGCAATGTGGCAGACTGCTGGCTCAAGTCCTAAAAACCACAGGTCAGGTGATGACAAGCCAGATGTGGGTCCAAAGTGAGCAAAAGTCAGTGAGTTTTGCCAGAACACCAATATATATATACATATTGGATGTAGGCCACACCCCTGAGGAAACCCCCCTTACAACTTATTGGCCGATCACATCAGATCACATCATGGAGGTGATTATATCACAAAATGGAGGATAACTACATCATTACATAACTGCCAAAGTACATCATTACATAACTGCCAAACCACAGAGAATCATGGCACAGCCAAGTTGATATACACAACCTTACCATCACACCATCTAAGGAGTTTCGTTATAGATGAAAACCAGTAGTCTTGAGTCAACTCCAACTCAGGGCAGCCTCTTTTGTGTCGGGGTAGAACTGTGCTCCACAGGGTTTTCAATGGCTGATTTTTCAGAAGTAGATCAACAGGCCTTTCTTCTGAGGCATCTCTAGGTGGGTTCGAACTACCAACATTTCAGTTAGTAGTTGAGTGCCACCCCGGGGCTCTGTTGTAAATGAAAGGGGTTAGGGAAAGGCTGGAGTACAAGCTCCTTAAGAGAGGTCGGGGTTTGTACTCCCATTTTCTCATGAGCAGTACATTAGTGCCTCAAGGGGTATGTCTGCAGGCAGCGAGCCGGGATTTGGATCTGAGAAATGATTTTTTTCTCCTCTCTCTTTATTGAGCACATTCTTCTGTAGGGCTATCAAACCCATTGCCTTGGCCTCATTAGCACAGTGTTCTAACTAACTAAACACACTGTCCCAGACAAGATAATTGGTTATGGTGCTAGAGAGATACTGGCCAATTCTTTAAGCATCTTAGACTGTCACTCCTTGGGGGCTGCAGAGCTAGAGCAGCCAATTCGTTAAAGTAATCTTTAGATAGATCCTTCCCACGTCTGCGTGGCTTCCTGCCCTCTCAGTCCAGGTGCTGCCTGCTGCAGTGGGGAGGGCACGCTGCCCTTTCAGGGATGGCAAGGATTAAGAACTCAAGAGTCAACCTACTAAAAAGTGTGTGCTTTCTCAGGGCTATCTGGTAAGTTTTCCTTCCCCATCTGATGAAAGGGAAAGATTTTTTTTTTATTCTTTTTTTGTACACAATGTATTAAAAGAACACACAGTGAAATCCCACTACACAACTTCTCAGCTTTATACATATTTAGATAAGTCAAAGTACAAAATATATCCTCTGAAATATGATTTCCAGGTAGAAAAACAGCAGGTATCTTGTGCCATTGTTCACCTTCTGAACCAGATTGTAAACTCTGTGAGGGGAGGGTCCTGCCTTTTACCTCATTGTAGGCCAGCCCTAAGACAGTTTTATTCATTTATTCAGCCATTTATTTGTTCATTTAACAAAAATGTATGGAGTGTATTGCTATGATGCTGAATGGGTTTCAGTGGAATTTCCAGACTAAGATGGACTTGGAAGAAAGACTTGGGGATTCACTTCCAAAAATCAGCCATGAAACTTTGTTCCAATCTGCAACCAATCATAGGGAAAGTACAGGACCAGATGGTATTTTGTTCCATTGTGCATTGGGTCACCATGACTGGGGCCCACATGACAGCAGCTGATAACAACAATACTGACCATCTACCCTGTGCTCAGCACTGCTCTAGGTGTTAGGAAACAAACAGAACATGGAAACTAAGACCTTGCCGCCATGAGACTGCGGAGCCCTGGTGGTGAAGTGTTTAAGTGCTATGGCTGCTAACCAAAAGGCTGGCAGTTCAAATCCATCAGCTGTTCCTTGGAAACCCTATGGTACAGTTCTACTCTGCCCTATATTGTCACTGTGAGTCAAAATTGACTCAATGGCAATGGGTTTGGCTTTTTTGGGTTTTGTCATAAGACGCACATCCTAGTGGAGGAGACAGACAAATCAATACGTAAATAAACCCATAAATAGCTTCACTTAGTAATGCGTGTGGTCACCAGAGGAGGGACCAACTGAGCAGACCTGACTGATAGGAAGGAACAAGCCAAGAAAAGCTCTGGAGTATGAGTGTCTGGTAGAAGGAGCAGTAAGGCTAAAGGCCCTGGGTGGGAATAAACCTGTATATTTGAGAGTCAGCTAGCAGTGGGAGTAGAAAATGAGAACGGTGGGAACAGGTGAAGTCGAAGAGGTAGGCAGGGGTGCTGGGCGTTGAAGCTCCCACAGGAGTCTGAGTTTTAACCCTGACTAACGGGAAGCCAGTGGAAATTTAAAAGTGCAATGATATGATCTGATTTGCATGTCTGAAAGCATTCTCTGGCTGCTGGGTGGGGAATAGGCTGGAGAGGGGCAAGAGTATAAGCAGGGATACAAGTCTGGGGCTGCTGAATTTGTCCAGGGAAGAGATGAAGGTCATTAAGGTTGAGAAGTTAAGTGACAAAGAGAATGAAAAGTAATCAGAGTCAGAATCATTTAAAAGGTTGAGCCGAAAGCACTTGCCGATAGGCTGAACGTGGAGTGTGAGGGAAAACAAGGATCAATGACTAACTCTTAGAGTCCTAGATTTTTAGCCTGAGTAACTGGGTAAATGATGGTGCCAGGTACTGAGATAGGAAGATGGTAGAAACAGAAGACTTTACAAGGAGGGGAAGGAGGAGAAAATCCAAGTGGAGGTGTAGAGAGGTTGAATATTTGAATCTAAAGCTAAGTGAATCAGAGCTAGAGATATACATTTGGGAATCATTGATTTATACATGTATTAAAGCCATGGAGCTAGGTGAGTTCACTAAGGGCATGAGTGGAAGGAAATAGAAAATAGATGAGGGTCAAGGATTGAGCCCTGGGCATTCTAATATCAGAGATGAGGAGTGAGGAGGAACAGCCAGGAGGACAGGAGGAAAACCAGTGTGATGTCATGGAAGCCAAATGAAGAGGGTTTGCAGAAGAAAGGAGTGACAATTGTCACATCATCACAAGCATAGGAGGACTGGTAAACATTTCTGGAAGATTGTAACCTGCACAAGGCTGTTGTTCTAGCTCTCCTTCCCACAGCGTTTTGAAGGAACCCAAACCTATTTATATTCATTCCCTCTATTTTTCGGGAGATGAACACTCATGTTTCGCTTGCTGGTTGTGTCCTGGCAATTCTTTATTGCCCTGTACTTCTCTTTGGGCTGTTAGATCCCTAGAAATAAACCTACGTAAAAGGTAGATGGATAGGTCATTGACAAGATCAAAAAATCATAACATAGGTCCTTTTCTCCTGATTTTTTCACAGCATTTTTCAGCTCTCTAAAAATCCCATTCAATCAATTTGACATTTTAAGGATCAATACACAGAGGCAAAGAAGAACAGCATTTGGGACTATATTGGGATGGGGGGCACACATGAAAATGATGGAAAGTGCAAGAAGTCATGGTACTTACATTTAAGATTCAAACTTAAGAAGCAAGGGTCAGACACTTAGAAAGCTTTATAATATGTCTCAGTATCAGAACAGAGCCTGGTTTGAGTTAGGGCTGGCTAACAGAGATGATCTCTAAAGCCACACTCCATATTGCTTCTAGAGTGGCTGTTCTTTGAAGTCTACACACATTTCCCAACTGACTGGGACACAGCACTGAATTGTAAGTGAAACAACTTTAAAAAGTTGTTTTTTAACATACAAAATTTACACAGCCTGACTTTCCACGAAGAATATTTTAAGAACATTTCTTGACACAGTGTTATAACTACCTTTTCTCTGTTTAAACTTAATTTTGCAGCTCGTGAGTAAGAAGCAAGCTTATTGACGCTGAGCAACATGAGGCTTGTAGCCCACTAAAGGATATCCTGTGCAGCCTTCTATGGGCTAAATACTTAATAAATACTTTCTCCACTAAAAGCCTCCATCTTTTATTTTGAGGAGGTCCCAGTGGCACAAGTAGTTTGTGCTTGGCTGCCAGCAGAAAGGTTGGCAGCTCAAACCTATCTAGTGGTGCTGCAAAGTAAGGCCTGGCGATCTGCTTCTGTAAAGATTACAGCCAAGGGGCAGGGCCAAGACAGCAGAATAGTCAGAAGATGCCTGTCATCTCTCTTACAAGAAAGACATGAAAAAACAAGTGAATCAAAATAAATATGACAATCTAGGAACCCTAATCAACAGAGACAAAGTTGAAGAATTGGACTAAGCAGCAGGTGGATGGAGAACAATTCAAAAGCAGTGGACACGGAGAACTATAGATGCAGGATCACCAGTGCCCTGCACAGCACACACAGGCTGAGGCAAGCAGCAACATCCCAAGCTGAGACCCGCCACATCTGGTGCACCTAAGCAGCGGTGAACCTGCACACACCTCCAAAAGCAAACAGAAGCAACACCAGACCCGAGAAAGTCAAGTGCAAGCTCCCAAGCTACCTCGCGCAGGCAAAATAACCCCTCCCCCTGCCCAGAGCTTCACAGCGGAGAAGCACTTCCTTTCCCTCCCCCTCCTCCACCCCACATCAACACCAGCCCAGGGGCATTCAACAGTGTCACACCTCTGGCAGTCTGGAGGCCCTGCCCCTTTGCCCAGCCACTAGTATAGGGGGTTCATGGACTTGCAGTACCCTTCACTGCCACCCAATGCCTGGTGGGCCAATTCAACACTGCATACACACTCGTTTGCATAAAACAGGCAGGGCATACCCCAGCAGCAGCCAAGGGTTTGCTGTAGATTGTAACATTCAACACTGTCCCACCCCCTAAGAAGGGGCCTGATCCACACACATGAGGGGTCTTTGGGCTGGTGACACCACCCACTCAATCTAGCTGCCCATGACAGGGGCCTGAGAATTAGTAGTGCCTCCCAACCTCTCCAGCCAACGGCACCAAGCGCCCCAAGGACCAGCTGCACTACCCATCCCCCCTCCCACTATGCAGTGTAGCAGACAGGGATACACCCTCCATCCAGGCACAGAGGGGCAGCCAACAGCCCTCTGCCTTGCCCTCCACATTGCCCCCCCATTGCAACCAGAGACCTGTGCCTGCTCCAAACACCCCCATGCTGCCCTACCCACCTAGGACTGCAGGGGGGAGTCTGTGCCACACACTATGTGACTGATAATCCAGAAACCTGTGCCCTGAATAACTGCATCTCAGCAAGAACAGTAAACAGACTCCCAGGCTCACATGCTTAGTAGATACTCTGACCACCTGGACACAGGAGGTACGAGCTACAATGACATCAACAACCAAAGTAGCACATATGCCTAGCCTACTTGGACATACCAAAACAAAACAAAAATACAGGAAGCAGTAATAAATAAATATAACTTCTTGATGCCTCGAAGACAACGGTTGATACTAAACAACATAAAGACACAGGGCAAGATGGCTTCAGCAAGTGACCACAATAATGAACCAGAAAACCTTCTGGAAGAAGATAAAGCAATGGAACTACCTCATAAAAATTCAAAAGACTAATATACAGAGCTCTCCAAGAGATTAGGAAGGAGATCAGGCAAAACTCAAACCAAACCAAGGAACACAGAGAAAAAGCAATAGAAGAATCAGGAAAATAATACAAGAATAAAACCACAGAATGAACAGGCTGCTAGAAATCATACACAGACAGCAACTAGAAATCCAAAAGAATCACAATAAAATTAATAATTATACAACTCAATAGAAGGTCATAAGAGCAGAATTAAGACAATGGAAGTCAGAATTAGCGAGATTGAAGATAAATTCCTTGAGACCAATTTGTGTGAGGAAAAATCAGAAAAAAGAATGAAAAATAATGAAGAAAGCCTAAGAATTAAGTGGGATACTATCAAGAGGAAAAACCTACGAGTGACTGGAGTACCAGGATGGGGGGGAGGGAGGAGATAACAGAAAACACAGAGAGAATTATTGAAGATGTACTGACAGAAAACGTCTCTAACATCATGAAATATGAGACGATATCTATACAAGAAGTCCAACAAACCCTATACAAGCTAGACCCCAAAAGAAAATCACTAAGACATATCATAATCAAACTTGCCAAAATTAAATACAAAGAAAGAATCTTGAGAGCGGCTAGGCATAAATGAAAAGTCAACTACAAAGGAGAACCAATAAGACTAAGCTCCAATTACTGAGCAGAAATCACGTAGGCAAGAAGGCAATGAGATGATATAATATAGCATTGAAGGAAAAAAAAATGCCAACCAAGAATTATATACCCAGCATAACTATCTCTCAAACACATGGCAAAATTAGATCATTTCCAGATATGCAGAAATTAGGCAATTTGTATAAACCAGACCAAAATTACAAGAAATATTAAAGGAAGTCCTGTGGTTAGAGAACCAACAACATCAGACAACAATCCAGGACACAGGACAGAGCAATCAATTATCAACTGAGACAGGGAATTCAGAAAAACAAATTCAAGCTAAAAGACTGAAAATAGGGAACTAGAGACATCAATATATAAACGATGATAACGTCAAAACAAAAAAGAGGGAATAATGGTGTAGTCATAGAACTTCCATACGGAGAGGAAGTCAAGTCTATATTAAGAAATAAAAGACTAATTTAAACTTAGAAAAATAAATGTAAATTTCAAGGTAACCACAAAGGAAGTTACAAAACCTACCCATCAAAATAAAAAAGGAGAAAAACATAAACATTCAGTAAACACAAAATCAACAATAATCCAAGAGATGAAAATATATAAACAAAAAGAACTCAGCACAGAAAATTAAGTGGAACAAAGAAACTGTCAACACCACACACGCGCGCGCACACACACACAACAAAACATCAAAATGACAGCACTAAACTCATGCCAATCAATAAGTACACTGAATGTAAATGACCTCAATGCACCATAGTAAAAAGAAACAGAGAGTGGCAGAAGGGATTATTAAAAAAAAAAAAAAAAAGATCCACCTATTTGCAGTCTACAAGAGACATATCTTGGACACAAAGACAAACAAACTAAAACTCAAAGGATGGAAAAATATATATCAAACAAATAACAACCAAAATTGATCTCCAATAAAATAGACTTTAAAGCAAAATCCATCACAAAGGATAAGGAAAGATACTATACAATGATTAAAGAGTCCACACACCAGGAAGACATAACCATAATAAACATATATTCAGCCAATGACAGGGCTCCAAAATACATAAAACAAAATCTAACAGAATTGAAAAGAGAAATAGACAGCCCCACAATAGCACTTGGAGACTTCAGCCCACCACTCTCAGTAAAAGACAGAACATCTAGAAAGAAACTCAATGAAGAAACAGAAGATCTAAATGCCACAACCAACTTGACCTCATAGACGTACACAGAACACTTCACCCAATAGCGCAAAGTATATATTCATTTCGAATGCACATGGAATATTATCCAGAATAGACCATATTTTAGGCCACAAAGCAAGCCTTAACAAAATCCAAAATATCGAAACATTACAAAGCATCTTCTCTGATCACAGTGCCATAAAAACAGAAATCAATAACAGACACAAGGAGAAAAATCAAATACATGAAAACTGAAAAACACCTTGCTTAAAAACAAATGGATAATAAAGGAAATCAAGAATGACATTTAAAAAAATCATAGAATCAAATGAGAATTGAAAAACATCTTACCAAAAACTTCTGGGAAACAGCAAAAGCAGTGCTTAGAGGTCAATTTATACCAATAAACACACACATGAAAAAAGAAGGGCCAAAATCAAAACAAACAGAAAGAGAAATGCAAAAGAAGCCTTCAGACACCAGAAAAAGGAAATAATAAAGATTAGAGTAGAAATAAATGACATAGAGAACAGAAAAACAACTAAAAGAATTAACAAGACCAATGTTGGTTCTCTGAAAAGTTCAACAAAATCAATAAACCACTGGCCAAACTGACCAAAGAAAAACAGGGGAGGAAGCAAATAACCCAAATAAGAAATGAGATGGGTGATATTACAACAGACCCAACTGAAATAAAAAGGATCATAACGGATGGAATACTCCCAAACTCATTCTATGAAGCCAGCATAACTCTGATACCAAACCCAGGCAAAGACACCACAAAAAAAGAAAACTACAGGCCAGTACCCCTAATAAGCATAGACGCAAAAGACAGTCTCTTTAATAAATAGTGCTGGCATAACTGGATATCCATCTGTCAAAAATGAAATAGGACTCATAACTCACATCACACTCAAATATTAACTCAAAATGGATCTAAGACCTAAATATAAAATCTAACATGATAAGGATCATGGAAGAAAAAATAGGGCCAACACTAATAATGCACAAACACCAGAAGAGAAACTAGGTAACTGGGAGCTCCTAAAAATCAAACACTATGCTCATCAAAAGACTTCATCATGTAAGTAAAAAGGGAACCTCCAGACTGGGAGAAAATTCTGGCTGCTACATACTCAAAAAAAAATTAGGGCCTAATCTCTAAAATGTTTAAGATACTATGACACCTCGACAACAAATAATTCAATTAAAAAATGGGCAAAAAATATCAACGGTACTTCACCAAAGAAGACGTTCAGGTAGATAACAGATATATGAAAAAATGCTCAAGATCATTAGCCATTAGAGAAATGCAAATCAAAACTACAGTGAGATACTATCTCACCCCAACATTACTAGACTAATCCAAAAAACACAAAATGACAAATGTTGGAGAGGTTGTACGGAGATTGGAACTCTTACACACTGCTGGTGGGAATGCAGAATGGTACAACCACTTTCCAAAATGATATGGCACTTCCTTAAAAAGCTAGAAATAGAAATACCACATGATCCAGCAATTCCACTCCTAGGAAAACACCCTAGTGATATAAGAGCCGCCACAGGAATAGAAATATGCACACCCATGTTCACTGCAGCACAGCTCACAATAGCAAAAAGATAGAAACAACATAAATGTCCATCAACAGATGAATGGATAAACAAACTATGGTACATACACAGAATGGAACACTATGCAATGATAAAGAACAATGATGAATCCGCATCCCACAACATGGGCGAATCTGGAAGGCATTATGCTGAGTGAAATAAGTCAGTCACAAAAGGACAAATATCGTTTGAGACCACAATTATAAGAACTCAAGAAAAGGTTTACACACAGAAAAAAAAAAATTCTTTGATTGTGATGAGGGTGGGGAGGGAAAATCACTAATTAGATAGTAGACAAGCGTTAACTTCAGTGAAGGAAAAGACAACACACAATATATGGAAAGTCAGAACAAACGAACCAAAGCAAAAGCTAAGAAGTTTCCTAGACACACTCAAACATTTTCAGGGACTTAGTAGCTGTACCTAGGGCCTGGGGACCACAGTCTCAGGGGACATCTAGGTTATTTAGCATAACATAGTTCGTAGAGAAAATGTTCTACATCCCACTTTGCTGAGTAGCATCTGGGGTCTTAAAAGTTTGTGTGTGACCATCTAAGATACATCTATTGGTTCCAACCAACCTGGAGCAAAGGAGAACGAAGAAAACGAAGGACACAAGGAAAATATTAGCCCAAAGGACTAAAGGACCACATGAACTAGAGACTCCACCAGCCTGAGACCAGAAGAGCTAGATGGTGCCCAGCTACCACCAATGACCTCCCTGTCAGGGATCACAGCTGAGAGTCTCAAATAGAGCAGGAGAAAAATGTAGAACAGAATTCAAATTCATGTAAAAAGACCAGACTTACTAGCCTGACAGAGACTAGAGGAACCCAAAACTATGGCCCCCAGACACGCCGCTAACCCATAACTGAAACCATCCCCGAAACACACGTTTCAGACAAAGATTAAAACCCATTGCCATCTGGTAGATTCTGACTCATAGCGATCCTGTAGGACAGAATAGAACTACCCCACAGGGTTTCCAAGGAGTAGCTGTTGGATTCAAACTGCCAACATTTTGGTTAGCAGCCCAGCTCTTAACCATTGTGCCACCAGGGCAAAAGGTTACAGCCAAGAAAACCCCATGGAGCTTAGTTTTACTCTGCCACATGGGGTCTCTATGAGTTGTAATCAACTTTTTTGGGGGGATAGCAACAGGTTTTTATTTTTATTTTCAAGGAATAATGTATTTCATCTCTACTACATCTCAAGTCTCTTGAGCAAGGAAGTCAGCATAGCCAAATACTTTGTCCAGCGCTCTGGTGAAATTCCCATCTGAATAACTGCATTCAGCTGACCCGAATCCCACCGCTGCCACTTCCTTGTTGTTGTTGTGTACCATGGAGTCAATTTTGGACTCATAACGACCCCATGTCACAGAGTAGAACTGTCTCATACCAACAGCCTAGGAAACCCTATGAGAGTTCTACTCTGTCACATGAGGTCACTATTTTTAGTCAGAATCAACTGAACGGTACACAATAACAACTATCTTCACAGAATCAGATCACCAGGATTTTCTTCTGTGGAGCCGTTGGGTTGATTTGAACCACCAACCTTTCAGTTAGCAGTCAAGCATTTAACTGTTGTACCACCAGGGCTACTTAAATAAGGCGAATCTATGAATATTGAGTCAGGTATGGGTTTATACTATACACTCTTCTGCCAGCTGTTAACACTTTCTTTGGTTCCACAGTAAATTAGATGGTTCTATCTCATGCCCTTATTTCCCAGGAGAAACAGGAGGCTTAATTATGAGAAATATTCTGACACCTCTGCCTCTCTGATATTATACCAGTTACCAGTCAAGACTGGGTGGATTCTCACTCATGGCAACTCCACGCACATCAAAGTAAAACTATCCTCCAAGACCATAGGGTTTTCATTGACTGACTTTTCGAAAGTAGATTACGGGACCTTTCTTCCGAGGTACCTCTGCTTGGACTCCAACCTCCAACCTCTCATTTAGCAGCGAAGCAAATGTCTGCACCATTCAGGGACTCCCTATGGTATTAGTAAACCCCCAAAAAACAAAATGCATTGCCATCGAGTGGATTCCAACTCATCTGGTATTAGAGAGGACCCATAATTCTTCATTATCTTCCCTGTTCTAAGACAGTGTCCAAACCAAAGCCTTTGAGATTTGTGCAGTCCTAAAATGCCTTGGAGTCCAAAGCCGGACTGCGAATTTCAAAAAGGAGCCCAAAGGGAATGCATGGCCTTATAGGGACTCTGTTGCAAGGAGTGATTTATTTTCAATGCCCCAAACTGTAGGGGAAGGAGCTCTGGTGATGCAATGGTTAAGAGCTCAGCTGTTAACCAAAAGGGTGGCATTTCGAACCCACCAGCTGTTCCATGGGAGAGAGATGTGACAGTCTGGTTCCATAAAGATTACAGCCTTAGAAATCCTATGGGGCAGTTCTACTCCATCCTATAGGGTCACTATGGGTCAGCATCAATTCAATGGCAGTGGGAGGAGGGAAACTTTGAGGGGACGTGCACTCCTGTCTCCTGAGACCTATGCCTCCACTACACTTATTCCCACCTTTTGGATGGAATGTACTTCTTCCTTCTCTTTGCCTGTCTAAAGCTTTCCCTTCCCTTTCTTTAAAAGCCAAGCTCAAGTTTTGCCCACAGTTGTCTCTCCTTTCTGTGTATCCCAAAGTACTCATCTCCATTCCACTCATTGAGACATAATGATAAACCGCTTTATACTGCCGACTCCTTCAAGGTGCGTCTTTTCAGTAGCTGAAAAAAGAACTGGTGATTTCCTAAAGCACAGATAAAAAATTAATCTTTTTTTACTCTCCAACTCACAGTGATGAGTACATGCTAAGCACTCCATCCTCATATGTTTGGACGACAGTCCTAGAAGAGAGGAGACCTGCGTGAGGTTGCTCCTGAGGGTAAGCTAGGACTACCGATTAGACCTACAGGGTGGCATATTTTAACCCAACATGAGGAAAAAGTATCTAGTGATGATAGCTGTCCAATAGGAACGAGATGGTCTCTGAGACAAGAAGCTAACAAAAGAAGTTGAAGAAAAATAGGGTCATTGAAGGGAAATATTTTAGGGAGAATTAAAACGCTCTATAGGAAGCAGGTGATAAAAAGGGACCATTGACTTACATTACTAAGGTCTCTCATGTTGCGATGAGGAATTCTTAATGAAATAAAATGCAACACACCTATTTTTTGTAAAGCTTTTTTTTTGTCAATCAATACACACATTAGAAAACACACGGGCGACGCAGAGTTGCGCTCATTAACCCCACAAAGTAAAAATGTACTTTGACTGCAGAATTCAATTACTTCGGATTTAAGCTCTGAAAATGCAAGTTCATTAGAAAAGAGATTTATTGTGCCTTCTTTTTGTTGCAGCGCCTCAATTAATTCTCTGGTCATTGAAGAATGAAAAATATCAACCTATAGGATTTTTCCCCCTCATGTAAGATACTAACGTATGGGTGAATAATTATAGCTTTGACTTGAATCAAGAAACAAATACTCCTCCTTGCAAAGTAAATTAAAATAATAGCTCTTGAAGAGATCAATACATAAGAAAAGCACATTTAGAATAAAGAGACACCACATTTACAAGTCTAGTTCTGCGTTTAGCCATCAAGCCTAGCTCCCAGAAAAGGCATTTGACGTCTCCATGGCTGCTGGAGGCACATTTAATGACTTGCATTAGAGGCAGGATATAATATTTACAAATTGGGACCTAGAGCTCCCTTGGCTAAATGGGCTAAATGAAAATCAATCCTTCCTGGTGTTCTTCCTCCCTTCCTTCCTTACCATATCTCCTTTGTTTTCACAAACAGAGGCTACTGGGGAAAAAGAGGGAAGAGTCAGAGATTGTTTAACAAGTTTATGAAATTCTCACAGATATACCCAAAAGAAGTAGGAAAAACTGGTTCCCTGACTAGCCATCCCGCAAATTCTGCTTTGCCAGCTACTGGGATGCCTCTGGTAATGATATTATTTATATTCATAGTCCCTTCCGTGAAGATAAGAGGGAAACCTAAAGCACAACGTTTCTAAAAGGCCGTTCAAATTTCAGCTGATTCTGTTCAAACCAATTTTCTCCTTGTCCCATCTTGGCCTCCTCTTCCACCCCTATCACCCCATTGCCAAATTCACTCAACGTGTGCAAATGCAGTTCACCTTGAATTCAAGGCGTGATTCACCTTGGGTCAGTGTCCTCATGTTGCCTTTATAGGCCAGGTAGCTCAACAGTTACCAAGTGGAAATCGCTTCATCTCAAAGCCAGAGCACACCTAGCAAGCTAGAAGTAAGGGATATTTACTCAGAAGTCATTCTGAGGCGGTGAACCAGAATAAAGTCAAAGTCAAACTAATTTGCTTTATAGAAACTGACTTGCCTTCAAAGAACACGTAAAGTGGAACCAAACTCCCGCTGAGAAGGTGGGAGTCTAAAGTTCTTCTCCCGGGGAAAGGAGACCTGTTTAGGGGGATCTGGCCAACAAAGCTATAAATAACCAGGCATTCCTCGCTCCATCCTTGCAGCACTTGATTTAAATTAACTGAAAGTTAAAAGCTCTGAAATCTCTGAAGGGCCTTTAGTGGAGCCACCCTCAGCAGACAGAGGCAAGTTGAGGGAGGAAATAACACTCAGTGCCTTGGCCCCAGCGATCACGCAAGGGGCTATGTGCAGCGCCTCTACTGTACCATGCTCCCTGACCCTACTTCTACCCTCTGGAAATACGCAAAATCACCCCCTTCCTCCAGAGGAAATAAAACTCTCAACCTCCCCTGAAAGCCTGCCAATTTCCCCCAAGTCTTTCCCTTTCTAGTCTGACTATCCTGTGTGCCCTGCTCCCAGAGACATGTGTGCCTCCTGATGGCCCTCCCCCGCATCCCGTCCAACATTCCTGGTAAAATGCCATGACCCAGGACCGGGACCAACATTCAGCGCATACAGATTTACCTTCGGACAAACCTAAGAGGAGACTGCAACAGGAAGGGAACGAGAGGCAGTTGAAAAACTATTCAACAGCATGCAAAGTGTCCCACACCTTTGTCTGTGTCCTAGGATTTCAAACACCAAACCCCTACAAATGCAAACCCTCTTTTGGAAATGACATTAAAGAAAGTTCAATCTCCATTCATTCCATTTTATTTTATTTCACCATCTCCAAACTTGATGGGGTTGAAATCATTCTAACTACAAACTAAACGTGATTTCCTCTTAAAATGGTCGTACTTTCAATGCTCGGATGTAACGCTGCCAACTGCAAGCCAAACATGTCAGAAACAAGTACGTCTTATTCCACACGCCCTAATCCAATAGCCATTACTCCTTTAAAGATGCGACCTATCTATACTGAGGACATCAACTTCTGGCTAAGGAACAGCTGATCTTGCTAAAGGGCCTCAGAGGTACAGGAAGAAGAGGGCCCACGCACAAGTGGCTCCATCCCCTTGGAGCTGAAACCCCTGCAGCCTCCTCCAATCTCTGAAGAAGCGCTCCCTCTCCTGGCTGATCATTACTACTACCTAAAATCCAAGATCCAGGAAGCCTATCACAGACCATAATCTACTAAACTGATCTTTCTAATTTGGGGTGCTGGCAGTTAGGGCTCCTATTAGGAGATGGTCTGTACTCTGAATTCCACACTGGGAAGGGCTTCCAACCTACAGCAGGACTCTCCAGCCTCTCCCTAAAGCTTCACCATCAGAGGGGATAAGATTGTTCCATTTATACTGAGAAATATCCAACCACACCATAGGAGAGCTCTTGTGACATCCTCCCGCTAGGAGACACATTTTTGATGCTGAGTCCTCCCTGAGGCCCAGGATCCCCCATGGAAGGGACTGGAGTATACCTGAACGCCTACTGGGTGAGGGTCAAATCGAAGGAGCAGGGCAGGGCTGGACAGCCACCAGCCCCTCCCAACTCTGCCTCAGCTCTCTTTCACCGTACAGACACAGGACACAGGACGGGAAAGGGGAGGAGGCCTTACCACCTTAAGGAGTGTGTGGCCAAATGCCTTGTCAGCCCAGCAGTCAGCCCAGGACATGCAGCAGGAGCTGCTAACAGCAAGCAGAAGTTCTGGCAACACCATTCTTAGCGGAATGGGAAAAAAGTTGGAGTTGTCCCCTGTGAAAACAGTCTTAGGAATCAAGGAAGACTGCAGGTTTCAGTCCCATCAGGAAACAGATGGCAAACTCCAACTAGGAGAATGACAGGAGAATTTAATAAAGGGAGTGTTTACTAAGGCATGGGTAGGTGTAGGGAGACCACGCGGGTTAATAATGCAGCACTCGGGGTAGTGACACTAGGGTTCTTACCACCCCTCAGACTCAAGGAGCAGGAGAGGGAGCTGTGGCTGCACCCCAGAAAGAGTGGTGTGGAAGGGCCAACTGAGGGCGCTGACCTTTGGCCAAGGGACAATAGCCAGCCTGAGGCAACCCCAAAAGAAGAAGCCTGGGGGAAAAAATGTCCAAATTCATCCTCTCCCTCCCTTTAACCTCCTATTAGTCCTCCATGGCCACATTCAACCAGAGGGCAGAGAGAGCAAGAGCACTGCTGACATGGCATCACTGAGTCAGCCTCCCAGACATGGTGGAGGGCAGCTGGGAAGGAGGAGCAGTCAGCCTCCCAGCCAAGGCGGAGGGCAGTCAGCCTCCCAGACATGGGGGAGGGCAGTCAGCCTCCCAGACATGGGGGAGGGCAGTCAGCCTCCCAGACATGGGGGAGGGCAGCTGGGAAGGAGGAACAGTCAGCCTCCCAGCCAAGGGGGAGGGCAGTCAGCCTCCCAGACATGGGGGAGGGCAGTCAGCCTCCCAGACATGGGGGAGAGCAGCTGGGAAGGAGGAACAGTCAGCCTCCCAGCCAAGGGGGAGGGCAGTCAGCCTCCCAGACATGGGAGGGGGCAGCCAGGGGGAAGAGGCAGTCAGCCTTCCAGACATGGAGGAGGGCAGCTGGGTGGGGGGCAAGGGAGGTCTCCAACACATTGGCGCCTCATCATAACACCACCTGGTAGTGTTTGGGCACAAGTGAGCCATAAGGAGGAAGGTATTACTGCATTGTGAGATAAAGACCAATCTTGCAATTTATCGATTTGTCAATTTATCCGATTCGATGAGGGGAGATAGGAAGTAAGAATCTGTCATATGTCCAGCATCACTTGGGGAAGAGGACAATACCAAACTAGACATTTCCCACATGAAACTACTCCTGATGTGAAGTCACTCAGGAGTAAGTCCCTCATCAGGACATCCATTTCTCTCGGCCAGCAATGTTCCCACGATACAGCCTTCCCGTGTGTGAGGTAGGGATGCCCCCAAGCACTTGGCAGCCCCCCAAGCACTCAGTGTGTTCCAGTAGAGAGCATTTGGCTACAGTCAGTCATTCTGGTTAGTGTAGATCAGTCCACTAGAACCTGATCACATCAAGATGCTACACAATTTTGGTGTGAATGTGTTTTCAGAAATGGCCAGGATATAAAGCTGAGCTGAGGCCTGGGGCAGCCACTTGGGTGCAAAATCCTTAGGAGCTAAGTTAGCCAATTCTGCCCAGGTTTCCTGAACCTCCTCATGTGACTCAAGGGTGCACCTCTGAACCATGCATCTCCCCTCAAGTAGAATTTTAAGAGGGAAAAAAACAAACCCTTCTCTATTAGGGGAGAAAGGAAGAGATAAGAGTACAGTGAGGGAAGCACGGCTCTGGCATCAGGGACAGCTGAGTCCAAGTAGCAGCTCTGTTATCTCCCAGGTGTGTGACCTTGGGCAAAACTCCTGTCCTTTCTCAACTCCAGTGTTTTCCTCTTTATAGCGGGTATAGAAATACCTACTCCTCAAATTTTAAAGGGAAGCTAAAAAAGACAATGTCTATAAAATGAAAAGTACCGTGCAGGCATTTAACAAATATTAGTTCCCTCTCCCATTCCAGTCAAGGGGCCCCATTTATAAAGAAGGAAGAGGTGACAGTCCTCATAAGGCCTCTCTGTACCCTAAAGATAATCTTGGTCATACTCATTAATTTTGGTTAGAAAGGAGTGACAGGTGAAAAGACAGAATAAGAGAAACTGGAAACCATTCAATACCAAAATTTTCAACACCATTTAACTCCCCCTCCTCCTCCTTCCCAGTGGCTTCTTTTAACACAAAAATCTGATTTTGAAAATCCTGCAAGCACCCAGAATTCTTAAATATGTAATTATAAATTTAGAAAGGTCGTATGTACCTAACACTCTCCAACTAACACTGTAAGAAAATTAAAGTTCAGCCTAGTTTTCTCAAACAAAACCACCTATGAGAGTACTGGAGAGACATCCGCTCAATGAACATTGCTCTGGAAGTTCCTGGGTGAATTCAACCTCCTACACAAATGATGTAGAAACAGCTCCCAGTCTGAATGATGACATTTAAGCATAATTTGGAAGATTAAAGCGTTTCCCTGAGACAACATAAAGGTCTTCTGCTCGGACGCCCTGTTAGGGATTTAACCTCAGCTGTAGATTTCTTACTTTGGTAAATTTGTACCTTGGAACTAAAATTCTTCTAATGTAATTTTCATTAGATAGTTTCTTGTTTTTCCAAAGCAACTTCTCATGACTTATTGGATGATTCTTCCAAATGGTATAATTACTCTAATGGTGTTCATTATAACCAAATTACCTAATACTTGTAAAGATGGAATTATAATGTATAATTGGAACACACTGAAATGAAGTTTAAACTCTATGAGAGGATATTGTTATTTACTAACTTCTTAAAAAAGGTATGAGGCAGTATAGGCTTAACCAATGTAGCCTTCCCTCCACACCTCTTCTCCAGCCCCTGCCAGGAACACACAACCCCAACTGCAAACGTGGTGAGATTCCAACAGCTCTGGGAGGGCTCCTGTCCCCCACATTTCTCTCCCATCAAAAGTCTGTTATCACCCCTTTCCGCTGTGGATCTCTCGCAAAACACCAAGAATTCTGGAAGAGGCAATGACTCACATGGCATATGGTGATAGCTCCCTACTAGGTTCCCAGCCTAATAGGTAGGAGACCGAGTTGCTAAGACAAAGATACAGTTGGAGAAGGAGCCCCTACATCAGAGGAGTCAGGGAAGGTTTCCGAGAGGAGGCAGCACTTGAAATAAGACCCGAAGGACAAGTAGAAGTTTTCCAGGTGCAAAATCTGAAGGTCAGGTCCAGGGGAGTAGGGAGGGCATTCCAGGCAAAAGAAATGTGTGCAAAGCCACAGACATGTGACAAGACACACTGACTATCCGGATCCATGAAGCTCTGAGACAGGGCCAGTGCTGCTTTGCAGAGAAGGAAAACTGAGCTCCGAGAGGTGACGGGCTTTGCTCAAGGCCTCACAGCAGGTAGGTCAAAAAGCCTGGACTAGCACACTCCATTCCCCACCCCCTAGAGGGACAGAGGAAACCTTGGTGGTATAGTGGTTAAGAGCTACAGCTGCTAACCAAAAGGTTGGCAGTTCAAATCCACCAGGCGCTCCTTGGAAACTCTATGGGGCAGTTCTACTCTGTCCTACAGGGTGGCTATGAGTCGGAATCGACTCAATGCCAACGGGTTTGGTTTTGGTTTGGTTTAGAGGGACAGAGCTGCTGTGTGAATTTGAGAAGCTTACCTGTTCTCCAGCCTGAATTCCCTCAGAAGTTCTGGACGACCAGTAAGCATCACTTTGTGGTCCCAGATCACTTGTCTCCCCGAAGCACCAAAACCCCAAACCGAACCCACTGCCATCAAGTTGATTCTGACTCATGGCAACCCTGTGGGACAGAGTAAAACTGCCCCACAGGGTTTCAAAGGCTGTAATCTTTACAGAAGGAGACTGCCACCTCTCTCTCCTGAGGAGCAGCTGATAGGTTCGAATCTCTGACCTTTCTGTTAGCAACCGAGTGCTTTAACCACTGCTCCACCAGGGCTCCTGTCTCCAAAGGACAGGTAGTAAATAATACATAATTGTTAGCTGAGTGAAGGGAGAAAGCTTTTCTACTGGGGAATTGGGGAAGGAAAATAAAAGTCAAAGCCTCTAATTCCCTAGACAGGGCAGTGAAGACTGTGGGTAACTGACAAGAGTGATGGGTGGGACTCTGGGAAGGAGAGGTCACTCGCCTCTGGGAATCAGCATGAGAGACCCACATTTAAGACCTGAATTTCGTGAAATAAAAACAGTCTTTGACTACAGATATCTACAGCGTTCCCACTGAGAAGGATAGACAGACAATAATCAGACCACATATGACAACAGAACCCTGGCCCACAACCTCTGCAGTGGCCAGCACGGAGGCCAAACCACAGTCTCTGTAGCAACTGGCCCAGAACAGTCAGGAATTGGTCAACAGCTTCCAGCTCCCCTTTCTTGCTCCTGCTTCCATCTCAGGACCAACCCCAGAAAGTCTAATATGCTCCCAAACCAGTCACATAAGCTGCCTCACTTCCAGTTAGCCAACTCCAAACTTCCACATGCCAACATCTCTGCTCAGAGCATACCTGAAGCCTTCCTTTTTTCGTTTTTCACTATGAAGCTTCCCCAGTCCCTGCCTGCCTTTGGGCCCCTGCCAAGTGCAGGTGATGGTGGCCACTCTCTTGCTCCAGCAAGCTCTAAACACATGGCCTGTTTGCCCTCATGTCTGTTTGTCCTCATGTGGGTAGTCTTTATTTCTACGTCATCGCACAGAAGCTACTGTAGAATTACTTCCACCACTTGCGTGGATTTCTAGGGTGGGGTGGAGGGTTGCAATACCACAAAATGGCCAAAAGATGGCACAAGATCTTTGCCCCAAATCCCAGCTGAAGCCCCAAAGAAAATGAATTGGCCCCACTATCACCATCAACAAAAGGCAGGAAGTGTGAGCAAGTGGATACCTCATGATTGTTTTTGCTTTAATCCCTTCAAAAATCCCGATAAACTCTTGTAGTTAAGATTTCCATTGCCCTTCCCTTCTTTTGACACCATTACCTCCTAAACTGAAGGACAGAGAAAATGGATAGTGTAGCATACACAGTGTTAAAGCAATGTCCTTTGCTCACAAATATTTCAGTGTGAGCTCTTAACAGCTATCTGTATACACTCAACTGGTGTGCATCGTGGTTCATATTTTCTTAGCAAATAGATTTAGAGAAGCTGGGTGACTTTTCTGCAGCACTGAGGGGAAAGAGTACCCCTAAGTTCAGTCCACTTTACTAATCCTGTGAGGACTGGCCAGGACTGTCCTTGCCCCAGGGGGACACCAGGTAAACCGACTCAACATGCACCAGGAGGTTTTGGGTAAGGTTTCTCCACTCACACACACACACGCACACACACATGAACTCACCCACTCTCTCACACACACACCTGAGCTCACCCACTCTCTCACACACACACATGAACTCACCCACTCTGTCTCTCACACGCACACATGAACTCACCCACTCTCTCACACACACACACACCTGAACTCACCCACTCTCTCACACACACACCTGAACTCACCCACTCTCTCACACACACATGAACTCACCCACTCTCTCTCTCACACACACACGCACACACACATGAACTCACCCACTCTCTCACACACACACCTGAACTCACCCACTCTCTCACACACACATGAACTCACCCACTCTCTCTCTCACACACACACGCACACACACATGAACTCACCCACTCTCTCACACACACACATGAACTCACCCACTCTGTCTCTCACACGCACACATATGACCTCACCCACTCTCTCACACACACACACACCTGAACTCACCCACTCTCTCACACACACACCTGAACTCACCCACTCTCTCACACACACACACACCTGAACTCACTCACTCTCTCACACACACACCTGAACTCACCCACTCTCTCACACACACATGAACTCACCCACTCTCTCTCTCACACACACACGCACACACACATGAACTCACCCACTCTCTCACACACACACATGAACTCACCCACTCTCTCTCTCACACACACACATGAACTCACCCACTCTCTCACACATACACACCTGAACTCACCCACTCTCACACACACACACCTGAACTCACCCACTCTCTCACACACACACGAACTCACCCACTCTCTCTCTCACACACACATGAACTCACCCACTCTCTCTCACACACACACATATGAACTCACCCACTCTGTCTCTCACGCACACACATATGAACTCACCCATTCTCTCTCTCACACACACACACCTGAACTCACTCACTCTCTCACACACACACCTGAACTCACCCACTCTCTCACATACACACATGAACTCACCCACTGTCTCTCTCACACACACACGCACACACACATGAACTCACCCACTCTCTCACACACACACATGAACTCACCCACTCTCTGTCTCACACACACACACATGAACTCACCCACTCACACACACACCTGAACTCACCCACTCTCACACACACACACCTGAACTCACCCACTCTCTCACACACACACGAACTCACCCACTCTCTCTCTCACACACACATATGAACTCACCCACTCTCTCACACACACACCTGAACTCACCCACTCTCTCACACACACACACACCTGAACTCACTCACTCTCTCACACACACACCTGAACTCACCCACTCTCTCACACACACATGAACTCACCCACTCTCTCTCTCACACACACACGCACACACACATGAACTCACCCACTCTCTCACACACACACATGAACTCACCCACTCTCTCTCTCTCACACACACACACATGAACTCACCCACTCTCTCACACATACACACCTGAACTCACCCACTCTCACACACACACACCTGAACTCACCCACTCTCTCACACACACACGAACTCACCCACTCTCTCTCTCACACACACATGAACTCACCCACTCTCTCTCACACACACACATATGAACTCACCCACTCTGTCTCTCACGCACACACATATGAACTCACCCATTCTCTCTCTCACACACACACACCTGAACTCACTCACTCTCTCACACACACACCTGAACTCACCCACTCTCTCACATACACACATGAACTCACCCACTGTCTCTCTCACACACACACGCACACACACATGAACTCACCCACTCTCTCACACACACACATGAACTCACCCACTCTCTGTCTCACACACACACACATGAACTCACCCACTCACACACACACCTGAACTCACCCACTCTCACACACACACACCTGAACTCACCCACTCTCTCACACACACACGAACTCACCCACTCTCTCTCTCACACACACATATGAACTCACCCACTCTCTCACACACACACATATGAACTCACCCACTCACACACACACGTGAACTCACCCACTCTCTCTCACACACACATATGAACTCGCCCACTCTCTCTCTCTCACACACACACATGAACTCACCACTGTCTCTCTCACACACACACACATGAACTCACCCACTCTCACACACACATGGAATCACCCACTCTCACTCTCTCTCACACACACACATGAACTCACCCACTCTCTCACTCTCACACATGTGAACTCACCCACTCTCTCTCTCACACACACGAACTCACCCACTCTCTCTCACACACACACATGAACTCACCCACTCTCTCTCACACACACATATGAACTCACCCACTCTCTCTTACACACACACGTGAACTCACCCACTCTCTCTCACACACACAAATGAACTTACCCACTCTCTCGCTCACACACACACACATATGAACTCACCCACTCTCTCTCACACACACATATGAACTCACCCACTCTCTCTCACATACACACATGAACTCACCCACTCTCTCTCTCTCTCTCACACATACACATATGAACTCACCCACTCTGTCTCTCACACACACACACACACACTCACACTCATACTTATGTATATACTTACACACATGTTTATACAGCAGAGAATACCATTCTTGTATTCGTCAAACAGAAGTTTAAAATGCCAAAGCCCCTGTGACTGGTCCCCACTGAGAACAGGCTGCCTTAAGGTGTAAAGGACCTACAGTTGCCCCCTTACTGAGCTTCTCAGTCCTGGCAGGGAGGGAGAGAAAATAGAGGGCACTAGTACGTAAAGAGAGACCTGGTGGCACAGTGGTTAAGAGCTCAGGCTGCTAACCAAAAAGTAGGCAGTTTGAACCCACCAGGCGCTCCTTGGAAATCCTGCAGGGCGGTTCTACTCTGTCCTGTAGGGTCGCTATGAGTCAGAACTGACTTGATGGCAATGGGAATATGTCAGGAGAGGAGCCCTGGTTCAGTTACAGCAGTCGGCTGCTACCCGAAAGGTCATTGCTTCAGACCCAGCCGCAGCTCCATGGAAGGAAGGTGTGGCCGTCTGCTGCCATAAAGACTGGAAGCCCTCTGGGGCAGCTCTACCCTGTCCTACAGGGTCACCATGAGTCAGAACCGACTTGACAGCAATGAGTAGTATGACAAGTGGCTAGAAAGGTCTCCACTGAGGGTGGCGTTATCTGTATCACGACATGGCCTGGGGCAGGCCTTTGCACCAAGCCATGATCCAACAGCATTTCCTTCCCTCAGAGGGAAACAGCATTTCCAAAATCCAAATTATAGGCACCCAAAATCACTTTTTATTATTATTATTTTGCCTGCTTGTCAGCTTGGTTTTGAGGCAGCTTCTTTCTTTGGAAAGTAGTTGGTAGATTTACAACAGAGCTAAACCAGGAGCCCCTACAGTATTCTGTGTTGGGTCAGCAACTGAGAGACACTGTACAGTCGGCAGGAGCTGGGGGTGGTGGCAGGGCAACGGTGTGGAGAGAAGACAACAAGGGGTGCACATGCTTGCTGAAGGCTCTTGCCTGAAGGGGTGTCCCACTCTCATTCCCGGTCTTCAATTCCCAAGGGCCCCTTAAGAAAGAGGGCCAGTTCACCTGTCCCACCCCACAGCAGGGGCTGCCCTTTGGATGGGAAAGGTTGACACAGACTATCTCAGTACCCAGATGTCACTGATTTGACATGACACTAGGCTCTTACCCTCTCTTCATTTACCCAATTGGTCGTCTTGGACTTTTCGTTCCCATTCCTTAAGTATAAGCTCAGGACATTGGATTAAAGCTGAATTGGGCTGTAGGCAGGGGTTGAAATGTACACACCTATTATGTGCCAGGGAGTCTCCAGGTAGAGCAAACAATAAATGCGCTCAGCTGCTAACTAAAAGGTTGGAGGTTCGAGACCACCCAGAGATTTCTCAGAAGAAAAGCCTGGAGATACACTTGTGGAAAACCATCCACTGAAAAGGCTGTGGAGCACAGTTTTACCGTGACACATACGTGGCTGCCATGAGCCAGAACCGACTCCAGGGTGACTGGTTTTATGTGCCAGGAGCTGTCCTGGGTGCCTTCAATACAGAGGTGGATAACACTGTGCCCTGCCCTCCATCACCGTCTGGGAGATTGAGTGCTGACACCTTCGATGTGACGCAGTCCCTGCTCCAGGATGGCACACATAGATGGCGGTAGCACTACTTCCCTGAGGGCCCAGCTAAAAGGGCTGCAGGTGAGACCAGTCTGTGCAATTCAACTCTCCCTTTCAGCATTTATTTTACTGCTTCTTCACGGAGGTCAAAAGCAATGGTTCTCAGGCCTGACCCCATCGCAGACCAAGGAAATCAGAGAATCTCTGGCAGATGGGCCCAGAGTTGAGAGTTTTTAAAGCTGCCCTGTGATCCTGATGAGTGACCCAGGGTGAGACTGTGGGCCAGAGGTCCGCCTCCTAGATGGATGAGTGACCCAGGGTGAGACTGTGGGCCAGAGGTCCGCCTCCTAGATGGATGAGTGACCCAGGGTGAGACTGTGGGCCGGAGGTCCGCCTCATAGATGGATGAGTGACCCAGGGTGAGACTGTGGGCCGGAGGTCTGCCTCAGAGATGGATGAGTGACCCAGGGTGAGACTGTGGGCCAGAGGTCCACCTCCTAGATGGATGAGTGACCCAGGGTGAGACTGTGGGCCAGAGGTCCGCCTCCTAGATGGATGAGTGACCCAGGGTGAGACTGTGGGCCGGAGGTCTGCCTCAGAGATGGATGAGTGACCCAGGGTGAGACTGTGGGCCAGAGGTCCACCTCCTAGATGGATGAGTGACCCAGGGTGAGACTGTGGGCCAGAGGTCCGCCTCCTAGATGGATGAGTGACCCAGGGTGAGACTGTGGGCCAGAGGTCCGCCTCATAGATGGATGAGTGACCCAGGGTGAGACTGTGGGCCAGAGATCCGCCTCCTAGATGCCCTTTGCCCAGCTGGCCTTGGCATCCGCACGCTAGGTGACCTGAGCTGTGAAAGTTCCTGGGCAGAAAACGAGCTGCTCCAGGGGCCACATGACTTGGGCCAGGTACATGTGGCAGGCTAAGGGCTCCACTTCCAAAAGGCCTATTTCCAGTGGGACTGGTGTTCTCACTTTCGATATCAAAATCAAAGGCTTTGGGGGCATTTAAAAAAAAAAAAAAGATACTGTTTGAAACACGGAGTAAAAGCGTAGTGTTGAGGTAAAAGTTAACATACACATGCCATTCAAACATACTGAGGCATCAGTGGTTCAGTGGGATACTCGCCTTCCAGGAGAGAGGCCCAGGACCAACTCCTGGCCAATGCTCCTTGTGTGCAGCCACCACCCATTTGCCAGTGGAGGCTGCGTGGAGCTGTGACGCTCAACAGGGGCGTTCAGACTAAGATGGACTAGGAAGAAAGGCCTGGAGACCTACTTCTGAAAATCAGCCAGTGAAAACCCTGTGGATCTCAATGGTCTGATTCACAGCTGATCACGGGGGTGGCACAGGACCAGCCAGCATTTCATTCCATTGTGCGTGGGGTCACTATGAGTTGGAGCCAACTCATCGGCAGTAACAACAATAACTGTGTTCAAACATGCAAAGCAGATCAAAAGGAAAAAGGGTGATGTCATCTAGAGTTGAAATGTTCTATGCATGTGTTTTCTGTCACTCTTCCTTTTTCTCCAGCATCAAATATCAGCAATAAACTACCACAGACTTGGTTTTATTCTTCTGCCATAATCATTGTAGTGTAGGCCAAATAACTCAACCCATCATCACCAAGTCACATTCAGACTCATAGCGACCCTATGGTTTCCGAAACAGGACTGTTCCAAAAAAAACCGAACCCAGTGCCATCGAGTCGATTCTGACTCATAGCAACCCGATAGCAACCCTATAGCAAGAGAACTGTTAAGAGTCCAAAAATAGCCTAAAAATAGCCTCCAAAGAACTAAAATCCTCAAAGAAATGGGAAGTACAAGGCAGACTTGATGATACAACTGTCTCAAATTAAAAGACAACTTTGGAAAGAAGTTTCAATTTCAGTCTTTTGAATCCCAATAATCGTCTTGCCACTGACCATATAGATACATTGCTCCACAGTCGCTCTCTCCATTAGTCTTGGATCCACTCTGAAAGGCCACTGGCTTGTAAGATTCTCTATGACTTCAGGGTAGGCCTTATATTCTCAAAACTCCTATTTCAGGCATTGTTTCCTTCCCCACATGATTATCAAACCAAACATGATTTAGAGAGACTCACATCCTGAATCATGAGCCAAATATATTTCCTCAACACTTACAGACAGGGCCTAACTCCTCCGTGTGTGGCCACTCTGTATAAAACAGTGCAGAACTGTTCTTTCTAACAGAAGCTGACCTGACCCTCATGTAGGTATCCTAAAATGGTTCACAGGGGTGCTCCCTAGCTTCACATCCCTCTGCCGAATGTAATCAGGAGAAGCAGTAGGACCCGCTCACTGGTGTAGTTATCCTCAAAGTCACCTCCAGTCAGGTGACAGGTGACTGGAGCAGGGAGTGGGCTGATTGGTGCTGGCACCTTGTACTGAGACAAGCTCAGGTAACCCAGATGCCTCGCCTTGTGCCCCTCACATCTATGCCTCCCTTTCCAGAGAGATAGTATGTCATGTTCCCTGGCTAAATACGAAGGACAAAATAGGCTTCTGCCAGGAAGGTTGGGGGATGGGGGAGTAAAATGCCACACTTCTGAGCCTCTAACTTCCTACTAGCAATTTGTTCCTGTGTCTCTCAGAAGTAAACTGTAGAAAATGAGATGGAATGTGATCAAGATACCTGTCTTGGGGTCCCAAAGACATGGGCTTGGGCCTCAGCTGTGTCATTTATTAACCCTCTCTCAATCTTTCTGTGCCTCAGTTTCCCTGCTAAGTACGACAACGTTTCTATCAGGGCTGGGTTTCTTCACCCTGATGCATTTCAAAAAAAAAAGAAGTGACTGTAGAATAAAAGTATAATGATGAGATGGAAGTAACTAGGTACGGACACAGATAGATATTGGAATCCCTGGGTGGTGTAAACCCCTGAGTCCTTGGCTACTAACCAAAAAGTGGATTCACACCCACCCAAAGTTGCCTTGAAATACAGGCCTAGTGATCTCCTTCCAAAAGGTCACAGCCTTGAAAATCCCATGGAGCAGTCCTACTCTGCACACATGGGGTCGCCATGTGTTGGAATTGAGCATTTCCTCATGTGTCTGTTTGCTGCCTGAGTGTCTTCTTTGGTGAAGTGTCTGTTCATATCCTTAAAGCAGAGTCAACATTTTTTTTTTCATGTGATAGATGCTTTTATACAAATAATCTGGGAAACAAAGGGCCAAAGAGGAGCAGATTCTACAAATGTATCCACCGACCTTTCTCATAGCCTGAAACTTAATCTTTAGACATTCTTCTTAATATGAACAAACTTTATAAACCTCCAGAAACTTCATGAATTTTGCCCAAAGACCAGGCATAAGCAATCCGTATTTCTTTCATCACCTTTGGACCAACCTGATCACATTTTAAGAGGCGCACACGCCCACACACTACCTAACGTGGGTTTATGTGGATGGAGCAGGGTATGTGTAAAACAAAATTCATGCTTTCATAGCTAATTCTGCACGTGAGATTTCTGTGTTGTTTTTGTTCTCTTTTATTGCTATATGTTTATCAGACATATAGCTCTTCAAAAACCTGGTAGAAAATCTTTGTACCTTCCCGCAACAAAACAACAGCCATAAAAATCAATGGGGATCACCTTATAACCACTCAAGTAAGTATCTCAGTGTCAAAGCAGTCTTGACATCATGTAATCACATGGGGGGTCGAGACAATGCAAATCTAATGAAAATACTGGAACTACATTAACCTCTGGATCTCTGGTTTCAATTAAGACAAAAGCGAGGAAATGATTGGAAGTCACTGGCCTGGCCAGGCAGCTCTTCCCTGGCAGCTGGGACCAGCAGCACAGAGCCAGGGGACACTTACAGCCACCTCCCTCTAGCTGTGAAGGCAGCAGACACCCTCCTGACCCCGATGCGGGTGAGTTTGCTCATCACCCCTGAAGCATCCTCCCAAAATCGAGCTTTACAGTTCCCAGGACTTCACGCCACATGAAACTTTTAAACCATACGGCATTGTTGTTAGTTGCTATAGAGTTGGCTCCAGCTCATGGTGACCTTACATGTAACAGGACAACAAAATAAAACATCGCTGGCCCTGCACCATCTTCATGATCACTGGTCTGTTTGAATCCATCGTTGTGGTATTTTGAGTGCCTTCCAACCTAGGGGGTTCATCTTCCAGCAATGTATCAGACAATGTTCTGTCATGATCCATTGAGTTAATTTTCAGGAGTAAATCCCCAGGCCTTTCTTCCTTGTCTGTCATAGTCTGGAAGCTCCACTGAAACCTGTCCACCGTGGGTGACCCTGCTGGTATTTGAAACACCGGTGGCATAGCTCCCAGCATCGCAGCAACACACACACCACTGCAGTATGATGAACTGACAGACAGGTGATAGAGTATAATATAAAACTGAAGTTTATTTTACAGGTCCACACTCTGCTGTATACCCATGTTGGGCTTAGGGAGGTAGACACCTGGGCATAGCCTAGGTGTGCAGATGGTGATTGACTTGATCTGTTGTCCTGAGCCAGGAGGACAACTAAGCCCTCCTCTGTCCCACAGAAAAGGCATTAGCAAGTCAGTAGCAATAATAATTATTACAAAGGCAATAATTATGTTGACACGGAAGGGCAGAGGAGGAGGGGTAAGGAAGCCCACATTTATTGATACTATTACCTGCCAGGCACTGTGTTAAATGCTTTATATGAATGATTTCACTTAATCTCTGGGAAGGTGAATTATTACCTGTAGTTAAAGATGAGGAAACCAACTCTCAGAATGACTGAGTAAATGGTCTGAATCACAGCTAGCAGACAGCAGAGATGAGAAGTACCCACGTGGGCCTAGCACCCAAGGGGAATCTTGTTGACTGTCCAGTGCCTTTCCTGCCTAGACCTTCTGCCCTGTCAGCAGTCACAGATCTAGATACGTCAGGTCAGAGTGCATCAGAGGATGGGCTCATGCCCTTAAAGAGAAGCTAGTATGGGAGGAGTTTAAAAATACACTCCCCAGAGGGGGCCAAGATGGCTGACTACGTAGACACTACCTCGGATCTCTCTTGCAACAAAGACTCGGAAAAACAAGTGAATCGATCACATACATGACAATCTACAAACCCTGAACAACAAAAACAGATTTAAAGAGTTGACCTGAGTGACAGAGACGGAGAACAAACAACTACGGGGAAGCAGCGACTGTTTTCGGAGCCTGGAGCCAGCGTCCCAGTCAGGTAACCTTGGCGCCGGGCTTAGAACTCGGTGCAGGAGAGCTGAACATGACATCTGTGACAGCACAAACACGGGGCGCAGCCCTAGCCCCCTGAACTGACCTCGGGAGGGGGCCCAGCCGGTCCATGTAGGTGGCACGGCCATGCGGCTGGTGGGAGGAGAAGTCCCTGGGAGGCAGTGACTGGTTTTGGAGCTGGGAGTGCAGCGTCCCAGCTGGGGAACCTTGGCGCCGGGCTTTGGTCTGGGCACAGGGGAGCTGAACGCGGCATCTGGTCACGGCGCAAACACGGGGCGTAGCCCTACTCCCCTGAACTAACCCCAGGAGGGGGCCCAGCCAGTCCGCGGCGGCGGCGCGGCAACGCGGCTAGTGGGACGAGAAGTCCCGGGAGGCAGCGACTGATTTTGGAGCCGGGAGTGCAGCGTCCCAGCAGGGGAACCTTGACGCTGGGCTTTGGATTGGCAGCTGAGGATCTGACCGTGGCTTCAGCGGGCCAGACCCTCGGGGACAATCTCCACACACCCAGCACACATAGGCGACACGCCCCTCGGGAATCTCAGATAAAATACTCATTCCAAGTAAGATAAGCAACTTTGGCTATATTCCGGGGTGCTACTCTCTGCTGTTTTTCTGAACCCTCCCCTCCCCTTCCCAGGCATCTTCATTAACATTGGAATTTCCTCAGCCAGAGGGAGAACGGCTCCGGCTCCGCAGCTTTCCTTTTCCCTTTTTTTTTTTTTTTTTTGGTCTTTTCCTAACCCATTCTTCCGGCCTGAGAGAAGCAACCACAAAAAACCCAGGGACCAGAAATCCTTCCCTAATTGGACTAAAAACACAGAACCAGCTCCAGCCAAGCATATATAATCCAAAGCTCAGGCCTTCATCCTTACAGGGAACAAGGTGGCTGTTACAATGCAAAGGCAGTTCTGATAGGGATCTGACTGCATTTTTTTTAGCGGATTTACTGGAAAAACAAGTTCCCCAGGTCTGATATCTCTGCTTATTCAACAGAGCCCTCACTGACCCACAACAGGGAACTGAGGGCTGAAACTCCCCCCAGACCACCTAGCCTCTTGCCTTAGGGGTCTAAGGAGGGTGACACCTACCAATCAGTAGAGGTACTTGCATTGGGGGCCTAAGGTACAGCTGCAGAGGCCTCCCACCAAGGTGCTATAGGAATAGAGACACACCTACCTCACTGACACTTGGGGGAAGCCTATCAGCATCCTCCCCCCCGGAGTGTGAACCCCAGCTGCTAATAGAATCTGGTGCACACAACTATCACCATTACTTCTCGAGGTGGATAGGTGTTAGGGTGCAGCACACACTTGATGACCCAAAATCAAATTCTGCTCAAGAATAGTGAATAGACTCAGGCATATATATCTGGTAACAGCCCAAACCAGCTGCTAATAGGTCATAAGTAAGTCAAGGGCTACAACAAACAAGACAGCACAATCTAGTAGCGCATCCACGTATATTGAAAGAAAACAAAACAAGATAAGACTCGGTTTTTTTTTTTTATATCTTAGTGATGGCTCGCAGACAGCAGTCGATATCAAACCACATAAAGAAGCAGACCATGACAGCTTCTACAACCCCCCAAACAAAAGAATCAAAATCTTTCCCAAATGAAGATACAATCCTGGAATTATCAGATACAGAATATAAAAAACTAATTTACACAATGCTTCAAGACATCAGGGATGACCTCAAAAATGAAATAAGGCAAACTGCAGAAAAAGCCAAGGAACACACTGATAAAACAGTTGAAGAACTTAAAAAGATTATTCAAGAACATAGTGGAAAAATTAATAAGTTGCAAGAATCCATAGAGAGACAGCATGCAGAAATCCAAAAGATTAACAATAAAATTACAGAATTAGACAACGCAATAGGAAGTCAGAGGAGCAGACTTGAGCAATTAGAATGCAGAGTGGGAAATCTGGAGGACCAGGGAATTAACACCAACATAGCTGGAAAAAAAAAATCAGATAAAAGAATTTAAAAAAATGAAGAAACCCTAAGAATCATGTGGGATTCTATCAAGAAGGATAACTTGCATGTGATTGGAGTCCCAGAACAGGGAGGGAGGACAGAAAACACAGAGAAAATAGTTGAAGATCTCCTGACAGAAAACTTCCCTGACATCATGAAAGACGAAAGGATATCTATCCAAGATGCTCATCGAACCCCATTTAAGATTGATCCAAAAAGAAAAACACAAGACATATTATCATCAAACTTGCCAAAACCAAAGATAAAGAGAAAATTTTAAAAGCAGCCAGGGATAAAAGAAAGGTCTCCTTCAAGGGAGAATCAATAAGTTCAGACTACTCAGCAAAAACCATGCAGGCAAGAAGGCAATGGGATGACATATACAGAGTGCTGAAGGAGAAAAACTGCCAGCCAAGGATCATATATCCAGCAAAACTCTCTCTGAAATATGAAGGCGAAATTAAGATATTTACAGATAAACACAAGCTTAAAGAATTTGCAAAAAACAAACCAAAGCTACAAGAAATACTGAAGGAAATTGTTTGGTCAGAAAACCAATAATATCAGATACTAGCACAACACAAGGTCACAGAGCAGAACATCCTGATATCAACTCAAACAGGGAAATCACAAAAACAAATTAAGATTAATTAAAAAAAAATGCTCAAAACAGGGAATCATTGAAGTCAATATGTAAAAGATCACAATAATCAAAAAGAGGGACTAAATACAGGTGGCAAAGAACTGCCATATGGAGAGGGATACAAGGCAATATAGGACAATACAAGTTAGGTTTTTACTTAGAAAAATAGGGGTGAATATTAAGGTAACCACAAAGAGGTATAACAACTCCATAACTCAAAATAAAAGCCAAGAAAAACGTAATGACTCAACAAACATAAAGCCAAATACTATGAAAATGAGGATCTCACAATTTACAAAGAAAAACGTCTCAGCACAAAAAAGTAAGTGGAAAAATGAAATTGTCAACAACACACATAAAAAGGCATCAAAATGACAACACTAAACACTTATCTATAATTATGCTGAATATAAATGGACTAAATGCACCAATAAAGAGACAGAGAGTCTCAGACTGGATAAAGAAACACGATCCGTCTATATGCTGCCTATAAGAGACACACCTTAGACTTAGAGACACAAACAAACTAAAACTCAAAGGATGGAAAAAAATATATCAAGCAAACAATAAGCAAAAAAGAAGGGGAGTAGCAATATTAATTTCTGACAAAATAGACTTTAAACTTAAATCCACCACAAAGGATAAAGAAGGACACTACGTAATGATAAAAGGGACAATTGATCAGGAAGATATAACCATATTAAATATTTATGCACCCAATCACAGGGCTGCAAGATACATAAATCAAATTTTAACAGAACTGAAAACTGAGATAGACACCTCCACAATTATAGTAGGAGACTTCAACACACCACTTTCAGAGAAGGACAGGACATCCAGTAAGAAGCTCAATAGAGACACGGAAGACCTAATTACAACAATCAACCAACTTGACCTCATTGACTTATACAGAACTCTCCACCCAACTGCTGCAAAGTATACTTTTTTTTCTAGCACACATGGAACATTCTCTAGAATAGACCACATATTAGGTCATAAAACAAACCTTTGCAGAATCTAAAACATAGAAATATTACAAAGCATCTTCTCAGACCACAAGGCAATAAAAGTAGAAATCAATAACAGAAAAACTAGGGAAAAGAAATCAAATACTTGGAAAATGAACAATACCCTCCTGAAAAAAAGACTGGGTTACAGAAGACATTAAGGAGGGAATAAGGAAATTCATAGAATGCAACGAGAATGAAAATACTTCCTATCAAAACCTCTGGGACACAGCAAAAGCAGTGCTCAAAGGCCAATTTATATCGATAAATGCACACATACATAAAGAAGAAAGAGCCAAAATCAGAGAACTGTCCCTACAACTTGAACAAATAGAAAGTGAGCAACAAAAGAATCCATCAGGCACCAGAAGAAAACAAATAATAAAAATTAGAGCTGAACTAAATGAATTAGAGAACAGAAAAACAATTGAAAGATTTAACAAAGCCAAAAGCTGGTTCTTTGAAAAAATTAACAAAATCGATAAACCATTGGCTAGACTGACTAAAGAAATACAGGAAAGGAAACAAATAACCCGAATAAGAAACGAGACGGGCCACATCACAACAGGCCCAACTGAAATTAGAAGAATCATATGAGATTATTATGAAAAATTGTACTCTAACAAATTTGAAAACCTAGAAGAAATGGATGAATTCCTGGAAAAACACTACCTACCTAAACTAACACAATCAGAAGTAGAACAACTAAATAGACCCATAACAAAAAAAGAGATTGAAACGGTAATCAAAAAACTCCCAACAAAAAAAAGCCCTGGCCCGGATGGCTATACTGCAGAGTTCTACCAAACTTTCAGAGAAGAGATAACACCACTACTACTAAAGGTATTTCAAAGCATAGAAAATGACAGAATACTACCCAACTCATTCTATGAAGTCACCATCTCCCTGATACCAAAACCAGGTAAAGACACCAGAAAAAAAGAAAATTACAGACCTATATCCCTCATGAACATAGATGCAAAAATCCTCAACAAAATTCTAGCCAATAGAATTCAACAACATATCAAAAAAATAATTCACCATGACCAAGTGGGATTTATACCAGGTATGCAAGGCTGGTTTAATATTAGAAAAACCATTAATGTAATGCACCATATAAATAAAACAAAAGACAAAAACCACATGATCTTATCAATTGATGCAGAAAAGGCATCTGACAAAGTCCAACACCCATTTATGATAAAAACTCTCAGCAAAATAGGAATTGAAGGAAAATTCCTCAACATAATAAAGGGCATCTATGCAAAGCCAACAGCCAACATCACTCTAAATGGAGAGAGCCTGAAAGCATTTCCCTTGAGAACGGACACCAGACAAGGACGCCCTTTCTCACCGCTCTTATTCAACATTGTGGTAGAAGTCCTAGCCAGAGCAATTAGGCTAGACAAAGAAATAAAGGGCATCCGGATTGGCAAAGAGGAAGTAAAATTATCTCTATTTGCAGATGACATGATCTTATATGCAGAAAACCCCAAGGAATCCTCCAGAAAACTACTGAAACTAATAGAAGAGTTTGTCAGAGTCTCAGGTTATAAGATAAACATATAAAAATCACTTGGATTCCTCTACATTAACAAAAAGAACATCAAAGAGGAAATAACCAAATCAATACCATTCACAGTAGCCCCCAAGAAGATAAAATACTTAGGAATAAATCTTACCAAGGATGTTAAAGACCTATACAAAAAAAACTACAAAGCACTACTATAAGAAATTAAAAAGGACATATTTAAGTGGAAAAACATACCTTGCTCATGGATAGGAAGACTTAACATAGTAAAAATGTCTATTCTACCAAAAGCCATCTATACATACAATGCACTTCCAATCCAAATTCCAATGACATTTTTTAAGGTGATAGAGAAACAAATCACCAACTTCATATGGAAGGGAAAGAAGCCTCGGATAAGCAAAGCACTACTGAAAAAGAAGAAGAAAGTGGGAGGCCTCACTCTACCTGATTTCAGAACCTATTATACAGCCACAGTAGTCAAAACAGCCTGGTACTGGTACAACAACAGACACATAGACCAGTGGAACAGAATTGAGAACCCAGATATAAATCCATCCACATATGAGCAGCTGATATATGATAAAGGCCCAGTGTCAGTTAATTGGGGAAAACATAGTCTCTTTAACAAATGCTGCTGGCATAACTGGATATCCATTTGCAAAAAAATGAAACAGGACCCATACCTCACACCATGCACAAAAACTAACTCCAAGTGGATCACAGATCTAAACATAAAGACTAAAACGATAAAGATCATGGAAGAAAAAATAGGGACAACCTTAGGAGCCCTAATACAAGCCATAAACAGAATACAAAACATTACCAAAAATGATGAAGAGAAACCAGACAACTGGGAGCTCCTAAAAATCAAACACCTATGCTCATTTGAAGACTTCACCAAAAGAGTAAAAAGACCACCTACAGACTGGGAAAGAATTTTCAGCTATGACATCTCCGACCAGCGCCTGATCTCTAAAATCTATATGATTCTGTCAAAACTCAACCACAAAAAGACAAACAACCCAATCAAGAAGTGGGCAAAGGATATGAACACACACTTTACTAAAGAAGATATTCAGGCAGCTAACAGATACATGAGAAAATACTCTCAATCATTAGCCATTAGAGAAATGCAAATTAAAACTACGATGAGATTCCATCTCACTCCAACATGGCTGGCATTAATCCAAAAAACACAAAATAATAAATGTTGGAGAGGCTGCGGAGAGTTTGGAACTCTTATACACTGCTGGTGGGAATGTAAAGTGGTACAACCACTTTGGAAATCTATCTGGAGTTATCTTAAACAGTTAGAAATAGAACTACCATACAACCCAGAAATCCCACTCCTCAGAATATACCCTAGAGAAATAAGAGCCTTCACACAAACAGATACATGCACACCCATGTTTATTGCAGCTCTGTTTACAATAGCAAAAAGCTGGAAGCAACCAAGGTGTCCATCAACGGATGAATGGTTAAATAAATTGTGGTATATTCACACAATGGAATAGTACACATCGATAAAGAACAGTGAGGAATCTGTGAAACATTTCATAACGTGGAGGAACCTGGAAGGCATTATGCTGAGCGAAATTAGTCAGAGGCAAAAGGACAAATATTGTATAAGACCACTATTATACGATCTTGAGAAATAGTATAAACTGAGAAGAACACATACTTTTGTGGTTACGAGGCGGGGAGGGAGGGAGGGTGGGAGAGGGTTTTTAACTGATTAAATAGTAGGTAAGAACTGCTTTAGGTGAAGGGAAGGACAATACTCAATACATGGAAGGTCAGCTCAACTGGACTGGACCAAAAGCAAAGAAGTTTCCAGGATAAAATGAATGCTTCAAAGGTCAGCGGAGCAAGGGTGGGGGTTTGGGGACCATGGTTTAAGGGGACTTCTAAGTCAATTGGCAAAATAAATTCTATTATGAAAACATTCTGCATCCCACTTTGAAATGTGGCGTCTGGGGTCTTAAATGCTAACAAGCAGCCAACTAAGATGCATCAATTGGTCTCAACCCACCTGGATCAAAGGAGAATGAAGAACACCAAGGTCACACGATAACTAAGAGCCCAAGAGACAGAAAGGGCCACATGAACCAGAGACCTACATCATCCTGAGACCAGAAGAACTAGTTGGTGCCCAGCCACAACCGATGACTGCCCTGACAGGGAGCACAACAGAGAACTCCTGAGGGAGCAGGAGATCAGTGGGATGCAGACCCCAAATTCTCATAAAAAGACCATACTTAATGGTCTGACTGAGACTAGAGGAATCCCGGCGGTCATGGTCCCCAAACCTTCTGTTGGCACAGGACAGGAACCATTCCCGAAGACAACTCATCAGACATGAAAGGGACTGGACAGTGGGTAGGAGAGAGATGCTGATGAAAAGTGAGCCAATTATATCAGGTGGACACTTGAGACTGTGTTGGCATCTCCTGTCTGGAGGGGGGATGGGAGGATAGAGAGAGTTGGAAGCTGGCAAAATTGTCACGAAAGGAGAGACTGGAAGGGCTGACTCATTAGGGGGAGAGCAAGTGGGAGTACGGAGTAAGGTGTATATAAACTTATATGTGACAGTCTGACTTGATTTGTAAACGTTCACTTGAAGCTCAATAAAAGTTAATAATAAAAAAAAATACACTCCCCAAGGTCAAGACCGTCATTCTAACTCAAGCTTGCCAACTGCCTAACCATTCTCCTCTAGAACTATCATTTGAAACTTTCCTACCAGGTAATTTTCCACACGTCCATGCAGTAATTTCCTAATTAGTATCTAAGCATCTCCCATTATGGCACCTGGCACCGAGGTTCCTCTTTCTCCCAACTTCTAAACGCTGGTCTATTTGAGGCTCAGTCCTGTCTTTACCTAAGGAGCCATAGTGGCACAGTGGTTAAAGAATTCAGCTGCTAACTGAAAGGTCAGCGGTTCGAATCCACCAGCTGCTCCTCAGGAGAAAGATGTCACAGTCTGCTTCCATAAAGACTTATAGCCTTGGAAACCCTAAGGGGCAGTTGTATTCTGTCCTACAGGGTCGGTGGGTTTGGTTTTGGGTTTGGTCCTGTCTTTATCTATGCTCCAGCCTTAGATGTCCTCATTCAGTCCCACAGCTCTAAATAACACCTGTTTGTTGCTGGCCACTGAATCTCTCTCTCCAGCCCCTCTTTCATAACGAACTCCATCTGCACTTGGATCTCTAATATAACCAGTTGCTGCCGAGTAGACCCCAACTCATGGCAACCCCATGTGTGTCAGAATAAAACTGTGCTCCACAGGGTTTTCAATGGCTGACTTTTTAGCAGTAGATCACCAGATCTTTCTACCAAAACACCACTGGGTAGACTCAAACCTCCAACCTTTCAGTTAGCAGCCATGTGTGTTAACCATTCGAGCTACCTAGGGACTCAAGGGCTTTAATAAAAATCAAACTCATTGTCACTGAGTCGATTCCAACTCATAGCGACCCTACAAAACAGAGTAGAACTGCCCCATAGGGTTTCCATGGAGCAGCTGGTGGATTTGAACTGCTGACCTTTTACTTAGCAGCTGAGCTCTTAACTACTGCACCAGCAGGGCCCCAGATCTCTAACCAAAAAAAAAACCCAGTGCCGTCGAGTCAATTCCAACTCATAGCGACCCTATAGAACAGGGTAGAACTGCCCCCATAGAGTTTCCAAGGAGCACCTGGCAGATTTGAACCGCCAACCCTTTGGTTAGCAGCCGTGGCACTTAACCACTACGCCAGCAGGGTTTCCAGATCTCTAACAAAACCAGAAAAAGAAAAACCCAAACCAGAACTACCAACCTTTTGGTTAGCAGCCGAACGCTAACCACTGCATACCAGGGTTCCAGAACCCTAACAGACATTTCAAATCATCACGGCTCGATGAGAACTGGAGCCTTCTCAGCCCACCTCCAAACCTTCCCTTCTCCAGGGCTCCTCACCTTGCCTAGGCCTCACATGGCTCCAGGCATTCAAGCACAAATGCTCTTTCTCTAATATTCCTCATCAGTAAGTCCTACTGCCTCTCCCTTCAAAACGATCCTAAATCTGGCCACTTCTCTCCATGCCATTCTTTCTCTCTGGTCCACGCCAATCGCTGTCATTGGTGGGCTGCAGTCACCTTCTAAACGACTCTCTCCTTCCACTCTTATCCCTACTGGACAGTTTCCACACAGCTGGGAGCAGATCTTCTTAGAGCATAAACTAGATCATGCACCAACCTGCAAACACCCTTGAATGGCTTCCCACAGCATTCAGGACAAAGTGGCAATTAGTTCTTCAGCTTATGGAACCCCGTCGGCCACTGGCCCAGGCTCCCGCTCTAGCATGTCCTTACATCCTCCTCAGCCTCTGTGTTCTAACTGTACACCTGTCTTTCTGATCCCCACACAAGCAGTGCGGACTCCCGCCTCCAGGCTCTGCACAGCTTTTCTGTTCCTACAACGCTGTTCCTACTGGCCTTCACCTGGCTGACCCCATCCTGCCATCCAGACCTAACCATAACATAACTTCTGACAAGCCAGAATTCCCCGATCACCATCTATAGTCATCACTCCCAGTCACTCATTCACGTTGTCCGTTTAAACTAAATCCATATAACATTCGTCATTAGCTAACACTCCACTGGCTCACTTGTTTGGTCAGTGATTGTCTCCAACTCCCCCGAGGGCTTACGTGAGGCTCTGGATCCCTGGTACACCACGTCAAGGTTATGAATGCATTTTACTAAAGAATTATTGTTGTCAAGAGTACAGAGGGAAATGATAATTCAATAGCTAAGTGTAAATTCTTATTGAAGAAATTTATCTTTATTTAGTACAGTACCTTATTTTCGTTGCAGGCTAAGGCCTCCCAGACCAGGAGTAAGCCCTGCCTAGGTTCTTGCCTTCCACTCTTATCCCTACTGGCCAGTTTCCACACAGCTGGGAGCAGATCTTCTTAGAGCATGAATTAGATCATGCACCAACCTGCAAACACCCTTGAATGGCTTCCACAGCATTCAGGACAAAGTGACAATTAGTTCTCCGGCTTACAGAACCCAAGAATGACCAGGAGAGGCTCAAAGGTTCCACACAAAAAAAGGTTTATCAGCGGCAGAAAGAGAGTAAAGGCTTGTGAGTGGGGAAGTGAGAGGGACCAAGCAATGCTTGCCTCTGTCCCTCCAAACATAGGTTTTTCTGGGGCTTATATGGGTTTGGCGAGGATAATAGAGTAATGAATACTTAGCAGGTTTCTTTCAAGGTGCGGGTACTTCTCAGAATGGTGGTACATACTAAATTAGGCTGCCCACACATCTGGAATCCAAGATGGAACCCGTAGCAAAGGCTCCTGGGACTGGGTGGCAGGACTTATTATAGGGTGTCGCACCTGCAGAGTCCCCCTGCAGTGCCAGTTCCATTCCTGTCACAGGTACTTGCATCAGGCAGAGGTCACCTATCAGTCACCTCGAGGATGTCTGACCATGCTCCAGGGACCAGACTGAGTCGATCCTCTGAAAAACATCTTACAAGGGAGTACATTGTTTGTTCTTTCCTTATTTCACTTTCGAGGATGGGGGTTTATGTCATTAGCCAAGCACACAGTATTGTAAGTAAGTTGTTAGCTGCAGGTGTTGCAGGGCTCCTTGTTAGGGGCCCAGTCCGTATTTATTCCCTATCTCATTTTTAGCCCTGAGAAGGGGTGAAAGGAAGATGAAGAAATAAAATAGCTGCCCTTGTGAAACGGAAAGTGAGTCACAAGATGGGGGGTAAATAAACCAAAAGGGGAAAGGGGGTAATGGGGAGAGGGTAGGCAACTGGGCAGCAGTAGGAAGTGGTGGGCGTTCAGGTATAGATGATGACTAGCAAATGTTCCCTAATGTTGGTAATAACCAAAGGGATTTTTAGAATTGGGATGTTTGCATCCTCGCTCAGGTTTCTCTGTCCCCGACTCTCCCCACCTCTACCCGTGCTCACACCTTTCCTGAAGTGGGCTGCTGACACAAGCACCTCTCCTCAGTCAGAAACACTGGAGGAAGACAGATGTGGCCGGTGTCCAGCAGACCACAGGAAAAGGCAAAGAGCGTGAGGTATAAACAGGGGGAGGAGACGGAGAACCCGGCTTGCTCGAGAACTGGCTCCACAGCTGGCTGGGAGGAGACGGAGAACTCGGTGTGCTCGGGAACTGGCTCCACAGCTGGCTGGGAGGAGACGGAGAACTCGGTGTGCTCGGGAACTGGCTCCACAGCTGGCTGGGAGGAGATGGAGCACTTGGTGTGCTCGGGAACTGACTCCACAGCTGGCTGGGAGGAGATGGAGCACTCAGCGTGCTCGGGATCTGGCTCCGCAGCTGGCTGGGAGGAGAGGGAGCACTTGGTGTGCTCAGGAACTGGCTCCACAGCTGGCTCCACAGCTGGCTGGGAGGAGACGGAGAACTCGGTGTGCTCGGGAACTGGCTCCACAGCTGGCTGGGAGGAGACGGAGGACTCAGCGTACTCGGGAACGGGCTCCACAGCTGGCTGGGAGGAGACGGAGAACTCGGTGTGCTCAGGAACTGGCTCCACAGCTGGCTGGGAGGAGATGGAGCACTTGGTGTGCTCGGGAACTGACTCCACAGCTGGCTGGGAGGAGATGGAGCACTCAGCGTGCTCGGGATCTGGCTCCGCAGCTGGCTGGGAGGAGATGGAGCACTCAGCGTGCTCGGGATCTGGCTCCGCAGCTGGCTGGGAGGAGATGGAGCACTTGGTGTGCTCAGGAACTGGCTCCACAGCTGGCTCCACAGCTGCTCCACAGCTGGCTGGGAGGAGATGGAGCACTCAGCGTGCTCAGGAACTGGCTCCACAGCTGGCTCCACAGCTGCTCCACAGCTGGCTGGGAGGAGATGGAGGACTCAGCGTACTCGGGAACGGGCTCCACAGCTGGCTGGGAGGAGACGGAGAACTCGGTGTGCTCGGGAACGGGCTCCACAGCTGGCTCGGAGGAGATGGAGCACTCAGTGTGCTCAGGAACTGGCTCCACAGCTGGCTGGGAGGAGAGGGAGAACTCAGCGTGCTCGGGAACTGGCTCCACAGCTGGCTGGGAGGAGATGGAGCACTCAGCGTGCTCGGGAACTGGCTCCACAGCTGGCTGGGAGGAGATGGAGCACTTGGTGTGCTCGGGAACTGACTCCACAGCTGGCTGGGAGGAGATGGAGCACTCAGCGTGCTCGGGATCTGGCTCCGCAGCTGGCTGGGAGGAGATGGAGCACTCAGCGTGCTCGGGATCTGGCTCCGCAGCTGGCTGGGAGGAGATGGAGCACTTGGTGTGCTCAGGAACTGGCTCCACAGCTGGCTCCACAGCTGCTCCACAGCTGGCTGGGAGGAGATGGAGCACTCAGCGTGCTCAGGAACTGGCTCCACAGCTGGCTCCACAGCTGCTCCACAGCTGGCTGGGAGGAGATGGAGGACTCAGCGTACTCGGGAACGGGCTCCACAGCTGGCTGGGAGGAGACGGAGAACTCGGTGTGCTCGGGAACGGGCTCCACAGCTGGCTCGGAGGAGATGGAGCACTCAGTGTGCTCAGGAACTGGCTCCACAGCTGGCTGGGAGGAGAGGGAGAACTCAGCGTGCTCGGGAACTGGCTCCACAGCTGGCTGGGAGGAGATGGAGCACTCAGCGTGCTCGGGAACTGGCTCCACAGCTGGCTGGGAGGAGATGGAGCACTCAGCGTGCTCGGGAACTGGCTCCACAGCTGGCTGGGAGACTGAGAACCTTAGACTACGAACCCTGGAGTGCCACAGGCAGGACAGTAGTCCACACAATTTTTACTTAACTCTTGCAGAACTGGGTGACCCCAGCAAGCTGGAGGACTTGGGGTCAGCCAGAGGAACTTCTGGGTTTTCCAAGCTAGAGAGATAGGGTCCATGTCAGTAGGAATCAGATTCCTCAGCTCCACCCTAAATAGGCTGATCCTGGGATGCAGTGTCTGCACATAGGGTTGTTTAGGTGGAAAGATGTGTCCACACCCTAAACAAGGAGCTCGCTGCTGCAGAACTTTAACTCAGCTTTCAGAAGGTGGGGATGCTTACGCTGCCAGACCTGAGGTCATATACCCAGCACCTTTCATTCTGGTAATTTCACATCTACACTAGATTCTAGTTAGCTACAACCTAAATGCCCTCCTGCAGCATAAATGCCATGGAGACAAAAACTATATGGCATGTGCACAACTACAACATCAACATCTTACACGGAAAAAAAAAAAAAAAAAACAGTTGCCCTGGAGTCAACTCTGACTCATGGTGGCCCCCTGTATGTCACAGTAGAACTGTGCTTTTTGGATCTCCAGGCCTGTCTTCCCAGGCACTTGTAGGTGGACTAGAATGTCTAACCTTCTGGCTAGCAGCCAAGCACTATATGGTACGAAACCAAAAATCAAACCCACTGCTGTCGAGTCACTTCCAACTAATAGTGACCTTATAGGACAGAGTAGAACTGCGCACGGGTTTCCAAAGAGCAGCTGGTGGCTTTGAACTGTTGACCTTTTGGTTAGCAGCCAAACTCTTAACCACTGCGCCACCTGGGCTATTTGTTGAATAAAATTAAGCACTTTCAAAAAATCTAGAGTGTTAGAGGTCACGAATCTCCTTTTTTGTTTTTTAAATGAACCTCCTTTTGATGCTAAAGAGCTGTGCTGCCTTGGGCAAGTCACTCAAATTTCCCTCATAGGAAAGAAAAGGCTTGGATTATGCAGGTGATCAATGATCACCTTTGCAGCTCTGACATCCTGCTTTTAGGATTTCAGTGACTTTACTAAAATTATCCAAGGTGCCTTGGCCCAAGCCAGGTCGATATCAAGACAGTTCTGGTCTGAGGTTGCTCAAGATGGAGGAAGGGCTGTGCCGTCTGAGGAAGAGACCTGGCCTAGGAGCGTGTGACTGTCTGCCCAGCAGTAAACCCAATGTTTGATGAAGAAGAACGGTACGGTGAAGGGGAATAGGGCTCCTTCCTCCTATCACAGACACAAAGCAGATGGTGGCAGCAGAGCGTGAATGTAAACGGGGTGATTAGAAGACAAGAAAAGCCAAGTTAATAAATGACTTCACAAAACATAGGTCTTTGCCTAGCAGAGCACACCCAGAAGAAGGCTAAACCACAGCTAACGAGGCTTCACAAGGGCCAACTGCACTGAGTCCACGCCACTGTGACAGTCAGAACACTGACTCTGGCTGCTCCCTTGGCCGAATCGTCTCGGGGAAGGCAGTAACTCATGGGGTGTCATTCCTGCTAGCCCTAGGGGAGGCTCCACGCAAAGAATCATAGGTCCTTAACATCAGAAAAGCAGTGAATTTTCTCTATGTCAAAAAACAAGTCCAGGTAAATTCTTTGCAAAAGTGGTTGACTAAATTAGGTGCCCATACACAGCCTTAGGAATGGAACCTGTTCACCTTCACTGCCTTCCAGGGTAGAGACCAGACAGAATGTTCAAGGGAAAATGTTCTTTTTCTTCCATGCCACACCTTGCTGCCTCTTTCGCCCCCTCAGGCATCTGTTAACAGGGAGTCAGCTGACCTTAGTCTGCACATCTGAGCAAAACATATGAATTTTTCCCAACACAGTAAAATGGCTGTCTTATTATGGAGTCCTACTTGCTAGAGTATCACCTCCTCCAGGAAGTCACCCAGGATTTCTCTCTTTTTTTTTTTTTTTTTTTGCCCTGAGTAACTTACCCTTGGAGGCCTGGTGATACAGTGGCTAAAGCCCAATAAATGTACATGGGAGGCAGGAAGGAAAGAAGAAAGGGGAGAAATCTGACAGAGTTATGGCGAAGTGTCAGTGGGTATAGGTGGAGATTCTATCTGCCATGGCATTTTGGGGATTCATTTTGGCAGCCCTCAAAATCATACACTACAACTGTTCCATGTGCACTTATGCTTGGGGAGACTTTCTCACGGAAAGAAATGAAAATCCTAGGATTAGGTCAGCTCAATGAGGTCATATCCCCACACATATTAAAGTCTAAACTGCTAAAATTACTCCTTCTAGTATATGGACACCCAGGGACACCTGAGAAGAAAGACCTGGCAATCTGCTTCCCAGAAAGCAGCCATTGGAAACTGTATGGAGCACAATTCTACTCTGACACACATGGGGTTACCGTGAGTCTGAACGTGCGTGATGGCATTTTTTTTTTTTTTCTAGTATGTGTAAAACCAGACAAAGTGAGATTTGAACAGGACAGTCAGGAAACCTCAGGTTGGAGACAGGATGCAAAAAGACAAGGGAATTGGAGGTTCTGCTCAGAGTAGCCTCTCAGCTTTCTGCCCATTTCGCACATCCAGAGCTGCCTCCTCCCCAGGGCACAGAAGCCCTGAAGAGGCAGCAGAGGTGACTGCTCCGTCCCTGAATTCACGGCTGCTGGCAGGGCCCACGTGGCAGAACAGGTTCCACACGTGAAAAGGCTTCAGAACCCAGACATGGGCACCATCCTCCATACCTGTTGGACTGACACCTGAGACTTCCCTGAGCCCCACAGCAGTGTGGGAAGACAACTCTCTCCGGACAGTCTATGGAAGCTACTATTTCATTTTGTCTGCAGGACTGGAAAAACCCAGGTAGTCTTCCTGTCTTTCTCACTTCTGTGTCCCCTCAGAAGCTCCACCTGTCCTGGGTTATGCCACAGAACCTGGACTTCCATCACACCTGCATGCATCAAACCTTGACATGGTCCTTGGAAAGGGCTGTCAGTGACTCTACTTTTAAAACTAGTAATGGGTTTTCAAAACCACACGGGATCTCCCAAATGTGAGTGAACTTATGAGGACAAAGCAAATAAATATGGGAAATCAGGGCCATGCCAGAACACCTCAAGTTATAGGGTCACAATGGGTATATTTGGCTGGGTTCTCAAGAGAAGCAAAACCAGTAAAGCATATAAATAGAGAGAGAGAGAGAGAGATTTATACCAAGGAAATGGCTCACGTGGCTGCAGAGGCTTCTCCTGATTACATAGTCGCACAGGGGCTGGTGAACCCCAGATCGGCAGGTCAGCCAGCAGGGCTCTTGTTCACAGGCAGCAAACAGTGATGAATCACAAGATCAGCTGGCAAGATGGCCAGTAGTTGTGGAAGTGATCACAACATCATACAACTGCCAAACTACATCATAACTGCCAGACCTCCGAGAACCATGGCCCAGCCAAGTTGATACACAACCTTAATGATCACAGTGGGCAAGGAGGGCACGGGAACCTGGCTCAGCTGGGCTGTCATACCTGCTTCCTCAGGGATGTCATCCAACTTCCGAGGCCCCTCACCTGTGAAGGTAGCGTTTGTGCTGGGCTGGATACCTAGGCCCCATCTTCCTTAACACCCTTCATGGCCTCATAAATAGAGGGTATTTGGCTTCCAAACAACTGACATTTTGCTAAAGGAAGTAGAAGCCTGGGCTAACCTCAGTCAGCCAAGTGTGTCCAAAATCAGTAACTGAGTTTTACAGGCCTACTGGAAACTCTGGTGGTGTACTGGTTAAGTGCTACTTCCGCTAACCAAAAGGTTGGCAGTTCAAGTCCGCCAGGCGCTCCTTGGAAACTCTATGGGGCAGCTCTATTCTGACCTACAGGGTCGCTCTGAGTCAGAATCGACTCGACGGCAACAGGTTTGGTTTGGTTTTGGTTTTACTGGCAACTACTTGGAGCGACCAGGAAAGTTTAGAAGCCTTGGGATCTATTCCAGCTCTCCAACTCACCAGCTATTCATTGAATGGCTCTTTGATTCGTCTTTATTCAGCACGAAGTATCCATTGCTATGGTGAGTCAGGCTATGAGCAAGGCTCTGAAAAGATGAGTAATTCCCTTTCCCCTATCACAAATTATTCACAATGTCTCAGCACCTTCCACTTACTGCCGGAGAAGATACAGAGGTTGCTGCCTAAATGACGTGCCCATTGTTTGTGTTTTTTAAAAGTTATACACGTTAATGGCACGTAATTATATGGAAAGCCATTTTCCAGGTACTAGTACCGAAAAGGAGTCACCGGGTGGTGCAGACTGTTAAAGTGCTCAGCTGCTAACCGAAAGGTCAGAAGATCCGGTCTACCCTGAGACACCTCAGAAGAAAGACCTAGAGACCTACTTCTGAAAAATCAGTCACTGAGAACTCTGTGGAGCATAGCTCTGCTCTGACACACATGGGGTCACCATGAGTCGAAGATGACTGGGCGACAACCGGTTAGTAACAGAAAATATACAAATCAAACTGGTTTAAACAGCAAGGCCATTTCTTGGCTCACAGAGCTAAAGACAGCTTCTGGTGATCTGGCCATTCTCTTTCTGCTCCATGCTTCTTCCTTGGGCACTTCCCATCGTGGTCCCAGGGAGGCTCCATAACCCACTGGGGTACACATGTCCTGGTCACTTCCAGAGTATAGCAGTGGAGATGGTTTCCAGAGGCTCTCCCAGAAGATGGGGAAGAACTCTTCCAGAGGCCTCCGGAGAGCCTCTCCTTGCTCACTGCTGAAGCAGTTTCCAGCAAGAAGAAACCCTACAAATGTAAGTGGAGTCTGCCTCTCTTGAGAACAGTTGAACAGGTGGATAGCTATCTGAAACCATGTTCTGTTTGGAAAGGAGAAAGGGAGAATTGATCTTGGGTGAGAAACTGTGACTGTCTACTCTAATCATTAAAACAGAGGAAGAAATTTCCCACTGTCTCCCTTTTGAGTGGGTCTTTGAATCACAGCATTTTTAATACAGGAATCCTTTCACATACGCACGACCTCAATCTGAAAAATTCTCAGCGAGGTAAATATTATCATCCTCATTTTAGAGTGGAGAAATGAGATTGAGTTTAGCTTACTTACGAAAGGTGAATTTGGAAAACCTCAGCTTTATCTCCAGCTTTCTTTGAAAAGCACCCTGAAAGAGCTCACCAAGTGTGCAGGGACGCAATGTAGGTGCGTGAAGTACACACACGTGGCTGCACGCTCATTCCCTCTGTGCCTCAGAGATAATCACAGCCTGGGCAACAAGCAGGCCCGTGCTATCACTGAAGATGTGTTTTATCAACTCCATTTTACAAAACAGGAGCATCGTGGGTTGAATTGTGTCTCCTAAAAATATGTGCATCAGTTTGGCTAGGCCATGGTTCTCAGTATTGTGTGATGTCCACCATTTTGTCATCTGATGTGATTTTCCAGTATATTGTAAATCCTGCCTCCATGATGTTAATGAGATGGAATTAGTGGCAGTTCTGTTGATGAGGCAAAACTCAGTCTATAAGATTAGATTGTCTCTTGAGCCAATCTCTTTTGAGATATAAAAGAGAAAAATGAGCAGAGAGACAGGGGGACCTCATACCACCAAGGAAGCAGTGCCGGAAGAAGAGTGTGTCCTTTGGACCTGGGCGTCCTGTGCAAAGAAGCTCCTACTCTAGGGAAAGACTGATGACAAGGACCTTCCTCCAGAGCTAACAGAGATAGAAAGCCTTCCCCTGGAGCTTGCACCCGGAATTTGGACTTCTAGCCTACCAGACTGTGAGAAGATAAACTTCTGTTTGTTGAAGCCAACCACTTGCGGTATTTCTGTTATAGCAGCACAAGAGAACTAAGACAAGGAGTGAAGGCATACTGTTTCTCCCCTTCAAGGATTCCCGCCAACTTCAGACAGTCACGCAGCTACATTCACAAAGCTTTATCCTGCTGGAAGAGAGAGGCAAGAACAAAAGGTCACGATAACTAATGCTCATTCCTTATCATGTATTTCCCGTTGGTTCATTGGAATCATTATTCGTTGTTGTTGTTGTTAGGTGCCTTCAAGTCCATTCCAACTCAATACCACCGCGTCCTGGTCATCTTCACAGTCGTTGCCATGTTTGAGCCCACTCTTGCAGCCACTGTGTCAATCCATCTCGTTGAAGGTCTTCCTCTTTTTCACTCACCCCCTACTTTACCAAGCATGATGTTCTTCTCCAGGTACTGGCTCCTCCTGACTACATGTCTGAAGTATGTGAGACGTAGTCTCACTACCCTTGTTTCTAAGGAGCAATCTGGCTGTACTTCATCCCAGACTGATTTGCTCATTCTTTTGGCAATCCATGGTATATTCAATATTTTTAGTCAACACCATACTTCAAAGGCATCAATTCTTCTTTGTTCTTCTTTACTCACTGTCCAGCTTTTGCATGCATATGAGGTAATTGAAAATACCATGGCTTGAGTCAGGCTCAGCTTAGTACTCAAAGTAACATCTTTGTTGGAATCATTGTAACTAATTTAGATAATCTCATTAATTCTCTTCTTTCCTCTCTATGTCTGTATGTTTTTGCCCACAAATGACAAGCCACTTCAGACTATTTAAAACCATTTTAGCCATTATTTATGTATCAGATTAAGCAGAATAAATAAATTCCTCCCTAGTTGCTTTGTTGCCTTTCCAATTCATCAAAATTTTTTCTCAAAACCTGAGTATGTCAAGTAGGTTATAATGAAATCATTGGTTTTTTTTTTTTTTTTTAACAAAACTTATCATTCCAACTGAACTTGGAATTCTCCAAGGATGCTCATACTTTAGTCACAACTGAATAGACCTAAATGATTTTTGCACATAGTTAGACATAATCTTCAGTCATTTATGGACAATCTACCAGGTGACCTATCAGTCACCTCCACCGATCCCTGTAATCACCACTAATCTCTGCTTGCTTGAGCTAAACCATCACACCCTCTGTGAGCCCTGTGCTGGGGACAGAGAACAATAATGCCGTGCTGGGACTTCCAGGTACCCGTGTCTTTACACTGACGTTGCAGTCAAGGCCCAGTAGGGCAGTCAGAATTCTCGTACCTTATAATTGCAGATATAATTAAAGTACAGAGTCTTTCCTAAAATAACAATTGTCTTTCACAAAAGAACTAAAATAATGCCTACCATTAGCTCCAATCCCTACAACACATGGATTGGCTCAAGCCAAATTCAGGTTGGTTGATAAATACTCCAAAACAAAAGATAAAATTTCTTTCCAAAGATTCCACCACAACGCGGAGTTAATGGAACAGCGAATTAACGACCTAGCCTTTCACTTTGACAGCTCAGGCTAAAGTGAGTTTGGTTGTGTCCCAGGCATCTGTGTGGAATAAAACACCACTGGGGTTTCCATTCTTCCTTCTGTAACTTTCAAGCCATTTGAGCAAGGCTATGATTAAAATCGTGAGATGGTTTATTCACCCCTGAATTCTTGTCACATCTGACTACCTCCATAATTATCGAAGATTGGCAGATAAACTTTATGCTCCTCCTCCAATCCAATCACTTAGTCATGTTCTCCATTCCATCACGCTTTCCAAGAGGGTATCGTGACACCTTCCTTTGTTCATTTCAATCAACCTCAACCTTGGCGATGCCAGCCGGTGGGGTGTTATCTGAGGCAGAAAGATAATTACAGGTGGAAATAGGGAGTTACCTCTTGCTGCCCCACATCTCTGTTGATCACGAAGATGTGTGCGTGTGTGGATGTCCTGTTGTTCACAGAACGCCATGTGTACACAGCACTGGAGGCCGGGGCACAGGGATACCGTCAAAACTCCATTTGTAAGGTCTATGAAAGTGGGGAATGCTGGTTTCTATCAAACTACAGGAAGCCATTTATGTTTTTCCTTGACTGCTGCCTGTTCTAGGTTAATCTCAGAGTTTTTAGCAATTAGAGAAAAGATAGAATTGGAAGTGTCTCATCAAATAAGAAACAGAAGCAAACTTGAAGTTTTCCTCAAGATCCCGGAGTTGAAGTTGATTATCCCCAATTCTCTCCTCTGAGTCCCAGAATAGGAGGCTTCAGTCCTTAACAAGCCGGACTTCAGATGTATGTTAGGAGACACGGGGACTTACTGTGTCTCTTCTGGTGTGATGTCACAGCTTGTGACTGGACATAACAGCCAGAGCCCTCACAGCACCCTGTCTTCTCTGGACTCAAGGTCTTATATGACCTCTGTTCAGGATCAGTTGGAGCCAGGTAGGAACTGACTGCTAGCACTGGCCCCGCTGGCCTCAGCTGCAACTTCTCCCCCCTCACCAAATGCGTGGCTTTGCATAGCTCTCTAAAAAATAGTTTCCAAGATTACCTGTAACCCATTGCCTCAAGTTGATTCTGACTCATAGCGGCCCTATAGACAGAGGAGAGCTGCCCCCACAGGGTTTCCAAGGACCAGCTGGTGAATTCAAACTGGTGACCTTTTGGTCTGTAGCCATAGCTGTTAACCACTGCACCACCAGGGCTTCCAAGATTAGACCCTGAAATTTTAGCTCCCATCAAATCATGATGGATGTGGCAACCTTGTCAAGACATTGTTTCTGTTCCTGAGAGAAGCTCACAGGGTTTGCCTGTTCTTGTCACTCAGGAGTGACTGAATAGGCTTTCCAAAAAAAAATTTTTTTAAGCTGATTTTGGGCAAAGACCAAATGAGAGTTTTTTTGTTTTTGTTTTTCTAATTCTCCAATGGAAATCTGATTTTTTCTGGCTGCTAGGGAGGAAGGAAGAGAACTAGTGAATGAGGAAAGGTGTAATCTGGGGTCAGAGGACGAATGACAGCCAGGGAATGCTTCTAGTCTGGAGAAGCAAACTGAAAGTTGCCAAAGGGAAGTCCCCAGATAGAACAAGGGGCTCAACTCCAGCACAGTGGGTAGGATATGACCCAGAAAAAAACTATCAAAGTGGTTCTTAAGCCCATTTATTTTTTAATGCCACATGTTCTGACTTCGTATTTCTCCTTCCACTGACAGGATTCTCGAGACGCGTGCCCCCAGGTGCTCTGTCTCCACACCCCAGCGGGTGCTCTGGACAGGCACCCTTCCCAAGGCAGCCAGGATGGACTGCTCCGCCCTCTTTTTCTATAAAGCTTTGCTTGGAGACAACTGAGTGGTTATGATGAACTTCTCCCTATTAACGCTTGGTGTCTGCCACCTTACATGATTTGTACATGGGAGACAAAGCAGATAAAAATAGGCATTAACACAGAGGAGGGGGGCAAAATAGCCAGCCAAAGGTGTATATTGTGAAACTTGAATAACTAGAACCCTCAGTTAATAGGAGTTCAAGCTATACTATCTCTTAAGCTAAAGAAACGAAATATATATACGTATTTTTTAAATGTCAGGAATTTCCCTTTTTTGATTTTTTCTTTTATTAAAGAATGACTTTCATTTGTTTTGTTTTTCCCTTCTCTAAAAATTAACATGCTTTATTTTTTGAGCAGTCTTAGGTTTTCAGAAATATTGCACAGAAAGCACAAAGAATTCCCATATCCCCTCTTGCACAGTTTCCTGTATGATCAATACCTTGCGTTTCCGAGGTACATTTGTTACAATTATCAGTGTTGATACACTAGTATTAACTAAAGTGCATAGTTCACATTAGGGTTCATTCTTTGCATTGCATAGCCCTGGGTTTTGACAAGTGTAAAATGTCATGTGTCTACCATTACAGTATCACACAAAGTAGCTTCCCTGTTCTAAAGCTGCCCTGTGTTTTGTCTATTCATCCCCCCTGCTCCTCCTAAGCCTCTGGCAATCACTGATCTTTTTACTGTCTCTATAGTTTTGTCTTTTCCAGAAAGCCATATAGTGGGAATCATACAGCATGCAGGTTTTTCAGGCTGGCTTCTTTCACTTAGCAATGTGCTTTTAATAACTTTTCATGGCTTGGTCATTTCTTTTTATCACTAAATAATACTCCACTCTATGGCTTGACACAACTTGTTTATCTATTTACTTATTGAAGGGTATCTTGGTTGCTTCTAATTTTTGGCAATTATGAATAAAGGTACTACTAACATTTGTGCTAATCTTTATGTGGACATAAGTTTTCAACTCAGTTGGGTAAATACATAGGAGTTCAACTGAACCATGTGGTGAGACTATGTCTAGCTTTGTAAGAAGCTGCCAAACTGTCTTCCATAGTAGCTGTACCATTCCTACCAGTAATGAATGGAAGTTCCTGTTGATCCACGTCCTTGTCAGCATTTGATTTTGTCAATGTTTTTGATTTTAGCCATTCTTATTCTAATATGTAGTGGTATCTCATTGCGTAGCAATTTGCAATTCTCTAATGACATATGAGGCTGAGCATCTTTTTATATGCTTACTTCCCATCTGTGTATCTTCTTTGCTGAGGTGTCTGCTCAGATTTTCTGCCCAAATTAGGCAATCTATTTTCTTATTGTGGAGTTTTAAGAGTTCTCTGTATATTTTGAATACAAGTCTTTATCAGATGTGTTTTGCAAATATTTTCTCCTAGTCTGTAGCTTATCTTTTCACTGTCTTAACTGGTTGTGGTATTAAAAAAATATTAGGGGGAGTGATGGAGCAAGGTGGCGAAGTCAGTGGACGTTTCCATTTACTCCCCCAGCAACTAACCCACTGAACAACAAATAAAAGCAAGCACAGACTGAGATCTCAGAACGCTGGACAGCACCTGAGGTGTCAGTGAGAAGGGGTGAGTCCAGAAGCTGGGGAGAGAAGCAGGAATGGCACAGAAGCTGGGAGAAGCTACTCATGAACATGGGTAGTGCTTGCTCGTCCCAACCATTTTGGGACAGGGCTGAGCAACACCCCAAACAGGAAACACCAAAAGGGAGATAATCTGAGGAGGGTGTAGCTTAATTTTTTAAGGTGGTAGAAATTGGCAATGGGACTTCTCAGGCTGTGCAATTGGCAGAGGGCAAAAAGAGACTGTGGTGCTGCAAGAGAGTGCTGTTGACTCTCACTGAGGCCGAGACAAATGGGCAGTATGACCAGGAGGAACTGCAAGGGGAGCAGAGCAAGAGGAATGCTTCATAGTGAAAAATGACAAAGAGGGAAACAGCTAGCTCCCTGTCCACAGAAAGGCACTGTGGGAGAGCCTGTGCAGGGGTACCCTGAGGGAGAGCCACGGGAATGTCAAGCCCCACTGCTTGCATCAGCGTTTGTAACCAGCAAACCCCCCTCCCATGTATGCATGTTAAATCCCAGGAATGAAGCGTCCAGAACTCTTGAAGCAGGACTTTGAAAAACTTAAGGATAAGAGTGCCCTCTAGTGGTTCTCAGGAGAAGATACCAAGCCCACTGCCACTGGGTTGATCCTGACTTATAGTGACGCTCTGGAGCAGAGTGGAGCTGCCCCATGGGGTACCCAGGGCTGTTGAGTGTGTACAGAGACAGGCTGCTGACCTATGGAAGTCAGACTAATGCAAAGAATTGATAACTTTTGGACTATGATGCTAAATATGTTTCAAGAAAGCCAAAGCACATAGAAAACAAACTAGCAGAGATCAAGATACAAATGGAAGAACAAAATGAAAGACTCAACAAAGAAACCGAAAACATGCAAAAAATAAAAGAGAGAAAACTACTGGAACTGAAGAATAAAGCAACCGAATTAGAACAAGCAAAAGAAACACTCAACGATAGAATTGAACAGACAAAAGACAGACTATATGAACTAGAAGACAAAATAACTGAATTCATCAAGTCTCAAGAGAAACAAGAGAAAAGAACAAAGAAAAGTGAGCAAACTCAAAAGGAAATATGAAATTCAATTAAGAAATCTAAGATTAGAATTATCAGAGTCCCAGAGTGCCATGACAACAATAAAGGCATAGAAACAATTTTCCAAGGGATAATCAGAGAGCATTTCCCAGACCTGAACATAGAACCGAGCCTGCATACAAGAAGCTACACTAACCCTAATCAGAAGACACACAAAAATATTAACTCCACAACAGATGCAAATGAAATTCTTGAAAACCAAAGGCAAGGAGAGAATTCTGAAACCAGTAATAGAAAAAAGCAATATAACATACCAAGGATCTTTCACAATAATCAATGCAGATTTCTCCCCAGAAACTCTAGAGGTCAGAAAACAATGCAGTGACCTACATAAAACACTGAATGAAAACAACTGCCAACCAATAACTCTACCGGCAAAAATGTCATTCAAAAATGAGGGGTAAATTAGGACAATCCCAAACAGAAATTGTGGGAATTTGCCACTACCAGACTAGCTTTGCAAGTATTACTCAAGGGATTAATCCAAATGAAGAGGCAAAGGGCATTAAATAAACACTCATATCTACATGCAGGCAAAAAATGAACAAAGAATAACAGAGAGAGCTCCAAAAATGCAACAACATGGGCAATCATTAGGACCAAGTATATGACATTTTCAGGGAATAAACTTAATAATTAAATCCTGCAAACAATGCAACATCAAGATTGTAAGAAATAAGCACAAAGTAAACTTATCAAATATAGGTTGTATGTTGATGTTAATGAAGATACATCAACAAAAATAGGAAAGGGAGAAGCATATCAAGAATAGATTATGTCAAGGTTGTATATTAATGGTTGTTCATATGTTAAACGTTGTTGCAATTGTAAGTTGTGTAATGTAATACGTGTGACAACCATTAAGAAATCACCAAAAAAAAGTTCAGAAGAAAAGAAGACAGCAAAAAGGCTCATCACAAGAAACCAGCCAAATACAAACTAAAACAGAAAAATCAGAATTAAAAAAAACAAAGAAAAAACAAAACACTAGAAAAGCAAATAGCAAAATGAGTGATATAGGCACTTCACTTTCAGTAATAATCTTAAACGTAAATGATCTACATGCTCCATGCAAAAGGCAGAGAGTGGGAGAATTAAAAAAAAAAAAAATCCATTTTATTTCTGTCTACGTGAAACACACCTTAGGACATAAGGACACAGACTGAAAATAAAAGGATAGAGGAAAATATTCCATGAAACCAGTAAAAAAAAAAAAAAGAGCAGGGGTGGTCATACTGATAACAGATAAACTGGACTTAAAATTAAAATATATTACAAGAGATAAAGAAGGATATTACATAATAATAAAAGGGCCAATCCAGCAAGATATAAAAATTATAAACATATATGCACCTTACAGCAATGTGTAGTGGTTAAAGCGCTCAGCTGTGAACTAAAAGGTCAGCAGTTCAAACCCACCAGCCACTCCTCGGGAGAAAGATATGGCAGTCTGCTTCCATAAAGATTACAGCCTTAGAAACTCTATGAAGCAGTTCTTTCCGATCCCTTAAGGTTGCTATGAGTCAGAATCGACTTGAGGGCAGTGCGGTTTTTGGGTTAACAGCAATGCACCACAATACAGTCTTAGTCATCTAGTGGTGTTATAACAGAAATACTGAAAGTGGATGGCTTTAACAAAGGGAAATTTATTCTCTCACAGTCTAGGAGGCTAGAAGTCTGAATTCGGCGCCAGCTCCAGGGGAAGGCTTTCTCTGTCAGTTCTGGGGAAGGGTCCCTGTTATCACTCTTCCCCAGTCTAGGAGTTTCTCAGTGCAGGGATCCCAGGTCCAAAGGATATGCACTCCAGGCTCTATTTTCTTTTTGTGGTATAAGGTCCCCATGCCTCTTGGCTCATTTCTCTCTTTTATGTCTCAAAAGAGATTAACTCAAAATACAATCTAATCTTGTAGATTTGGTCCTGCCTCTTTAACATAACTGCCTCTAATCCTGCCTCATTAACATCATAGCGGTTTGACTTACAACACCTAGGAATATCACATCAGATGACAAAGTGTTGGACAATCACAGAACAGTGGAAATCATGGCCTTCTCAAGTTGACACACATTTTAGGGGAAAAAATTCAATCCATAACATACATGTAACAAATACTGACTAATATAAAAGGAGAAATAGACAACTCCAAAATAATAGGGGATTTCAATATACCACTTTCAATTACAGACAGAACATCTGAAAAGAAGATCATTAAGGTCATTGAGGACATAAACAAAACCACATAAGCCAATTGGACCTAACAGACATAGAACACTCCACTTGATGTCAAAACAATACATACTCTTCTCCAGTGCACGTGGATCATTCTCCAGAACAGACCATATACTAGGACACAAAATAAGTCTCAACACATTTAAGAAGACTGAAATCATGCAAAGCATCTTCTCTGACCATAATGGTGTGAAGCCAGAAATCAACAACAGGAAAAATAAGGAAATAAATAAATAATAATACACTACTAAAAATCTACTGAGTAATAGAAGAAATCAAAGTAAAATTTAAAAGTTCCTAGAAAAAAAAAATGAAAATGAGAACACAACATATCAAAGCCTTGGGGACACAGCAAAAGGAGTACTCAGAGGGAAATGCACAGCAATAAATGCCTGCATTAAAAAAGAATGATCCAAAATCATTAACCTCAACCAACAACTTCAACAAACAGAAAAAGGAGAGCAAAAGAAGCCAAAAGCTACTAGAAAAAAAGGAAATAATAATGAGAAAGGTAGAAATAAGTGAAATAGAAAAACGAAAGAATCAACAAAACCAAAAGTTGGTTCTTTGAAAAGATCAATAAAATAGACATGCCACTGGCTAGATAGACAAAAGAAAAAAAAATAGAAGAGGTAAATAACCAAATTAAGAAATGAAATTGGTGACATTACAACCAATCCAATAGAGATAAAGATTGTAACTGATTATTACGAAAAATTGTACTTCAACAAATTTGAAAACCTAGATGAAACAGACAAATTCCTAGAAACACACTACCTAACCAAACTAACACAGAGGTAGAAAATTTAAACAGGCCCTTTACAAAAGAAGAGATTGAAGATGTCACTAAAAAAAAAAATAAGAGAGAGAGACTGCCAAAAAAAAAAAAAAAAAAAAGCCCAGAACCTGATGGCCACATTGGAGAATTCCACCAAACACTCAGAAAAGAGCTGACATCAATCCTACTCGATTTCTTCAAAAACACAGAAGATGAAGGAACACTACTGAACTCTTTCTCTGAAGCCAGCATAACTCTGATACATAAACCAGGCAAAGACATCACAAAAAAATAAAATTACAGACCAATATCCCATCCCATATAAATATAGATGCAAAATTTTACAATAAAATTATAATTAGCAGACTTCAGCAACATATCAAAATAATCAGACACCATGAAAAAGTGGGATTCATACCAGGATTACAAGGGTGGTCCAACATTAGAAAATCAGTGTAATCCACCACATAAATAAAGCCAAGGAAAAGAACTATATGATCGTATCAATTGATGCAGACATTTTATAAAATTCAACACCCTTTCCTGATAAAAATTCTCAATAAAACAGGAATAGAAAGGAAATTTCTCAACATAATTAAGGGGACACATGCAAAACCAACAGCCAACATTATACTCAACAGAGAGACGCTGAGAGCCTTCCCTATGAAAACAGGAATGAGACAATGATGTCCATTATCACCACTTTTACTTAACATTGTACTGGAAGTCCTACCCATAGCAGTAAGACAAGAAAGAGAAATAAAAGGTATCCAAATTGAAAAGGGTGAACTAAAACTATCTGTATTTGCAGATGATACAATTCTATACATACCAAAACCAAACCAAACCCAGTGCCATCAAGTCGATTCTGACTCATAGTGACCCCACAGGACAGAGTAGAACACTGCCCCATAGAGTTTCCCAGGAGCGCCTGGCGGATTCGAACTGCCGACCCTTTGGTTAGCACCCATAGCACTTAACCATTACGCCACCAGGGTTTCCGATTCTATACATAGAAGCCCATAAAAATTCTACAGGAAAACTGTTGGAACTAATAGAAGAATTTAGCAATGTTGCTGAGTATAAGAACAACACACAAAAATTAGTTGGGTTCCTCTACACTAATAAAGACTATTCTGAAAAAGAAATCAAGAAAACAATTCATCTCATTGAAGGTCTTCTTTTTCACTGACCCTGTACTTTACCAAGTATGATGTCCTTCTCCAGGGTCTGATGTCTCCTGACAGCACGTCCAAAGTATGTGAGATGCAGTCTCACCATCCTTGCTTCCAAGAAGCATTCTGGTTGTACTTCTTCCAAGGCAGATCGGTTTGTTCTTTCTGCAGTCCATGGTATACTCAATATTCTTCACCAACACCACAATTCAAAGGCACCAATCCTTCTTTGTTCTTCCTTATTCATTGTCCAGCTTTTGCATGCATATGATGCAACTGAAAACACCATGGCTTGGGTCAGGCGCACCTTAGTCCTCAAGGTGACATTTTTGCTTTTTAACACTTTAAAAAGAGATCCCTTGCAGCCAATTTGCCCAACGCAATGCGCCTTTTGATTTCTTGACTGCTGCTTCCATGGGTGTTGATTGTGGATCCAAGGAAAATGAAATCTTTGACAACGTCAATAATGAATATTACTTGTGAGTACTGCACTCCCTTAAAAAATATCATGTAAATGAGACCAAATGATCAACAATTACTCTAAAGATAAGAAGGTGGGCGGCTAGGGGGGCAGGGAGACTAGGTTATTGCAAACAGAACAACCAGAACAGAAATAGCGAGCATGCTGACGCATTGTAAAGAATGCAACCAATACCACTGAACCATATGTGTAAAAATTCTTGAATGAAAACCTGTCTTGCTGTGTATACTTTCATCAAAAATACAAAGAAAATTTTTCTTTAAAGATTAAAAAAGAAAGGAATTACATAATATAAGGGTTTCATCTAGAGCAGTATCTCTCCATCTCGGTTGTATATTAGAATCATCTAAGAATTATATGTATACATATATATGTATATTGGTGTGCAGGCCCTACCTCAAACCAATTACCTCAGACTCTAGGTGATGGGGTCCCAGCTTCCACGTTTTTCCAAAGCTCCTCAGGTGATTCTAGCGTGCAGCCAGATTTGAGAACTACTGAAAGAGTACACGTTAACCCTAAACTCGTGTCTTCCTTATCTCGCTAGACAGTGACAATTTATTTCTACAAAGGGGAAACGACAGGACCTTTAATCATCACAGAAAGAGTCACTTAAATTCATTTGGTTTTTTTAAGACAGGAAAGACACTAATTGGTGTGAGAATAATATGAAGTCAAAGACGTGAGAACACCGAGTGAGGAGACTGATCTTCCAGGTCTGATGTGCTCTGTGCTTCCATCAACTCCACCATCTTGGGTCCTGCACTTCCACCCAGAAAACTCCAATCTGGGCCCCTAGAACTAACTCTTAACTTGGATTCCCTGGAGTTCTGGAGCTCTGGTTCTGAAATAATACATTTTAGAAAAATTCAATGATGGTTGAAGGGGGGGGGATTTTCTTTACCTATTACAGTGACAGAAGTCCTGGTGGCGCAGTGGTTAAGTGCTCAGCTGCTAACCAAAATGTTGTCGGTTCAAACCCACCAGCCACTCTGAGGGATAAAGACGTGGCAGTCTGCTTCATAAAGATTACAGCCTTAGAAACCCTATGGGGCATTTCTGCCCTGTCCTATAGGGTTGCTCTGAGTTGGAATCGACACACCAGCAATGGGTTTTATTAGAGTAACACAAAAATTCAACTAATCAAGGCAAAAAAAATTTTAAATGCAAGTAAAAATTCACAATGTACAGTCAGATTTCATTTTTTTAAATATTCCAACACTTGCACAAAGACAGACAGGATATACATAAAAAATAGTGAAAATAATATGTAGGGGTGATGATATCATTAAAAAAAAAACTCCATTGCCCTCCAGTCAACTCTGATTCATGGCAGCCCTATACGTTACAAAGTAGGACTGAGCTCCATAGGGTTTTCTTCACTGCAATTTTTAGTGAAGCAGGTCACCAGGCCTTTCTTCTGCAGTGCAGCTGGGTGGGATTGAACCGCCACCCTTTCAGTTGGTATCACAGTAACTAGTATTTCCTTCTTTCTGATACTCTAAACTTTTATAACAAAAAGTATCACTATGACAAGAAGATAAAAAAAAACTTGATAAAAATCACTTAATTGGAGCACAGTACCTCCCAAAGTATCTTAAATGTCAATTTTACTGAATACAAATGTGAAACCTTCATGATGAGGGCAGGGAGAGTAGTAGCTATTGAAGGTAATGCAGTGACTGGCTTTATGGATGTTGGCTTTATGAAACGGTTTCAAATCAATCAACAAAAGCCCGTCAGACATACACTAAGACACACTTCTGGTGTCAAAAAACTTGCACGTTGTCTGAAGAGAGAAGGGCTACGTGCGTGAAAAGCTCAACTTCAGTGCATGCACTAAAAACAACAAAAGAAAAGAAAAAACAAGAGCTTTTACAAGGCAGTTCATGATGAATTACTAAATGAGAATTAGAGAAAAGGGGTGCTGTGAGCTCCAAGCAGTAGACATCAGTCACCACCAGGAGATATTTGAGCATATTAGAATGTTGATAACTCAACAGCAGGGCTGGAAGAGAGAGAGAGATTTATCATCTTCAAATGTGCTAACACTCCTAATAAGGGCAAAACATCTTCACAGCCCATTTGCACAACTCATAAGGTGGCATTCACCCTACATACAGCTTCTGACAGGGACACCGTCTGCTTTTCCTGTCTGAGGAACAGAAGCAGGGTATCAGGCTTGGCCTGAGAAAGTTCTACACGTCTCTAGTAGAGCTGTCTTCGTGGCCGCCACCAGACAAAGGCTCCGCTGGCACCGCTGGCACTGCTGCAGAGCTGAGCTCCCCAGAGTACGCTGTCCAGGTCACTGCCTTGACTACTTTCCTTAAGTCAACGTTCTCTTCCTGAGATGGGGCATTTTAACAGCCCATTCCAACAATGCCAGCTTCCAAGGACTCCTATCTCCAGAACAACAGGCAGAGCCTGGGGCTTTGTGGGCTTCTGTTCAGGACCAGGAAGATGTGTTTCAGTGAGTTTTATCCACCTGGTCTCACTTTGGGTTGATGAAGATGGCAACCCAAACTCACACTCACCATTAGGGTTCCTGGGTGTCCTGCCATGCAAACGTTGAGGGCTAAAGAAGGAGGCAGCCACAGAAGTAAAACCTCTCCAAAATATTTAGCTCTGGCTCCAAAGCCATGGCTTGGTCCAGGTGGACTGAGCTCTCCCTAACTAAAACCTCTGAAAAGCTTGCCTTTCAAGAACAGCCTTCCGGAGGAAACATTTTCTTAGCAGCATTATGCCTAACGGGGGATACAAACATCTGATCCTTCCTTCTAATTGCCGGGGTAACAACAAGCAAAATATTTCAAGAAGCTTCCTAATAAATCGGGTTTCACCTACACATTTCTCCCCTACCTGCAAAAAAAAAAAAAAAAAAAAATTATTCCATTTATTTGATTTCAAGTATTTTAAGATTTAATTTTTCTAAACTGAACCAAGCTTGCCTTTTTCTTATTCCTAATAAGTGAAACTTGTCAACTTGGAAAATCTCTCCAACAGGAAAGTAGAAATGCTGTATACTGAGACAATAAATGACAGGATTCACGAGCTATTTGGCTAAAAATCGGGATCCAAAAGGCACCATTTATCACATGAAGGAAGAAACTAGTTATATTTAAAGCACAGTTGAGGGAATTGTTGCTGGCTTCTTCTCAGACCCTCCTTAGAGTTACTCTCACTGACGATTATTTAACATCTCTGAAACTCGGTTTCATCTTCCCAGCGTGTGCTCTGTGCCACATGGCTTACATAGCTTACCACAGGGTTACCACAAGCTTACTGCAGGGTTACACACAGGCTTACTGCAGGGTTACACACAGGGTTACTGCAGGCTTACCGCAGGCTTACACACAGGGTTACCACAGGGTTACACACAGGGTTACCACAGGGTTACACACAGGGTTACACACAGGGTTACACACAGGGTTACACACAGGGTTACCGCAGGCTTACCGCAGGGTTACACACAGGGTTACCACAGGGTTACACACAGGGTTACCGCAGGGTTATACACAGGGTTACCGCAGGGTTACACACAGGGTTGGACACAGGGTTACCGCAGGCTTACACACAGGGTTACTGCAGGGTTGCCGCAGGTTCACACACAGGGTTACCACAGGGTTACTGCAGGGTTACGTGCAGGCTTACCACAGGGTTACACACAGGGTTATCGCAGGGTTACACACAGGGTTGGACACAGGGTTACCACAGGGTTACCGCAGGCTTACACACAGGGTTACCGCAGGCTTACACACAGGGTTACCGCAGGCTTACACACAGGGTTACCGCAGGCTTACACACAGGGTTACCGCAGGGTTACCACAGGGTTACCACGTGGTTCTACGATCGCATTCTGAGGAATCTACCCAAATGAGCTGAAAAGTTATGTTCACATAAAAACCTGCACAGCTTTATTTATAACTGCCAAAATGAGAAGCAACCACAACATCCATCAATAGGGGAATGGATAAATAAGCTGGGTACATCCATACAATGCAGTATTATTCAGTGATAGAAAGAGATACACTATCAAGTTACTGAAAGACATGGAGCAACCCTAAACGCATATTGCTAAGTGAAAGAAGCCAGTCTAAAAAAGCTGTGTACTATGTGATTCCCCACATGACATTCTGGAGAAGACAAATATATAGAAACGTAAAAAAAATCAGTGGTTGTCAGGGGCTCAAGGGAGGTGGGGAGAGATGAACAGGTAGTGCCCAGGGCATTTTTAGGGCAGTGAAACAACTCCATACAATATTGTAGTGAACACATAACACTATGCATTTGTCAGAATCTGTAGGCATGTACAGCACAGAGAGTGAAGCCTGATGCCAAAGCTGCACGTTAGTTGATGGTCATGGCTCAGGACTGGCTCACCAGCTGTAACAAATGCGCTACAGCAACATTGCTGTTGCTAGGAGCCAGGGAGTCTGCTCTGACTCACAGCTGACCTACATAGCACGGGAATGTAAGACGCAACCACAGGAGAGACTGTGAGGGGTACGTGGGATTCTCTACGCACGCTGCACAATTTTTCTGTAAACTCTAAAAAAGTCTTTTTTTTTTTAAGTAGCATTCTTGCCCACAGTCCTACTGAATAAGCAGCTGACTACATTCCAACCTTAGGCTCCCTGATCACCTTTCTGTGCTTAGAATAACGTCCCTGATACTCTGTGTCTTATTTCAGGTTTGTGTCTTAACTAGTTTTGTTTCTGCTGTCTTTAGAACTGGTCAGACCAGTAACTTGAGGCAAATTATTTAACTTCTCTGTGCCGCTATTCCCTCAAATATAAAATGGGAAAAATGTTACAAATATGAAACATGACAAGGCTTGCAGGACTGGCTGTTGTTTCTGTTATCTGCTGTGGAGTCGGCCCTACTCGTGATGATCCCACGCACAGTGAGACACAATGGAACAAAATACTTTTGTGCTGCACAGGGTTTTCACTGGCTGATTTTCAGAAGTAGGTTTCCAGGCCTTTCTTCCTAGTCCATCTTAGTCTGAAGCTCTGCCAAACCTGTTCAGCATCACAGCAACACATAAACCTGACAGGTGGCTGCACAAGAGGTGCACTGGCCAGAATCGAACCCTGGTCTCCTGCATGAAAGGCAAGAATGCTATCACCGAGCCACATATGCCCCTGTCTATAGCTGTCAGTGAAAACCAAATAAAGCCGTATGTCCTCAGGCCATAAGCAAGAGGCCCTAAAGTGAGAATTGACAAGAGAGAAAATATCCTACTTCCGAGGAGGTTAGACTTTGGGCAAGCCCAGCCCTCTGGGTCCTAGGCCTGAATTCAAAATTAAAGTAAAACCCCACACGCAGTCCGAATGGAGAATCACCCCAGGTTCAGCTCTGAAAGTCTATTTTCATGACTCAATAAAACCATAATATTTTAAGCATTGTATTTTTTTTTTTTATTGTGAGTAGACTAAGGAATGAATTCCCTATCCTGTCTAGTAGATTCTGACTCACAGCGACCCCATGGGTGTCAGAGTAGAACTGTGTTCCATAGGGTTTTCATTGGCTGCTTTTCCAGAAGTAGATTGCCAGGCCTTTTTTCAGAGGTGCCTCTGCGTGGACTTGAATCTCCAACCTTTTGGTTATCAGTGAGTGCTCAACCATTTGCATCACCCAGGGACTCCATTTGGAGGTCTTCAAAAGAGTAAAATCAAGAAGCTTTCTCCCACAATATTTAACGACTCAAATGTTTTAGGAGTATATTTGCATATTTTCTTAAAACTCTTGATGGTTTTAGGAGTCAAAAATAGGAAAGTAACATGCAGACCAAGTGAATGATAAATGCACAACCCTGGCAGAGACGATTTTACTCGTTAAGTTACACTGACATCTGGTGGCCTTCAGTGTTAGAGAAGAAACGCTCTCCAATGCCGTCACCTAAAGCACGTGTGTACAATATCAGCAAAACAATAGGGAGCTGTAAGAACACCTGTGTGTATGCCCTTTTACTTCAATAACTAAAAGAATAAAGCATGATTTCCCTCTTCTTTGGCCAAACCTTAAAGGGCAGCTTAGTTTTATCCTGGTGGCTACTAACGGAAAGGTCGGTGGTTCAAACCCACCAGCCACTCCACACGAGAAAGATGTAGCAGTCTGCTTTGTAAGGATTTACAGCCTTGGAAACCCTGTGGGGCAGTTCTACCCTTTCTCACAGAGTCACTATGAGTCGCAATTGACTCAATGGCAATGGAGGTTATTTTATCCACAGGAGAATTTTTCAAAAATATTTTTAAAAAAGAAAAGGAAAAAGGATACCTAGTCACAGCTGGGCCTCTACCCAGGAGACATCTCCCCTTCTGTGAAAATTGTGCAAATAGAAAGCGGTGCCAAATACTCATTAGCATCTTCATAGAAAGCACCCTCTATTCTCTTGAGGCAGTTAAATCAGTAGGAGGTAGATACTCATTACTTGTTTCTGAAAGATGATATTTATCACTAAGTGTGTCACAAAATCAGATTAATAAAATGGGTAATTCAGTGGGTTCAGAAAAAGTCCAAACGATCTGAAAAGGTAACTTACACAATATAAAGTGCTTCCGCTGTGTTTGCAGGAATATGCTTAAACATAAGACCAACTCTTTGCAACTTGACTGTGATAATAACTGTAAGTCGTGGGAGTAACAAAGGGGCCATGTCTTGGTTATCTAAAAAAACTCGTTAAACCCGTTGCTGTCGAGTCGATTCCGGACAGAGTAGAACTGCCCCATAGAGTTTCCAAGGAGCGCATGCTGGATTTGAACTGCCGACCTTCTGGTTAGCAGCCATAGCACTTAACCACTATGCCACCAGGGTTTCAAGTATCTAGTATCTACTAGTATCTAGTATCTAATTATCTAGTGCTGTTATAACAGAAATACCACAAGTGGATGGCTTTAACAAAGAAAAATTTATTCTCTCACAGTCTAGTAGGCTACAAGTCCAAATCCAGGGCGTCAGCTCCAGGGAAGCCTTTCTCTCTCTGTTGGCTCTGAAGGAAGGTCCTTGTTATCAATCTTGCTCTGGTCTAGGAGCTTCTCAGTGCAGGAACCTTGGGTCCAAAGGATGCGAACTATTCCTGGTGCTGCTTTCTTGGTGGTATGAGGTCCTCCTCTCTCTGCTCATTTCCCTTTCCTTTTATCTCTTGTAAGATAAAAGGTGATGTAGGCCATACCCCAGGGAAACTCCCTTTACTGGATCTGGGATGTGACCTGAGTAAGGGTGTGTCTTAGGCTGAGTATTCTAGAGAAGCAAAACCAGTGAAGCATATAAATATATATAGAAAGAGATTTATATCAGGGAAACAGCTCACGCAATTGTAGAGGCTGGAATGTCCAAAGTCCATGGATCAGGATAGAGGCTTCTCTTGATTCACCTAGCCACAGAGGCTGGCGAAACCAAGATTGGCAGGTTAGAGAGCAGGGCTTCTGCTCACAGGCTGTGAAGATCGATGAATTCCAAGATCTGCACATAAGCTAATAGCTGAAGTCCCAAAAATCAGAGGTCAAATGAACAGGAGGCAGCCGCAGCACCCAGAGTGAGCAAAAAAGCCAGAATGCCTGCTTATATTCGCATGTAGGCCACACCCCCATGGAAACTCCTTCTCAACTGACTGGCTAGTCATAGCAGATTCCATCATAGGAGTGATCACATATAAACACTGAGAATCATGGCCCAGCCAAGTTGACACACAATCTTAACCATCACCCTACCCTAATCCTCTTTAACATAACTTAATCTTGCCTCATTAACCAGAGGCAGAGATTAGGATTTACGACACATAGGAAAATTATATCAAACACAAAATAGAGGACAACTACAGAATACTGGGAATCATGGCCTAACCAAGCTGACACATATTTGGGGGGGACACAATTCAATCCATGACAGGGTCTGATCAAAATGTTCCTTTTCCCTCCTTCAACACAGGTCAAACATATTTGATATAGAATACCGCTATCTTAAGTGCAGGCTTTACCCTAGTCATGTTTGTATTTGTTTGCTTGTCCCTCCCAATTAATACCAACCACAACTTGAAACTGTTGCCACAAACACTGCTTTAAAAGATACAAAATTAATCTCCATATTTCCCACCCATTCTAGTTATAACTTTGTTGTTGTTGTTGTTGTTATTAGGTGCGTGGAGTTGGCTCTGACTCATAGTGACCCCAACATATAACAGGACAAAACGTTGGCTGGTCCTGCACCATCCTTCACAATCGTTGCTATGTTTGAGCCCATTGTTGCAGCCACTGTATCCACCCATCTCATTGAGGGTCTCTTTCTTTTTGGCTGATGTTCTACTTTACCAGGCATGATGTCTTTCTTTAGCGATTGGTTCCTCCTGATGACATGTCTAAAGAAAATCTCACCATCCTTACTTCTAATAGCATTCTGGCTATACTTCCTACAAGACAGGTTTGTTTGTTCTTCTCGTAGTCCATGGTATGTTCAGTATTCTTTGCCAACACCACAATTTGAATGTGTCAATTCTTTGGTCTTCCTTTCACATTGTCCAGGTTTCATGGGCATATGAGGCAATTGAAAACATCATGGTTGAATTAGGTGCACCTGAGTTATCAAAGTGACATCATTGCTTTTTAAGATTTTAAAGACGTCTTTTGCAGCAGATTTGCCCAAGGCAATATGTCATTTGATTTCTTGACTGCTGCTTCCATGGACATTGATTGTTTATCTAAGAAGAATGAAATCCTTGACAACTTCAATTTTTTTGCTATTTATCATGATATTGTTTCTTGGTCTAGCTGTAAGGATTTTTGTTTTCTTTATACTCAGATGTAATCCATACTGAATGCTGTAGTCTTTTACCTTCATCAGTAAGTGCTTCAAGTTGTCTTTTGGCAAGCAAGGTTGTGTCATCTGCGTATTGCAGGTTGTTAATGAGTCTTCTTCCAATCCTAATACTGTGTTCTTCTTCATATAGCGCAGTGTCTTTTTTATTTAGTCCTGCTATAACAGGAATACTACAAGTGATTGGCTTTAATAAACAGAATTTTATTCTCTCACAGTTTAGAAGAAGTCCAAATTCAGGGTGCCAGCTCTGGGGAAGGCTTTCTCTGTTGACTCCGAGGGAAGGTCCTTGTCTCTCTTCAACATCTGTGGGCCTGGCGTTTCGTGGAGATTTACATGTGTCTTGGCATCAATTTTCCTGAGTCTTGGGGTTTGTAGTACAGGGACCCAAGGTCCAAAATATGAACTCTGCCCCTGGCTCTTCTTACTTCATGGTAGTGAGGTCCCTCACCTCTCTGCTTACTTCTCTCTCCTCTTACCTCTTGTAAGATAAAGGCGTGACACAAGCAAGGGTGTGAAATGAGTAAGGGAGTGACTTGATGGGGGTAATGGCATGAGTTGAATAAGGCTGTAACTCGACTTGCCCCCTTTAATAATGGCATGACTCAAAATACACCCCACACTAATCCTGCCTCATTAACATATAGAGGATTTACAACATATCACGACGTGGAGGATAATTAGATCACAAAATGGAAAACCACACAATACTGGGAATCATGGTGGCACAGCCAAGTTGACACATATTTTGGGGGGACACAATTTAACCTATAATACCCAGCTTCTCAGATTATTAGTTCAGAATATAGATTGAATAAGTAGGATGAAAGTATACAACCCTGATGCATGCCTTTTCTAGTTCTGAAACCATGCACTATCCCCTTGTTCTGTTCTAACAAATGTCTCTTGATCCATGTGTAGGTTCCACACGAGCATAATAAAGTGTTCTGGAATTCCCATTCTTCACAATGTAATCCATAATTTGTTATGATCCACACAGTCAATAAAACACAAGTAAACATCTTTCTGGTATTCTCTGCTTTCAGCCCGGATCCACCTAACATCAGCAGTGATCTCCCTGGCTCCACGTCCTCTTCTGAATCCAGCTTGAACTTCTGGCAGTTCCCTGTGAATGCAGCCATTTTTGAATTATCTTCAGCAAAATTTTGCTAGCACGTGGTATTAATTATGTTGTTCAACAATTTTCTCATTCTGTTTGATCGTCTTTCTTTGTAATGGGTCTTCAGGCACAGCCACCACCTGTCTGTCAGTAGAGCCTCGTGTGTTGTTTTGCTGCTGAACAGATTTCAGCAGAGCTTCCAGACTAAGACGGACTGGGAAGAAAAACCTGGCAATCTACTTCCAAAAATAAACCAGTGAAAACCCTATGAGTCACAACAGCCTGATCCCCAGTGGATCACTGGGACGGCACAGGACTGGGCAATAATAACTTTACTCTCCTTAATTAAAAAAAAAAAATCAAAAGGTTATCACCCATAATTTCATCACTGCCCCCTCACCACTAATTGACCAGACACTAAGCTAAATTCTTGACATACATGGTCTAATTTAATTCCCATAATTCCCTGGAGGTTAAATTTTTTTATTCATGATTCCCATTTTACAGATAAACAAATGGACTCTCAGGGACATAAAATGAGGGGTCCAATATTTCCTTTCCAGCCCTACTGAAAACTTTCACTTTCCTGACCTTCCTGCTGTGGCCCCAGGTTTGGCACATGCTGTTCTCTGCTCCTCAGAAACTCTCCTTTCAGACCCTCCTCTTCTGTCTCCTTCTACTCATCCTGCAGGCTGGGTAGAGCTTGCGTCCTCCAAGAAGCTTTCCTGACTACCCCTCTCAACACTGCTCCCCTCTGGTTAGCTGTGGCTCCTTCCGATCACAGTCAGGGCCCCTGTGTGCACCCTCAGCATGGTGGTGGAACGGCCCGGTCACTTTCAATAGCCCCCACTAGACAGCAACCACCTCAGTGACAGACGCCAGGGCTGTCTGGTTCACCATTGTCACCACAGAGACCAACACATTACCTGACACCTCAGAGGCATTTTAAAATGAGCAGACACTGTAAACACCAAAGGCTTTCATTTTTCCTCTGTAGCCTCCTAATGTTACTGATGAAAATTTTTATTTTCATACTGATATGATTACATTCCCATTGCCTTTTAAGACTTGATCTGACCCCACCTACACTTATTACTACACTTGGGTTTGTGCATCTTCAACCAGTAGAGATGATAGTAAGCACAGTTACAAGAAGAACCTGAAGGAAAGAGTGAGCCAAACGGAACTCTACTGAAGACTAACTTTAGCAGGGACAGCCAGGAGCAGCCCAAAGCTGGTTCTTGGTGAGAACATGCTTCTGGACCAGAGAGGCAGGTATTTCTCTCTCCACACACCCTACTGGCCCAAGCTCGCATTCAGTAGGAAATCCTTAATTGGAATTGACACTCACTACAGCTATGGTGGCAATTGGTAACATAGCCATAATTGGGTTTAAGAAGGGATTCCTCTACACATAGCTTGCAGAGTATTAAAAGGGAGGCTTGTAGAAAATGAGAGATCCTATAGGACTTACCAGTCAAGACTAGATGCTGGAAGCAACCTCCCCTGCCTGTATTTAAGGCCAGCCCTGGATCCGATAGCAGGGATTACACGGCGAGGTGTGTGTAGTAATGTGCAGTGAGCCAGGGGAGTGCAGAGCCTGCCCAGAGCTAGTCCTTCTCCTACCACAACTGCATGGTTGGCTGCTGGGGACCCAGGCTGGGGGTGGTACCCCTGGAGTCTCCAGCTGCATCTTCACATCTAAGTAAAAGCCAAGCCCTGTGGCAACCATAGCTTCTAAAAAAATGACCAGGGCGACGCTGGCAAAAACCTAAAAACCCACCTGTCCTGGACATAAAGTATACATAAGTGGGGAAGGAGATGATTTCCTGGCCCCTCTCAGAAAGGGCATCTGACCACTTAGGAACAGGCACGTCACTCTTGTAGGCAGAGAAAAAGTTTTGTACAGCAGTCTATGCCACTCCATTTTTAAGTACTATCCCCACCTATGTTAGCAGGATTCACTGCCAAGTAGCCAAAATCATTACTTGTTGGGAGGTATGGAGTTATATATTAGCCCCATGTAATAAACCTATAAAGGATCTTTGGAATTTCTTCAAAAGAAAGGAAGAGGGCATGGGGTCAGAAGGCCCCATCTCTTAATCTGACTCTGCCACAAATCAGCAGCTGGACCTTATGAGGTCCACTCTCTAGTCGGGTTAAGTGGGGACTGAACTAGACCAGAATGGACAGTGTCTGCCACAGGTATGGCCACTTCCCCTCAGCCTCCCATCAGTCACTCTGTCATCACGGTAGAAGCCTTTCCAACACCCACAGCCAAGTGACCACTAACAACGTACCAGAATTGGTGGGAAATGCTCACCCTTAGAACATGTATTTACCAAGGCACTTGCAAATGTAACCATGTGAAGAGTCTATCAATGCCAAGGAGGAAACAGGTGGTTTACCCCCATTTAAAAAAAAAAAAAAATTTAAAAGTCAGGCAGGTTTTGTGAAGATGCTCCCTGATGCTTTTTCCCATATATGTGAAAATGCCTCAAGAGGACAGTGGGTTAAAACAGGTAAAAATCGGGTCGACCATAATGAAGAATTTAGAAGCATCCAAGGGATGACTCCCTGATGGGAGCCAGAGGGAAGGTCAAGGAAATTCCCTGGAGGGCTCTAAGAATAGGTAACCATCTGTCTGGCTTGCCTTCAACCTCACCTGCCTGAGGGTGGGGCTGGGTCATGTGATCGCTCAAGAGCCCTCTGTACCCTGTGCTTGGAGAAGAACAGGTGCCCTTACAGACCATACGGGCATTTGGAACATTTCCTGCAGACTCTGAGGAGTATTTTAAGAACTGAAGTAAAGAGCTGAGAAAAATGTGTTGACATCGCCTGTCAAAAGCTCCAGTTTAAAAAGAAGAAAAGCTTGTGTGTTTCTGAGTGGATTCCATGCACTTGCTTTCCAAAGCTTCCTGAAACTTGAGAAACTGTGAAACAGGAACAAGTGGTTTCCACCCGCTCCTGTGGCTCATTTATTCTTCATTCTTCAGGCAGCACTGACTCAGCTCCCAGGTCAGGAGCCTCATCTGCATCACAAAGGAAAGATTCTTGCCAGAATTTCTCCTTCAGTATCTTCCAGGGGCAGCAAGCAAAACTGGAGCGCACTTGCTGATAACTTCCAAACTCCTTGGAAACCTTACCTCTCTAACACCCTTTAAGAAAAAGACAGCTAATTTCTGAGTCACCTCCCCAGAGCCCACTCCACCCTAACGTATCATGCCGGGGCACACTGACAGCCACAAGATCTCTCTTCTCTTTCCCCATTGCCTGAATATGTCTCACAAGTTTAGTGCAGAAGCAGAATGGATTGGACAACAGCTATGCCTGGTCTTCAAGAAAGTATCTAAAATGCCGAGGTTCAACTTCAGCATTGAAACGTTGGTAGTCACTGTCATCGGTCAACAGAATCCAATTCTCCTCTCCTTCTGGGCACATGCTCTACTCCTTGGCAATTCTGACACTAGGCAAGATACAGCTCTGGCCAATAAATACGAGCACAAGGGTGTCAAGCTTGTAGTTCTCCAGACTCTCACTTCTGGCTTGGCAATGGAGGCGGCTGCAGGTCCTATATGGTGGCTACGAGATGATGAAGCCAACCTCATCACTGGAACACTGGGTCCCCAAGTGACAGTGTGACACAAAGTTCCCAGATGACCCACATGTGACACATAATGTGCGTGAAAACTTAACTCTGTGGTGTTGTGCCATTGAGATGTTGCAGGCTGTTACTGCAGGACCACCAAGCCTGTCCCGATTAATACAGGAACATCTCCTTAAGGCCAGTCTCATCCTCACTAGCATCAACTCCTCAAGAGGAAGACCACATTTTTTACTAGTTTCCCCAGCATGTAGCAGAATCCTTTCACAAAGGCGACACTCGGTAAACACTTGGGAGCTAATGATTAACCAGTGTAACACATATGTAGCGCAAGCTGAACACGCACAATATGACCAAAACCCAACTTTATTTTTGCTTCCCATAGTTTCTTTGAACTTTTTTTGATGAGGGTCATCTTTCCTTACATCTGTATAAAGATGTTTTTGTTATTGTTATCTGCCATCAAGTCAACCCGTGACTCATGGTAACCCCATGAACAATGGGAGTAAAGTGACTCATGGTAACCCCACAAACAATGGGCGTAAACATGGCCCAGTCCTGTGCCATCCCCATAATCAGCTGCAGATCAGACCATTGCGATCCATAAGGTTTTCATCTGATTTTCAGGAGCAGATCACCGGGCCTTTCTTCCTAGTCAGTCTCAGTCTGGAAGCTCCACTGAAGCCTGTTCGGTATCATAGCAACACACGACCCCCCAAGGACAGATGGGTGGTAGCCAGGGCCGGATTACCCAATTAGCAAGGTATGCATGGGCTTACTTGTGCGTATTTACTAATCTGTAGTGAACAGCTTCACGTGGTTTCACCACATCAAATATGTGGTGAAAAACAAGTGGAATTCTTCACTACAGATTAGTAGGTAAACGCAAGTAAGGCCCTGCATACTTTACTTCATGTGAGCCGGTGAGTGCCTCAATTACTGGCTAATCCTCCCCTGGCTGGTGGCTGTATATGGGGTGCTATGGCCAGGAATTGAACCTGGGTCTCCTGCATAGAAGGTGAGAATTCTACCACTGAACTGCCACTGCCCTCACTATACAAAGTGGTCACCCTTAAATAATAAAAAGATTGGCAGTCACGTGCCCCATATCAGTGCTTCTCTAGGCTATTGGTCTCTTGTGACTACTTCTTCAGCCTCTGAGCACATTCTACTGAGGTCCCCACACCCTTCCAGGTACCCCTGTGGAACTATTCCCCAAACAGTGACATCGCTCCCTTCCATGTGACCCATATTTGTTCCCTAAGAAACCATCCCTGCCTGGACCAGCTTTGGAGGTCAGGCCCACCCCAGGAGGCAGCTCCCTCATGGTGCCCACAAAAGCAGCGACAGGCCCTATCCTTCCCCCTAAGGCTCCTTGGCAAGGGTTAGTCCTCAGGCCACAGGCAGGCACCAGTAAAAATCTCAAAATGTTCTGAGTGGCCCCTCCAAGCCCCCGCTGCTTGGGTTAGAAGGCAGAATTTCCCCAGTCTTCTCCCAAGATTGGGAGGGACTGAGTTCTGCAACTGCTCTCACAAAACAAACCACTCCCCAGTCCCCACACCCCACTATTCTCTCTGGGCCCTCCTTGAATGCTCTTACATAGGCTGAGAGTTTCAAGAGTCATAAGACAAACTCTCCAGGTCATTTCCTTCGTAAATCTGCACCCAGGAGGGCCTGTCACTCATTACCTGTGATATCTCCATCTCATCCTGGTCGCTACAGTACATGGGTTTCTCTTTTCTATATGGCCTGTCTTATCCTGGATTTGTAGTTCTGCCAAGATGATTTGCTAGGCCACAATCTTGCAAAGGGATTGGATAGTTCACTATGCAACTGTCCAAGGTGCACGAAACCCTTGAAGGGATTGGTCAATTATTAAGCAAATAAGGTGTCTGTAGCCTACTGAGGAGATTGATCAGTTTGTGGTCTTGGTGGGAAGAGTAGGCTTATAAAAGGGCTAATCCCAAAGAGTTTGGGGGGGGGACCTCATTACCATCAAGAAGAAGAGCCTGGAGTAGAGCCCATCTTTGGACCCAGGGTCCCTGCGCTGAGAACATGGCTGGTGTCAGAATTGGTAAAAAGGTTGGAGGGTGGAGGGATATCTGACCTGCAGCTCACAGGAGGCAGCTTTGGGCTGATGGTGACCCTCCTCCACCTCGTGAAGTCAGTAACTTCTACCACGGCTCAGTTACAGCTCCTCAGTGACTACTGTGGCAGAAAGAGAACAAGCCTAACATCCTGCTATGCTACAAGGTTTGCTTTGTTTTCTGGCTGGTTGTTTTTTTTCATTTTGTTTTGCTTCTAAAGGCGAGTTGTTTCTTTTCAGATACCTAGGCATGTTGCCAGGCACGTAGTAAGTGCTCAGTACATGTGTGTGCCTGATGTAGGAATAACGTCAAAAGCAAGAAGACATAAGAGAGGACATTATACTGCACACACACACACACATATCACTATCACCTGCCCCAGACCCAGTCCCTCCTGGCTGCCACACACACCCAGCTTTGATACAGCCGTCCCTCATCTCCATCAGGAATGTCCCTGATCATTGCAAGTCTCCTAATCTTGTTCCCCAGGACTATAAACCACTCCAGTGAGCTCTGGACCCTGGTGATGGTGGATGAAGATCATTCTGGAAGGCCTGACACCAAGCTGGGGATGTGCAGGGGCGGGGACAGCAAGGCGGGCATGAGCAGGGGCGGGGAGAGCAAGGTGGGGGCGAGCAGGGGCGGGGACAGCAAGGTGGGAGCGGGCAGGGTCGGGGACAGCAAGACGGGCAGGAGCAGGGGTGGGACAGCAAGGCGGGCGCGAGCAGGGGCGGGGACAGCAAGGTGGGAGCGGGCAGGGGCGGGGACAGCAAGGTGGGAGCGGGCAGGGTCGGGGACAGCAAGACGGGCAGGAGCAGGGGCGGGACAGCAAGGCGGGCGCGAGCAGGGGCGGGACAGCAAGGCGGGAGCGGGCAGGGGCGGGGACAGCAAGGTGGGAGCGGGCAGGGGCGGGGACAGCAAGGTGGGCATGAGCAGGGGCTGGGACAGTAAGATGGCGCGGGCAGGGGCGGGGACAGCAAGGTGGGCATGAGCAGGGCCGGGGACAGCAAGGCGGGCGGGAGCAGGGGCGGGGACAGCACGGTGGGCGGGAGCAGGGGCAGGACAGCAAGGCGGGCGCGAGCAGGGGCGGGGACAGCAAGGCGGGCGCGAGCAGGGGCGGGGACAGCAAGGTGGGAGCGGGCAGGGGCTGGGACAGTAAGATGGCGCGGGCAGGGGCGGGGACAGCAAGGTGGGCATGAGCAGGGGCTGGGACAGTAAAATGGCGCGGGCAGGGGCGGGGACAGCAAGGTGGGCATGAGCAGGGGCGGGGACAGCAAGGCGGGCGGGAGCAGGGGCGGGGACTGCAAGGCGGGCGCGAGCGGGGCTGGGACAGCAAGGTGGGCGGGAGCAGGGGCTGGGACAGCAAGGTGGGCGGGAGCAGGGGCTGGGACAGCAAGGCGGGCGGGAGCAGGGGCGGGGACAGCAAGGCGGGCGGGAGCAGGGGCGGGGACTGCAAGGCGGGCGCGAGCAGGGGCTGGGACAGTAAGGTGGCGCGGGCAGGGGCGGAGACAGTAAGGTGGCGCGGGCAGGGGCGGGGACAGTAAGGTGGCGCGGGCAGGGGCGGGGACAGTAAGGTGGCGCGGGCAGGGGCTGGGACAGCAAGGTGGGCGGGAACAGGGGCGGGGACAGCAAGGCGGGCGGGAGCAGGGGCGGGGACAGCAAGGTGGGCGGGAGCAGGGGCGGGGACAGCAAGGTGGGTGGGAGCAGGGGCGGGGACAGTAAGGTGGTGCGGGCAGGTGCGGGGACAGTAAGGTGGCGCGGGCAGGGGCTGGGACAGCAAGGCGGGCGGGAGCAGGGGCGGGGACAGCAAGGTGGGCACGAGCAGGGGCTGGGACAGTAAGATGGCGCGGGCAGGGGCGGGGACAGCAAGGCGGGCGCGAGCAGGTGCGGGGACAGCAAGGTGGGCGGGAGCAGGGGCGGGGACTGCAAGGCGGGCGCGAGCAGGGGCGGGGACAGCAAGGTGGGCGGGAGCAGGGGCGGGGACTGCAAGGTGGGCATGAGAAGGGGCTGGGACAGTAAGGTGGGCGGGAGCAGGGGCGGGGACAGTAAGGTGGCGCGGGCAGGGGTTGGGACAGCAAGGTGGGCGGGAGCAGGGGCTGGGACAGCAAGGTGGGCACGAGCAAGGGCTGGGTCAGCAAGGTGGGCGGCAGCAGGGGCGGGGACAGCAAGGTGGGCGGGAGCAGGGGCGGGGACTGCAAGGTGGGCATGAGAAGGGGCTGGGACAGTAAGGTGGGGCGGGCAGGGGCGGGGACTGCAAGGCGGGCATGAGAAGGGGCTGGGACAGCAAGGCGGGCGTGAGCAGGGGCAGGAACAGCAAGGTGGGCACGACCAGGGGCTGGGTCAGCAAGGTGGGCGGGAGCAGGGGCGGGGACAGCAAGGTGGGCATGAGCAGGGGCTGGGACAGCAAAGTGGGCGTGAGCAAGGGCAGGGACAGCAAGGTGGGCACGAGCAGGGGCTGGGTCAGCAAGGTGGGCGTGAGCAAGGGCAGGGACAGCAAGGTGGGCACGAGCAGGGGCTGGGTCAGCAAGGTGGGCGGGAGCAGGGGCGGGGACAGCAAGGTGGGCGGGAGCAGGGGCTGGGACAGCAAGGCGGGCGGGAGCAGGGGCGGGGACTGCAAGGCGGGCGGGAGCAGGGGCGGGGACTGCAAGGTGGGCATGAGAAGGGGCTGGGACAGTAAGGTGGCGCGGGCAGGGGCGGGGACAGCAAGGTGGGCGGGAGCAGGGGCGGGGACTGCAAGGTGGGCGGGAGCAGGGGCGGGGACAGCAAGGTGGGCACGAGCAGGGGCGGGACAACAAGGCGGGCGCGGGCAGGGGCGGGGACAGCAAGGTGGGCGGGAGCAGGGGTGGGGACAGCAAGGTGGGAGCGGGCAGGGGCGGGGACAGCAAGGTGGGCATGAGCAGGGGCTGGGACAGCAAGGCGGGCGGGAGCAGGGGCGGGGACAGCAAGGGGGGAGCGGGCAGGGGCGGGGAGAGCAAGGTGGGCATGAGCAGGGGCTGGGACAGCAAGGTGGGCGGGAGCAGGGGCGGGGACAGTAAGGTGGCGCGGGCAGGGGTTGGGACAGCAAGGTGGGCGGGAGCAGGGGCTGGGACAGCAAGGCAGGCGCGAGCAGGGGCGGGGACAGCAAGGTGGGCGCCAGCAGGGGCTGGGACAGCAAGGCAGGCGCGAGCAGGGGCGGGACAACAAGGTCGGGGCTAGCAGGGCAGGCCAGGGGTCCTTCCCCAGGCCAGGAAGCACTGAGAAGCCGTCGTCTAACACAACTCTTTCGTTCTTAAGCATAAAGAAGCCTGCCTGTGTCCTGCTGTGATCTTAGTCTTCCTCAGTGGGCTTTAGTTTTTCGTATATTTTGTTGTCCAAAACTTTCACAGGATTGTTTAATATTTAAAGAGCATGCGTCTCCCTAAGAGAACTCTTTCATTGGCGTCTTAAGGAGATTTCTTAATTTTTCTTTTCTTAATTTGTTTACTTAAATTAGTGATAATCTTAAAATGTACTATGTCTATCTACACAGAAAGCCTGAGCTATCACTCAGAAAGCAGATAGCAATGTTGATTTGCACACTTTGGGTCTAGTAAAGAAATATAAATGTAACCTGCATAATACCTTCATCTCAGAATCATTATAATTCCACTAAGCAAAGTCCGGAATTAACAGGTCCTGGGAATCTTAATTTTGTAATTATCTCTTAATGCCACTGTAAAATAACTGCTAGTGTAGGCCCTAGACATCAGCAACCATTAGCGTATTGCCTGGTAATGAAATTCCCTATATCCAGTGGTAGAAAGCGCATTATTTTTTTTAAAAATAGAGTATTTCTTACACCAGGCTAGTAGATGCCGGGTTGCTTACCCTTTAAAGAACCACGGAATCAATGAATCACAGATGAGAATCAGCAGTCCAACTCCACATCTCAGAGAGGGGGGCGTGCTCAAGGTCCACCTGCTACAGGTAGAGCTGATTCCCAACTGGTGACAGTGATTGCACAGACAAGTCCCACATGTCTCTCTCAAGGTGCTTCTGCTAGTTTCAATCCAAAGCATCACTGCTCACCAACCTAGGAGTCCAGGCTACCTGAAAACACATTACTGGTTTCAATCCTATTCCAAGAAAAAGTCTGGGTGTGCCTTAGGAACACATATCCATGGGTTCCCCTCCCAGCTTCTAAGAGGAAATTTTCCCTGACTGACAATGGCACAGGTTACAAGATGATATTATAATTTATTTAGTTTCCTTACCTATTCAAAGTCCCTGGGTAGCTGCTAACCAAAAGGTTGGCGGTTCCGGTCCACCCAGAGGCACCTCAGAAGAAAGGACTGGTGATCTCCTTCCAAAAGCTCAGCTCCTGAAGACCACAGGGAGCACAGCTCTGCCCTGACACACACAGGGGCACCACAAGTCGAGGCAGGCCCTACCGCAACCATTTTATCTATTCAAAACACTCTTTTTTTCAAATTAGGAAATTCAGGTACTCAATCAATTACAGTCAACGTGGGTGAAAACTTCATCATACTAGTCTTAAATTTCCTACCTCCAGGAGTCCTCAGGTGCCAATTTCTTAGAGATCAGAGTACAGCTCTTGGGAGGCAGTACAGCCTAGAGTTAAGAGTATGGGCTCTGGATTCAAATTTTGACTCCTGACTGCCTGGGTGACCTTGGGTAAATTACATAAGCTTCCCGCCTCAGGCTCTTCGTCTATAGCAAGAGGATAATGGTCCGTATCTCGGAGGCTTTTGTGAGGATGAAATGAAATGAGGCCTGTGTAGACAGTGGGCAGACAGAGTCAGCGTCCAATAAATGACCGCTATTATCACCTGTACCTCACATCATTCTCACCAGGACGGCTCTATTGCCTCTCTCCAGAGAGCAAGATTTTATTTTCTAATTTCAACCTAGTAGATGTGATGATTAGAGACCTATGAGAAACATCTACACCAAGAAAGGCAAATTTTGAACTCAAGTTCAAAACTCTTTGCATTTTGTTTGTAATAAGATGTACAGGGCTATAAGAAAAGGAAAGATAATTTATACTGTGTGTTTAAATTTCCTATACAATTCCATTAGGAGTCCTGGTGGCGCAGTGGTTAAGAGCTCGGCTGCTAACCAAAAGGTCAGTCGGCAGTTCAAATCCACTGGCCGTTCCTTGGAAACCCTATGGGGCAGTTCTACTCTGCCCTATAGGGTTGCTGTGAGTCAGAACTCACTCGACAACACCAAACAACAATACAACTCACTTACCATCTGGACTCACATACAAATAAATAAACATTATCATTAAGTCTCAAAAAATAAATAGACCTAACATAGTAACTAACTTGCTAACTGCTCTTCCCAACTAGGAAATGGTCACTGTTCATTCTGGACATAGAGTTAATAAATGAACTGGGATTCATCTTCTAGCCTTTTCCAATATAATCCAGTTGCCATTGCGTCAACTCCAAGTCACCGCAACTCCTGTGTCAGAGTAGAACTGTGCTCCACAGGTTTTTAAGGCTGATTTGGGGGAAATAGATTGCCAGGCCTTTCTTCTGAGGTACCTCTGGGTAGACTCGAACCTCCAACCTTTTGGTTAGCAGCTGAGCACGTTAACCATTTGCACCACCTGGGGACTTCTTTTCCAATATACCTTCCCAGAACACGACAAAGACTCAGGAACTCTCTGAAAGAAATCCACAATAGATGGTCTCCATGGTTACCTCAGGTAAACAAGCTAATGTGTGTGTGTTGTGTACAATAATATATATATATATATATTTTTTTTTTTAAGAAAGCACTGTGGGAAGACTTCTATGGGTCAGAGATAAGTTACCAGTTAAGAACCCTAGACAGCTCATTTAAGGCCACTGAGCCTCAGTTTACCTTTAAAATTGGGAAAGGTTACGAGTCTTGCCGGGTTCTTGGGAAGATTACCTGAGCTAACACCCTGGATGACACGGTCCAAGCACTTGGCACCTCAGGAGACACTGGCCCCCGACTCCAACACCATGCTTCTCAACCCCAGCTGCGTGTTCACCTCAGCAAGTGGACCTACAAAATACTGAGGCTGGGGCCCCATGCAGGTGATTCCGGTATGTAGGCAAGCATGAACACCATGCTTCTAGCAAACCCAGCACAAAGTAAAACCCCAGGATGTTTTCAGATGATGGGGAGCTGGATACTAAACCCTGACCAGCCAAACCAGGGCTTCCTATCTAGCGACTTGCTTTTTATCACCAACCCTTCCCACTCCTCAGCAATGAATTTACCAGCACGTCATGAATAAAGATTACAACACTAAACCATGAGGCTAGGACAAAAACAACTGGCAGGGGGTATTCACCTGTGAGAATTAAAGAGCAAATTAATGGGCTGGAGCATTCAGCCTGCAAGGATAGACCAGGAGTGTGGCAGAGTGTTCAACAATGGCTATTCTCTCCTTAGCTAAGGAGGAAAGAAATAACCTTAAAATAGAATCTCATCACATCCTCCTGGACCAAATTTCACTACAGTAATTGCATCTCTAAGAAGAACGAAAAAGAAATTAGGCATTCTCCTGGCTCGGATGTAAGTCACACATCAGCACCACCCACTGAGAGTTCCCATCAAGAGGAAGCTGGCTCAGGCTGTGCTGTGAATGCAAGCGGGAGGCAGCCCGCACTTTATGGCCCACAAAGGCTTCGCTGAGGTCCTCAATCCAGCATAATTGTTCCTCACTGCTGCCAAGTCCACATCAATATGGTTAATTTTTTGAGGTTCCCACATAACTTTCAGCGCCATGAGGAAAGAGGGGTAGGAGAGAGAGGAGCAGGGAAAGACACCCATCGATGACAGGTTTTCGGTGTAATTTCCAACCTCCCCAGATCCATCACAGTAATTGAATGATCCAACCTGTTGGAAGCAAATGCTATTAGTCATCCACAGGGGAGGGGCAGCCTCTCTGCTGGACTGAAAAGCGTGCAATGAAATTAATGGAGCTGCTCCTGTCCTAATTTTATTTAACAGAAGCTAAGCAGTTTTTTAAGCAGTTAAGTAATAATAAAATCAGTTTACTTTCCTGACCGATTTCATGACCATAAATTGTACTTTCAGCTTCAAGCTTCCAAATTCATTTTTCCTCTCCAACTACCATTCTGTGACCACTCAACTGCATTGGTAAATAGCTAGAAATCTAATGAATGAAAGTTAAACAAACGAAAACAACCCTGTAGCAGATCACTCCAACGAAACTCCCCGATTTAGCTGGGCAGACAAGCAGCCTGCTTTGCTACCTACACTTCTGCCGGAGCGTCTCTGGGCCCACCTGGTGGCCGCTCAACACCTCTACCAACTGGTAGATGGAAACAAGAACCACCTGGGACCTTTAAAAAATGCAGCTTTCTGAGTCCTAGCTCCCAAAACTTCTGATGTAATTGGTTTGGGGGTGTCGATTAGGCATTGGGTTTTTAAAAAGCTCCCCAGGTGATTCAACTGTGCTAAAGTTAGGGTTTGAAACACTGGCCTATTCTGTGGACACAGCTGCCAATCTAGAATTCTTCTGGACACTTCTTTCTCCCCACCCCCTGCAGTGGCTTGTTATCATCCCACAGATTAAGAGGGAACTCCTCAGCCCCAGACCCTCAAAACAAAGACTTATTTGTCGTCCATTCTTCCTCCTCATTGTATTGATAAACAAGAAAGTTGATTTCTCAGGGATATTTTAAAGGCATTTGGGGCAATTCTGCCTAGATTTAGTCACCAGAGATGACTTCAGAGTGGTTTATAAATCTGCCTCTGAGAGACCTTCAGCATGAGAGCACTAGCCAGAGAGAGGAGCTAGATGGTCACCTCAAAGACCCTGGCAGCTGAAGACCCTGTGATGTAGCTGGGCCTGCACTTGGGTGTCCCACATCCTGGAGCCAAGCTTTCCTGTTGTTGCCACACTTCAGTGACACCTCTGGTAGCAACCACATTATGCCCCAGCTCCTTCAAGGACTCTCAAGTGTTGAGTTCTGGTAATGGGTTTCTTCTCTTCCGTATCCCACTTTAGTAATGATTTGGGGAATGATAAAGCCTATGTATATATCAGTGTTTCCCAGACGGGTCCACACATCAGAATTATCTTGATTTTATTTTTTTATATATATATATATATACATATGTGTACATACATACATATATTTATACACACACACACACACACACAGAGACAGACCTAGGGTGCTGCAAACAGTTAAGCTCTTGGTTGCTAACTGAAAGGCTAGCAGTTCGAGTCAACCCAGAGGCACCTTGGGAGAAAGGCCTGGTGACTGATCTACTTCTGAGAAATCAGCCATTGAAAGCCCGCTGGAGCACAGTTCTACTCTGACACACATTCTTGGGCCCCAGTCATCACGGAAAGTGTGATTTAGATCTACCTCAGGGCTCAGGAATCTGAATTCGGTTTCACTCATTAAGTGATATGATCAGCCAGGTTTGAGACTACTCCTGTAGTCTTGTTATGCATGGTTCCAACATACACAGATTTTAGTCACCCAAGTTTGGTTACATAACACCAGACCCTCAAATGCAGAGTTAAAATTTCAGTTACCACACATAAATACAAACTCTGCTGCTAGGTCTTGGGTCCACAAATTGCTATGTAAATAACAGATGTACAGCATTATCAGTGACCGACCAAGTCACTTCTCTCAAGGTCTGTTTGTGCCCGGTCACCGCACTTCCGCTGTTCAGTTTACACACAGAGGGCAAACGTGGACCTGTGTTGCCTTCATGTCTCCCAAAGATAAACTCACAAGATATTTTACAAGAATGAATAATTGAAGGTGGGAAGTAACCAACAAAGATGAAAGTGCAACAAAGAAACAGTGATCACTCCAGAAGTGAACTTTGAATTAAACGGAAATGAAGGGGTAGCAGCAAGAGCCGACTACGGGAACGTTGGCAATACTGTTCAACGGTCTCTAGATTCTGCAGCCATAAGAACTCAGTGAAGGCAAACCTCTCGATAAATGAGGGAAAGGATGGCAACATACCAGCGGAAGTGATGCTGGCAGAAACTCACATCACAGGAACTCTCAGAGGTATTTCACAACATTGAAAACGCAAAGGATAAAATGTGGGGAGCTAATTCCAACTTAGAAATGCGTATGACAACTCATCAAGGTGTAGAAAAGATGCTCACCCCATATCATAAGTTATAAGCCAAGAAAGTATGCCCTGTTCAGGTTATACTCAATACATTTTAATTTTCACTGTTTTGTTGTTGTTGAAAATACACACAGCAACCCGATAGCATAGACATGAGTTGATTCCAAACCATAGCTACCCTACAGGACAGAGTAGAACTGCCCCATAATGTTTCCAAGGAGCAACCGGTGGATTCGAACTTCCGACCTTCTTGCTAGCAGCCAAGCTCTTAACCACTTCAACACCAGGGCTCCATACACAGCAAAACATACACAACTCAACTGTTCCTACGTGTACGATTTAGTGACACAGATTACATTCTTCAAGTTGTGGGGAACATTCTTCCAGAGGGGCAGATTAGCCAGTAAACCAGGTATGCTTACTGTAAGCAGGGTACGCACGGGCTTACTTGTGTTGATTTACTAATCTGCAGTGCACAATCTCACGTGGGTGGTGAAAGCAGGAGTAAGCCTGTGCGTACCTTGCTAATTGGGTAATCTGTCCCTGTGTGCAACCACTCACCCTCCTTTTCTGAGTCGTCCTCCCTACATCAACACAAACTCACTGCCCGCCAAGGTTCCCATTTAATCTTTCAAGTTGCTGTTGTCAATTTGATCCCATATAAAAAACCAAAAACCAAACCCGTTGCTGTCGAGTCGATTCCGACTCATAGCGATCCTATAGGACAGAGTAGAACTGCCCCATAGAGTTTCCAAGGATCCCATATAGATAGTCTTAAAAGAGCATAATGCTCAAGGCAGACATTTTTTACTAGTTAAGCTAAAGTATTGTTGGGTTTTAAGAAGACTTCAGGTGATATTTTTGGTTTAAGGTTTGAAGATTATCTGACGGCAGTGGTTTTAAGGGAAACTTCACTGTTTCTAATGTTTTAAGTCATAGGACACTAAATCTAACATTATCACTGTTAACATTTTTCTTTTTCCTAGACATTTATGACTGACAGTAAGAGAGTTTTTAATCTTTTAACAAAAGCTTTTAAAGATAATTGGATAATTGCTATTTTTCCCATAGGTTTTTAAGATCACTTAGCACAATTTCATCTCGCACAGTTCTCTTACGGCCCAGCACTTCAGTACAAAGTGAGGACTGCCTGGTATTGGTTTTTCTATTGGACTCTTATTCTGTTTGCCATCTACTGTAGCATTCCATGTCTAAACACTGCATCTGAGCACATCCGTTCACTGCCAGTAGGCTCGAGGGAGGGAGTCTTCAGCCTAAAAGCATGTATCTGGGCGGAAATTTAGTTCCTATGACTGACAGGCAATGATCATACATGTGCATATCTACCTTTGTGAAATTATATTTACAGAATATAGCAGGCCTAATAATTTTTTTTTAACATGAAGTCCCATTTTAGGAAATGCCTGTTTTGTAAACATTACACATTTCATAACAAGCAAGAATCCCTTTATTACTTTAATCACTAATCATATGCTTAGGAAGTCTGTACCAAGTACATGGGGCGGGGAGGGCCTTAAGATGCTCAAAAATGCATAGCTTTACAAAAACACTGTTCAAGTGGAAAGTCAGTCAGGGTCAGCTCTTTCTCCCCCAATCATTATTCCTAAAGGATTGATACTGACTCACACTGAATTTCCTCTTCAGTTTCATGCCAAGAGGCCAGTCAGCAATATACCACCAACCAGAATTCAAATGATGTACTTGTACTCAGAGTAAACAATCCAATTAACAGGCCCAGTATTAGTTTACTTTGCCAGTATTCACCACCAAGAGATTTCTAAGATTGCAAACAATGTTTCATTGTACTCAAAAGCTTAGCCCTTTATTACCGTATTATCTCCAAATCCAGAAGCAAATTGTCGTCTTTATTTCCAAGACCATTTCTTAAAGGGCATGCTTTGGCAATACTGAGAGTACTGACAGAAAAGCTTCCCTTGTGGTAGGATCTGATACTGAATTGGATCTGATTTTTACTGGTTCTATTATTTATTCAACAAATATTTGCTGAAAGCCTAATATGTTGGTAATCACTATGCTCTTGTACACGTGACTGGATCCATAATGTCTCCACACCCACGTATAATTATCCAAGACATAATGAGTTTCTGCCATGTTTGTGTTCAAAGCACTTTGGTACATGACCGAAGAGGAGGGAAAGCCTTCTGTCTCCCTAAACAGCAACTGCTAGTCATACTTCCTGGTGTAGGCAAAAAAGAGTTCATCTCAAGAGTGAAATGCCCTTACTCTGCCTGGGACTCAGAACACCAGCCATCAGGAGAAGAAGTAAAGAGAAGAGATCGTTAGGCTAAGAAAAGGCAACCACCATTCTTTACTCAGCCAACAAGAAACAAGTCCTCAACGTATTGGGTCCTGCTGACCAGGAGTTCCCTTTGATTTTCTCAAGTCTGGGACCGTATGTGCCACATTCCGCTCTCCTGGGGGTTCTTCCCAAACCACAAAATCTTGGATTTGCCTTTTTTGGGGAGTGACGGATGCCCAGGACTGCTTCAAGCAGAGGGGATTGGCACTTTTTTCTCCCTTATCATCAAAAGCAAATGAGGTCAGCATATATTTTTAATTAAAAATTTTATTTCCAAGAAGATAAGATTTAGTGACTACCGTCCATAGTCAATTTACATGTGCATGCCTTATTTCTGCATTCTTCCCAAAGACCTGAGTTATCATGGTTATATGAATCATGGGGGGAAAAATGTCTTTACTGGGATCCAAGTAGGCTTTCGGAAAAACAGAGACATCAGTTAAATCGTTCCTACTTCCCCTCCTAGGAGTCCCTGGGTGGTGCAAATACTTCACACCTTCAGCTGCTAACTTAAGGGTTGGCAGTTCAAGCCCACCTAGAGGCACCACAGAAGACAGGCCTAGCAATCTACTTCTGAAAAATCAGCCACTGAAAAAACCCTATGGAGCACAGTTGTACTCTGACACACATGGGGTCACCATGAGTCAGAGTCAGCTCAACAGCATCTGCTGGATGGTTACCTCCCCTCATACCACCATTTGTGACATTTGTAACGCAATGGCATCTTTTGTAAGAGGGAGTCCAGCCTATGACCAAGGGGTGATGTAATATCTGAGCTCTGGCTTTCCCTACATCCTTCTTAGATGACACTTGTCAATGTCCCCCATGATGACTGTCTCACAGAGTGACAAGTCATGGCAGAGTGCAGTGCTCAGGAATGATATACCCCGATTTCCATCACAGCTTACAAAGACTCATTTAATTTCAATCCCTATCTTACTGGCATTTCCAAAGCCAATGCTGCTTTTCAGAAAGCAACAACGTGCCCAATTCTGCCAAAGTTATCCTAAGAGAAAATTAAGTAGTTGAGTTCATTTCTGGAGTTACAATTCATATACCTCACTAAGTCTGTGTAGCTCGGATCTTTAGTCCAGGCTTCAGGATAAAAATAGTTTTAAAAAGCAAAGATGTCACTTTGATGACTAATGTGCACCTGACCCAAGTCATGGTCTTTTCAATTGCCACATACACATGTGAACGCTGGACAATGGAAAAGGAAGACAGGAGAACTGATGCACGTGAATTGTGGTGTTGGCGAAGAATACCGAACAGGCCATGACTGCCAGAACAACAAACAAATCCTTAGAAGCAAGGATGGTGAGACTTTGACTAGCTTACTTCAAACACACCATCAGGAAAGACCAATCACTAAAAAAAGGTCATCGTGTTTGGTAAAGTGGAGAGGCAGCAAAAATGAAGGAAACCCTCAATGGGATGGACTGGCACAACAGCCACAACAATGGACTGAAACACACCAACAATCATGAAGATGGCTCAGGACCGAGCAATATTTTGTTCTGTTGAATGTAAGGTCGCTGTGAGTAGGAGCCAACTAGATGGCAACTAAGAATACCAACAACATACATTTACCAGTTACACTGTCAGTTAGTGATATATTAGCATATGCAAAATACACTAGTTATACCTTTTAGTCTCAAGTCTTCAGATAAAGAGTTTGACAGAATCACACTTAAAAGAAAGAATTTACCTTGTTGGATATTATTGAGACACACCCCACTGAGAAATATGAATTATGTAAGGCTTATTTTGTTTCTTGGAGTTTTCCACTTCATATTAAGCTGGGGTAAGAAGCAGCGGATTTTTGAACCCTAAGTAGAGCACAACATTTAATTATTTATGCAAAGTTCATTGACAAAACAACATTTAAAGTTTCTGATGTCTTCCTTTTCGTAGTTTCTCCAAGTAATATGTCAAGGAGCAGCTTTTCCGTGATTTGCCTCAAAAATAAATGGAGAGAAAGAAATATAACAGATGGTTTGGATTAAATTTGAACAGTGATAAGTAATGGCTTTTAGGACAGCTGGGTAATGTACTCTTTGCTCAAAAACATGTTTGATCTGAAACACAAAAACAGTCTTATGGTTTCCATGAAAAGGAAGGAAAAATGAAGCTGAATAGTAAATTGCTGGTTTTTTCCCCCTTTTTTTTATGTTCTGGTTGCTTTGAGAGCCACATGTTCTATTTGATATAACTTAAATTTCAAGAAAATTTTAAAGTAATGAAACATTTATGCCACATATTCATCACCATCTTTGGAAAAACAAAGAATTGTTATTAGCCATAAGACTTGGAGTTTAAAAAAAAAAAGTTCGTCTTAACCCAAAACAATTTAGGTCTTCCTTCATTTTCAGAACTGTGGCGTATGCTCAAGCAACAGATGCTGAGACTGCTGGCCAAATTACTGCTTAAAGAGGAAGTTTGGTCATTTGCAATTGGTGTTTTCTCACAGAAAACTTCAATAAAATCCACCATCCCAAGAATACCTACAGAAAAGTCATCAAAATGCAACTTCGCTAGAAGTCACTGATTTCACAAGCTTACTAAATCTTTCCCCCGAGACAGGAAACTGTGACAGAGCTGGTCTATAACAAGACTCAACTGCCACCAAGAAAAAGCTACAACATCAAAATTGTTAAAAATGAAGATAAAGAGTTCAAATTCTAGGTAGGCTTCTAAGCTACAAAAGATGGCATCCCACATGGCTACAAGAGGAAAAGTAAGCACTGGGATCTTTGGCTAAATTGGTTGGGGGAGAACTGGAATAGGCACATTGAGGGGCATCAACAAATTCCATCAATGGCAGCTTGCAAAACACCATCTGATTTTCTGAGTTAAAATCTGGACATGAAAATAAGACTGAAAATTGTGAATGCTGCCAAATTCTCATATCAGATGAACACACATAATCTTGCATGTCTCAAAAAAATTCAAATAAAAGGAAGATAGAAATAAGGAAAAAAGAAGAAAAATATACCCTCTACGTGAAGCAACAAATGCCATCTGAAATGCTATAACCAGCAGCGCTGAATGCAATACCCTATCATTCAGACTTTCTTGTGTTCATAAACTCAGAACTGGTCACAGTGATATTCCCGAGTCTAGTGCTTTATATATGTCTGATATTTAATTTGTATGTTAAGTAGAGATGAAGGAAAGGCTTCAGCGGTAGAGTACTGTTACAGGTTAAATTGTGTCCCCCCAAAATACGTATCAACTTGGCTAGGCCGTGATTGTGTGATTGTACACCATTTTCTGACCTGATGTGATTTTCCTGTGTGTTATAAATCCTAATCTCTGCCTGTGGTTAATGAGGCAAGATTGTTGTTGTCGTTGTTAGATGCCATCGAGTTGGTTCCAACTCTTAGCAACCCCATGTACAACAGAATGAAACACTGCCTGGTCCTGCGCCATGAGCACAATCATTGTTATGCTTGAGCCCACTGTTGCAGCTACTGTGTCAATCCATCTCATTGAGGGTCTTCCTCTTTTTCATTGACACTGTACTGAAGCATGATGTCCTTCTTCAGGGAGTGATCTCTCCTGACAACATGTCCGAAATACGTAAGGAATAGTCTCACTATCCTTATTTCTAAGAAGCATTCTGGTTGTACTTCTTCCAAGACAGATTTTTATTCGTTCTTTTGACAGTCCATGGTATAGTCAGTATTCTTCACCAACACCACAATTCAAAGGTGTCAATTCTTCTTCTTCCTGATTCATTGTCCAGCTTCCACATGCTTATGATATGATTGAAAATACTATGGCTTGGGTCAGGTGCACCTTAGTCTTCAAGGTGACATCTTTGTTTTCAACACTTTAAAGAGGTCCTTTGCAGCAGATTTGCCCAATGCAATGCATCTTTTGATTTCTTGACTGCTGCTTCCATGGCTATTGATTGCGGATCCAACTAAAATGAAATCCTTGACAACTGTGATCTTTTCTCAATTTATCATGATGTTGCTTATTGGCCCAGTTGTGAGGACTTTTGTTTTCCTTATATTGAGGTGCAATCCATACTGAAGGCTGTGGTCTTTGACCTTCATCAGTAAGTGCTTCAAATCCTCTTTACTTTTAGCAAGCAAGATTGTGTCATCTGCATAACACAGGATATTAATAAGCCTTCCACCAATCCTGATGCCCTGTTCTTCTTCATATAGTCCAGTTTCTGGGATTATTTGCTCAGCATACAGATTGAATAGGTATGGTGAAAGGATACAACCCTGACACACACCTTTCCTGACTTTAAACCACACAGTACGCCCTTGTTCTGTCTGAACAACTCCCTCTTGATCTATGCACAGGTTCCTCATGAGCACAATTAAGTATTCTAGAATTCCCATTCTTCATTCTTTGCAATGTTATCCATAATTTGTTATGATCCACACAGTTGAATACCTTTGCATAGTCAATAAAATGCAGGTTAACAGGAAGAAGGACCCGGAAGTCTACTTCTGAAAAGAATTAGCTAGTGAAAACCATATGAGGCAAGATTAGGTTATGTTAAAGAGGATTAGGGTGGGATGAAACACCCTTACTCAGGTCAGAGTCCTGATCTGATGCTTCCCTAGGGCGTGGTCTGCATCATCTTTTATCTTACAAGAGATAAAAGCAGAGAGAAGCAAGCACAGGGATGGGACCACATACCACCAGGAAAGAAGAGCTGGGAGCTGGGTGTGTCCTTCGGACCCAGGGTCCCAGCACTGTGAAGCTCCTAGGCCAGGTGTCTTAGGTATCTAGTGTTGCTATAACAGAAATATCACAAGCGGATAGTTTTAACAAACAGAAGTTCATTCTCTCACAGTCTAGTAGGCTAGAAGTCCAAATTCAGGGGGGCAGCTCCAGGTGAAGGCTTTCTCTGCCAGCTCTGGATGGTGGTCCTTGTCACAGATCTTCCCCTGGACTAGGAGTTTCTCTGCGCAGGAACCCTGGGTACAAAGGACTCGCTCTGCTCCCAGTGCTGCTTTCTTGGTGGTATGAGGTCCCCCTGTCTCTCTGCTCGTTTCTCTCTTTTATATCTCAAAACAGATTGGCTTAATCTTATAGATTTCATTGATATAACTGTCACTAATCCATTTCATTACATCATAGTGATAGGATTTATAACACACAGGGAAATCACATCAGGTGACAAAATGGTAGACAATCATATAATACTGGGAATCATGACCTAGCCAAGTTGACAGATATTTGGGGGGGACAAGTTCAAGCCACAACACCAGGGAAAGACTCATGACAAGGACCTTCGCCCAGAGCCAACACAGACAGAAAGCCTTCCCCTGGAGCTGGTGCCTCGAATTTAGACTTCTAGCCTCCTAAACTGTGAGAGAATAAATTTCTATTTTACTAAAGCCATCCACTCTTGGTATTTCTGTTGTAGCAGCACTAGATAACTAAGACAAGTGCCATCACTAATGCCTCCCCAAAGAAACAGTAAGGAAGGGAATGATGGGAAAGGGTTGAATACAAACCAGTTTCCTTCATAGGAACTGTTGTTGTTGTTAGGTGCCGTCGAGTAGGTTCCGACTTATAGCAATCCTACACACAATGGAATGAAACATTGCTTGGTCCTGCGCCAACCTTACACTCGTTGTTAAGCTTGAGCTCATTGTTGCAACCACTGTGTCAATCCACCTCGTTGAGGGTCTTCCTCTTTTCTGCTGACCCTGTACTCTGCCCAGCATGATGTCCTTCTCCAGGGACTGATCCCTCCTGACAACATGTCCAAAGTACATAAGACGCAGTTTTGCCATCCTTGCCTCTAAGGAGCATTCTGGCCACACTTCTTCCAAGACAGATCTGTTCGTTCTTTTGGCAGTCCATGGTACATTCAATATTCTTTGCCAACACCACAATTCAAAAGTGTCAGCTCTTCTTAAGTCTTCCTTATTCATTGTCCAGCTTTCACATGCATATGATGTAATTAAAAATACCATGGCTTGGGTCAGGCACACCTTAGCCTTCAGGGTGACATCTTTGCTCTTCAACACTTTGGAGAGATCCTTTGCAGCAGATTTGCCCAATGCAATGTGTCTTTTGATTTCTTGACTGCTGCTTCCATGGCTGTTGATTGTGGATCCAAAAAAAATGAAATCCTTGACAACTTCAATCTTTTCTCCGTTTATCATGATATTGCTCATTGGTCCAGTTGTGAGGATTTTTGTTTCCTTTATGTTGAGGCGTAATCCATACTGAAGGCTGTGGTCTTTGATCTTCATTAGTAAGTGCTGAAGGTCCTCTTCACTTTCAGAAAGCAAGGTTGTGTCATCTGCATAATGCAGGTTGTTAATGAGTCTTCCTCCAATCCCGATGCCCCGTTCTTCTTCATATAGTCTAGCTTCTTGAATTATTTGCTCGGCATACAGATCAAATAGGTATGGTGAAAGAATACAACCCTGACGCACACCTTTCCTGACTTTAAACCAATCAGTATCCCCTTGTTCTGTCCGAAAAACTGCCTCTTGATCTATGTAAAGGTTCCTCATGAGCACAATTAAGTGTTCTGCAATTCTCATTCTTCGCAGTGTTATCCATAGTTTGTTATGATCCATACAGTTGAATGCCTTTGCATAGTCAATAAAACACAGATAAACATCCTTCTGGTATTCTCTGCTTTCAGCCAGGATCCATCTGACATCAGCAATGATATCCTTGGTTCCACATTCTCTTCTGAAACTGGCCTGAATTTCTGGCAGTTCCCTGTTGATATACTGCTGCAGCTGCTTTTGAATGATCTTCAGCAAAAATTTGCTTGTGTGTGATACTAATAATATTGTTCTATAATTTCCACATTTGGTTGGATCACCTTTCTTGGGAATAGGCATAAATATGGATCTCTTCCAGTCAGTTGGCCAGGAAGCTGTCTTCCATATTTCTTGGCATAGACAAGCAAGCACCTCCAGTGCTGCATCTGTTTGTTGAAACATCTGAATTGATATTCCATCAATTCCTGGAGCCTTGTTTTTTGCCAATGCCTTCAGAGCAGCTTGGACTTCTTCCTTCAGTACCATCAGTTCCTGACCATATGCCACCTCTTGAAATGGTTGAATATCGACTAATTCTTTTCGGTATAATGGCTCTGTGTATTCCTTCCATCTTCTTTTGATGCTTCCTGCATCGTTTAATATTTTCCCCATGGAATCCTTCACAATTGCAACTCGAGGCTTGAATTTTTTCTTCAGTTCTTTCAGCTCGAGAAACGCCGACCTTGTTCTTCCCTTTTGGTTTTCCATCTCAAGCTCTTTGCACATGTCATTATAATACTTTACTTTGTCTTCTCGAGAGGCCCTTTGAAATCTTCAGTTCTTTTACTTCATCAATTCTTCCTTTTGCTTTAGCTGCTCACATTCAAGAGCAAGTTTCAGAGTCTTCTCTGACATCCATCTTGGTCTTTTCTTTCTTTCCTGTCTTTTCAGTGACCTCTTGCTTTCTTCATGGATTATGTCCTTGATGTCATTCCACAACTCATCTGGTCTTTGGTCACTAGTGTTCAGTGCATCAAATCTGTTCTTAAGATGGTCTCTAAATTCAGGTGGGATATACTCAAGGTCATATTTTGGCTCTCGTGGGCTTCTGATTTTCTTCAGTTTCAGCTGGAACTTGCATATGAGCAATTGATGGTCTGTTCCACAGTCAGCCCCTGACCTTGTTCTAACCAATGATATTGAGCTTTTCCACCATCTCTTTGCACAGATGTAGTCAATTTGATTTCTGTGTGTTCCGTCTGGGGAGGTCCATGCGTATAGTCGCCGTTTATGTTGGTGAAAGAAGGTATTTGCAATGAAGAAGTTGTTGGTCTTGCAAAATTCTATCATTCGATCTCCGGCATTGTTTCTATCACCAAGGCCATATTTTCCAACTACTGATCCTTCTTCATTTCCAACTTTCGCATTCCAATCACCAGTAATTATCAATGCATCTTGATTGCATTGGAACTACTCCCATGCAAATCTAAGAAAATACAGAGTTTTTTCTCCACTAGTCAGCCCAAAGCAACAAGAAAAAGAAAACTTTCCATAAGGGCCCCCTTAAAATGCAAATTTTTCTCAAATAGTGTTACTTTTCAAGGTAACAGGAAATAAGCTTTAGCCAGGAGTAAATTGTATAAATTAAATCTTTTGGAAAACAGGCAAGAGACCCAAGGGTAAAGAGTGGTGAAGAAACCATGATAAACTTTGCTTCTAATCTCCTGATGTAGGTTGTCAGGGTACCCAAAACCTGGAGTAAAGGTAGTGTGTCCCTGGCAATGGCCACCTCTGCCTCTCATTAACTCCTCCCCATGGCAAAGGATGAAGCTCATGTAGTGTTCCCACAGGATGCACGGTGAACACCAGAACATTCGGGCAGTGGGGTGGTGAAGGCCCTGGGGCCCTACATTGAACTCCTCTCCAAACACTTACTGCTGTGTGCTCCCAAACATTGCAAACACACATGTCTTCAACACACATTCAGTCTCAACTAGGACATTTCTAGAGCTAGAAGAGATCTCAGAGATTATCCCACCTAGCTAATTCATTTTATAAAGGAGGAAACTGATAAGCAGAGAAGCTATTCTTTTTTTATGACCAGAGAATTAGGGCCCAAACTAGAACTTAATACAGTTGCCATCAAGTCGATTCTGACTCATGGTGGACCCTACATGTGTCTGAGTAAACTGTGCCCCACAGGGTTTTCAGAAGTAGATTGCCATGGCTTCCTTCCCAGGTGCCTCTGGGTGGACTTGAACCTCCAACCTTTCAGTTAGTAGTCCAAGACATTAACTGTTTGTACCACTCAACGACTCCAACAATAAAAATAGGTAACATTTGTTGAGTTCTATTTGTGCTCAGTAGTTTATACAGATTATTTCGCTTAATCATCACAACTCCTCTCCAAAGTAGTAAGGATCTTATTTACATTTTATAGGTTAGGAAACCAAGGCATGAAGAGGTAAATAACTTGTTGAAGGCTTCTGAGTTTGGAGTAGCAAAGCTGCACTGGGAAGCTTGCATACTCCAGAGCACAGGGGACCACCTCCCAGCTGGGTGTCTTCTCCGGCCCACCTCACTGAATGACTTTTTAGTAGAGCATACAGGCAGTACCACATGCCGAGGTACACTCTGTGGCATGTATTCATTGTACTACACACACTGACACAGATAGGCCCAAGACATAAAGTTAAATGGCATCATATTTTGCTCAATGTGTGGCCCATTCTTCTTTCTAGCTTTATTAAGCAGCCACCCAAGTGGAAGAAAAGCCCTGATAAAATAAGAAGTCATATTGATTCTATCTTAGCTATCATGGGAGTTCAGTCAAGGAGCAAAGTGAGCCATCATTTTCAGAAACTCTGCTTATTAACATTTTATTGCTTCTAAACTCTGTAATTATAACAAATTATCTCTGAATGCCTGAGTGGGCACTGCGTCATTCGAACACAAAGACAATGTCCATATCTGTTGGAGATGAAGATTAATTAAAGAACTGGCTCTCCCGAAGATGTCTCTGGCTAAATTTAAGCAAATTGTATGGGTATATAGGTTGTCTATGTATACACTTATCAGCAAGTATGACGTCAGTTGTCAGGAAGTACTCTTCTCACAAGACTATTGATATGTCTGGAAATGGCACTCATTAGAGCAATATGTAAACAAAAACTTACATTCATAGCTGAGGGCATTTGGCCTTATGGAGCATCTAGCTTCTGAGAGCTCAACGTAAGAGGAACCTACGGCAGCTTCAGGAGCTCTCAGGTTAGTGGTGCAAAGACATTGCTGCAATAGAATGTGGCAAGCGATATACACTGCAACAGAAGTGTGCACAAGTCAGCCAGTGCAAATCCTATGGATCACAGGCTTGATCTACAGCCAATCATGAGAATGACATATGATCTACAACCAATCATATGACTAGATGCTGTTCTGTCAGTTGTGCATGGAATTGCCATGAGTGGAGATTGATTCGATGGCAGCCAAAAAGAATAAGTGCTCTGGGCACCCCGAGGAAAGAACAAGAAGCTTTATCAATGTGAACCCAGAAAGGAAGATCAGAGAGATGTTATTAGAAGATGGGTTAGACTGGGCTCAGTGAGGCAAGGGAGACACAGACATATACAGACAGGTGGGTGGGAGGACTATAACACGGAAAGTCAGAGATGGCACACAGAAAGGTGGAAGAGTGGTCTGTGAGGAGGGTACGATGAGGAGCTTCCTTTTGGTGAAACCTCAAGCAAATGCTGCTGGAGAACTGTGGGCAAAGAAACAGCTTTGACTAAAGAATGGATCTGTTGTTTGCAACTAAGAACTCTAAATAATGCTGTCCTTGAAATTCTTCTCAACGGCACAAGCTGGTCGCTCAATATCTCCAGGGAACAACATATTTAAATAAGAACAAACTACATACTAACAAATCCGTGGGAATAGCTGGGCACCCAAGGAAACTTGAGACAAAGCCATGTAGGCTGTGAACACAGTCTACTGGTAGTGTCGTACCTTCTTCACATAGACTCCTGGATCTGACTGCTTGCCTGATTTGATGTTGACTTAAAGCTCTCCAGCACCGCTCCTGGTTCTGATTGTTTTCCTGCCATTAGGCCCACTCTTCAGCATCTAGTTCCTAAATGGTTTCTGGCTGCTGGCTGCCACCAGTCAGCTCTAACGCCCTGATCCTCGGCTTCCTTTATTTCTAAGGTCTACTCCATTCCCACGATGTATCATTTCCATTCCTAGCCAGAGAAGTCCCTATCCTGGCTACCTTGACTCACATCACCCAAGGCTCAGAGGTACATAAACTGGCCTTCCAAACAACAGAGGAATGTCCTAGAGAAAAATGCTCCAATCCAAAACTGTAGGCATGCAAATGTACAAAAAGATAAGGCTGAACCCATTTTCTGGTTTTTCACTAAATTCACAGCTTTTTTACTTAAATCTAATTTAAATTCAAATAGATGCAAGAGTAAGTTTCCATGCTATGCCATGCCATGAATTGTGAGCTAATGGGGTTTGAAACTTAAGTTCAATTTCTTTGCTCTGCTGTTTATTAGCTGTGTGATTTTTAATAAATCACAACCAATCAAAACTTCCATCTCTGTATCAGTCAGAATGTCTTCAGTTGCAAATCAGAGAAAATGTGACTCAAATTGGCTGTTAAAAACAGGGAATGTTATTGATTCCCATAACTACAAAGTCCAAAGAGCTGTTTTCAGGTGAAACCGCATCCAACACCTTTGTTGTATTATCCATAATCTGGCTCTTCCCTTCTCTCCGTTCTGACCACTGAGATGCTAAGGCCACCTGTTGGCACCACCCTGTGGGTGCATTACATGTTTTCCTGTTCACCCTAAGCAGAAAAAAAAAGAGGTTTTTTTCCCCAACAGTCTTAGAAAGCCCTGAGATTCATTCTGATTGGGCAGTGGCATCACGAGGTTGGTGTCCCCCGCCTGCTACCTCCTCCCATACCAGGCCATACAGAATCGTTAGTAATGTTTTTTGTACTAATGTCACTTGTAAATCTTAATTCCTCTATATCACTCCTTCTTTTCCTTTAGTTGCTACTTCAAAAAAAAAGTTCTTGATATAGACTCACAAATATTAATTACCACAATATTGTAGCTAATACGCCAGAAAATCTGACAAAATCAGTGACTTTAAAAGCACCGGCAGCAACAAAAACAACAGCGGGTGCTTGTAGCACGTGCAGAAAAAACCATGTGATTGGAAAGGTCATTGTGACTGGGTAACAACAGCTCGACAGGAGCGCATCAGAAGGATCAAAAAGTAAATTAGCATCTAGTTTTAGCCTTGTAGGTACATCAATACATGTAAACTGGGCTTACGAAAAATGTTATTGTTGTTACAACTAATTAGAGGGTACAGTGAGATTTACTTTTGTGTGTGGCCTTTCTAACCATGGTTTTGTAACTCCCACCCAGGTGACTGTGTGACAGGGTAATTATGGCCTACCAAAGGGACTGGTCAATTTTGTCTTAAAAGAGAGCCAAGTCCAGAGCAGAAAAGAGGAGCGCACCACCAAGGAAGGCGAGACCAGCAGCAGAGACCCTGCAGCAGAGACCCTGCAGCAGGAGACGGCGTGGTGGCCTTCCTGGACCATGGAGAGAGAAAGCTGAGTACCTTTGGGCAGAGACTGAGGGCCAGGGGGAGGTGTGCCTGTGAGCAGCACCTCTGGGAAGAGACTGTCCCCACAGAAGAACTGTATCCTGAGTGTTTCTGAGCCTGAATTGTAACTGTTACTTCCCTAATAAACCCAGTAACTCTGAGTATGGTCTGTGAGTTCTGTGTGGCCATTGCAATGAATTATCAAGCCCGGTAGAAAGTGCTGTGGGACGGACGGCTGGTGTCAGAATTAGTAAGGATGGCAGAGACAGGAGGCTTGTCTCACCTTGGGCTGTTAATCTTGACTCTCCTTCCCCCTTGTGAAGTTAGAGGAGGTCAGACAAGCGTCCCTGTGCCGTTTTTACACAGGGATATTTTTATATACAGTCATTTTGGTGTCACCCCCTCTGACAGTGTCACCCAGTGTGGTCATACCCCGAGCCCCCTTAGTGATGCCACTGTAATTGGGTCAACTTACAAGGCCCCTACAGAAGGAACCAGTGCAGACAGGAGCATGGGATGCACCAACTGACTAAGCTGAGACACATTTTCCAGGGTGAGAGCAGGGCAGGGAACAGTCAAACTCCCTAGACCTACACGTATCCTTTAACGGTGAGGGCGAAGAGTAAATGCGGCTCAGGGAAGAAAGTCAACACATCTCCTCTACGGGATCTGTAATAAAACCACATAGAATAACATTGAGCTCACGGGCTTGTGAGGAGCAAACAAAGTGGTATGTGAAAGTGTCTTTCACCATGGCTAACATTAAAAAAAAAACAAAAAAAACTTGCCATCGAATTGATTCTGACTCGTGGTGATGCCATGTGTTACAGAGTAGAACTGCTCCACAGGGTTTTCATGGCTGTAATTTTTATGGAAACATATCAGCAGGTCTTTCTTTTGTGGTGCCGCTGGGTGGGTTCTACTCAGCAACCTTCATGTTAGTAGTCGAGCTCAAAATAAAAACCAAACCCATTGCCATCGAGTTGACTCCAACTCATAGCAACCCTATAAGACAGAGTAGAACTGCCTCAATAGGGTTTCCAAGGTAGATTCAAACTGCCAACCTTTTGGTTAGTGGCCGTAGCTCCTAACCACTGTGCTACCAGGGCTCCAAAGTTCAAAACAGTTTTTATTTCCTAAATGAAAGTCCAAATTTATCAAGTAATGATAACTACAAAAAAGAAAAAAAAAAAAAAAAACTCCTTTATATGGGAGCTCAAATAGCAAACTTCAAATATTTAATCTACGAAAGTTTAGTATATCCATATGTTTACAGGCAGTGTTGAAGAACAGAAGGACAACAGACTGAACCACAACGATGGCTCAGTTCTAGCTCAGGCTCCATCTCTAAGGTAAGTTACTTAAAGGCTTGGACTCTCTCTATGCAAAGATTTTTTTGTTTTTTTCTTGTGAGTCTCAGCTAAGAAGATATATTTTAAGGAACCCGGAATGTGTTTAAAGTGTTATGCAAACAAAATACAGCTATTAGTAGTCATATTTGCATGAACTTTTAATTGAAATATACATTCACAAAAGTGCACAAATTAAAAGTATATACAGTTGGATGAATTTTTACAAAATGAATATACTCATAAAAAGATATACATTCATAGCCCAGAAGCATCCCTCATGCCTCCACTCTGTCACCATTATTCTAAATTCCATCACTGAAGATTAGTTTTGCCTGTTTTGAACTTTCTATAAATGGAACCACATTGTATGTACTCTTTTGCATCACTTATTTGCTCAGCTTTGTAAGATCCATCTATGTTGTTTTGTGTAACTGTAGCTGTGTTTTCTAACTACTCTATTTCATTGTATGAACATGCCACAACATACTTACACATTCTACTGTTGGTAGACACGTTACTAGTTTTGGACATTCTTATGCATATTTTTTGTATATTTAAGTATGCATTTCTTTTGGGCATATATTCCTAGGAGTGGGATTACTGGACTATAAGGAATGAGTTCAGCTTTCACAGACATGAATCAAGCTGCTAAGAAAATTCCTGTATATGTTCTTTGAACACTTAAGTGCACATTTCTGTTGCGTACGTACACATTTCTAATGCATACATATACTAAAAATGAAATTGCCGGATCATAGGGTTAAAAAAGAAAAACTGTGTGTAGGTTTGCCACTTCATCTGAATTTTGAAATTTATAAGCAGAAGCTGTTCATAATATTCCGCTATTGTCTTCTTAATGTTTGTAGGCTCTGTAGTGATATCCTTACCTCTAGTATTGTTGATTTGTTCCTTCCCTCTTTTTCTTGCTCAGTCTTGCCAGAAATTTATATTAAAGTATTTTTTAAAGAACCAATGGATTGGCCTTTTTCATTCCTCAACTGTACATCTGTTTATCATAGCCCCAGCCAGACTTGATGATGACGATTGACGGTAACGATGATGATGACGATGACAACTACAGTCATAGTGGTAGTGGTTTGGAGACCACCCTCTAAACATTTGACATGGTTAAAAATCTTAGAACAATGGATTTTCCAAAGCATGAGCTGAGAACATCTTCAGATGATGATTTAAAGGGGCTAAAACAGAACACTGAAGCTCACAGAATTTTCCAAAGGATTTCCAGGTGATTCTTAAGTATATAGCCACATTTTAACAAGATCCCCTCAAGAATCTTTTAACAAGATTCTTATATATGCACAAGAATCACCTGAGGATCTTGTTCAACTGTAGATTCTGATTTAGTAAATCTGGGGTGCAAATGCAAATTCTCAGCAGAGGGTTGAACCAAAACAAATCGGTTTGAAGTCCCGCTTTTTTCTTCCTACAATCTTGGTACGGGGACAGTGGTGGTTCAGTGGTAGAATCCTTACCTTCCATGAAGAAGACCTGGGTTCAATTCCTGACCAATGCCCCTGTAGGGTAATGCTATTCAGCTATATGCATCCCGTCTCTAATAAAATCAGCTTTGCTCTGCCCTGAAGCATGCTGGGGATGAATTCATGATGGACTCAGACTAAGGTACAAGGCTGGGAGTGGCATGACTGGGCCAGTGGCCAAGGCCGAAGAATGCCTTAGCAACAAGGAAAACATCTGGGCCTGGACGGGAAGTCCCTGGGAACACTGACTGCCCAAGGACTTGGGAGAAAACAATGAGCCTTTGTCCCAGCTGGAATAGTATACAAGCTTGGGTCCCTTGCTAGGTGGTTGCGGAAAATACTCCAGCCGGCCGCCACTGGAGAAAGCAGCTGCTTGCCCCTCTCAGTAAGTTTCCCTGAACACATGAATCTGGAAAGGGCTACGTGTCAGTTCTTCGGATTATTGCCGGGATGCATGGTGAGGGTCTTTCCTTGCTGGGGCTGTCCCCTGACAAGTGGTATAGTCGGCAGGATTTCGGGGAGCACACCAGGCCTTCCCAGGTCGGGCCTGGGGGAAGTGAGCTCCGCTGGGGGAAATCCCAGGGTGGCCAGGGGTGCGTGCCCTGGGACCACTACCCCAGGCTGTTGATGCCTAGGGACCTGTGCGTGAGTACGGGGATGCCCCGAAAATGCCACAGGGATTGTTGCAGTTACTAGAGTCTTTACACGTTGAGAAAGAAGGACGTTCGTGTTTTGGTTGCGGGAGTTGCGTGGTCGCTATTGTGGGCATGGCGATATTCACGGGAAGCCCCAAAGCAAAAGCCAGATTGCCGTGCTGAGGCGGCTTGTGTGGGGTGGCTTCCACTGGCAGCGTTGAGAGGGGCGTCTGATGCAGAGCCAGCCGCAAGGGCCCTAATTAGGCAGCTGGGAGCTGGAGGATTTGTGTGCAGCATATTCCTTCTCCACTGAAACATTACTGTCCCGATCGCAGAAGCAAGAGGCATCTTCGGGAAAAACCCCGGGGTGGCCAGCGACCTCTGTGTGGGGAGGTCTGGCCCATATGCTTTTCTGTGGGAGAAATCCCGGGGTGGCCAGTGAAGCCTGGCTAGCTCAGTTGGTGGAGCATGGGACTGGAGCTATTCAGAAGGGATAAACAGGTCCCTGTCACTGAGAACACCCTGTAACACCCAGTGCAAAGCAAGGGTTAAAACAACAGGGAAAAAAGAAAAAAAAGGAGTAAAAAGCCCTTCAAGATAGCTTGTGCTGAGCAACCTTGACGAGACCTCAGAATTCTCTGATAGCTGCCCCGCCAAGATAACTGAACAGCAACCTAGCTGCAGCTACAATGCTAAGGGGAAAACTAAAGAGTGGGGCCCACATCCAGGTTACCAGCCAACTGGGCTGGACCCACGCTTACACTTGGCGCGGTGGAGGCATGGCTTCACAAATGAGTGAGGGCTCTGCCAACTTTTCCCAGATCTTCTTTCAGAAATAATTAAGATTGAGAATTAAGCCTAATTTCTCTGTCACCAGCAAGGAGCAAAGGCCTTGTGTTACAATTAAAGTCCAGTGAGGTATACTTTGGGTCACTATCCTTGAGACACTTGCCCCAGCCTGACTGTGGATAAGTCCCTTGGGGCCCCTACAGATCCTTACTGTGTGTACTGATGATGTCAAGGTATTAATGCACACCTTTGTAAACTTCTGCCTCCAAGTCCTGATGGGAATTGCTGCAGTTAGGGCCGTTCTTAGAGGTACACAAGGAAACTGTGACATGGGCTATAGCTAACAGCCTGGCCATTCATTCTGGGCACTGACAACCCTTGGACTGACACATAATGCAAGCCGCTATAGAAACGAGACATCTGGACAAAAAATAAATAAATCAATGATAAAATCGTTTCTGCCTCTGATAAGGTTTTGTTACTTGTGTGGGTAGTCACCAGAAAAGCCCTGTGCTGAGAGTGGAAAACAGCCAGCGGACCGGTCTTACCACCTGACTGCAGAGGCTGGGTCTGCTCCAGAGCAAAGAGACGTGCAATCAACCACCTTCTAGATTTAAGACAGGACCATCCATGGAGATTCACACACCATCCTAGACTGGGCCTACACGCATGGACTGCCACTGTCATCAGAAAACGCTGGGTAGCACAGGAAAGCTGACCTGCCTACGAGACCCTGGCCAAGGCTAAAACCTGTGCAGGGACAGGTTCCCAAGCCAACAGGTCAGGGTGTTCTCGGCAGGTAAATCGTATAGGGGCTTTTTATCCTACACAGAGGCTTCCACTGGATCTTGAATGAACTCTTCACACTCTTTATCACCCCAAGACATACGTGCAATTGAGCACTTCAATGGATAGGTTTAAATGGCTGGTGGGAGGGGACAAGACAACCTCAGCCTGAAGCATGCATCTCAGACAAGCAGTCTGGGGTTTCAACGCAACAGTTCCCTGCAAGGGCATTTCTTATTTGTGCTGTATGTTTGATCAACTGTCTGTTCTATAAAATGTGTTTCTTTGGTGCAGAATTGTTCCTGACAAAAGATATGGGTCCCACAAAGGCACTGACCAGAGCCCACGAGAGGATGCCAAGCCTATAGCTCCCCCGTGCTGCAGGGTGGGAGTGTCCCTCACCCCTCAACTAGGGGTGTGGCCCAGGTGCACCACAGGTGCAGGAAGCCCTCCGCTGGGTGACAGGGGACCAGAAGCCACACATTGAAATGATCATATACTAGACACCCACTAACAAGCAACATGTTCTGGCTTTGGTGGACACTGTAGCAGAATGCAACCTGATGTATGGTAACGCAAATAGGTTTAAAGGGCCACTAACAGCCATTGAGGGTATCGGAGTGGGGCCGTCAGGGTACGCCAAGTCAAACTGGTGCTGCAGATTGGAGGGCTACCCTCAAAGGCCTACCAAGTGTACATAGCCCCAATACCAGAATACATTTTGGGCAGAGATATCTTGTTGGGGCTGAAGCTGCAGACCTCCGGTGAGTTCCACCTGCAAGTGAGAGCCATAAAAACATGCTAAATGGTCCCCTGTGCAGCTGAACTCCTCAGCTCAGGTCATGACCCTTAAGCAGTATCGCCTCCCTGGTGGGCACCAAGAAATCACTGAGGCCATGCAGGAGCTACACCCAGTGGGGATTCTGAGACAGGCCAAAAGCCTCTTCAATAGTCCTGTCTGGCCAATGAGCAAGCCGTACGGCTCCTGGAGAATGATGGTAGACTACCGGGAATTGAATAAGGTGGCTCCCCCCTTGTTTACAGCTGTTTACAGCCGACATCACACAGATGATGGGACAAATAGGGGAGGCATTGGGCACTTACCACTTTGTGCTCAACATGACTAATGCTTTCTTTAATATCCCTCTACACTCACACAGCCAAGGCCAGTTTGCCTTCAGTTGAGAGATGAGGCAGTAGACTTTCACCATGCTCCCACAGGGGTACCTGCATAGCCCCACCATATGCCATGGCATGGTTGCCACTGACCTCAAGCAGTGGATTCCCCCTGCTGAGGTGGCCTATTCCACTATATTGATGATGTCATGCTGACCTCTGACTCATTTGCTTCTTTGCAGACTGTACCTGGTAAGGTAGTCACACACCTCTAGTCGTGGGGATGGGCAGCAAATGAAGGAAAAACACGGGGGCCTGGATTGTCAGTCAAGTACTTGGGTGCTATCTGTGATGCCTGAAGTGGTGAAAGATAAAGTCCAAGCCTACCCCACACGCAGAAACTGTGAAACAACTACAGGCATTTGTCAGGCTCCTAAGACATTGGTGCCCCTTCATACCCCACGTAGCCCAAACCCTATGGCCGCTGTATAAGTTAGTGAAAAAAGGTAGTGAGATTAAAGGAGAGAGAAACAAAAAGATTGGATGAGAAAGTGATACAGAGGGCTAAAGGGGAAGAGAATGTGTGAGAAGAGAGACAGACACACAGAGTATGAAGAAAGGAGCAGTGTGGGACTGAGAGACAAAAGAAGAGGCCTTTCAGCAGGCGAAGGTAAAACCAATACAGGCTTTCAAAGTGTTAATACAAGGTCAGCTGTGCCAATTGAACACAGCCTGTTACCCCAGGAGTACGGGTAGGACCTGTGGCGATGACAATGCAATGAGAGAGTGCCACTGAGATTTTGGTCTCAGTTGTTGTAAGGAGCAGAAGAGAGGTACAGCATGCTGGAAAAATAATCCTGCACAGTGTATGATACCCTACTGCAAGTGGAAGCAAGTTCTTATAAAAAGCCAAGTTCCCTTTTGCTGGGAGCAACAGAACGGGACCTCTTGCCCCTTCAGAGTGATGAGTTGGACCCCTGACAACAGTGTGCTAGAACCCTGATAGTTGGGTTAGAGAAGCAAATAGTTGGTTAGAGAAGCAAAAGCAAAGCCTATGGGCAGGGGCATACCCATTGCCCAAGGGGTGGCTTTGGACATGTGGCTTGCATGGGTGGCCATAACTGCCCTACAACTGTGTGGGGTGCTGCACCTGGGGGTGGCTGTACATAGCTGATGTTTACACCACCCTCCTCAGTGTTCCCAGTAACTGGCAGACTAACAGCCCAGCACAAATAACAGCACACATCATGGTGGTTTTGCCCCTTGTCCCCGTTCTCGCCCCAGGCCACCACTATAGATGTAGAGTGGCAGGTAGAGGTGCTAGCCAGACACACCACAGCTGCCCTTAACAACAGCAGGTAGGCTATCACCCTTCTGAATGGGGAGATTCAACAAATACAGAAGGTCGTCCTTCAGAGTAGGATGGCCCTTGACATCCTGACCACCACCCAGGGTGGCACCTGTGCCATGATAAAAACTGAATGTTGCATGTATAGCCCCGATGCCTCTAAAAATGTGTCTTTGGCTTTGCAGAACTTGCAGCAACACATTACTGCTATCAAACATGACGTCGCTGACCCTGTCTCCAGCTGGCTACAATCCTTCCCGACCACCTGGCAGACAGGCTTCTGGGTGATATTGAGACTCTTTTTATTATGTCTTTTCCTGTGTTGCTGGTTATACTATGTGATCTGGCTTTACAATGCTCCTTTGCATACCCAGTCCGAGGGCTATCACAGAAGAGGGGCGGTAAGATTGTAAGGACATTAGGAGAGTATGCAAGGGTGGACTGTAGGGTAATGCTATTCAGCTATATGCATCCCCTTCCTAACAGAATCAGCTTTGCTCTTCTCGGAAGCATGCTGGAGATGAATTCATGATGGACTCAGGCTAAGGTACAAGGCTGGGAGTGGCATGACTGGGCCAGCGGCCAAGACCAAAGAATACCTTAGCAACAAGAAAAAACATCTGGGTGTGGATGTGAAGTCCCTGGGAACACTGATTGCCCATGGACGTGAGAGAAAACAATGAGCCTTGGTCCCAGCTGGAATGGTATATAAGCTTGGGTCCCTTACTAGGTGGTTGTGGAAAATACTCCAGCAGGCCACCACTGGAGAGCAGCTGCTTGCCCGTGTCAGTAAGTTTCCCTGAACACATGAATCTGGAAAGGGCAGTTCTTTGGATTATCTGCCAGGACTCACGGTGAGGGTCTTTCCTTGCTGGGGCTGTCCCCTGACACCCCTCAGGCACAGATACCACTTGTCTGTCAGTGGAGTCTTGTGTGTTGCTATGATGATGAACAGGTTTCAGTTAAGCTTCCAGACTAAGACTAGGAAGAAAGACCTGGTGATCTACCTTTGAAAATCAGCCAATGAAAACCTTTTGGATCACAACGGTATGATCTGCAACCAACCAATCATGGGGGTAGCTCAGGACTGGGAAGCATTTGGTTCCACTGTTCATAGGGCTGCCATGAGCAGGGAGCCAGACTCAACAGCAGCTAACAACAACCAGCTTGATACCAGATCACTGGTTAAGTGGGCCCCTGCAAAACCATCGACATTACAGACCATGCTTCTCTGTCTTCCTCCACCTACACCTCATTCCAGATATTCCACCTTTAGCTGGAGGGACAATGCTGAGAACTAATTTTGTCAGCTGTCAAACTTTTTCCACAAAGGGCATATAAGACATTCAAAATTGCCTCCTCTTTCCTGAGTTGCCAATAAATCCATGGCGCTGGTTTGTAGCAATCAACTTAATTTCTTGGGAAAAGATAAAATGAACTGATGGAGAATTAATGGGATTTTTTCCTCCACTAAATCTTTAAGAACTGTGGGGCTTTCTTCCCCAATGCCCCACACACCTGGTCAATCACATTGTGGCGCTTGTTAAATTTAATTATGTAACTGTGCACCTGTGGTACTTTCAGCTGCCAAGAAGCCTCTCAAGGAAAGGGAAGGAACACAAAAGGTAACTGGTTTAGAAGAGGATTCTTGGGGCTAATTCCTTGTAGCTGCTTGTCCTAGTGTGTGAGTGAGCTGCCCTCTCCCCAGTGGCAGATTACCCAACAGGCAAGGTAAACACAGTGCTTACCTTGCTTACCAGGTCATCTGTTGTTGTTAGGTGCCGTCGAGTCAGTTCTGACTCATAGAGACCCTATGCACAACAGAACGAAACACTGCCCGGTCCTGCGCCATCCTTACAATCGTTATGCTTGAGCTCGTTGCAGCCACTGTGTCAATCCACCTCATTGGGGGTCTTCCTCTTTTCCACTGACTCTGTACTCTGCCAAGCATGATGTCCTTCTCTAGGGACTGATCCCTCCTGACAACATGTCCAAAGTATGTAAGACGCAATCTCACCATCCTTGCCTCCAAGGAGCATTCTGGCCTCACTTCTTCCAAGACAGATTTGTTCGTTCTTTTGGCAGTCCGTGGTATATTCAATATTCTTTGCCAACACCACAATTCAAAGGCATCAGTTCTTCTTCGGTCTTCCTTATTCATTGTCCAGGTTTCACACGCATATGATGTGATTGAAAATACCATGGCTTGGGTCAGGCGCACCTTAGTCTTCTTTGCTCTTCAACACTTTGAAGAGATCCTTTGCAGCAGATTTGCCCAATGCAATGCGTCTTTTGATTTCTTGACTGCTGCTTCCATGGCTGTTGATTGTGGATCCAAGTAAAATGAAATCCTTCACAACTTCAATCTTTTCTCCATTTATCATGATGTTGCTCATTGGTCCAGTTGTGAGGATTTTTGTTTTCTTTATGTTGAGGTGTAATCCATACTGAAGGTTGTGGTCTTTGATCTTCATTAGTAAGTGCTTCAAGTCCTCTTCACTTTCAGCAAGCAGGTTGTGTCATCTGCATAACGCAGGTTGTTAATGAGTCTTCCTCCAATCCTGATGCCCCGTTCTTCTTCATATAGTCCAGCTTCTCAGATTATTTTCTCAGCATAGAGACTGAATAGGTATGGTGAAAGAATACAACCCTGACGCACACCTTTCTTGACTTTAAACCAATCAGTATCCCCTTGTTCTGTCTGAACAACTGCCTCTTGATCTATGTAAAGGTTCCTCATGAGCACAATTAAGTGTTCTGGAATTCCCATTCTTCTCAGCATTATCCACAGTAGTGAACAATTTCACATTTTTTCACCACATCAAAGACTCTGCTTCTAGGTATGGCTGGGATCTGTCTGTTTTCCAACCTCATAGTACCTTCCTACAAAATCAAAGCCTCTTTTCAAATTTACAATCCCTGACAGGGATGAATTACTCAGTAAGTAAATTAAGCATGGGCTTACTTGTGCTTACTTACTGATCTATAGTGACCAATTTCACATGGGTTTCAAAGATCAAAGATGTGGTGAAACCTCTGTGAAATTGGTCACTGCTGATTAGTAAGTAAGCACAAGTAGCCTGTGCTTACCTTGCCTACTGGGTAATCCAAAGCTGCCTCTCCTCTATTAGGGCTTGCTCACTGGACTCTTTTTTAAAAATAAAACTCAGCAGGAATTGTCCCAACAACCGTGGGGATGGCGGACACAGTTACCATTGCATGTCAGAGTAAAACTGTGCTCTACAGGGTTTTCAGTAGCAGATTTTTCAGAAGTAGGTCAGCAAGCTGAGGCATGTTAGACTCACCAGTTAACTTACTCCAGAATTTCCTTTTATTGTGTGAAGCATAAAAGTATTCACTAGGTGGGCTCCATGTAAGAGGTGACTCAGAATCTGATATAAAGGTGATAAAGGGTCTGTGTTCTCCATTGATTCACGGGCTGGGTCCAGATCCCTTCTTCCTCAGGTGAGCTACTGTCAACAAAGGGACCATTTGAGAAGTGTCCCAATTTATGCTTATTGTCCTGGCATAATTATAACAGCACCTTCTTTTACTCTCAAAAGTGCACCAGTCTGGACATCTGACCCTTCTTGCAAGTGCTAGAGAAGAGAGGGGCCTGGGTGGTGCTGCCGTTACCAGCTCCCTCCCCATCTGGCCGCTGCCCATCAGGACAGAGGCACTGTGGTGCTAAGGGCAGTGGGAGAGAATAGTCCTGTGGTGGCAGCTGCCTCTTGGTGGCTATGTTCTAGCCACACTAAACTCAGCACTAATTTTGCCAAAAAAAAAGTTTAGTCTTCAGCTAGAATTGAACCACTTAGAAGCAGCATCCCTTAAATCAACTCTTAATTGATGAAACCGTTCCCTAAAGAGACTGAGCAACACTGGTCCAACTACAGACCAGTGCTCAAGAAACAAAGAGTCCTAGTGATACAGTGGTTAAACACTCAGCTGCTAACCAAAAGGTCAAGGGTTCGAACCCACCAACAGTTCTGTGGAAGAAAGATGTGGCAGTCTGCTTCCATAAAGATTAGAGTCTTGGAAACCCCATGGGGCAATTCTACTCTGTCCTACAGTGTTACTAGGAGTTGGAATTGACTCGACAGCAATGGGTCATTTGGGGTCAGCCAAAAAAAACTGGTATAATCCAGACTCAAAGACTGGTTCCAGAGGCAACCAGTGTTCAGCCACTCTCCTTCTCTCCCTGTCCCCACCCCAGCTAGAGCTGGATGGATACTGGGTATTAGCTTTGACTACTAAAGACAAAGATGTTCCCTTTAGGAACACCAGGTTTCCCACCCAAGGAGAATGTTTATTTTTCCTTTGAAACATATTTTGGCATTTCATTTGAAATCTCCAAGGCTTTTGCAAACAGGATATCAGAACGCTGACCACTATCTTCTCGAGCTGGTGGACAGAACTCTATTTCACTCTTCGTGTATATACAAGGCTCTGAGAAGAGTTTGATTTGCAGAGTTGATAAGAACATAATAATAATAATTTCTGTCCATATCCAGGCAGAAACAAACCTAAAATAAAAAAATAAATAATAACCTCAGACACCTATCAAGGTGTTTGCCAATAGATTGCCTCAGAAAATCTTTCCATCTGAGTCTTCTCTATGGTATCCAAACTGGAGACATCCTAAAACCTACATTCCTGTTCCTTGCCCTCAAGGCTCTCCTAGGAGGGTATCACCATGGTACCGGAAGTGCCAATCTTAAGTGTAGAAAAAGATAAGTTTGTTACTCCCTGGTGAAATTTAATAGGTCTACTAGAAAAGCCCTTTAATCCTTTTCCTTCCATTGCTCTATAAATGATGCACCAAATTCTACCACTTAGGATCCATGCCTTTGTGCTGGCATGTCCCTCTCTTGCATCTTCCTTTAAAATGCAACTACTTCAAGGAGGGGCATCACATTAAGTCACAACCCTCTGTATAGAGCAACAAAACTAAGTCGCTGCAGTTGATGCAATGGTGGGGTCCATCATCACGTGCCATAAAGGACCCCAGCTCAGACCCCAGCATGGCCATGGCCTCCAGTGCCGGCCATACTCCACCATGGCAAGGCCTCCCCAGCAACTCTTCTCTGCATGGGAGCTCTGTTTCCAGGGGCAAAAGTCTGCAAAGAGTGAATAGGGTGAAGGTAGGTTCCAGGGTCTGCGGCTTCTACTTAGATCCCCATCTACTGTCCTGTCTGTCATTTGGCAATTCCACTATAGAAGTCCTCAGGGCTAACCCTCAGAAGTAAGGAGGTATCCACCTTTGTTCTTCTGAGAGCCTGTTCTCACTAACAAAGGAAACCCAGCACCCTCCCATCCCCTGACAACCTTGCCATTACTTAGTTAAATCCAAGACTTCTAACCAGTTCATTCCAGTTGACACCCTGCCAAAAATTTGCATTTCTACTAAGAATCTACATAAGAAAATCACCTGGGGATCTTGTTAAATTACAGATGAATACATAAGAATCATCTGGTGATCTTGTTAAACTGTAGATTCTAATACAGTATAGCTGCGGTGGAAATGAAAATTCTCAGCAGGGGGTTGAATTGAACTAAACCAGTTCAAATCCCTGGTTAAATCCACCACTCAAAGAATACAGGGTGGCGAATCCTGTTGTATGCATAGGAGCTCCCATAAAACTTTTCAAGGAGGTCATGTCTGCTAGATACCAACTAGACACCTTCGCTTCACTGTGGTCTCTACCACAATAGAGGTCTCCTGTGCCTGATGTGGGTTGGACTGAAGACAATCAATCAAAAGTTACTTGGTAGAGCCCAAACCAGACTAATGGTCATCCAGCCCCTCAGAAACAGGGAATCAGATTTTCAAGGGCTTTTAGACTTCAGAAAGCTCTGGAGGCATAGTAGTTAAATGCCATTGCTGCTAGCCAAAAGGTCGGCAGTTCAAATCCACCAGGTGCTCCTTGGAAACCACAAGGGGCAGTTCTACTCTGCCCTGTAGGGTCGCTATGAGTCAGAATCAACAGCAACAGGTTTGGTTCTGGGGTTTTTTTTAGAGTTCATCTGATCCAAGTGGCCATCCATTTCAGGGACCCCTCAAATACCATGTCTCCCACTCATCCCTTGTTGGGAAGCTTCAATGGTTCCTAAGCCCCTCTAATATTGAACTTCTGCCAAACACAAAGGTGGACTTAGAAATTATAGGTTTAAGGGCAGACTCTGGCTGATCTAGTGCAAGCCTTCAGTTTGCATATCCAGAAAACAACCGCTCCGTGATGCTTGGGGGACTGCACTACACAGTGAAAGTCAGGGCCCAGGGTGTGAGATGGCTCTGCCCATATTCAACCTCATAACCTTTGGCAACTAACTAGAATTTCTGGCCTCAACTCTGTTATCAGCAAAACAAGGGGCAGTGTGAGATGGCTCCTAGCTCTCACATTCATCAATCCCTGGGTCACAGAAGAGAGTAGCAAACCCATCATCCTGAAGCACTGACTAAGCACCACTTTGCACTGGCTACTATCAAGACTGAAGCCAAATACACTCTGCTGTGGGGAAATTATCTCAGTGGGGGCCCAGCTAGTCTAAGGCAGCACCAGGGAGCTGCGGCAGCACCCATCCCAACCAGGGGGCCAGCATTGTTCCTTTGGCACTTAAAATATGAGCATGTTCCAATTTACTGTTTATTCATACAGCAAGCTCTCCTTCCCCCACCTCCTCCCACCCACCAAGCAATCAACAAAACGTTGGCCAACTGCTACCTTACGTCAGGATTTCTAAGACACAGTCTCTCCTTCTAACCTCTTTAGAGAGGCTTAAGGACTGCTTATGAGGTGTGTGAGTGTATGTGTGTGCATGCATGTGCATATGAGTGTGTGTATGGCAGACAGAATGAATTGCCCCATAGGCTTGAGGCAGGAGGAAGATTAACCACTATATGTTAATATAGAAATACCTGAGCAAGTACAAGATGTAGACATGCTTTGACCCTGCCACTCTCTACCTCACAACGGAAATTTGCTGGCAAAGAAGTTCCTAAAAGCATTTGCCTACATCTCCCTATTGTCTGTGAAGAGGGTGCTGCACCTAAGCTTCCAAGGTTTCCTCCCTGGCCTGCAATGAACACATCAAGTGGTTTGAAAACCTAAATGATTCTTGGTTCTACTTTTACACAAATTATATATTTGGTCATAATAAAATTACAAAGTTTTGTTGTTGCTGTTTTGTTTGTTTGCACATGTTGGTCCAGAATTCTCAGAATGAGGAATCCATGAAACATCTCATACCATGGAGGAATCTGGAAGGCATTATGCAGAGTGAAATCAGTCTCAAAAGGAAAAATATTGTATGAGACCACTATTATAAGAACTCAAGAAAAGGTTTAAACAGAAGAAAACATTCTCTGATGGTTACAATGGTGGGGAAGGAGGGAGAGGGGAATTCACTAACTAGACAGTAGATAAAAATTATCTTAGGTGAAGGGAAGGACAACACACAACACAGGGGAAGTCAGCACAACTGGACTAAACCAAAAGCTAAGAAGTTTCCTGCATACAACCAAACACTTTGAGGGACAGAGTGGCAGGGGTCTGGGGACCATGGTTTCAGGGGACATCTAAATCAATTGGCATAATGTTCTGCATCCTATTTTGGTGAGTAGCATCTGGGATCTTGAAAGCTAAGATGCATCAATTGTTCCCAACCCACCTGGAGCAAAGGAGAATGAACACCATGGACACAAGGAAAATATCAGCCCAAGAGACAAAAGGGCCACACAAACCAGAGACTCCATCAGCCTGAGACCAGAAGAGCTAGATGGTACCCGGCTACCACCAATGACCACCCAGACAAGGAGCACAACAGAAAGTCCTTGACAGAGCAGGGGAAAAGTGGGGTGCAGAACTCAAATTTTAGTAAAAGGACCACACTTAATGGTCTGAGACTGAAGGGACCCCAGAAGACATGGCTCCTGGGCTCTCTGTTAGCCCAGAACTGAAACCATTCCCAAAGCCAACTCTTCAGGCAAAGATTTGACTGGACTATAAGACATAAAATGAAACTCATTAAGAGAGTGCTTCTTAGCTCAAGTAGATACATGAGACTGAATGGGCAGCTCCTGTCCAGATATGACATAAGAAGGCAAAAAGGGAGAGGAGGTGGATGAAGGGACACAGGAAATCTGGGATGGAAAAGAGTGTGCTGTCACATTACAGGGAGAGCAACTACGGTCGCATAACAATGTATAAATTTTTATGAGAAACTAACTTGAACTGTAAACTTTCACTTAAAGCACAATAAAAAAAATTAAAATAAAGAATTCTTACAAGCTCCATGTTTGGAGGAAACTCCTGCCCAACACAGCCTTTAAGCAGCCCCATGGCCTCTGATGATTCCAGGGGACTGCTGACTGTGCAGAGTCCCTGGGTGGTACAAACAGTTAATGCCCTCTGCTTCTTTCTAACTGGAAGGTTAGAGGTCCAAGTCACCCAGAGTTGACTAGGATGAAAGGCTTGGAGATCTACTTCCAAAAAATCAACCACTGAAAACGTAGGGAGCACAGTTCTACTCTGACACACATGGGATTTCCACGAGTTGACTCAAGGGCTACTGGTATTGAGGGCTGCCCTACTCACTGCCTGTTAATATGCAAATAGGAACCTGAGGCTCCACTTTCAATTTTGCTTTCTGAATACCAAAGGGAATGGAAGGCACTTGGGGCCATGTGTTGGGAAAGCAGAGATCTCGGTCATATTTCTTCTCCCCACTTATGAGAAATTACCTATATTGTGGCTGGAGATAATGGGATATTTTTGGATTAAAAACAGGCCAGAACACATGCACCCAATAAGGAATGCATCTAGGCACTCCAGATGGGAGATGCTGACAGCAACCACAGAGCTGGACCCTGATGTCTTCCGATCCTTAAGAGATTTGTAAAAATATTGCCAAGAAAGACTGAAACATGAGTTGCAAGGGAAGGACAGAACGAGGAATCCACACACAAACCCTAGGCTGTTCAAGGAGGCATCTCTGGGCCCGCAGTGGCCTCTTCTGGCTCCCCAGACAACATTTAGAGCCATCCCTCACCTCTATCATTAAGCAAATGTGTAGATATATGAATTAAAACTTACTTTTTCGCGAACGCTGGCATTCCAGCCATTAATTACTTCCAGCTAAGCAGTTAATTGGCTGCATAAATTCCCCAAATGGAATTCTCTGGCACCAAAAGAAGATGAAGGCAAGCTAATAAATAATGGTGTGCAGGAAGACCCAGCTCAGTAATTACACTCAGGCATAATGGACCCAGGGCACACCCAACTGCCCACCTGGATCAATCAGCCCTCCTACCCAGTGGCCAAGCAGCAGTAAGGAGGCCAACCAGGGAGCCACAGCTCCCACGGCTCCTCCTGGTGCAGGTGTTGCCTTCCACAGCCTAATGCAGCTGGGACCCTCCCAGCTTGCTCCCCATTTATTAGCAGCATCCTTGTTGCCTTGCCAGTAAACACAGCCACCTGCACAGGTGATTAGCCGACTTAGCATCCTGCATTTACGAAGCAAGTCAGGCACCTAAAAGGCAAATCCCCCTCTGGAGGTCTCATGAGACACTGCTGTACTGTTAACCAAAGTAGAAATGAAGACTAATGTGGTCCCAGTAAAAAATGTGGTCCCAGTAGCTCCAGGTAATTATGCATCCATACTAGTGCAACTTTTTACGAGCTGAAGGACGCTGAATAAAGCCAGAGCTGGGAAGTGTGAGCATAAGTGAAGGCCCTGCCTGCTGTCTGCCTCCAGCCCCCTTTGTGACAAAGCACACCCAGGAAACTGGAAGGCAGGTTGCTAGCATCTTATCTCCCCATCCCTCAGCTCTCATCAATTGCCCCCAAAGAAACTGAGGCCCAGAGGGATGAACTGAGACTGATGCAGCTGAGAGGACTCTCACTCAAGGACCATGGCACCAAGCACCTCCTACCACTGAAGATGAAACTCAAACACCAGGCAAGTCCTTGATGTGTCCGAGGCCATCTTATATTGTCAAGTGGACAAAGAGCCCAGCTTATGTGATTCCTGGGCCATTTCTCAGTCTATTTTTCCAGACGAAGTGTCTTACAAGTTAGGACAACAAATTGGGACTTTTGTTAATAAAATGCCACAGGGTGAAGTGGTCTGGGAGTAGGAGCAAGGTAAATATTTCACAAACATCTTAAACAGAGAGAAGCGAAGGCAGAGACAACAAGGCACTACAGACAGAAGCACCATGCCGTTCCTCTGCAGCAAACACCTGAAAAACTAGGTAAAACAGATATAAACATCAATCCTGGAACCCTAACATCAAATGAAGGGATAAAGAACCAGATCAAGCACCAAACGGAAGAAAAGGCTGACAGAACGGAGAACAAGGACAGCTATGGAGTGGAAGTCTCCTATCAGCTAAGGCAGTACACCTTCATCATCTTGGAGCACAGCCAGCAACAATCTCAGACAGAGAGTATGAGAAGGCAACTTCACAGAGCTCTCAACAGGAGACAGAGCACCTGGTAATCAGAGAAACACGCTTTCCCATCCTTCACCCCTCCTCCCTGTATGCTGCCTCAGCTGCTTTCCAACAGGCCAGGGTCTCTCAGCTAGAGAGACATCAGCTCACTGCCACCCCAGGTCCACCCCATCCCCACAGAATGGCTCTCTTGGCGACATATGTATTTTTTCTCTCTTTCCCTTTTCCTTCTTCCTCCCACCTAGGCCCCTGCACTGCCTCCACCCCTTTCTGACAGGCTGGGCCATGCTGCACCTGCCAACGCAGTTCCTCCCAGACCCCAATGGCCCATTCCCTCAGTGCCGTATTTTTTTTGTTTGTTTCTTCTCTCTTTCCTTTCCTTCCTTCTGTCCACCTAGCTCTGTACACCACCTCCAACCGTTCTTGACAGGCCATGCTGCACCACTCAGCTAGAGAGCCACAGGCATGCTGCCTTCCTAGTCTGCTCCACCCCCACACGCCCACTCCTACTGCGCAGCCAGTATTTTTTTCACTTTTGTTTCTCTCTCTTCTATCTTTTCTTTCTCCCTTGCACCTAGCTCCATACATCACATTCTCTCCCTTCCTAGTTCTCTACACCACCCCAATGAGTACTGTGCCCCCCAAGTGGCACCAGCATGGACCTCTAGACATCTGGACCACTCTCCACACTGTCCCCTGGCCCAGCCCACTGAGCACCATGACCCTGAGTGGCACCAGTGTGTGGACCCCGAAGCCCCAGACCCTACCCCACACCATCCCCCTGGCACTGGCCCACCGAGCGCCACGCCCCCGAGTGGGACCAGCACAGACCCCAAAAACCCGGACCCTACCCCATACCTCCACCCGGCCCCACCCCACTGAGCGCCACACCCTGTACGAGACCAGCACAGACTTCTGGACCCCCAGCTCCACCCAGACAAATCTGCCCCCGACCCATCCACCAGACCTGGTTTGTACTGCAGACAAATGACCCTTCCCCTCCCCTGCTCCCCTACTGGACTGCCCTGCTGCACCATAGCAGAGTGACCATCCCTGCCCACCTGCACAAGGTGGTAACAACTATCATGCCCACAGACAAGCAAGCAACAAAACACACCCAGCCTGCCCACCCAGATGTAACCAAATAAAACAAAACAGCATGAAGGAACAAATAAACATACAACCAATAAATGAAGAAAATAATTCCTGAATGTCTCAGAGATAACAGACAATATCAAAACATATAAAAAACCAGACAGGATAGCTCCAGTTAGTGACCAAAATAAAATACCAGATGACCTTACAGTACAAAAAAAGGCACTGGAACCGCCTGGTAGGGAATTCAAAAGTCTAATATTCAGGGCTTTCCAGGAGATTAGGAAAGAGATTAAAAAAAAAAGAAGAAAAGATAAAACTAAGGAAAAAATATACAAAATCATGGAAAATACAGACAGAATCAGAGAAAACATAGACAAAGCAATGGAAAATTTCAGGAAAATAATACAAGAACAAAATGTCAAGATAAACAAACAATTAGAAATCATACAAAAACAGCAGTTAGAAATCTAAAAAATAAACAAGATTTCAGAAATGGGCAATGCAACAAAGGTTTTAGAGGCAAATTTGAAAAAAAATGGAAGACAGGATCAGTGAAATCTAAGACAAATCCACGGATACCACTATGTCTGAGGAAAAAAATCAGGGAAAAGAAAACGAAAAAACTATGTGGAATACAATCAAGAGCAAAAATTGCATGTGATCAGAGTTCCAGAAAAACAGGATAAAAGGGAAAACACAGAAAAGATCATTAAAGATTTGCTGACAGTAAATTTCCCTAGTATCATGAAAGATGAAAAGCTGACCATCCAAAAAGCTCAATGAATCCCATATACAATAGGTCCCAAAAGAAAGTCACCAGGGCATATGATAATCACATATATGATAATCGCAATACAAACCATAACTGATAATACACTAATGCCAGAAGATAGAAAACCCTGGTGTTGTAGTGGTTAAGAGCTAAGGCTGCCTACCAAAAGGTCAGCAGTTCAAATCCACCAAGCACTCCTTGGAAACTCTATGGGACAGTTTTACTCTGTCCTGTAGGGTTGCTAAGAGTCGGAATTGACTCAACGGCAGTGGGTTTGTTTTTTTGTTTTCGGCCAGAAGATAAGCTTGGTAACTGGGATCTTCCAAAAATTAAACACTTATGATCATTAAAAGACATCACCAAAAGAGTAAAAAGAGAACCTACAGACTGGGAAATTTTTTTCCCTATTACAAATCTGACAAAGGTCTAATCTCTAAAACCTACAGGAAAATCCAACACCCCTAAAACAAAAAGACTAAATAATCAAATTAAAAAATGGGCAAAGGATAGGAACGGACACGTCACCAAAGAAGACATTCAGGCAGCTAACAGATGCATGAGGAAATGTTTGCGATCACCAGCCATTTGCATTAGAGAAATGCAAATCAAAATTACAATGAGATACCATGTTACCCCAACATTACTGGCATGAATCAAAAAAACAGAAAATAACAAATGTAGGGGATGCTGCAGGGAGATTGGAACTCTTATGCGCTGCTGGTGAATATGTAAAATGGTGCAACCATTTTGGAAAACAATATGGTGATTCCTTTAAAAACTAGAAATAGAAATACCATATGATCTAGCAATCCCACTCCTATGAATATATCCTAGAGAAATTAAGAGCCATCATATGAATAGAAACATGCATACTCATGTTCAATGCAGCATTATTCACAATAGCAAAATGATGGAAACATCCTAAGTGTCCATCAACATATGAATGGATAAACAAACTATGGGACATAAGCACAATGAAGTACTACACAACAATAAAGAACAATGATGAACCCGGGAAACATCTCACAACATGGATGAATCTGGAGGGCATTATGCTGAGTGAAATAAGTCAATCGCAAAAGGACAAGTACTAAATGAGACCACTATTATAAAAACTCTTGAAAAGGTTTATACATGGAAAAGAACACTGGTTTCTTTCTATATATAAAGATGGTTACAAGGGAGGGGAGAAGTGGGGAGGGGAAAATACTAATTAGACAATTGATCAGTGGTAACTTTGATGAAGGGTAAGACAGTACACGATACTGGGGAAGTCAGCAGAACTTGACCAAGGCAAAGTCAGAAAAGCTTTACAGACACATCCAAACTCCCTGAGGGACCAAGTTACTGGGCTAAGGGCTGTGGACCATGGTCTTGGGGGATACCTAGCTCAACTGGCGTAACATAGCTTATAAAGAAAATGTTCTACATCCTACTTTGGTAATGTCTAGGGTCTTAAAAGCTTGTGAGTGGCCATCTAAGATACATCTACTGGTCTCATCCCATCTGGAGCAAAGGAGAATGAAGAATACCAAAAACACGAGGGAAAGATTAGTCCAAAGGACTAATGGATCACAACTACCACAGCCACGACCAGACTGAGTCCAGAATACCAGTAGAGGGTCCCAGACAGAGCTGGAGAAAAATGTAGAACCAAATTCAAACCCACAAAAAAGATTAGACTTACCGATCTGACAGAAACTCAACAAACCCTGAGAGTATAGTCCCCAGACACCCTGTCCCTTCCTGCCTTCTCATCTATAAAACAAAAAATAATAAACTTGTGCCCATTTAGTCTTGTCAACACTCTCCCCTTCTATGCCTTGGTTCCCCATTTCCATTCGTCCAGCTCTCCTACCCCCTCTCACCTTCTCATCCTTGCCACTGGGACAGTGTGTCCATTTAGCCTCATATACATGATTGAACTACATGTGTTATTGTTTGTTTTATAGGCCTGTCTAATTTTTGGATGAAGGTTGAACCTCAGGAGTCACTAAAGTGCTGAGTTAAAAGGGTGTCCAGGGACCAGACTCTCGAGGTTTCTCCAGTCTCTATCAGACCAGTAAGTCTGGTCTGATAGGCCACTGGTATTTCAAATATTAGCAAGGTCACCCATGTGGACAGGTTTCAGCAGAGCTTCCAGACTAAGACAGACTAGGAAAAAGAAGTCCCAGTGATCTACTTCTGTAAATTAGCCAATGAAAATGCCATGGATGACAACAAAATACTGTCTGATATACTGCCTGAAGAGGAGTCTCATAGGTTTGAAAGCACTCAAAATACACAATGACCGATGAAAACCCTACAGATCACAGAATATTGTTTGAGACTTTCACTCACTTTGGACACGTCATCAGGAGGGACCGATGGCTGGAGAAGGACATCATGTTTGGTAAAGGAGAGAGACAGTGAAGGTGAGAGAAACTCCCCATGAAATGGATTGACACAATAGCAGCAACAATGGCAACAATGGACTCAATCATACCAATGATCACGAAGATGGCACAAGACCAGGCAACGTTTCTGTCATCCGTAAGGTCACTATAAGTGCCAACGTGATGGCAACTAATAACGTCAACAAGACTGCCTGCTTTGTCCCACCCATCTCTCAGTATCCATCCCAGACCTACCTTCCCCAGGAGAAGGAACTGTCCACGGGCCATGTCCTTCCGCCTCAGGTTTCTCCGCAACATTGTGCTTCTTTTGAGCGGCTTAGCTTTTCCTCCTTTGGTTTATAAGAGATCATATTTGTATAATTATGATGCCTCCCCTCCTCTGTGGGAAGCTTCTTGAAGACAGGGACTGCGATGCTCCTCTGTGAACCCCAAAGTCACCCAGCAGAGAACTCAGAACAACTCGGTGCTCAGTAAGGCTGTGTGTGAATCTGAACTTGACCAGAGATCAGGAGGAGAACTCTGGACAAGCTGCTTCCAGGAATTCTCTCTCAAAGCCAAGACGTTTTCAGTTACCAGGTAGGGGCAAAGGCAGAGGCCTAGCCCCTAACTGTGTGAGGAAAGGGTGGAGTTGGAAAGACAGAAGTTTCACTTCAAAAAGGGGTAACTTAAATTGTCTCATGCATTTTTGTTAAAAGTTGATGCAGCTGTGGGTTCGTAGTGAAGGATTTGTCATACACTAGTTTGACTAATCCACACTGTGGAAGTGAACATGTAGAGAAAATCCCGACATGCAAAACAATGGATTACATCTCAGGTGAAAGTTAATTTTTATTGTACAGTGCTTTCTCTAAGTATTTAAATACCTTTGATGACATGTTCATGTATTCTGGAGAAGAAACGTTTCTCAAATAATAGACTGATGACTAAACCCCAGTGCCGTCGAGTCGATTCCGAATAGACTGATGACTAGATAGATCTTAAAACTACCGAGAGAAACACAGAATACAGTTAGCTATCTGTGCTAACGGTTTGTTCAGCTCAATGGTGCTGCACCACTGTCCAAAGAAAATACCCTCAAGCAGTCCTACCTTTCTCCCTGGAGCGTGATTGATTTTGCTTTTGTATATTTAATAAAAACGGTCTCAAATGTTAAAAAAAAAAAAACAGTAAATTGTAATAATCATATATCCTGGCAATCTAAAAATTTGTATCAAAATACTCAAAATATATTGCTTTTCACTCAGTAATTATTCATTCAGGAATATATTAAGTGACCAAATAAAAAAAAAAGTATATATAAACAAACAAAAAAGAAGTGATAACTTTTTACTCGGAACATTCCGCTAGATTCACAGTTGCTGCTGGAAAAATTGATCGGATTTGCTGGCTCCAAGGGCAGTGAGTCTTGCAGCAAATGCCCAGGTGGCTAGAAAAGAAAGTATGAGCTGAAACCCACCACAGGGGCCTATAGCACCCTCTGTGGGCCCCAGGGCCAGGCATGTTAAAGGGATGGATGCAGGAGATAGCGTGCCACAGGATGCAGACCTTAATTTTTCTTCTCTTGGATGCATCATGCCCAGGGCTCAATCCCTTAGTGACTATCTGACACTGAGATGCAGAGGTGAAAAAATCAGCCCCCATCTGTCCTGTCAACATGGAGCCTGTGCTCTATCTGTTGTTAGCTGCCATGGAACCAGCTCTGATTTGTGGCAACTCCATACACAACAGATGAAAACGATGCCCAGTCCTGCACCATACTCATGACTGGCTGTGGATCTGACTTGTGATCCACAGGGTTTTCATTGGCTGATTTTCAGAAGTATATCGCCAGGCTCTCTTCCCAGTCTGTATTAGTCTGGAAGCTCCACTGAAACCTGTTCAACATCACAGAACACCCAAGGCACCACTGACAGATGGGTGGTAGCTGCACATGAGGTGCATTGGCTGGGAATCGAACCTGGGTCTCCCTCATGGAAGACAAGAATTCTACCACTGCCCTCTTTATTTCCCAGATCTTTGTAGGAGAATTGGAAGATGCTGTTGTTGTTAGGTGCCATCGAGTCACCTCTGACTCACAGTGACCCTATGAACAACAGAACAAAACACTTCCCAGTCCTGCACCATCCCTACAATTGTTATGCTTGAGCTACTTGTTGCGGCCACTGTTTATCAATCCACCTTGTTGAGGGTCTTCCTCTTTTCCGCTGACCCTGTACTTTGCCAAGCATGATGTCCTTCTCCAGGGACTGATCCCTCCTGACAACACGTCCAAAATATGTAAGACGCAGTCTCACCATCCTTGCCTCTAAGGAGCATTCTGGATGCACTTCTTCCAAGACAGATTTGTTCGTTCTTTTGGCAGTCCATGGTATATTCAATATTCTTCCCCAACACCACAATTGAAAGGCATCAATTCTTCGGTCTTCCTTATTCATTGTCCAGCTTTCACATGCATATGATGCAATTGAAAATACCAGGCTTGGGTCAGGCGCAGCTTAGTCTTCAAGGTGACATCTTTGCTTTTCAATGCTTTAAAGAGGTACTTCGCAGCAGATTTATCCAATGCAATGCAGCATTTGATTTCTTAACTGCTGCTTCCATGGCCATTGATTGTGGATCCAAGTAAAATGAAATCATTGACAACTTCAATCTTTCCTCTGCTTATTATGATGTTGCTTATTGGTACACTTGGTAGGATTTTTGTTTTTTTTATGTTGAGATGCAATCCATACTGTAGTCTGTGGTCTCTGATCTTCATTAGCAAGTGTTTCAAGTCCTCTTCACTTTCAGCAAGGAAGATTGTGTCCCCTGCATAACGCAGGTTGTTAATGAGTCTTCCTCCAATTCTGACGCCCCGTTCTTGTTCATATAGTCCAGCTTCTCGGATTATTTGCTCAGCATACAGATTGAATAGGTATGTTGAAACAATACAACCCAGAAACGCACTTTTCCTGACTTTAAACCAATCAGAGTCCCCTTATTCTGGCCAAACAACTGCCCCCTGATCTATGTAAAGGTTCCTCATGAGCACAATTAAGTGTTCTGGAATTCTCATTCTTCCCAATGTTATCCATAATTTGTTATGATCCACACAGTCAAATGCCTTTGCATAGTCAATAAAACACAGGTAAACATCCTGGCATTCTCTGTTTTCAGCTAGGACCTATCTGACATCAGCAATGATATCCCTGGTTCCTCGTCCTCTTCTGAAACCAGCCTGAATTTCTGGCAGTTCCCTGATGATACACAGCTGCAGCCGTTTTTGAATGATCTTCAGCAAAATTTTGCTCGCATGCGATATTAATGATATTGTTGTTGTTGTTAGGTGCCGTCGAGTCAGTTCCGACTCATAGCGACCCTATGCACAACAGAACGAAGCACTGCCCGGTCCTGCGCCATCCTTACAATCGTTGTTATGCTTCAGCTCATTGTTGCAGCCACTGTGTCAATCCACCTCATTGAGGGTCTTCCTCTTTTCCGCTGACCCTGTACTCTGCCAAGCATGATGTCCTTCTCCAGGGACTCATCCCTCCTGACAACATGTCCAAAGTATGCAAGACGCACTCTGGCCATCCTTGCCTCTAAGGAGCATTCTGGCCACACTTCTTCCAAGACAGATTTGTTCATTCTTTTGGTAGTCCATGGTATATTCAATATTCTTCACCAACACTACAATTCAAAGGCATCAACTCTTCTTCAGTCTTCCTTATTCATTGTCCAGCTTTCACATGCATATGATGCGATTGAAAATACCATGGCTTGGGTCAGGCGCACCTTAGTCTTCAGGGTGACATCTTTGCTCTTCAACACTTTGAAGAGATCCTTTGCAGCAGATTTGTCCAGTGCAATGTGTCTTTTGATTTCTTGACTGCTGCTTCCATGGCTGTTGATTGTGGATCCAAGTAAAATGAAATCCTTCACAACTTCAATCTTTTCTCTGTTTATCATGATGTTGCTCATTGGTCCAGTTGTGAGGATTTTTGTTTTCTTTATGTTGAGGTGTAATCCATACTGAAGGCTGTGGTCTTTGATCTTCATTAGTAAGTGCTTCAAGTCCTCTTCACTTTCAGAAAGCAAGGTTGTGTCATCTGCATAATGCAGGTTGTTAATGAGTCTTCCTCCAATCCTGATGCCCTGTTCTTCTTCATATAGTTCAGCTTCTCAGATTATTTGTTCAGCATACAGATTAAATAGGTATGGGAAAGAATACAACCCTGATGCACACCTTTCCTGACTTTAAACCAATCAGTATCCCCTTGTTCTGTCCGAACAACTGCCTCTTAATCTATGTAAAGGTTCCTCATGAGCACAATTAAGTGTTCTGGAATTCCCGTTCTTCGTAGTGTTATCCACAGTTTGTTATGATCCACACAGTCAACTGCCTTTGCATAGTCAATAAAGCACAGGTAAACATCCTTCTGGTATTCTCTGCTTTCAGCCAGGATCCATCTGACATCAGCAATGATATCCCTGGTTCCACGTCCTCTTCTGAAACTGGCCTGAATTTCTGGCAGTTCCCTGTCGGTATATTGCTGCAGCCGTTTTTGAACAATCTTCAGCAAAATTTTGCTTGCATGTGATATTAATGATATTGTTCTATAATTTCCACATTCTGTTGGATCACCTTTCTTGGGAATAGGCATAAATATGGATCTCTTTCAGTCAGTTGGCCAGGAAGCTGTCTTCCATATTTCTTGGCATAGACGAGTGAGCACCTCCAGTGCTGCATTCATTTGTGGAACATCTCAATTGATATTCCATCATTTCCGGGAGCCTTGTTTTTCACCAATGCCTTCAGAGCAGCTTGGACTTCTTCCTTTAGTACCATCCATTCCTGATCATATGCCACCTCTTGAAATGGTTGAATATCGACTAATTCTTTTTGGTATAATGACTCTGTGTATTCCTTCCATCTTCTTTTGATCTTTCCTGCGTCGTTTAATATTTTCCCCACGGAATCCTTCACTATTGCAATGCGAGGCTTGAATTTTTTCCTCAGTTCTTTCAGCTTGAGAAACGCCGAGTGTGTTCTTCTCTTTTGGTTTTCCATCTCCAGCTCTTTGCACATGTCATTATAACACTTTACCTTCTTTAGCCGCCCTTTGAAATCTTCTGTTCAGTTCTTTTATTTCATCATTTCTTCCTTCTATTTTAGCTGCTTGACATTTGTGAGGAAGTTTCAGAGTCTCCTCTGACATCTATCTTGGTCTTTTCTTTCTTTCCTCTCTTTTCAGTGACCTCTTGCTTTCTTCATGGATGATGTCCTTGATGTCATTCCCCACCTCGTCTGGCCTTTGGTCACTAGTGTTCAATGTGTCAAGTCTATTCTTGAGATGGTCTCTAAATTCAGGTGGGATGTACTCAAGGTCATATTTTGGCTCTCGTGGACTTCTTCTGATTTTCTTCAGTTTCAGCTGGAACTTGCATATGAGCAATTGATGGTCTGTTCCACAGTCAGCCCATGGCCTTGTTCTGACTGATGATATTGAGCTTTTCCATGGTCTCTTTCCACAGATGTAGTCAATCTGTTTTCTCTGTGTTCCATCTGGTGAGGTCCATGTGTATAGTCGCCGTTTATGTTGGTGAAAGAAGGTATTTGCAATGAAGAAGTCGTTGGCCTTGCAAAATTCTATCATTCTATCTCCGGCATTGTCTCTATCACCAAGGCCATATTTTCCAACATAAATCCTTCTTCTTTGTTTCCAACTTTTGCATTCCAACCACCAGTAATTATCAATGCATCCTGTTTGCACGTATGATCAAGTTCAGACTGCAGCAGCTGATAAAAATCTTCTATTTCTTCATCTTTGGCCTTAGTGGTTGGTGCGTAAATTTGAATAATAGTCGTATTAACTGGTCTTCCATGTAGGCGTATGGATATTATCCTATCACTGACAGTGTTGTACTTATGGGTAGATTTTGAAATGTTCTTTTTGATGATGAATGCAACACCATTCCTCTTCGAGTTGTCATTCCCAGCATAGTAGACTACATGATTGTCTGATTCAAAATAGCCAATACTAGTCCATTTCAGCTCACTAATGCCTAGGATATCCATGTTCATCAGTTCCATTTCATTTTTGATGATTTCCAATTTTCCTAGATTCATACTTCATACATTCCAGGTTCTGATTATTAATGTCTGCAGCTGTTTCTTCTCATTTTGAGTCATGCCATATCAGCAAATGAAGGTCCCGAAAGCTTTACTCCATCCACGTCATTAAGGTCAACTCTACTTTGAGGAGGCAGCTCTTCCCCAGTCGTCTTTTGAGTGCCTTCCAACCTCGGGGGCTCATCTTCCAGCACTATATCAGACAATGTTCTGCTGCTATTCATAAGGTTTTCTCTGGCTAATGCTTTTCAGAAGTATACTGCCAGGTCCTTCTTCCTAGTCTGTCTTAGTCTGGAAGCTCATATGAAACCTGTCCTCCATGGGTGACGCTGCTGGTATCTGAATACTGGTGGCATAGCTTCCAGCATCACAGCAACCCGCAAGGCCCCAAACTTCCCCTCCCCCCACTGGATGATAAGCTCCCCAAAAGATAACCTGGTGCTTCAGGCTAAAGACATTTCAGGCATAAAGGGATAGTCTTAAAATAGCTACCATAGAAATCCACCTAGGGCAGGTTTCCAGCTACTAAAACATGAAATTTACCACAACAACCAAACACATCTCAACAGCATTTTAAGCTGTCATTGCTGTCAGCTGTCGTTAAGTGTGCTCCAACTCATGGTGACCTTATGTATGGCGGAACAAATGTTGCCCGGTCCTGTGCCATATTCACGAATAAAACTGTCATTCGTAAGGCGCTTTTTTTTAAGACCCGTGGGGATGCTCTAAAACGTCTACAGAAGGGAAGAGGAAATAAAAGCAGCACAAACTTTGGCATGCTCGGTGTGTAGCCTGCTCTAAGTGCTCACAAGGTCTTCCTAAAGCTGCGGAGTTGGCATGCCACGAGGTACATGAGGACCCACTCAGACCTGGGATCTGATCTGGTTCTGCTGAATTCAGTCCCGGTGCTCTTTCCAAGCAACCAGGGAAGTTTATAGTCCAGTGACTGTCACACCACAGAAAAAATAAAACCAGCGTCTCTTTCCCTCTTTTTTTTTTTCCCCCATCTAATTAAAACAGGGAATCAAACAAACAATAAACTCCATTTCTCCCAGGTTATTGGGGGAGAGGGTATGTTTTCACTAAGAGAAGCTATAACCAACCCCAATCTAAATTACATGTTCAGTTTGTGCGTTAAACTCACACATTTGAATCTTCCAGATGTCCTGTCAGCAGGCTGCTCAAGTCCTTGTCATAAAGTCATCGGGCATTTGTAATAGCAAAGCTGACAGAACTTTAACAAGAGGCCCCCACCAGACACCTCTGTGGTACATTCCCATTTGCTTAAAATGCAAGAGTATCATTTCCAAAGTTAGAGAGCCACAACAATAAAGAAATACATTGACGTTGTTGGAATTGCTAGAGAAAAAAATACATATATTATAATTTGCCGTTTCTCCCTCCCCTTCCCATTCACCAGCACACTCAAGCTATGAATCAGGACTTTCTCAAAATTCTGACGTCAATCTAAATAACTTTACATTATCCAACAACATGAGGTACAGTTCCTGAAAAACAAAAGCCCCAAAAGGAAAACCGCACACAGAACATTCCACCGCCTGGGACATTTGAAAATCAAATTATCTCTGTGGTGGTTGTTACATAAACTTGTCTCCAGGTTTAAATTTTTCAAAAGCTCGTTTTGCCAAAAAAAAAAGTTGTTTTGCAAAAAAATTCAAATGTGCATAATTTAGAAGGATGACTGAGAGATGACAGGGCAAGTAATAGCAGTAAAACAAATTGCAAAGACAGGAAGGGGCAGGGAAGCGAGAAGAATGGAAATGGGGAACTCAGGGTGATAACAGGGAGAGCGCTGACACATCGCGGCGATCACAACCAATGTCATGGAACAATTTGTGTATGATCGATTGAACAAAAAACTAATTTCCTCTGTAAACCTTCACCTAAAGCATAATTTAAATTAAAAAAAAATTGCAAAAAGTTGGATAAGAACAGTTTCTTTTGGTTGTTGTTTAAATATAAGAGCCCCAGTAGCTACAGCCTACTGAAGAGGTTTATTCCTATGCAAGAGCTTGTTAAAAGGCAGGTATGGCCACTTGTCCACCTAATCACTGAAAATATTAGTTTGCCTATGAGCCATATTTTTTTTAAGGGGTCGTGTCTTCAACTGAAAAATAGAGGGATCTCTGGGTGGTGCCAACAGTTAACACACTCGGCTATCAGCCAAAAGGTTGGAGGCTCCAGGACACCCAGAGGTGCCGCAGAAGAAAGGCCTGCTGATATACTTCCCCAAAAATCAACTACTGAAGACCTTGTGGAGCACAGTCCTGCTCTGACACACAGAGGGTCACCACGATTTGACTCAGTGGCAACTGGCAGCTTGTCTGAAACCAGCACTCTTAGCTCCTCTCTGCTTTCGACAGACTGTGAGGACTTTAGAGGACAAAGGCCTTTCCTGGTGCGCTGCTGTCTCATGTGCTTCCTGAGTATCTGCTATGTGCCTGGATTTTGCTAGGTAGGCAGTGGAATCTCCTAAAATGTTATTCATGTGCTAACATACCACTGTCTGTGACGTGTGCTCCCATGAAAGCAGCAAGAAAGAAGAATGTCTGTCTATACGGCTGTCTCCCTCCCTCCTTTCCTTCCCAAGCTTTCCAGTTCTTACAGCTGTCTCCTGGGATCACCTGGAATGTTTCTGAGTCCCAGACTGAAGAATCGTTTACTTGTCACCTAATGAGAGGACACGTGGCCAGGGAGGCAGTAAGGCGAGTGGCAAGGCACCATTCCTCTTACTGTGCCACCAACGCCGTGTGGTTTGAACATGTTGGGCCATAGGCCTCTCCAGGCCTCCACGTCACCACTGCTTCATCAGCAGTCCAAGGACAAACAAAACATCCTTCCCCCCAAAGCTCCTCAACTTTCTAAATGTCCTAATTAAAAAAAGGAAAAAAAGGCGGTATCTTGTCTCATTCAATCCTTTGCCCCTTCAGAAGGCAGCCCTATAAATGAATTTAATACTAAGAATGAATCTCTCCTTTATTCCTTAATTTCTATCACATTTTAAAATGAAATCTCAAGCATATCCCTGAATTTTATTTTTCTTCATAAGGGAGCCTTAGATAAAAACTACTTCTTAATTGCAATAACACTCACCATTAACTGCTGGACACACAGGAACAGGAATATTTTTTATAAATGGCTTCATTTGATGAAGAAAAGGAAAAACGAACTAGGTGACTACAAAAGTTACAACCACAGAAACATCCAGTTCAAGGAATGCTTTCTTTAGATCTTCTTGCTAAACACCAAAATCAGCAAAGCATATAGAGTATAAAGCAGGCTTCCTTTGTAGGATGTTTTCAGGTATCTGGAGAGCAGGGGGCCTGCATTATAGATCGAGGTTGTTAAAGCCACCCATGAGAACATATTTATATCTACGCCCAGTATCCGCCCCATCCTTAAACCACCTCCTTCAGGCTATTTACCAAGAGTAACTCCACGAGCAAAGTTAGTTTGGCTTCCAGAAATGACGCAGGTAGATAATGTCCTTATGCCCAGCCTAAGGCAGCAGTTTTCATGAAGTAACGTGCCTCACCTGAGAGCAGCATCCCCTCCTCCCCTCCTCTCTTCCACCATGTGCACACAGAGGCACGCACACTCCACTGCACTCATGAGATGCACTCCTGGGAAACTGCACATAAACTAAATGCTTGAAAATTGAATATTTTACAAATGCACTTTAACAACAACAACAACAAAAAAAAAACCCATTGCCATCAAGTTGATTCCGACTCATAGAGACTTCAGGACAGAGTAGGACTGCCCTACGGAATTTCCAAGGAGATTTGAACTGCTGATCTTTCGGTTAGCAGCCAAACTCTTAACCACTATGCCACCAGGGTTTCCAAAATGCACTACAGAAGTCTAAAAGTGTAAGGTGATTTTTTTTTTTAAACTTCTTTAATTTAAAAATAGGAGAAAAAGAATTTACAATGAAAAACAAATTTTCTTCATCTACTGTATGCTCAGTCCCCTACTCTACATCCTTCAGGAACCATCTTCCCAAGTACAAGGACCACACATACATTTGTTAAACACAACTAGGATTCAGTCTTGCCTTTTTTTTTTCTTAATGTTTCTTGTCAAATATAATAAACATACAGAAATGTGCACAAAATAGTGTAATAAATAAAGTAAATGAATATTTATCTCACTACCACCACCCAGGTCAAGAAATAGAACACCGCCAGCAGCCAAGAAGCCCCCAAGTGTCCCATTACAACCACAACTGCACAAGTGACCACCATGCTGACTTAATGGTAATCGCTTCTTTTCTTTAGTTTTTCTTGGTTTTGAACTCAATTCGTGTGATATGTAATACTTTGTGTCTGTCTTCTTTTACTCAACTATGTGTTTGTAAGGCTCACCCAAGTCGCTGCATTATGTCTTGTTCATTTTCACTGCTGTGCAATATTCTCACTGTATGAATATAAAATAGTTTATGTCATCTCTTCTACGGCTGAAGTGTGTTTGGGTTATTTCCAGTTTGGGGGAGACTGCAAGAATGCTACTTATGAGATCTCTTATCTGTGCCTTCTAACGCATGTCTTCAGCATTCCTAGACGACACCATACTTCCTTCCAGAGTACTTGTTTCTATCTCACCACTAGCGCCCAAAGTCCTCATTGCTCCAAATCTCAGCAACACCTGGAACTGCCAGACTTCGAATTTTTGCCAATCTAGTAGGTAATTCACTGTGTTTCACTATGGTTTTATTTTTCATTTCTCTCATTTAATAATTAGGCTGAAGATCATTTTAAATATTTATCAGGCATTTGGGTTCCCACTTAAGACCAAAACCAAAACCAAAACCCTACTGCTGGCAAGTCGATTCTGACTCATAGCGACCCTAAGGACAGAGTAGAACTGCCCCATAGGTTTTTCAAGGAGTACCTGGCGGATTCAAACTGCCAACCCTCTGGTTAGCAGCCATAGCACTTTACCACTATGCCACAAGGGTTCCCTGACTTAAGAAGTTACTATTAAAATACTTTGCCTTTTTTTTTTTTTTTGTGGGGTGGGGTAGGTGGGGAGGTTGCCTATCTTTTTCTTATTGATTTGTGGAGTTCTTTATATATTTTGAATATGATACCTTTTTAACTTCTGTGCTGAAAATATTTTCCTTTGAGCGTCTTTTATTAAGAGATATTCCTGATTTTAGTGTAACTGAAATTATCAATCTTTTCTTTTGTGGTTAGTGCTTTTTTACACTAAAGATTTTTCAAAAATCTTTCTCTAAGGTAATGAAAACATTTTATTATTCTCTAAAATATTTATAGTTTTGCCTTTCACACTTAACTGTACAGGAGTGGATTTTTCTAAAAGAAACTGGGCTCCAATTTCATTGTCTTTTATAATATGGATTCTAGTCCTTCCAAACCCTCCTTTTTCCATTCAAATGTCTTGAGATCTTTCTGTATCAGCACATACACAGAACTCCATCTTAAATGGGAACCATAATTTGAAGGATATTTAAGATGCTCATGGTCTTTTTATATTACATTGTTTCAATGAATCATTCTACATTTGATTACTTACCCATACGACTCAACGTAATTTCCTAAGAGTGGAACTGATGAGTTAAAAGTATGTGCAATTCAAATCTTCCTAGATGTTGGGCTTTCTGTTATATTTTTAAAAATTAGTACCCCTCTCAAAATTATTAAAATTCTTACAAGTTTTCTTCTAGTGCTAATCTATTTTTTATTTAAGTCTTTGTACCATCTGGATTTTATTTTAGGGTAAGGCGTTTAAGAGGGTTCCAGCTATGTATTTTCCAAATGTTTGGCCACACCCACTGCCATCGAGTCAATTCCAACTCACAGCAACCCTGTAGGACAGTGCAGAACTGCACCATAGGGTTTCCAAGGCTGTAAATCTTGAAGAAAGCAGTCTGTCACATCTTTCTCCCACTCCCACAGAGTGGCTGGTGAGTTCCAACTGCTGACCTTTCTGAGCACTTAATCACTGTGCCACCAGGGTTCCTTCTAAAATATTTGGCCAGCTGTCCCCAAATTATTATAGAATAATATATAGTTTCCCCCACTGATTTAAGATGTTGTTATTATATCAAATATACATATGTATTTGGATCTATTTCTAGACTTTCTATTCTTTCCCTTTAATCTGCCTACCTTATTCATGGACCATGACCACCTTGGTTTAAATACAGCATCATAAAACACTACAGTGGGAAACAGAGTTAGGCAACAGCCCTACACACAACTGGTCTTTCTCATAACCTTTCTGTTTAATCTTATATTCATTTGTCAACATGGACTGTAAAACTAATGTGTTATCATTTCAAAAGAAATTTTGTTAATATTTTATTGTGATCACTTAAGTATATAGGTTAGTTCATAAACAATTGATATATTTTCAATATTAAACCTTCCTAATTTTTAACTAGACAGTTACATCTTTCCAATTATTCAAGGATCTCTCAGGTCTCTCAGGAGAGATTTTAGATTTGTTCATGCTTTTTACCTTTTCTATGTCTGTATTTCCACCTAGAATCACAGACATTCTGCCTGAAAATTTTTTCAGTATTTTTTGGGGGGGTCAGGGGCAGATGGCAATAAATTCTCTGTTGTTCCGATTGTCTGAAAATGTCATTATTTCACATTCTTGTTACAAAGATATTTTCTCCTCACACAGAATTACAGGTTGGCAGTTATTCTCTTTCAGCACTCTAAACATACCATTCCATTTATCTTCTGGCTACTATCACCTCTATCGCATAAGAAACCATCTCAAAAGTCAGTAGCTTAAGACAACGATTACGTATTATTTCTCATAAGCCTGTAAGGAAGCTGGGAGTCAGCAGACATAGACTGGGCTCAGCTAGAGGTGGCTCTGCTCCACATGACTCTCATCCCATTTCTGGGACCAGTGGCTTAGCCCAGACACGCCCTCATGGTGGTGATCACAGTGGCACAAGAGAGCAAGCAGAAACATACAAGGACTGGCATCCTGCTACACCCTGTTATTTCTGCCTCACTCTACTGGCCAAAGTAGCATCACATAGCTGAGCCAGGACTGATGCAGCAGGGAGGAGCCTCAGCCATTCTAACAAATCACTTAGCAAAAAGCACTCGCACAGGTAGAGAGGAACAACTGGGACCATTAATGCAATCTTTCACACAGTCTTATTTTTGTTCCATCGAGGGTGTATGTCTTTTTGAGCTTGCTTTTTTTTCGTATTTGCTTTTTCAACAAGTTCACTATAATGTTCCTATGTTTAGTTTTCTTTGTGTTTATTCTTCTTGGGATTCATACTGCGTCTTGAAATTTTGCTTGATTTTTTTTCCATACATTTTGAGAAACTGTCTTTATTATTTCAAATACTGTTTCTGCCCCATTCTCTCTCTTCTTTCGTTTTTAGATTTTAATTAATAGTAGGTTAGAACTTCTTGTAATGTCCCAAATGTCTCATTTTTTTAAATATATTTTCCTTTTTTGCTCTGCATTTCAGTCTGGATAGTTTCTTGATCTAGCTTTAAGTTCAGCAATCTTCACTATGTAATCTGCAGTTAACCCATCTACCACATTCCTATTATTTATTTAGGATATTTTTGAGTACCAGGATTTTAATTTGGTTCTTTTCTATAGCTTATAAATCTCTGAAATTTTTCATCTTATCAACAATTTTCTTGAATATGTTAATCACAAATTACTTTAACATCACTGTCCACTAACTCAGAATCTGATTACCTCCGCCTGTTTCTACCATCTGTATATTTTCTCTTGGTCCTATCACCTCACATGCCTGGTAATGTTTGACTGAATGCTATATATTATATATGAAAAAAACTGTAGAGGCTCTAGCCTCTTCTCTCCATAAAGGATTTTTCTTTAACTTTTAGCAGTCAGAAGTTCGGGAGAGGAATATTATTATCCAATCATGGACTGAGTTTATTTGAGACCCAGGTTATTTACCACTCATCCTTTCTCCTAGTTGTAGTTATGGAGAAAGTCCCTGGTGTTGATGAAGGTTTTTGCACCCTGGAAGGACCTAAATGGCCATTTCTATATCCCCACCATTTCTTATCTTACCAGCTTGTCAGCAGATGCTTCCTGCTTGGCATCTCTAAACCACCTCTGCTTATGAACTGGTGAATGCCACGAAGGTAAAAAGAGTTCAGACAACCAAGGTCACTTCTCTGGGCTTTCCTCACTCCAGGATCTTGGTTCCTCCACTTCTGAATGCTTTGGTAGCTTTAAACTCAATCCTGGTCTCCACAACCCAGTGAGACTGCCGAGAGCTCTGCTCAGCCCTCTGCCTCTTAGCAGCTGCTCTTTCTTTCTTTCTTTCTTTCTGCCAGCACTATCAACTGGCAAATGTAATAACACTGGAATCATCTTAATGAGCTTTCTTTCTTTTGGGAACTTGACACTTCAAATCCTGGCTGCCTTTTAACTCCCTGATATCTTGTACCAGAAACTGTTTTTTGTTTGTTTTGTTTTTCATTTTATCCAGCTTTTCTATGATGTTTTGGATAAAAATTGGTCTGCTACAACCTAGTCCACCATAACTAGAAGTAGAAGCCCCTCAGTAGAATTTCGGCTTTTTTCATATATGACCTGCACACTCTAAACATTATTTCCAGATTTGTTGCTTTCTTCCATTATGTTTTCTGTTCCTGTTTGTATATGGGAAAGCTATTCATCTTGATAATAACTGTATCGCCAGTCACCTCACTGAATATTTTCAGTAGTTTTTCAACTAATTCATCTGCCAGTAATGATCAGATTGCCTCTTCTGCTTCAGTTTTACAGCCTTCATATTTTTCACATGTGTTTGATTTGCTGGTACAGTGGTTATCAGCCCTAGAGATTCTGATTCAATGAGTCAGGGGCGGAACTAGGTGATTATAATGAACAACCAGGGTTGAGAACCACTGGGCTGGTACTACCTAAGCCGTGCCAAATAATAGTGATGATAGTGGGTGAGCTACACTAGGTACCTATCAATCAGTCAATCAATCATCTATCAATGTAAGTTATCATGTTAATCTTTATCAAGAATAGATACTAACTTTCTTAAATGCCTTTTCAGCACTATGCAGATAAATGCATGTATTTTCCCTTGGGCATATTAATAAATTATACTAACTTCTTAATAGTAAATCATTATTTGTGGATTGGCTCTACAGTATTCTTTTAATGTGCTACTGGATTACATGAGTTGATATTTTATTTAAAAGAATTTGTAGAAGAATATTTGAGTGGTCCTTTGTGTAGTTTCTGAGTGTGGGCTACCTTTTACAGCTCCTGGTTTCAATGTGGTCTTTGGATGTTTTCCTTCCCTATCAAAAAACTGATTAATAACTATTGGAATTATCAGTTGGTTGAAAGACAGAAACATAGCATTTTTCATTAACAATAGTGAATTTATTCCACAAATTTCTTTTTTTTTTTTTCCCCTAAAGCAAAGCTTTAGGACAACATATATGGCTGGACAACATATTCATTAATGACCTAATGACAGTGAAGCTTTAGATACAGCAATTGAGTTCAATGTGAAAACCTCTACCCTTTACACAGCATGAGGGAACATGGTTCCACGCAACTGAACTAACTAAATCTATTGAGCCCCTCCTAAGTGCTAGCACTATACCATGGAGGAATACAAAACTTTCCCTGCTTCATGGGAGGAAAACACATACAAATAACACCCACCACAATAAGCCAACCTGCTAAACATTTTACCAGAGACGTTATTCATAAACAAGTATAGGGACACAGATGGGAAAGCAGTATTTCTGCCTGTGAAAAAATAAGATCAGGGAAAAGTCAGTAAAAAAGTAACATTTAAACTAGACTATTTTTTTTTTTTAATAAACACTTGATAACTTTTGCCTAGAATTTATTGCCTTTCACTCTCTACTCTCCTAAACCAAAAAAACAAACCAGACTCTAGGGTTACCCGATGTGTTTCAGAGTTGAACTGTGCTATATAGGGTTTTCAAACACTGTGACCTTTTGGAAGCAGATTGCCAGGACTTTCTTCTGAGGTATCTCTGGGCACACCTGAACCACCAACTTTTTAGCTATCAGCTGAGTAGTTAACCATTTGCGTGACCAACCACCTTTTATTCTCCTTGTTGTTAGGTGCTGTCAAGTCGATCCTGACTAATAGCAACCCTATGTACAACAAAACGAAACACTGCTTGGTCCTGTACCATACTTACAATCTTTGTTATACCTGAGCTCATTGTTACAGTCACTGTGTCAATCCATCTTGTTGAGGGTTTTCCTCTTCTTCACTGACCTTCTACTTTACCAAGCAGGATGTCCTTCTCCAGGAACTGATCCTTCCTGATAACATGTCCAAAGTATGTGAGACGAAGTCACGCCATCCTTGCTTCTAAGGAGCATTCTGCTTGTACTTCTTCCAAGACAAATCTGTTGTTCTTTTGGCAGTCCATGGTATATTCAATGCTCTTCACCAACACCACAATTCAAAGGAGTCAATTCTTCAGTCTTCCTTATTCTTCACCCAGCTTTCGAATGCATATGAGGCAACTGAAAACACCACAGTTTGGGTCAGCCACACCTGTCTTCAAGGCAGCATCTTTGCTTTTCAAAACTTTAAAGAGGTCTTTCGCAGCAGATTTGCCCAAAGCAATGCGTCTTTTGATTTCTTGACTGCTGCTTCCATGGGTGTTGATTGTGGATCCAAGTAAAATGAAATTTGTAACAACTTCAATCTTTTCTCCATTTATCATGATGTTGCTTACTGGTCCAATTGTGAGGACTTTTGCTTTCTTTATGTTGAGGTGTAATCCATACTGAAGGCTGTGGTCTCTGATCTTCATTAGTAAGTGCTTCAAGTCCTCTTCACTTTCAGCAAGGAAGGTTGTGTCATCTGCATAACGCAGGTTGTTAATGAGCCTTCCTCCAATCCTGATGTCCTGTTCTTCTTTATATAGTCCAGTTTCTGGGATTATTTTCTCAGCATACAGATTGAATAGGCATGGTGAAAGAACACAACCCTGACTTTAAATCACTCAGAATTCCCTTCTGTTCAAAGGACTGCCTCTTGATCTATGTACATGTTCCTCCTGAGCACAATTAAGTGTTCCAGAATTCCCATTCTCCCCAATGTTATCCATAATTTGTTATGATCCACACAGTCAAATGCCTGTGCATAGTCAATAAAACACAGGTAAACATCTTTCTGGTATTCTCTGCTTTCAGCCAGGATCCATCTGACATCAGCTATGATATCCCTGGTTCCAAGTCCTCTTCTGAATCTGGCTTGAATTTCTATTCACCTATCTACTCTTAAATCTCTGAATTATGACCCTCGTCTTCCCTCACCATCAGGCAAGAGGAATTTAGATGATCGGTCTTTGGGGTCGTTATGATTATTTAGCTGTCTGCCTACTCCACTAGCCTGTCTGCATTTCCTAGGGAACACAGTGAGTCTTTTTCATCTTTGAATCTCAGCACTGATCACAGGTGTCTGGCACTAAGACTTCTTCAACCACGTCTCTGGGGGAAAAAAGGATGCAAATTTAACGAATAGATTTTTCCAAGCAGTAAAGTGGGATTGTGATTTTGGTACTAATTTCGGGGCCTAAAACTATTTAATCTGTTAAAGTTATTTCTAGGGAAAACCGAACCCACTGCCATCCAGTAGATTCAACTTACGGCGACTCAGTGAGTTACAGGGTACAACTGTTCAGTAAGGTTTTCTTGGCTGTAATCTTTATGGAAGCAGATCACCAGACTTTTCTTCCATGGTGCCACTGGGTAAATTTGAACTGCCTACCTTTTAGAGCCAAGTGCAAACTGTTTGCACCACCCAGAGACTTTATATTTAGGAAAAGCCTGAAATAACATTCGAAAAGACCTACTATGTAATTTAAAGAGAGAATTCCAATACATTTATAAGTACATTAAAAACACGCCCAAGAGCAGGAAAAAAACAGGTCAGAAGTAACAATGGTTATGTCCATTTTAGGACCATGGGTTACTTTTCATATCTCCACTTTTTTGTACTACCTAAATTTTCTGTAATGAAAGTATGACTTTCATAATTGAAAAAAATAAATAAAACCTCTATGAAAAACAGTGCCCTCAAGAACTTGCCAGCCAGTACCTTTTGCTTAAAATAAGCAATGCAAATGAATCACCACACCAATGTTGAACTCTCAAAAATTCATTGCAACCCCCACCTGACAGTGACAAACAGCTGAGGAAATGCCAGCTTCAGCTGCCCACACTTCATAAGGATACGCTTCACTTTGTAGGTGCACACTGCTCTGCCCTTCTACACACTATTGGAAAGGGGGTCTTTCTTAGAATAAATGTGAAAACCAAAGTGCCCTTTTAATTTTTGAAAAGGGATTAAAAAAAAAAAACTTTGACCTTTAAGGAATCAGTTAAAATTCAAGAAAAATATCATGTAGAAAAAATTACTCTTGAATTTTTTTCATAATTATTAATTTATATTGTTCTTTCGGTTACCTGCTTCTGCAGAGAAGAATATCTGGGGGCACCTTTAATTAAATGTGATTGGATCCTCATCAGTAATCAAGTATTCAGCCTCCTACCACGCCAACCTCTTCATCAAAGATGACTTTCAGAAAATAAATTTAATTTTCATAAGAGATGAATAAACAATTATGTAAGTACATTTACTCAGATAATATTGCATTATGATTTGTGAATTCTCTATCTCAAGGTGGATAATCAAGAATTAAGTCAGCTCAAAGGCCCCAAAACAGTTAAATGGGGAAAAGACAGTCTTTTTAACAAATGGTACTGGCATAACTGGATATCCACCTGCAAAAAAATGAAACAAGACCCATACCTCACTCCATGCACAAAAACAAACTCAAAATGGATCAAAGACCTAAATATAAAATCTAAAACGATAAAGGTCATGGAAGAAAAAATAGGGACTACGTTAGGACTACGTTACTGGCATAAACAGTATAGAAAACATTATTAAGAATGTAGAAGAAAAACTAGATAACTGGGAGCTCCTAAAAATCAAAAACCTATGCTCATCCAAAGACTCCGCCAGAGTAAAAAGATTACCTACAGACTGGGAAAAAGTTTCTAGCTATGACATTTCTGATCAGCACCTGATCTCTAAAATCTACATGAGACTGCAAAAACTCAACTGCAAAAAGACAAATACCCCAATTAAAAAATGGGCAAAAGATATGAATAGACGCTTCACTAAAAAAGATATTCAGGTAGCTAACATGTATATCAGGAAATGTTCACGATCATTAGCCATTAGAGAAATGCAGATCAAAACTATAATGAGGTTTCATCTCACTCCAACAAGGCTGGCATTAATCCAAAAAACACAAAATAATAAATGTTGGAGAGGCTGTAGAGAGAGATTGGAACACTTCTACACTGCTGGTGGGAATGTCAAATGGTACAACCACTTTGGAAATCAATTTAGCACTTCGTTAAAAAGCTATAAATAGAACTACCATACGATCCAGCAATTCCACTCCTTGGAATATATTCTAGAGAAATAAGAGCCTTTACACGAACAGATATATGCACACCCATGTTTATTGCAGCACTGTTTACAATAGCAAAAAGATGGAAGCAACCAAGGTGCCCCTCAACGAATGAATGGTTAAATAAATTATGGTATATTCACACAATGGGATACTATGCATCGATAAAGAACAGTGAGGAATCTGTGAAACATTTCATAACATGGAGGAACCTGGAAGGCATGATGCTGAGTGAAATTAGCCAGTTGCAAAAGGACAAATATTGTATAAGACCACTATTATAAGAACTTGAGAAATAGTTTAAACTGAGAAGAAAACATTTTTTCGTGGTTACAAGGCAGGGATGGAGGGAGGGTGGGAGAGGGGCATTCACTAATTAGATAGTAGATGAGAACTACTTTAGGTGAAGGAAAAGACAGCACACAATACAGGGGAGGTCAGCACAATTGGACTAAACCAAAAGCAAAGAGGTTTTCTGAATAAACTGAATGCTTTGAAGGCCAGTGTAGCAGGGGCAGGGGTCTGGGGACCATGGTTTTGGGGGACATCTAAGTCAATTGTCATAATAAAATCTATTAAGAAAACATTCTGCATCCCACTTTGAAGAGTGGTGTCTGGGGTCTTAAACGCCAGCAAGCAGCCATCTAAGATGCATCAATTGGTCTCAACCCACCTGGATCAAAGGAGAACGAAGAACACCAAGGACACAAGGCAATTACGAGCCCCAGAGACAGAAAGGGCCACATGAACCAGAAAATACATCATCCTCAGACCAGGAGAACTAGATGGTGCCCAGCTACAACCGATAACTGCCCTGACAGGAAACACAACAGAGAATCCCTGAGGGAGCAGGAGAGCAGTGGGATGCTGACCCCAAATTCTCATAAGACCAGACTTAACAGTCTGACTGAGACTAGAAGGACCCCGGTGGTCATGGCCCCAGACCTTCTGTTGGCCCAGGACAGTAACCATTCCCGAAGCCAACTCTTCAGACCAGGATTGGACTGGACAATGGGTTGGAGAGGGATGCTGGTGAAGAGTGAGCTTTTTGGATCAGGTGGACACTTGAGAGCATGTTGGCATCTCCTACCTGGAGGGGACATGAAAGGGTGGAGGGGGTTAGAAGCTGGCGAAATGGACATGAAAAGAGAGTGGAGGGAGAGAGCAGGCTGTCTCATTAGGGGGAGAGTAATTGGAAGTGTGTAGCAAGGTGTATACGGGTTTTTGTGTGAGAGACTAACTTGATTTGTAAACTTTCACTTAAAGCACAATAAAAATTATTTAAAAAAAAAGAATTAAATTAACTACCTACTGCTGACAGATAATATTCTCAGGAATCCACATGGAGTTGTGAGTTGGCTAGCTGTATTTTTTATAAGACATTCAATACTTATCTAGAGGATGCCTTCCCTAGGGGTACTGTTTCACACTCCACTAAACTCAGGTATGAATGGATAAGTGAAGATTAAAAAAGGATTGTTTGTGAGCAGGACTAAAGAAAAAACCCACCAAAGTTATGGCACCCAGCATGGGTGTACAAAAACAAGGGCTGAATGGAGAGGTTCTAATGCTACTTTGTTTCCGTAGAAGAGTAGATATTATGAGAGAATTTAGACGAGACAGTGTACAGATGGTCCTCCATGGAGGTGACGGAATTCTTTATGCACTTTCTGATAACTTGAGCACTCCCAGAAGCTAGTATAGCACCCTTTTGTATAGCACCCTCCAGTATACTTCCCTTCGGTACAGTACCCTCTGGTACAGGGCCCTCCAGTACAGCACCCTCCAGTACAGTGCCCTCTGGTACAGCACCTTTCAGCATAGCACCCTTGGGTACAGCACCCTCCAGTACAGAGCCCTCCAGTACAGCACCCTTCAGTACAGCACCCTTTGGTAGTCCAGAATTGTTTGGGAGCTGAAGCAATTTCCACTGTCTGCCAACGATAAGTCTAATTCTTGAGGAAATGAAAAATAAATCAACATCTATTGAGTACCTGTATGTGCCAGGCCCTGGGACAAGTGATTTCTTTACATAGGTTATTTCATTGAAGAGTTAGAAAAACTTATTAGGCAATATTGTCTCTGTTTTATAGTTGTGATAACCAGCTCAGTGAGATTGTGTAACTTGGTAATGATCTTACAATCAAAAAATGGATGACCCTGAATTTGAACTTGAGTCAGCCTGTCTCCAAATCCACTCTTTGCTCTCTCCTTTTTTACAGCAAGAAGCCCCATCCATTTGCTTCTAGGAATCAGGGAGGATTTACAGCCAGCATTTCCCATACTCTCAGGTGAGATCCTGGCTCCAACATTCAGTGGTAGTTTTTTTCCTCAGCCTCGCCTGCGTCTCTCTTGAACTGCGTACAGCCCATCATGCCCCACATGCTCCAGCTAAACCCTTCTCTGTTGGACTTGACAATTCACCATTCCCCAACGATGCACCGTGCACTCCTCCTCCACCTGCTAAAACATCACGCTTCCTCCAGGCACCAACTCAGAGGTCACCCCTCCGATAGCATTCTTTGATCCTCGGCCAGAAGAAAGTTCACCCTTCATTCTCATAGCACTTATCTGTAGCTCTGTAACGGCTAAAGGGGGCCCCTGGGTGCTGCAAATGTTTAATGCACTCACGGCTAACTAATATGCTAGTGGTTCAAGTCCACCCAGAGGCACCTGGGAAGAAAGACCTGGCAGTCTCTTTCCCAAAAATCAGACATTGAAAACCCTGTGGGGCATAGTTGTACTCTGATATACATGGAATCAACTCCAAGGCAACTGTTTTGGGTTTGGACAGAACTTACATTGCTGCACAACTGTATGAGGCTCCAATTTTTTTTAAGGCACAGAGGCATGGGACCAAAGTGAAATGGCTCCTAGGGCTCACTGATAACACTCAGTGTTTCCTCTACCCTGGAACCTTACAGTCTTATCCTGTCCACAGCCACCTGCAATTGCAGCACAGTTTCTCTTCTTTTTTATAGAATACGACAAAGTTGGCCTAATATTTCATGATGGAAGGAGGGCCAAGGTGACACCCTAACCCTAGCCCTAGCCCTAACCCTAACCCTAACTGAAAGGTCCACAGTTTGAACCTACCAGCTGCTCCACAGGAGAAAAATGTGGCAGTCTGTTTCCATGAGGATTTACAGCCTTGAAAGCCTTATGGACGGAAGCACAACTAAAGTATGGCAGGCAGGGTGTGGGCCCTGGGTGCTGCAGAGGAGTGGCACTAATGAGCAGTTTCTTCTAGCCATAGCAGTTTCCATCATCAGCTGTGAGAGATCATCCAGCAATTTAAAACTAATTGCCATAGGTTCTATTTTCCATGGATAGGCCCCTGCTTATGGAGTATGTCTGCTTTGTCCCACAGGGTCACTATGAGTCAGAACTGACTCCACTGCAATGGGTGGATGTGCTGCATCTACCACCTGTCTGTCAGTTTGTCATACTATGGTGGCTTGCATGTTGCTGTGATGCTGGAAGCTATGCTACCAGTATATCAAATACCAGCAGGGTCACCCATGGTGAACACGTTTCCGTGGAGCTTCCAGACTAACACAGACTAAGAAGGAAGGCCTGGTAATCTACTTCCAAAAATTAGGCGATGAAAACCCAATAGATCACAACAGAACACTGTTGGAAACACTGTTGGAAGATGAGCCCCTTAGGTTGTGAGGCACTAAAATACACAGGGGCTGTAACAATGGACTAGAGCATGTCAATGATTGTGAAGATGATGCAGGACTGGGGACATTTTATTTTGTTGTAAATGGAGTCACCATGAGTTGGAGCCAAATCAACAGCAACGAACAACAAAAGCCCTGGGTACTGTTGTAGACACTTGGAATACAGGAGTTAAAAAACAGTCAAGGATTACCGCCTGGGAAACTCAAATGGTGGTGGGGGAGGGAGTATGGAAACAGACAATAAATAACACACATAATAACTGAAAGCCAGAGATGTTGGAAGGTTCTCAGTGCTATGGAAAGAAGAAAAGGCAGAAAAGGCATAATGGTTAAGATGGCGTGTCGGCTCGGCTGGCCGTGATTCTCAGTGTTTTGGCAGTTGTATAATGTGATCGCTTCCCTGTTGAAATCTGATACATGATCACCCCCATAATGGAATCTGCCAAGTGGTACTGGCAGGGGCAGACCCTGAGATGGCTCACCTCACCGCTCCCTCAGCCTGCATCTCTCCTTCCTCCTCTGCCTACTTCATTCCGGCTCATCTTGCCGGGGCTTTTGCTTGTTCTGGGTCCTGCAGCTGGTACCCGTTGATGAGGCCTCCATTTCTTGAGACTTGAGCTAGCAGCTTACCTGCAGTCTTGCCTGCCGATCTTGAGATTCATTGATCTTCACAGCCTGCAATAGCCCTGCTCTCTGGCCTCCCGATCTTGGGTTCGCCAGCCCCTGCAGCTATGTGAATCAGGGGAATCCTCCTTCCTACCTCACAGACTTGGGTCATACAGCCTCTAAAAACCATGTGAGCCATTTCCTTGATATAAATCTCTCTTTTATATATATATTATATATATGCTTTACTGGTTTTGCTTCTCTAGAGTACCCAGCCTAAGACAAAGGGTGGGGGACTGGGGCTGTGGGGTGGGTTAGGGGCAGGTTACAATATTAAATACAAATGGCAGAATGGCCCATTGGTGCTATTTCTCTGGTGAACCCTGACTAATACAACCAGACAGTAAATATTCTTGACTTTGTCTTCATAGCATGAAAGCAGCCATAGACAATATGTGAACAAATGGATGTGGCTGTGTTCCAGTAAACTTTATTTACGACAACAGCCAGCAGGATGGCCCCTAGTCTAAAAGATAAAGATCAAACTACTCGGCATGAAATTATTAACTAGAACTCCTTTCATTCCAATTTGCAGAACTCCAACGCTCAGCACCTTACACTAAGAGGGAAACTTATTTTACATACATTAAGGTATTTCTTAGAACCTAGAAAATTCAGTTGAAACTTAGGAACCCCTAAGAGGCAGGACCCAAAAACTGCTGGGTCATGTCTCCAACCTCTCTCTGTTCCTCTCATAGGTTGGCATCATCGTCATTCTCTCTTTCTCCATGTCATCTTTTCCCCCAGCTGACGTTGCTACTTCTCTAGAACATAATGAAGAAATACGGCCATTGGTAGCAATCCCATTTTCATGTCCCAGCATTACCAGGTAGAGAAAGGAAGATTCTCAGAGCACCCACTCATTCCTGGTTAAGGATCTTGGGTCAGACAGATGCCCACCCTGGGCCAATCCACTCCAATGGGGGTGGGGTGGGGGATGGTTGGACAAACTAACAGGGTGCAATACAGGAGCTATCCATAACCATGTTGATGGGACAAAACAATATGCCCACAACAATCACATACAATTTTTAAAACCTTTTTTTCAAATCACCAAATATTTGTGCCAGAGGCTGCCAGTTCCTAAAAATCTAGTAGTGAATAGTGAATAGTCTGGCCACAGACTCTGCCCTTACCTCAGAGAATGTATAATTCTGTGTGTGTGTTTGGGGGTGGGGAGGGACAAGCTTAAAACAACTAATTAAAATAACATGTATCTCTAAGCCTTCTTCCTCAATACCCACCACTTCTCCTCACAACCTAGCCGCACCTTGGTCTCCTCAACCCCATAGAACACAAACTGGCTGTTCCCTGACTATGCCTAGACTGTGTTTCTGTATCTAACTAGCAGATTCCGATTAACTTTCTTTTTTTTTTTTTTCAACTTCTATTGTGTTTTAAGTGAAAGTTTACAAATCAAGTCAGTCTCTCATATAAAAATTTATATACACCTTGCTATATACTCCTAGTTGCTTTCCCTGTAATGAGACAGCACACTCCTTCTCTCCACCCTGTATTTCTGTGTCCATTCAGCTAGATTCCACCCCCCTCTGCCTTTTCATTTGTCCTCCAGATAGGAGCTGCCCACACAGTCTCATGTGACTACTTGATCCAAGTGGCTCACTCCTTACCAGTATCATTTTCTATCTTACAGTCCAGTCCAATCCCTGTCTGAAGAGCTGGCCCCAGGAATGGTTCCTGTCTTGGGCTAACAGATGGTCTGGGGACCATAACCTCCAGGGTCTTTCTAGTCTCAGTCAAACCATTAAGTCTGGTCTTTCTATGAGAATTTGAGGTCTGCATCCCATTGCTCTCCTGCTCCCTCAAGGGCTCTCTGTTGTGTTCTTTGTCAGGGCAGTCATTGGTTGTAGCCAGGCATCATCTAGTTCTTCTGGTCTCGGGCTGATGTAGTCTGGTTTATGTGGCCCTTTCTGTTTCTTGGGCTCATAATTACCTTGTCTCCGGTGTTCTTCATTTGCCTTTGCTCCAGGTGGGTGGAGACCCATTGATGCATCTTAGATGGCCGCTTGCAAACGTTTAAGACCCCAGATGCCACTCCTCAAAGTGGGATGCAAAATGTTTTATTAATAGATCTTATTATGCCAATTGACCTAGATGTCCCCTGAAACCATGGTCCCCAAATCCCCGCCCCTGCTACACTGCCCTTTGAAGCATTTAATTTATTCAGGAAACTTCTTTGCTTTTGGTTTAGTCTAGTTGTGCTGACCTCTCCTGTATTCTGTGTTCTCTTTCCCTTCCTATTAATTCTCTTATTTTTAATTGTGGTAAATATATATGTAACAAAACATTTGCCATTTCAAGATTTTTCACATGTAGAATTCAGTGACAATTATTGCCTGTCATGTTGTTCAACCCTCACCATTATCCATTTTCTAATTTTTCCATCACATGTAGCTCAGTGTCCCCAAAGAAATGAGTCTCCCTTTTCCCCTTCCTCCTGCCCATCCTTGGTAACCACTAATAAACATTCATCTCTATGGAGTTATCTATTACAGATATTTCCTATAAGTGGGATCATACAATATTTGCCATTTTATGACTGACTCTTTCACTCAGCATCAGCATAATATTTTCAAGGTTCATCCATGTTGTAATATCTATCAGGATTTCATTTTTCTTATGGCTGAGTAATATTCCATCTCTCAAGCTGAAAGAACTGAATAAAAAAATTCAAGACTCAAGTTGCAATACTGAAGGATTCTATGGCAAAAATATTAAATGACAGAGGAAGCATCAAAACGAGACAGCGGGAAAACACACAGTCGCTATACCAAAAAGAACTGGTAGACATTCAACCATTTCAGGAGGTAACAGATGGTCAAGAACCAATGGTACTGAAGGAAGAAATCCAAGCTGCAATGAATGCATTGGGAAAAAAAAAAAAGGCTCCAGGAATTGACGGAATATCAGTTGAGATGTTTCAACAAAAAGATGCAGCACGAGAACTGCTCACTTGTCTATGCCAAGAAATTTGGAAGACAGCTACCTGGCCATCCAACTGGAAAAGATCCGTATTTGTGCCCATTCCAAAGAAAGGTGATCCAACCGAACACAGAAATTATCAAATATCATTAATATCACACACAAATAAAATTTTGCTCAAGATCATACAAAAGTGGCTACACCAGAATATCAACAGAGAACTGCCAAAAATTCAAGCCAGATTCAGAAGAGGACATGGAACCAAGGATATTATTGCAGATGTCAGACGGATCCTGGTTGAAAGTTAAGACTACAAGAAAGATGTTTACCTGTGTTTTATTGACTACACAAGGGCATTCGGCTGTGTGGATCATAACAAATAATGGATAACATTGCAAAGAATTCCAGAACACTTAATTGTGCTCATGAGGAACATATACATAAATCATGAGGCAGTCATTCGAACAGAAGAAGGGAATACTGAGTGGTTTAAAATCAGGAAAGCTGTGCGTCGGGGTTGTGTTCCTTCACCATGCCTATTCAATCTGTATGCTGAGCAAATAATCCCAGAAACTGGACTACATGAAGAAGAACAGGACATCAGGATTGGAGGAAGACTCATTAACAATCTACGTTATGCAGGTAACACACCCTTGCTTGCTGAAAGTGAAGAGGACTTGAATCATTTACTGATGAAGATCAAAGACCACACCCTTCGGTATGGACTACTACACCTCACACAAAGAAAACAAAAATCCTTACAACTGGACCAATAAGTAACATCATGATAAATGGCGAAAAGATTGAAGTTGTCAGAGATTTCATTTTACTTGGATCCACAATCAACACCCATGGAAGCAGCAGTCAAGAAATCAAAAGACGCATTGCACTGGGCAAATCTCCTACAAAAGACCTCTTTACAGTGTTGAAAAGCAAAGATGTTGCCTTGAAGACTAAGGTGTGCTTGACCCAAGCCACAGTGTTTTCAATCACCTAACATGCATGGGAGAGCTAGAGGATGAATGAAAAAGACCGAAGAAGAATTGACACCTTTGAATTGTGGTGCTGGCGAAGAATATTGAATATACCATGGACTGCCAAAAGAACAAACAAATCTGTCTTAAAAGAAGTACACCAGAAGCAAAGACAGCAAGCCTATGTCTTGCATGATTTGAACATGTTATCAGGAGGGATTAGCTCCTGGAGAAGGACATCATGGTTGGTAAAGTATAGCATCAGTGAAAAAGAGGAAGACCTTCAATGGGATGGACTGACACAGTGGCTGCAACAATGGGCTCAAGCAAAACAATTGTGAGGACTGTGCAGGACCGGGCAGTGCTTCGTTCTGTTGTACATAGGGTTGCTATGAGTCAGGACTGACTCAACAGCATCTAACAACAACAATATTCCATTGTGTGTGTGTGTATACCATATTTTGTTTAGCCATGCATCTGTCCATGGACACTTAGGTTATTTCCACCTTTTGGCTATTGTGAATAATGCTGCAAGGAACACTGGTGTACAAATAACTCTTTGCGTTCCTGCTTTCATTTCTCTTGGGTATATACCTAGGAATGGAATTGCTGTATCATGCAGTAAATCTATGTTTAAAATTTAAAGTCCCAGCTCACACATCACTCCCAGAGGGCTCTCTATCTTCCTCTCCTACAGCCCTGTCACACGCCATATTGTCCATTCACTTGCCCTTCACCTTCACTAGACCGCTCACTCTCCACAAGGCAGGCACAGCTTCCTGTTCACATTATTCATCTCTTCATTACACCTGGATCATTGTTCCCTCAAAAAATGTTCGGTAAATAGTGAATGAATGGGAATGAATGAAATGAGTGAATCAAGTGTCAAAGATAACGATTCTATTTATCTATTTTGTGAGCCTCAGGAGAAGTAAAGCCACATGTTTGATTATTATAATGAAATTCACTCACAGATGCCACACTGTCAATGTATTAAAAAATAAAACATAACAGCTACTGCCTGCCTAGCAATACATATATAAATCTAATGCCTTCTCAACTACCGTTACAGACCCCATACCATAAATCCTCAGACAGTTGTGTGGGAGAGGAAAGAGACACATCTGCCTACTTCCAATATCTTTATCATGTTATCGTAACTCAGTTCCATTTGCAGGGATTAATGAATACAATTTGTCATTCACTACATTAACTTGTCTGTCAGTTTGTCATACTGTGGTGGCTTGCCTGTTACCGTGGTGCTAGAAGCTATGCCACCAATATTTCAAATACCAACAGAGTCACCCATGGTGGACAGAGTTTCAGTGGAGCTTCCAGAATAAGGCAGTCTAGGATGAAGGACCTGGTGGCCCCCTTCTGAAAAAAATTGGCCAGCAGAAACCATATGAATAAAAAAAAAAACAGCGGAATATTGCCTGATATAGTGCCGACTAAAAGTACAACTGGGGAAGAGATGCCTCCTCAAAGTACCAAGCCTAGCCTGATCCCATCAAGTCGATTCCAACTCATAGTGACCCTATAGGACAGAGTAGAACTGCCCCATAGAGTTTCCAAGGAATGCCTGGTGGATTTGAACTGCCAATCTTTTGGTTAACAGCTGTAGCACTTAACCACTATGCCACCAGAGTTTCCTTCTCAAAGTACAGTCAACCTTAATAACAGGCATGGAGTCAAGCATTCGGGACCTTCATTTGCTGATGTGGTATGACTCAAAAGGGAGAAGAAGCAACTGCAAATATCCATTAAGACACAGAACGTGAAACATATAAAGCATGAATCTAGGAAAATTGTAGGTCATCAAAAATGAAATGGAATGCATAAAGATCAATATCCTAGGCATTAGTGACCTGAAATGGACAGGTATTGGTCATTTTGAATCAGACAATCATATAATATACTATGCCAGGAATGACAAATTGAAGAGAAATGATGTTGCATTCATCATCAAAAAGAACATTTCAAGATCTATCCTGAAGTACAACGCTGTCAGTGATAGGATAATATCCATATGCCTATAAGGAAGACTAGTTAATAGAGCTATTATTCAAATTTATGCACCAACCACTAAGGCCAAAGATGAAGAAACTGAAGATTTTTACCAACTTCTACAGTCTGAAATTGATCAAACATGCAATCGGGATGCATTGATAATTACTGGTGATTGGGATGTGAAAGTTGGAGACAAAAAAGAAGGATTGGTAGTTGGAAAACATGGTCTTGGTGACAGAAACAATGCTGGGGATCAACTGATAGAATTTTGCAAGACCAATGACTTCTTCATTGCAAATACCTTTTTTCAAAAACATAAATGGTGATTATACAGGTGGTTGCCATCAGATGGAATACACAGGAATCAAATCGACTATATCTGTGGAAAGAGATGATGGAAAAGCTCAATATCATCAGTCAGAACAAGGCCAGGAACCAACTGTAGAACAGAGCATCAGTTGCTCATATGCAAGTTCAAGTTGAAGCTGAAGAAGGTTAGAGCAAGTCCACAAGAGCCAAGGTACAAACTTGACTATATTCCACCTGAATTTAGAGATCATCTCAGGAATAGATTTGATGCACTGAACACTAATGTCTGAAAACCAGATAAGTTGGGGATGACATCAAGGACATCATACATGAAGAAAGCAGGAGGTCATTAAAAAGACAGGAAGCAAAGAAAAGACCACAATGGATGTCAGAAAAGACTCTGAAACTTGCTCCTGAACACAGAGTAGCTAAAACTAATAGAAGAAATGAAATAAAAGAGCTGAACAGAAAATTTCAAAGGGTGGCTGGAGAAGACAAAGTTAGGTGTTATAATGAAATGTGCAAAGACCTGGAGTTAGAAAACCAAAAGGGAAGAACACACTCAACATTTCTCATGTAGAAAGAACTGAAGAAAAAATTCAAGCCTCAAGTTGCAATACTGAAAGATTCTATGTGCAAAATATTGAAAGGCTTAGGAAGCATCAAAAGAAGATGGAAGGAATATACAGTTACCGTACCAAACAGAATTGGTCAACATTTAACCATTTCAGGAGAAAACATATGATCAAGAACCAACAATACTGAAAGAAGGGGTCCAATCTGCTCTGAAGGCATTGGCGAAAAACAAGGCCCCAGGAACTGACAGAATATGGATTGAGATGTTTCAACAAACAGATGCAGCACTGGAGGTACTCACTCAGCTATGCCAAGAAACTTGGAAGATCGCTACCTGGCCAACCAGCCAGAAGAGATCTACATTTATGCCTATTCTAAAAAACGTGATCCAAGAGAATGAGGAAACTATCAAACAATATTATTAATATCACACGCAAGTAAAATTTTGCTGAAGATCATTCAAAAGTAGTTGGCAGCAGTACATTAACGGGGAACTGTCAGAAATTCAAGCTGGAGTCAGAAGAAGATGTGGAATGAGGCATATTATTGCTGATGTCAGACAGGTGTTGGGTGAAAGCAGAGAATACCAGAAAGATGTTTACCTGTATCTTATTGACTATGCAAACATATTTGACTGTGTGGATCCCAACAAATTATGGATAACATTGCAAAGAGTGGGAATTCCAGAACACTTAATTTTGCTCATGAAGAACCTGTACATAGACCAAGAGGCAGTCGTTCAAACAGAACAAGGGGACAATGAGTGTTTTAAAGTCAGGAAAGGTATGCATCAGGGTTGTATTCTTTCACCATACTTATTCAATCTGTACACTGACCAAATACTCCAAGAAGCTGGACTATATGAAGAAGAATGTGACATCAGGATTGGAGGAAGACTCATTAACAACCTGTGATATGCAGATGACACAAGATTACTTGCTCAAAGGGAAGAGGACTTGAAGCACTTACTGATGAAGATCAAAGATCACGGCCTTCAGTATGGATTGCACTACAATATAAAACAAAAATTCTCACAACTGGAACAATAAGCAACATCATGATAAATGGAGAAAATACTGACAATGTAAAGGATTTCATTTTACTTGGATCCACAATCAACGTCCACAGAAGCAGCAGTCAAGAAATCAAACAACATATTACACTGGACAAATCTGCCACAAAAGAACTCTTTAAAGTGTTAAAAAGAAAAGATGTCACTTTGAGAACTAAGGTGCACCTAACCCAAGCCACAGCATTTTCAACTGCCTCATATGCATACAAAAGCTGACAATGAATAAAGAAGACTAAAGAAGAACTGACACCTTTGAATTACGGTGTTGATGAAGATTATTGACTATACCATGGACTGCTAGCAGAATGAACAAATGCGTCTTGGAAGAAGGACAGCCAGGATGCTCCTTAGAAGCAAGGGACAGTGAGACTTCATCTCACATAATTTGGATATGTTATTAGGAGGGACCAGTCCCTGGAGAAGGACATCAGGCTCAGTAAAGTAGAGGGCCGGTGATAATAATATAGATTGACACAGTGGCTGCAATAATGAGTTCAAGCATAAGAACAATTGGGAAGATGGTGCAGGACTGGGCAGTGTTTTGTTCTCATAGGGTCGCTATGTGTCAGAACCAACTCCACAGCACCTAACATCAACATATTAACTGCTATGTTCAAAACCCACTTTAGGAAAACACAGAAAATAGTCATAGTTATCTTCACTTCCCTCACCCCCTTTACTGCCATTTCATAAGCTTCCTTGGAAAGATCCACGTCCATTCTAAAAACAGTGGGAAAAAAAAAAGAAAAACCAACAAAAGAACAGAACAACCCATTATACCATGACCACACAACCAGCACAGTGACTTGCACAGTAAATTCTTTATTTCAGTTTTTATTTTGGACATACACAAAAAATAGGAAGGATAACATAAGAATATATATATACATACGGCTATATCTATCTATATGCATACATATAGATAATATCTATCTATACATAGAATAATATATCTATCTATATCATTGTTAGGTGCTGACTCATAACGACCCTACATACAACACAACTAAACACTGCCCGGTCCTGTGCCATTTTCACAATCACTGTCATGCTCAAGCCCACTGTTTCAGCCACTGTGTCAGTCCATCTCATTGAGGGTCTTCCTCTTTTTCACTGACCCTCTACTTTACAAGCAGGGACTGATCCCTCCTGATAACATGTCCAATCTATGTGAGACATAGTCTCACCATCCTTGCTTCTAAGGAGCATTCTGGTGGTACTTCTTCCAGGAAAGATGTGTTTGTTATTTTGACACCCCATAGTGTACTTAATATTCTTCTCCAACACCATAATCTACCCACCCACCCACCCATCCATCCACCCACCCACCCACCCATCCATCTATCTATATCTCTATCTCTATATATCTATAGAATAAGATAATATAATGAACTTCCATGTATTCATCAACTAAGTTCAGCAATCATTATTCCATGGCTCTTATTTAATCTATGTATTCCATCTCCTTCTGCTCCCCTTTTTTGGGGGTTTGAGTAATTTAAAGAGGAGCTAATGCATCATATGGTAGGTATGTCTAACAGATGAGGACTTCAAAAATATACAAATCCACAAATCCAATAACACACCTAGCACAGTTAACAATAGCTTCTCAATAATTTCTAATACATAGTCAGTGTTCAGTTTTCCCCAATTGCCTTGTAGTTAAATTGTCTGAATCAAGACCCAAACAGGTCATATATTTTGTGCAGTAACTTACATACTGAGTGCATTCAGTAATAGGTGCTGTTTTAAATATGAACCACATAAATCCAGGGATTCCAACTCATTTGAACCAGTTCAGTCATGGTTGACTGTGAAACTGGAACAGACCCGAATATTTAAAATTTGGGTAATCCAGAGCCATAGCCAGAATGGGAAAAATTACAAGTTGAAACCCTGGATTGGGAGGCTTGGAAGAGACGTAGAGCCCCTTCAGGAGCCTGATGCGTGAGACTGGATTATCTGCAGGACTGTGGAAAGCGACACTTACTCGAAGCTGAGTGGACAGCTGCCATCTTTGCATGGGGCACCTGCACAAAATCTGACAGGCAAGAGATCTGGTTGCTATGCAACACATATGCTGCCCTTGTTTTCTAAGAGGGAGATTAAGTTTCTAGCAGAGCTTCAACTCATAATTTTTCCCATTCCAGTTATGATTCTGGTTCACCCAAATTTTTTAAATTTGTCCTTTTCCAGTGTCACTTCCTTGGCCATGATTGAACCAAGAAGAACTGGTCAAAGACATGGATAAATCACAGAGGTTCAATAATGAGTTTTCCAAATCCTTACTCTATATCTTTACTGTACAAAGCCTCCCTTATCTGTTTTACAAAAACCTATTCTCTGTCATTTTTTCTTAAGGCTGCTTTCCACCTAGCTCTGGCAGAACATTTCTGGAATCACCAATGATGAGAAAACTTTGTCACCTTATCAGGCAACATTGGCTGCCTTAGAATCTCTAGCATGACATTGCTGTATTCTACAAGGCAGCTGTTCACATTAACCTGGATAAACATTGTTAGCCCTATAAATAAAGTTGCTAAAAATGGGGAATAACAAGATGAGAGTAGATATAAAGCACTGCAGTTATGACATAATGGCTGACATCAGCTTTAAAATCTTCCTTCTTCAGGGATTAAATCTGGCCTTACAGGGAAGGGTGATAAAGACAGGAAGTGTTTTTACTCCTGTGCAGTTTACACATTCTGAATTTTCTCCATGAGATCAAAAATTGACATGCATGACTGAATATTTTTCCATTTGGAAGTATTCCAATTCTCGTCAAAGAATCTATATATGGATTTTTACATCTTTTCTTCAGGTTTAGAACTTGGGGTTTAAGAGTGGTTGAAAACTAGTAGGTGAAAAGGCTATAAAGGGAAAGCTAATTCCACATCTCCCAGGCTGTGTTTTGTGATGAGAACACTGCAGTTTCCTTTAGAGGTCTTGTGACGCCAGAGATTCTGTGTATGTGTCTCTAACTACAGAATGCAACAAACCTTTTTAAATACCCTTCTGACACAATCTCACCCATCCTCTGCAGCACAGCCTGCTGCCTTCTCCTTTCCTGGGCACCAAGTCAAACACTCTCCCCCCTGACGTCCAGTGGTTCTCAAAGCGTGGAGCCCTGAGCAGCAGCCTCAGAAACTGGGCATGGGGCCCAGCAATCCGTGGTTTATCAGGAACTCAGGGTAATTCCGACACAGGCTAACATCTGAGGACCAGGGTCTAGAGCACATTGATTCTCACCCACAACTGCACACTGGGAACAGCTTAGGTGATTCAAAACTACTGGTGCTTGAACCTTATCCCTCCAAATTTTATTTAATTGATAAGGGTGTGGCCGGAGCATTAGGAGCTTCAAAACTCCCTGATGACTCTAATGCAAACATCAAGAATCACCTCTACGGCAGGCACTGACTGGCTGCCCTTCACAGCAGTCAGTGAGCACCTATTATTGAAACTAGAACTAGAACATAAAGCAGTGCTCTGCCCAAGTGCCTGTACTACTCCTCTCACTGAACTCTCACAATAGTCCTGCACAGTGACAACTACTATTGTCCCCATTTTCAACACAAGAAAGCTGAGGCTCAGGACAGTTAATTAATTGGCAGATTTGAGAGTCAAACCCAGATCCAGGGCTTTCAAATGGTTCATTCTGGTCCAAACTGCTGCTGAGAATTTGCATTTCTAACAAGTTCCCTGTTGAGAATTTGCATTTCTTCCCCAGATATGCTGAATCAGAATCTGTAGTGTAATAAGATTCCCAGGTGATTCTTGTGTATAACTTTCTGGGAACTTGTTAGAAATGCGAATTCTCAACAGGGGTTCAAATCAGAACTAACCAGTTTGAAACCCTGTCCAGATCTAACTGACTTTGAAGTCCATACTCTGATAACACCAGGCAATATCCACTTCCCACCACTGTCTGTCAGCGTGTATACTGCGGTGGCTTCTGTGTTGCTGTGATGCTGAAAGTTATGCCATCAGTATTTCAAGTACCAGCAGGGTCACCCATGGTGGACAGGTTTCGGTGAGCTTCCAGACTAAGACAGGCTAGGAAGAAAGGCCTGGTGATCTACTTCCAAAAATCAGCCAATGACAATGTTACGGACCACAACAGAGCACTGTTTGACTTGATTTGGACATGTCACCAGGAAAGATCAACTGCTGGAGGAGGATATTGTGTTTGGTGAAGTAGACAACCTACGAGGGCAAGGGAGGCCCTCAGTGAGATGGATTGGCACAGTAGTCCCAACAATGAACTCGAATGTGCCAGCAATTGTGAGGATGACACAGGACCAGGCAACGTTTCCTTCAGTTGTATGTAAGGTCCCCACAAGTTGGAGCCACCTCAACGGCACCTAACTACTGATCTATCTATTTCAACTCCCTATCTTTTCACTCCAAATAGGCTACACACTTCTTGAAGGCAGGGACCCAGAAAAATTGGAACATGCAAAAAAAGTATGAAGAAAAAATCAAAATAGGTGCATTTTCTTCCAATATTTATCTATGCATAATTACGTATTTTTAAGCATAGTTGAGTTCATCCTGTAACATCAGTTCTGTCTCCTGCTTTTTCCACTTAACATTAGATTGTGAGCATTTCCCCCATGTCATTAAAAGTTTTTCATAAACACTGTTTCTTTTTATTTATTTATTGTGCTTGAAGTGAAAGTTTACAAATCAAGTCAGTCTCTCATACAAAAAGTCATACACACCTTGCTATGTACTCCTAGCTGCTCTTCTCCTAATGAGACAGCACCTTCCTCCTCTCCACCCTGTATTCCCCATGTCCATTCAACCAGCACCAGTCCCCCTCTTCCTTCTCATCTCACCACTAGACATGAGTTGCCCACACAGTCTCAAGTGTGTACTTGAGCCAAGAAGCTCACTCCTCACCAGTATAATTGTCTATCTTATACCCACAACCAAAAACAGTTGATTCCAACTCATAGCGACACTATAGGACCGAGTAGAACTTATATGTCTATCTTACAGTCCAGTATGTCTATCTTATAGTCCGGTCCAATCCCTGTCTGAAGAGTTGGCTTTGGGAATGGTTCCAATCTAGGGCTAACAAAGGGTCCGGGGACCATGACTGTCAGGGTCCCTCCAGTCTCAGCCAGACCATTAAGCCTGGTCTTTTTACAAGAATTTGAGATCTGCATCCCACTGCTCTCCTGCTCCATCAGGGATTCTCTGTTGTATCCCTTTCAGGGCAGTGATCAGTGGTAGCCAGGTGCCATCTAGTTCTTTCTGGTCTCAGGCTGATGGAGTCTCTGGTTTATGTGGCTCTTTCTGTCTCTTGGGGTCATCTTTACCTTATTTCTTTGGTGTTCTTCATTTTCTTTTGCTCCAGGTGGGTTAAGACCAATTGATGCATCTTAGATGGCCTCTTGCTAACAATAAACACCATTTCTAATGGCTTGTAACATATAATTTATTTGACCTTGTTCTTATCAGTCACAAAGGTTGCTTTAAAATTTTCACCATTATAAATAAACCAAAGCCAAACCCATTGCTGCCGAGTTACTTCTGACTCACAGAGACCCTACAGGATGGAGCACAACTGCCCCATAGGGTTTCGAAGGCCGTAAATCTTTATGGAAACAGACTGCCACATCTTTCTCCCCTGGAGTAAAACTGTGATAAACATTATTTATACATTATTTTTGATCCCCATCTTAAAAAATATTTAAGATCGATTCCTACAGATTGACTTACTGGGTATGCTAAATATGCTGAAGAACATTAGCATATCTATGGCTTTCAAGAAGTCATTAGTAGTATAAGAGTTTCTGTCTTACTAGAGCATTAAGGGCTTGAGTAAAAATCTCTCCTAGTTTGATAGTTTAGCTGTGTTGTTTCGCTTTGAATTTCTCTTTTTCACATTGATCCTATATGACTTATTCACATCCTTTGTCACTGTCCTTTCTATGTCCATACACCAGGGCACCTTACTAGGACTACCCTTGCCCAATCCTTAATCATAACACTTGTCCCATTTCTCCAAATATAAAATAGATTGTTAGGGTCTTTCGAGAGGTGCTTGAGTGAGCATATTTCTCCAAAAGAGTCACTTCTAAAACATGGCTACAGGTTGCGTGCACACAGGCTGGCCATCCTGAATAGCTTCTGTTATAACAGGCCTCTAAGGCTTTTCAGATGCTGTGTCCCAGGACTCCTGTGATCATTAATATCTGGCATTTGTCTGATATGTTGATGAAAGCCTACACCATGTGTCTTAGTCATCTAGTGCTGCTATAACAGAAGTACCACAAGTAGATGGCTTTTAACAAAGAGCAATTTATTCTTTCACAGTCTAGTAGGCTACAAGTCCAAATTCAAGGCATCAGCTCCAGAGTAAGGCTTTCTCTCTCTGTCGGCTCTGGAGGAAGGTCCTTGTCATCAGTCTTCCCCCAGTCAAGGAGCTTCTCAGGCACAGGGACCCCAGGTCTAAAGGACACACTCTGCTCCTGGTGCTGTTTTCTTGGTGGTATCAGATCCCCAACTCTCTGCTTGCTTCCCTTTCCTTTCATCTCTTGTAAGATAAAATGTGGTGCAGGTCACACTCCAGGGAAACTCCCTTTATACTGGATCAGGGATGTGACCTGAGCAAGGGTATTACATCCTACCCTAATCCCCTTTAACCATAGGTAGATATTATGATTTAAAATGCATAGGAAAATCACAAAATGGAGGACGACCTCATGATACTGGGAATCATGGCCTAACCAAGTTAACACATATTTTGGAGGACACAATTCAATCCATGACACCATGCTCCTGCCCTCTGTCACACCCCCTGCTCACACATGATGCAAGACTGCACTGTCACTTGACAGAGGACATCTTAGAGGTGATATGTGAAGATTAGGGTGTCTAGTGCAGCCAATGCACCTCACGTACAGCCACCACCCATCTGTCAGTGGAGGCTTGCATGTTGCTGTGATACCGAACAGGTTTCAGCGGAGTCTCCAGACTAAGATGGGCTAGGAAGAATGGTCTAGTGATTTACTTTTGAGAATCAGCAATGAAAACCCTTAGGATCACAACAGTCCAATTCCTTTGTGCCTAGGGTTGCCATAAGTCAGGGACAACTTGATGGCAACCAACAAAAACAACATCCCTGTCTTGGTCACACACATGGTGGAGAAAGAGTAGACATCTTCAAGTGGGCCACCCTAAAGATAACAGGTCATTTCCTGCTGAAGAACTAGAACAGAACAGAGCGGCTCCTTGAATAATTCCTCTTCCTTCCTTCCATCCTTGTCACATAGCTGCCTTGGACCCTGTGTTTCTCACTCTGAGATCTGAGCTGATGGCAAGATAGTTGCATTTTCAAACACAGAAGGATCTCCAGTTTCAAAGCTGGAAAACTCTGAGCAGCTCAAGATTTTGTCTGGGACCTGGGAAACCAGAAGATGAGTTTAAGGTTGGAAACCCTGGTCCCTTGGGGCACATGTCCACACAGCTCAGCTTTATGGAAAAAATAATAATCATATGAGTTAATTCTAATAACAGCCCAACAAACTTGGGTTTGCTGTTTATTTTATTTAGCACAAATAACTGGTTCTAACACATGGTACCCATTCTAGCCAGTGATTTGAACTTAGAAACACAAGATAATTGAGCTAATGTGTCTTAAAGGTCATTAGTGTTTCCCAGCCTGGCTGTACATTAAAAAAAAAAAACAAAAAACACCCACTGCCATCGAGTAGGTTCCAACTCATTGTACATTAGAGTCTTATAATGTTATATGGAAGTTGAGATTCAGAGAGGGGAAGCAACTTGCTTAGGATCACACAGCTAGTTAGGCAGGCTGGAAGGTGGTTGAAAATACAGACTCTGAAGCCAAATTGTCTGGATACAAATCCCAGTTCCAAAACTAGTTAGCTGTGTAATTATGGCCAGGATACTAAACAGCCCTGGGCTTCCTCTGCTCTCCTGTCAAGTGGAGATACTGAGGGCCCATGTCAGGGTTTTTGTCAAGAGATACGTGGTATCTCTAAAGCCTTCCAAATCTAATCCTCTCCAGGCCCATCAAATGACTACCTCTTCCTTAAGCCTGTCTGGATTCTCACACTGGATAGCATTTCTGCACCACCTCCCCCACCCTCTTACACTTCTGAATTCTTAAAACACATTCTTGGTTCTTCTTTTATATGACTTCCCTCACTCCATCTCATAGACAAGTCACTTTGTGTGCTGTTTTATCCCCTCATTAGATGAAGGTTCATGAAGGCGCAGACTGTACCTCACTCATTTTTTGTTGTAATAAGCATTGGCCTAATATCCACTGAGTGCCTAATATTTGACAGATATACTAAACATTTATTTGCAATACCACATTTAATTTTCATAAGAAGAAGGTATTATTATACTCATTTTACAGACGAGTGAGCTGAGACTTAGAAAAAGTAAGTAGTTGTGCAAAGCCACACAGCCCATTCTGGAGGAGACTGGTCTCGCACTCCTGGTGGACAGATCCAGGGTACGAGCTCTCCACCACTGTTCCACTGTGCAGTATAGATCTCTGTCTAAGACAGTGCCCAAAATAAATGCATCCACATCATTCAGTGGGTGCTTGTTAGGAGTCAACCACACGCCAGGCACTGTGCTGGACTTGGGCAAAATCACACTTGGTCTCGAGCTCATTGAGTTTATAACTTAGCAAGCACACTCCAGTGCACTGAATTACTTTACTGAGGACACACAGTGAGATAGAGCCCCCACAATGTTGTATCAAAAGTGTCGTTTTCTTTGCTTGGCTTCCCTCTGCACAGTGTTGTATTAAAAATTCTGTTTCCTTTGCTTGGCTTCCTCTCCCACAGTGCTGTATTAAAAACCCTGTTTCCTTTACTTGGCTTCCTCCCCCACAGTGCTGTATTAAAAGTTCTATTTCCTTTGCTGGGCTTCCTCCCCCCAGCTTTGCATTTGAAGCCTGCTTTTGCATGGAGGTTGTACGTAAACCCCGTTGCACGTAAACCCCATCGCACCTGCATAGAATGATTAAGATTGTTGCTGATGCAACTTTATGAACTCCCTACTTATAAACCCCTTCAAAGTACTTGCCTGCCTGCTTGCCCTTGGGGAGCAGTCTTGGCAGCAGCTCCCAATGACTCCTTTTCCTCGTACAATGAAATAAAGGTGCTTCTTCTGTTTTCCCACCTCAGTCTCTGGTTTATTGGCCAATACGAGCAACACCAAGCAAGAACCTGGGGTTTCCACCTGGTAACATTTCTGGCGAGCCAGCCAGGAGCCATCCGCTGGGTTCCTGAGGTAGATAGAACAACACACTGGCCCCGATGGTCCTGCATTATTTTGCTAATCATGTTTTCTCTAATGAAAATTTGGTTGTTACATGTAAGTTTTTCTATACTTTCTGTTGCCTCTAGACAAACTTTGTGTGCTCCTTATGGATATACGTTTTTGTGTGGTGGACCCAACTATACTAGTTTAAATGATCCTTTCCAACTGACAGTGAGTTTACACGGGCAATCTCTTGTTTAGATTCCTGGTGAATTTAACGTTAAATTGTTACACATTATAAAATGACAGTCAAAAAGAAAACCTTTGGTCTAATACTCAGGGTGGGGTTGGTAGCTTTAATTCCTATATGGTATAGTTTAATTGGGAAAAAAATAAATCTTTAAGAAATTTATTAATCATTATGAGACAAATGACAGACAAAGTTGCTAATGAGCTAAAATACAACAGTAATCTCTGACCTCATTAGCCAAGGTACATGAGATAACAAAATAGCCTTCGTTTTTAGCCCAAGAAAGGGTAGTTTGTACTGTAGCAAACACCTCTTCTTGTATTCAGAAAAATAACACAGGAAAAGTAAAACAGGCTTTACATAGAATTAGACAGCAAGCTATTGGGGTATATACTATAACACCCTTACGAACACCAGGTTTACCTGGTTAGTTACCATCAAGAATAAACACATTAGCTAAATCACTACAGCAAGAATTAAAAAAAAAAAATTTATTCTGCATCCTGATAGTATCAGGCATAATAAAACTTATCCTCTATTGTCTTACACACTTACAAAAGCCACATTGAGTCTGCTCACTTTGGCAATGCAATTGATAGGAACGCTGCTCTTAAGATCTTGGGGAAGAACCGGATCGTATCTGGTGGAAAACAGCACCATGCGTTTAAAAAGCCTGCCATGACTGCTATCTAAGGTCTCCACTAAGTCCAGATATTAATCATCAATGTGTTATCTCCAATCTCCAATCAAAAGAAAAGAATGATTTAGGAGATAATATTGGAGCCATTATTCTCTGTCCTGGAGCATAAAGACTGTGATCCAGCTGGAGCTGGACTCACAAAGACTCCTAAAGACACGTCAACTGGACCCTGAGGTATAACGACAATATCTAAGACAATCTAAAAAAAAAAAAAGAAATCTTTTAGGGAAACATTTACATAAACAGGTCATAAAAGCCACTCTTTTAATATTTAGTAAGTAGTCATAAACCAACAAGTGGTCAGTAGCCACAATAAATGCCTAGGTCCAATATTTGCCCCTCCCTGAAAATATGCCAAAGAATTCTGAGCTGGGCTATAGTTCAAAATGGACACTGGTGAGGAATGACCAATGTCCAAAAAGAAATGGGAGAAGTGAGACAGAGCCCCCAGAGTGATGTATTAAAAATCCTGTTTTCTTTGCTTGGCTTCTTCACACACAGTGTTGTATTAAAATCCTGTTTCCTTTGCTGGGCTTCCTTCCAGCTTCGCATTTGAATCCTGCTTTTGCTTGGAGGTTATATGTAAACCCCATTGCACCTGCGTAGTATGATTAAGAATGTTGCTGACCTAACTTGTATGAACTCCTTAGTTATAAACCCCTTAAAAGGAACTTGCCTGCCTGTTCGTCGGGAGCAGTCTTGGCAGCAGCAGCTCCGGCTGACTCCTTTTCCTTGTTCAGTGAAATCAAGGTCCCTTTTCTGTTCTCCCACCTCGGTCTCTGGTTTATTGGCCAATAGGAGTCATGCCAAGCAAGAACCTGGGGTTTCCACCCAGTAACAACAGCTCGTCAGGGCACTTCCAGGCCTTGAAACCAGACCTGCAGACCTTACACCCAGTGCTCTTTGTATTCCACGATGCATCTGCGCAATAATAAAGTGGATATCCATAAGTCAGATACAAACTCCACCTCATCACTCCACACTGCATCTGTTTTAAATCACTGAACACTAAAACTTAGGTAATTCTACAAGAGATCAGGTCTGGTGGATGTGCCATGGCCAACTAGTCACACTCCTGCTTTCTCTACCATCCTATCCTGTTTCTACCGTATAAAATAATAGCCTTAAAAATAAATAAATAAATAAATGAAATATAAAATAATAGCCTTAGACAATGTTAAAACAGGGATTTTATAAGGCTCAAAGGAAATAACATGCATGAAAGCTTCTTATAAATTGTAAAATGCTGTAATAATTTGCAGTATTTTTACAGTTTTCATATGTCTTGGGCTACTATCCTTAATAACTAAGCATAGAATGCTGTCACTCAATTATTTACCTAAGACAATTTGGCAATGCAATTTGACTACTTCTTAAATGGCAAATTAGTCATTTGCATTGATTTGCACTTCCACAGAGAAGTATCTTTCATGTTAATGATGCTCTTGCTAACAAACCACAGAAGTAATAACAAGGATACTGAATTCCCCTCTCCATACCTTTGGCTTTGTTACATAAGGCACAGCTGGCATTTTAGCACAGGTATCATGGAATTTTCAGGGTCGGAAAGTTTCTCAGAGATCTTCTGGCCCAGTGATGTTCAGCTCTGACGCTTGGCACCATGGAAGAATGGAAAGGGAAGCAAGGGAAGGGAAGGGAAAGCTGGGTCATGCCTGGGGACCCAGAGATTCTGATTTAATCATGCTAGGTGAAGCCTGGCATGAGGGTCTTTTAAAAGCTTCCAGTGTTTCTCATGGGCAGCCAAGGTTGATAACCACTGATAGAACCAAGCCTCTTTTTCTCCAAATGACCAGTCTGAAGCCTTGAGCGGAGATGTGACTTTAGCTGAGAAAGTCAAGAGAATGGTTGATGACAGAGCCCAGACTAAACTCAAGTCTGCTGACTTCCAGTCCAGTATGTTTGTACCACATGGCTTCAGGAATAAAGATAATGGCCATAAAGGGTATACATAGGTACACACATGCACGCACACTCATACTCACACACAGAATGAATCAATGGCATGGGGCTTTCAGATTAAGCAAATGACAACAGTAATCCATAATGAACAGATGCAAACATTTGTAAAGTTTGGGTCTAATTGTTTTGTTTTCATTTCTTTTTAGACAGTGAAGAAACAATATATGAATTGTTTATTGCAATCTCCTTTGTGGTAGAGAGGTAGCTGTTCAGCCCCTGCTGAAAAAGTGGGCTAAAGAGCTCAGCATGTATCCTGACCCCATCCTCCTCCTTCAGGCCAGAGCAACTGGGCCGGAGGTTACACGTGACTCAAGCCTTTCACATACGCAGACTGGCCCAAACCATCAGATTAACGGATGAAGTCAGGTAACGCTGGGCACTTGGCAGGCTCTTCATGCATTTAAATGCCAGTGACTGACAACCGCAATCTGAAGGCTTACACCGCCGTCCTTCCCCATCCCCACAGTTGCCTTGTACTTGCTTCAGTGCACTTCTGTTCCTTGAAAACAGGAAAAAGAACAACAACAACAAAAAGATTAGTGAAGATGCCAAAGAGCACTTGTTTGTGCCACAAAGCAAATGAGAGGGAAAATCTAGCCAAATAAAAACACTAGGATTTTTCCTACCGTCACTGTAACAGCGTCTGACATGTAGCAAAATCATAAAGTAGAGGGCAAGAGATCATAGAGAAGTGGAAGAATTCAATTTGGGCATGGGTTACAATCAAATATGGTTACAGTGTTTTACTTCAACAACTGGAAAAACAACGTAAGATTTATTCTGTTTTGCTGAAGAACTAAGACTGACCAATAGAATCTGACTGCTTGAAAAGATAGCTATATACTTTCCCAGTGGCTTATGGGATAAACTGCTTTTTATTCTTTTTTTTTTTAAAGTATATTTAATTTTATTTATTTATTTTTTTAATTTCTAGAATATCCAGTAACCAGGACTCAGAGAGCTTTCCCAGATGGAGACGTCAGCACAAGCTCCTTGCCTGCCAGCTGGCCACCCTACTACATTCCAACTTCCTCACTAAGAGATTAACACTAAAAGATTTACATAAGAACGTTCATAGCAGTCTTACTCATAATAGCCAAATACTGGAAACAACCCAGTATTTAAATAAAACATGGTATATTCATCGACAGAATACTACTCAGCAACAAAAAGGAACAAACATATACAAACTGGAGGTGAGGGTAAGAGAAGGGCAGAGGATGAGTCCAGGGTTTTTGTCCTGAACAACTACGTGAAGGTGATACCATTTACTGAGTTAGAGAACAAGCTCTACAAAGCTCTACACAATATTGATGTATAACTTACAAACAGTAAAATACACACATCTTAAGTCTACAGCTGGATGAATTTCTATAGACACACAGATTTTTAAGGAATGGATAGGAATGTATACACTTTGGTGGGGAAGCAGAGAAGACAAAGAGAGTATATGGGCTTGCTTAGGTCCTCAGGTCAGGCTCTCCTGGCAGCCAGTGACATCGTGAGAATCCTGGCACCACTGGTGGGAAGGAGGTCAGGCTATTCCTTTTCCCACTACTATGTACCTCTGTTGGAATGGGCCCCAAATTATTGTTTAAAAGCCGTGGCCTTCATCAGTCTTGATGCTGCCCATCCACATTTGTACCATAGCCTTTGGTAATTGCTATTTGAACGCATCTGTTAATCTTGTACTATGCCCAATATCTATGCCATGTTGTTGTTCTTGTTAGCTGCCATCTAGTCAGCTCCGACTCGTGGTGACCCCATGTACGACAGCCCTGCACCATTCTCATGATTGGTTGCAAATCAGACCACTGTGCTCCACAGGGTTTTAATTGGCTGATTTTTTTTAAGTAGATCACCAGGGCTTCCTCCTCAGTTCATCTTAGCCTGGAAACTCCCCTGAAACCTGTTGGGCATCATAGCAACATGCAAGACAGATGGGCGATGGCTGCCCATGAGGTGCACCGGCTGGGACTCGAACCTAGGTCTCCCACATGGAAGCTAAGAATTTTACCACTGAACTACCATTGGCTTCAAAAACTGAGCAGCTTTCCTTTTAGCTAAGTAAACTTCTAGTCAGGCTGTAGAGACCACCCCCACAGAGGAAGGGCATCAGGTGCTGCAAGGAGTGTACAGGGTGGAGGCGTGCTATGTCCAGACAAACTGCTAATATTTAAGGGCCCTTCCTGCTTCAGATAAAGTGGTTTTTCCCCCCTTTCTCTACAAACACTCTCAGAGAATCAGGTTTTTTTATTATTTTTTTTAATCAAATAAGAAAAGGTCTTGTTTTGCTTTTCAAAAATGTAGGAAAGAACAGGGAAGTAACTTGTACTTCTATCAAGCCTTACAACATCCTTTTAATCACTGAAAGCAGAGGAATAGCTCCTTTTCTCACTTTGAAAGATAATGCCAAAGGCTGACACAAGGTGGGGTTGGATATTCTCTTTGGAGCCCAGGAAAGCCTGGCTGTTCACCGCCTGAAGCAAGTGATCCCAGTCTTTACATGAGCTTTTCTCCCTCTCCTTCCCCCTCTCTAGTGACAGGACCCACCAGACTTGCTGGCAATCTGATTTCAACAGGGTCTCACCTACATACAGCATCACTAGGCTTTCAGTTTCTGGGACTCCTTCCAATTCTGAGAACATTTTAAAACCCCATTAACAAAATTGATTCCAACCCAAATGAATAAAGAGGGACGGGAAAATTAAAAAAAAAAAAAAAAAAAACAACAACTCTCCAAATCATTTTCTCTTCTTTCAGAATGTAAAAGCAACCAAAATGTGGCCCACATTGATAGGTACTCTGGTCGCAGGATTTCTCTCAGGTTTGCAGTGTGTGATTCTTGATTCATTCTATGCAGCAAAGTTCATTTTCAAGGCAAAAAGACCTGCCACTGTCACAAAAGAGCCCAGCTATATTTTCACCAGTCATGGCTCTTGCAGATGTTGCATGTAATGGGATTATTCTTCACTTCAACACTAATCTAACTGATAAACGGCCATTTCCTTTCTTTTGCCAGCATTACAAAGACTTCACAAGTGGCAAACAGAGGTTACAGTGGATCTTAGCCGCAAAGCTACAGGATGAATCTTTAAGTCAGACAATGCTGAACCACCACAAATTCTGCTGGGGCTTTGAGAAGACAATCTGAGGAAGTTGCAGGGAAAGATCGGATCCTACCAGTGCTTCTCTGGCATTTAACATGTAAGAGACTGAGGTTGCCATCTGTAAAATAGGAACAGAAATGCCTGCTCTGCTGTCTTACAGGGATGTAGTGAAAATCTAATGAGATAACATATGTGAAAGCTAGCAGTAAAGTACAAAAACCAGTGCAAATACACTATAGTTATTTAATGTTATTTCAGTATACGTGATGGTTAATTTTACATGTCAACTTGGCTAGGCTATGGTTCCCAGTAGCTGGACCAACCCTAGTCTAGTTGCAAGGTCCCTGGGTGGTACAAACGGTTTGTACATGTCTACTAGCCAAAAGGTTGGTGGTTCAAACTCACCCATGGGCACCACAATAGGGTTTCCTTGACTGTAATCTTTACAGAAACAGATCTCCAGGTCTTATCTCCCATGGATCAACTGGTGGGTTCAAACTGTCAACCTTTCTATTAGCAGCTGAGCGCTTAAGCATATATATATAAAACTGTATTGTGTGTGTATACATGTGTGTATGTGTATATATGTATGTATGTGTATATATACATATATATAACTGGATATATATATATATATATATAATTTTTTTTTTTTTTTTTTTTTACCATGCATCTGTCAGTTTGTTGTACTGCGGTGGCTTGCATGTTGCTGTGATACTGGAAGCTATGCCAGCGGTATTTCAAATACCAGCAGGACCACCCACCAGGGTCACTCATGGTAGGCAGGCTGCAGCACAGCTTCCAGACTAAGAAAGACTAAAAAGAAAGGTCTGGTGATTTACTTTTGAAAAAGATGGGCAGTGAAAAACCCTATGAATAGCAGTGGAACATTGTCTGACAGTGCTGAAAGATCAGCCCCCCAGGTCGGAAGCCACTAAAAATACAACTAGGGAAGAGATGCCTCCTCAATCTGGGAAAACTGGAAGTCATCGAAAATGAAATGGAAAGTAAAGATCGATATCTTAGGCATTAGTGAGCTGAAATGGCCTGGTATTGGCCATTTTGAATCAGACAGTCATATAATATACTATGCCAGGAATGACAAATTGAAGAGAAATGGTGTCGCATTCAATATCAAAAAGAACATTTCAAGATCTACCCTGAAGTATCCACATGCCTACAAGGTAGACCACTTAATATGACTATTATTCAAGTTTCTCCACCAATTCCTAATGCCAAATATGAGGTAACTGAAGACTCTTACCAACTTCTGCAGTCTGAAATTGATCAAACATGCAATCAAGATGCATTTATAATTACTGGTGATTGGAATACGAAAGTTGGAAACAAAGAAGAAGGATCAGTAGTTGGAAAATATAGCCTTGGTGATAGAAATGACGCTGAGGATCGCATGACAGAATTTTGCAAGACCAACAACTTAATCATTGCAAATATCTTTTTTCAACAACTTAAAGGGTGACTATACACGTGGACTTTACTTGATGGAAAACACAGGAATCAAATCAACTATGTCTGTGGAAAGAAACGATGGAGAGTCTCGATATCATCAGTCAAAACAAGGTCAGGGGCTGACTGCAAATCAAACAATCAATTGCTCACATAGAAATTCAGGTTGAAGCTGAAGAAAATTAAAACAACTGCACAAGAGCCAAAGGACGACCTTGAGTATATCCCACCTGAATCTGGAGACCATCTCAGAATATATTGCATGCACTGAACACTAAAGACCGAAGACCAGATGAGTTATGGGATCAAGGACATCATACATGAAGAAAGCAAGAGGTCATTAAAAAGACAGGAAAGTAAGAAAAGACCAAAATGAATGTCAGAAGAGACTCTAAAACTTGCTCTTGAACATAGAGTAGCTAAAGCAAAAGGAAGAAATGAAGAAGTAAAAGAGCTAAACAGAAGATTTCAAAGGGTGGCTTAAGAAGATAAAGTAAAGTACTATAAGGAAATGTGCAAAGACCTGGAGTTAGAAAGCCAAAAGGGAAGAACATGCTCAACATTTCTCAAGCTGAAAGAACTGAAGAAAGAATTCAAGCCTCAAGTTGTAATAGTGAAGGATTCTGTAAGTTAAATATTGAAAGAAGCAGGAAGCATCAAAAGAAGATGGAAGGAATACACAGAGTCCCCACACCAAAAAGAACTGGTCCACATTCAGCCATTTCAGGAGGTGTCATATGATCAAGAACCAATGGTACTGAAAGAACTCCAAGCTACACTGCAAACATTGGTGAAAAACAAGGCTCAAGGATTGACGGAATACCAACTGAGATGTTTCAACAATGTAGTGCTGAAGGAGCTCATGTGTCTATGCCAAGAAATTTGTAAGAGAGCTACCTGGCCAACAGACCAGAAGAGATCCATATTTTTTTTTTTTTTTTTTATAATAACTTTTATTAAGCTTCAAGTGAACGTTTACAAATCCAATCAGTCTGTCACATATAAGTTTACATACATCTCACTCCCTACTCCCACTTACTCTCCCCGTCTTGAGTCAGCCCTTTCAGTCTCTCCTTTCTTGACAATTTTGCCGGCTTCCCTCTCTCTCTATCCTCCCATCCCCCCTCCAGACAAGAGTTGCCAACACAATCTCAAGTGTACACCTGATATAATTAGCTCACTCTTCATCAGCGTCTCTCTCCCACCCGCTGACCAGTCCCTTTCATGTCTGATGAGTTGTCTTCAGGGATGGTTCCTGTCCTGTGTCAACAGAAGGTCTGGAGAGCATGGCCGCCGGGATTCCTCCAGTCTCAGTCAGACCATTAAGTTTGGTCTTCTTATGAGAATTTGGGGTCTGCATCCCACTGCTCTCCTGCTCCCTCAGGGGTCCTCTGCTGAGCTCCCTGTCAGGGCAGTCATCGATTGTGGCCGGGCACCAACTAGTTCTTCTGGTCTCAGGATGATGTAGGTCTCTTGTTCATGTGGCCCTTTCTGTCTCTTGGGCTCTTAGTTGTCATGTGGGCTTGGTGTTCTTCATTTTCCTTTGCTCCAGGTGGGTTGAGACCAATTGCTGCATCTTAGATGGCTGCTTGTTAGCATTTAAGACCCCAGACGCCACATTTCAAAGTGGGATGCAGAATGATTTCATAATAGAATTATTTTGCCAATTGACTTAGAAGTCCCCGCAAACCATGTTCCCCAGACCCCCGCGCTTGCTCCGCTGAGCTTTGAAGCATTCATTTTATCCCGGAAACTTCTTTGCTTTTGGTCCAGTCCAATTGAGCTGACCTTCCATGTATTGAGTGTTGTCTTTCCCTTCACCTAAAGCAGTTCTTATCTACTGATTAATCAATAAAAAACCCTCTCCCACCCTCCCTCCCTCCCCCCCTCGTAACCACAAAAGTATGTGTTCTTCTCAGGTTTACTATTTCTCAAGATCTTATAATAGTGGTCTTATACAGTATTTGTCCTTTTGCCTCTGACTCATTTCGCTCAGCATAATGCCTTCCAGGTTCCTCCATGTTATGAAATGTTTCAGAGATTCGTCACTGTTCTTTATCGATGCGTAGTATTCCATTGTGTGAATATACCACAATTTATTTACCCATTCATCCGTTGATGGACACCTTGGTTGCTTCCAACTTTTTGCTATTGTAAACAGAGCTGCAATAAACATGGGTGTGCATATATCTGTTTGTATGAAGGCTCTTGTATCTCTAGGGTATATTCCTAGGAGTGGGATTTCTGGGTTGTATGGTAGTTCTATTTCTAACTGTTTAAGATAACGCCAGATAGATTTCCAAAGTGGTTGTACCATTTTACATTCCCACCAGCAGTGTATGAGAGTTCCAATCTCTCCGCAGCCTCTCCAACATTTATTATTTTGTGTTTTTTGGATTAATGCCAGCCTTGCTGGTGTGAGATGGAATCTCATCGTAGTTTTAATTTGCATTTCTCTAATGGCTAATGATCGAGAGCATTTTCTCATGTATCTGTTGGCTGCCTGAATATCTTCTTTAGAGAAATGTGTGTTCATATCCTTTGCCCACTTCTTGATTGGGTTGTTTGTCTTTTTGTGGTTGAGTTTTGACAGAATCATGTAGATTTTAGAGATCAGGCGCTGGTCGGAGATGTCATAGCTGAAAATTCTTTCCCAATCTGTAGGTGGTCTTTTTACTCTTTTGGTGAAGTCTTTAGATGAGCATAGGTGTTTGATTTTTAGGAGCTCCCAGTTATCGGGTTTCTCTTCATCATTTTTGGTAATGTTTTGTATTCTGTTTATACCTTGTATTAGGGCTCCTAGGGTTGTCCCAATTTTTTCTTCCATGATCTTTATCGTTTTAGTCTTTATGTTTAGGTCTTTGATCCACTTGGAGTTAGTTTTTGTGCATGGTGTGAGGTATGGGTCCTGTTTCATTTTTTTGCAAATGGATATCCAGTTATGCCAGCACCATTTGTTAAAAAGGCTGTCTTTTCCCCAGTTAATTGACACTGGTCCTTTGTCAAATATCAGCTGCTCATACGTGGATGGATCTATGTCTGGGTTCTCAATTCTGTTCCATTGGTCTATGTGTCTGTTGTTGTACCAATACCAGGCTGTTTTGACTACTGTGGCTGTATAATAGGTTCTGAAGTCAGGTAAGGTGAGGCCTCCCACTTTCTTCTTCTTTTTCAGTAGTGCTTTGCTTATCCGGGGCTTCTTTCCCTTCCATATGAAATTGGTGATTTGTTTCTCTATCCCCTTAAAATATGACATTGGAATTTGGATCGGAAGTGCGTTAAATGTATAGATGGCTTTTGGTAGAATAGACATTTTTACTATGTTAAGTCTTCCTATCCATGAGCAAGGTATGTTTTTCCACTTAAGTATGTCCTTTTGAATTTCTTGTAGTAGAGCTTTGTAGTTTTCTTTGTATAGGTCTTTTACATCCTTGGTAAGATTTATTCCTAAGTATCTTATCTTCTTGGGGGCTACCGTGAATGGTATTGATTTGGTTATTTCCTCTTCGGTGTTCTTTTTGTTGATGTAGAGGAATCCAAGTGATTTTTGTATGTTTATTTTATAACCTGAGACTCTGCCAAACTCTTCTATTAGTTTCAGTAGTTTTCTGGAGGATTCCTTAGGGTTTTCTGTGTATATAATCATGTCATCTGCAAATAGTGATAACTTTACTTCTTCCTTGCCAATCCGGATACCTTTTATTTCTTTGTCTAGCCTGATTGCCCTGGCTAAGACTTCCAACACGATGTTGAATAAGAGCGGTGATAAAGGGCATCCTTGTCTGGTTCCCGTTCTCAAGGGAAATGCTTTCAGGTTCTCTCCATTTAGAGTGATATTGGCTGTTGGCTTTGCATAGATGCCCTTTATTATGTTGAGGAATTTTCCTTCAATTCCTATTTTGGTAAGAGTTTTTATCATAAATGGGTGTTGGACTTTGTCAAATGCCTTTTCTGCATCAATTGATAAGATCATGTGGTTTTTGTCTTTTGTTTTATTTATGTGATGGATTACATTAATGGTTTTTCTGATATTAAACCAGCCTTGCATACCTGGTATAAATCCCACTTGATCAGGGTGAATTATTTTTTTGATGTGTTGTTGGATTCTATTGGCTAGAATTTTGTTGAGGATTTTTGCATCAATGTTCATGAGGGATATAGGTCTATAATTTTCTTTTTTTGTAATGTCTTTACCTGGTTTTGGTATCAGGGAGATGGTGGCTTCATAGAATGAGTTGGGTAGTATTCCGTCATTTTCTATGCTTTGGAATACCTTTAGTAGTAGTGGTGTTAACTCTTCTCTGAAAATTTGGTAGAACTCTGCAGTGAAGCCGTCCGGGCCAGGACTTTTTTTTGTTGGGAGTTTTTTGATTACCGTTTCAATCTCTTTTTTTGTTATGGGTCTATTTAGTTGTTCTGCTTCTGAATGTGTTAGTTTAGGTAGGTAGTGTTTTTCAAGGAATTCATCCATTTCTTCTAGGTTTTCAAATTTGTTAGAGTACAATTTTTCATAATAATCTGAAATGATTCTTTTAATTTCATTTGGTTCTGTTGTGATGTGGTCCTTCTCATTTCTTATTCGGGTTATTTGTTTCCTTTCCTGTATTTCTTTAGTCAGTCTAGCCAATGGTTTATCAATTTTGTTAATTTTTTCAAAGAACCAGCTTTTGGCTTTGTTAATTCTTTCAATTGTTTTTCTGTTCTCTAATTCATTTAGTTCAGCTCTAATTTTTATTATTTGTTTTCTTCTGGTGCCTGATGGATTCTTTTGTTGCTCACTTTCTATTTGTTCAAGTTGTAGGGACAGTTCTCTGATTTTGGCTCTTTCTTCTTTTTGTATGTGTGCATTTATTGATATAAATTGACCTCTGAGCACTGCTTTTGCTGTGTCCCAGAGGTTTTGATAGGAAGTATTTTCATTCTCGTTGCTTTCTATGAATTTCCTTATTCCCTCCTTGATGTCTTCTATAACCCAGTCTTTTTTCAGGAGGGTATTGTTCATTTTCCAAGTATTTGATTTCTTTTCCCTCGTTCTTCTGTTATTGATCTCTAGTTTTATTGCCTTGTGGTCTGAGAAGATGCTTTGTAATATTTCGATGTTTTGGACTCTGCAAAGGTTTGTTTTATGACCTAATATGTGGTCTATTCTAGAGAATGTTCCATGTGCGCTAGAAAAAAAAGTATATTTTGCAGCAGTTGGGTGGAGAGTTCTGTATAAGTCAATGAGGTCAAGTTGGTTGATTGTTGTAATTAGATCTTCCGTGTCTCTGTTGAGCTTCTTACTGGATGTCCTGTCCTTCTCCGAAAGGGGTGTGTTGAAGTCTCCTACTATAATTGTGGAGGTATCTATCTCGCTTTTCAGTTCTGTTAAAATTTGATTTATAAATCTTGCAGCCCTGTCATTGGGTGCGTAAATATTTAATATGGTTATGTCTTCCTGATCAATTGTCCCTTTTATCATTATATAGTGTCCTTCTTTATCCTTTGTGGTGGATTTAAGTCTAAAGTCTATTTTGTCAGAAATTAATATTGCTACTCCTCTTCTTTTTTGCTTATTGTTTGCTTGATATACTTTTTTCCATCCTTTGAGTTTTAGTTTGTTTGTGTCTCTAAGTCTAAGGTGTGTCTCTTGTAGGCAGCATATAGATGGATCGTGTTTCTTTATCCAGTCTGTGACTCTCTGTCTCTTTATTGGTGCATTTAGTCCATTTACATTCAGGGTAATTATAGATAAATAAGTTTTTAGTGCTGTCATTTTGATGCCTTTTTATGTGTGTTGTTGACAATTTCATTTTTCCACATACTTTTTTGTGCTGAGGCGTTTTTCTTAGTAAATTGTGAGATCCTCACTTTCATAGTGTTTGACTTTATGTTAGTTGAGTCGTTACGTTTTTCTTGGTTTTTGTCTTGAGTTATAGAGTTGTTATACCTTTTTGTGGTTACCTCATTATATACCCCTATTTTTCTAAGTAAAAACCTAACTTGTATTGTTCTATATCGCCTTGTATCACTCTCCATATGGCAGTTCAATGCCTCCTGTATTTAGTCCCTCTTTTTGATTATTGTGATCTTTTACCTATTGACTTCCATGATTCCCTGTTATGTGTATTTTTTTTTAATTAATCTTAATTTGTTTGTTTTTGTGATTTCCCTATTTGAGTTGATATCAGGACGTTCTGTTTTGTGACCTTGTGTTGTGCTGATATCTGATATTATTGGTTCTCTGACCAAACAATATCCTTTAGTATTTCTTGTAGCTTTGGTTTGGTTTTTGCAAATTCTCTAAACTTGTGTTTGTCTGTAAATATCTTAATTTCGCCTTCATATTTCAGAGAGAGTTTTGCTGGATATATGATCCTTGGTTGGCAGTTCTTCTCCTTCAGTGTTCTGTATATGTCGTCCCATTCCCTTCTTGCCTGCATGGTTTCTGCTGAGTAGTCAGAACATATTCTTATTGATTCTCCCTTGAAGGAAACCTTTCTTTTCTCCCTGGCTGCTTTTAAAATTTTCTGTTTATCTTTGGTTTTGGTGAGTTTGATGATAATATGTCTTGGTGTTTTTCTTTTTGGATCAATCTTAAATGGGGTTCGATGAGCATCTTGGATACATATCCTTTCATCTTTCATGATGTCAGGGAAGTTTTCTGTCAGAAGTTCTTCAACTATTTTCTCTGTGTTTTCTGTCCCCCCTCCCTGTTCTGGGACTCCAATCACCCGCAGGTTATCCTTCTTGATAGAGTCCCACATAATTCTTAGGGTTTCTTCATTTTTTTTAATTCTTTTATCTGATTTTTTTTCAGCTATGTTGGTGTTGATTCCCTGGTCCTCCAGATGTCCCAGTCTGCATTCTAATTGCTCGAGTCTGCTCCTCTGACTTCCTAGTGTGTTGTCTAATTCTGTTATTTTATTGTTAATCTTTTGGATTTCTACATGTTGTCTCTCTATGGATTCTTGTAACTTATTAATTTTTCCAGTATGTTCTTGAATAATCTTTTTGAGTTCTTCAACAGTTTTATCAGTGTGTTCCTTGGCTTTTTCTGCAGATATCCTAATTTCATTTGTGATATCATTAAGCATTCTGTAAATTAGTTTTTTATATTCTGTATCTGATAATTCCAAAATTGTATCTTCATTTGGGAAAGATTTTGATTCTTTTGTTTGGGGGGTTGGAGAAGCTGTCACGGTCTGCTTCTTTAAGTGGTTTGATATGGATTGTTGTCTCCGAGCCATCACTGGGAAACTAGTTTTTCCAGAAAATCCGCTAAAAAAAAACTGCAGTCAGATCCCTATCAGAGTTCTCCCTCTGGCTCAGGCTATTCAGATGTTAATGAAGCCGCCTGGGGAGGGTGGGGGAGGGAACAGAGAGATAGGAGAGTAGCACCTCAGAATATAGCCAGAGTTGCTTGTCTTGCTTGGAATGACTCTTATATCTGAGATTCCCGCGGGCGCGTCGCCTATGTGTGCTGTCTGTGTGGAGATTGCCCCCGGGGGGTCTGGCCCGCTGGAGTCACGGTCAGATCCTCCGCTTCCAGCCCCACGCCCAGCGTCAAGGCTCCCCTACTGGGACGGTGCACTCTCGACTCCAAAATCAGTTGCTGCCTCCCGGGGACTTCTCGTCCCTCCAGCCGCGTGGCCGTGCCGCCCCCGTGAACCAGGTGGGCCCCCTCCCGGGGTTAGTTCAGATGGGTGGAGTAGCTCCCCGTGCTTGTGCCGCGACCGAGTGTCCCGGCTGGAACGCTGTTCTCCCCGCTCCAATACCAGTCGCTGCCTCCCGGGGACTTCTCCTACCGGCTGCGTCCCACGCCGCCCGCGCGACCCGGATGGTCACCTTCCCGGGGTTAGTTCAGGGGGTGGAGCAACTCTCCGTGTTTATGGCGTACCTGCGTGCAGTCCAAATCCCTGTGGGACGGTTCCCCGGCTCGGATGCTACTCTTTCTGCTCCAAGATCAGTCACTGCCTCCCGGGGACTTCTCCTAACGGCTGCGTCCCACGCCGCCCGTGGAACCGGCTAGTCCCCCTCCCGGGGTTAGTTCAGGGGGGTGGAGCAGGTCTCTGTGCTTGTGCCGTACCTGACTGGTATGCTGGCTCCAGGCTCTGGAAACAATCGCTGCTTCCCCGTATTAGTTCGTTCTCCGTCTCTAAATCTGTGTTTGTTGTTCAGGGTTCGTAGATTGTTATGTATGTGATCGATTCACTTGTTTTTCCGTGTCTTTGTTGTAAGAGGGATCCGAGGTAGCGTCTGCCTAGTCCGCCATCTTGGCTCCGCCTCGTCGTGTATAAGAGATCCATATTTGTGCCCATTCTAAAGAAAGCTGATTCAACAGAATGCAGAAATTATCAAACAATATCATTAATATCACAAGCAAGCAAAATTTTGCTGAAGATCATTCAAAAGCAGTTGCAGCAATACATGGACAGGGAACTGTCAGAAACTGAAGCTGGATTCATCTGCTGACGTCAGATAGATCTTGACTGAGAGCAGGGAAAAGCAGAAAGATGTTTAACTGTGTTTTATTGACTATTCTAAGGCATTCCACTGTGTTCATCATAACAAATTATGAATAATATTAAGAATGGAAATTCCAGAACACTTAATTGTGCTTGTGCAAAACCTGTACATAGGCCACCAAAAGGCAGTCATTCAAACAGAATAAGGGGATATTGTTGCATGGTTTAAAATCAGTAAAGGTGTGCATCAGGGTTGTATTCTTTCACCATATTTACTCAATCTGTACGTTGAGCAGATAATCCGAGAAGCCGGGCTATATAAAAAGAATGCAGCATCAGAATTGGTGGAAGACTTATTAATGACCTGCAATATGCAGATAACACAATCTTGCTTGCTGGCAGCAAAGAGGACTTGAAGCACTTAGAGATGAAGATCAAAGACTACAGCCTTCAGTATGGATTACACCTCAACATAAAGAAAATAAAATTCTTCACAACTGGACCAATAAGCAAAATCATGAAAAATGGAAAAAAAGACTGAAGTTGTCAAAGATTTCATTTTACCTGGATCTACAATCAACGCCCATGGAAGCAGCAGTTAAGAAATCAAACGATGTGTTGAATTGGTCAAATCTGCTGTGAAAGACTTCTTTAGTGTTGAAAAACACAGATGTCACTTTAAGGACTAAGGTCCACCTGACCCAAGCCATGATATTTTCAACTGTCTCATAGCATGCAAAGGCTGTACAATGAATAAGGAAAATAGAAGAAGAATTTATGTCTTTGAATTACGGTGTTGGTGAAGAACACTGAATACACCATGGACTGCCAGAAGAATGAACAAATCTGTCTTGGAAGAAGTACAGCCTGAATGCTCCTTAAATGCAAGGATGATGAGACTTCCTCTCATATTCTTTGGGCATGTTATCATGAGGGATCAGTCCCTGGAGAAGGACATCACGCTTGGTAAAGTGGAGGGTCAGCAAAAAAGAGAATACCCTCAATGAGATGGATTGATGCAGTAGCTCCAACAATGGGCTCAAGCATAACAATGGTTGTGAGAATGATGCAGGACTGGGCAGAGTTTTGTTCTGTCATTCACAGGGTTGCTATTAGCTGGAACCAAGCAGACAGCACCTAACAACAAAAAACAACAATGTCCTTCTTTACCTCTTGTAATAGATTTTGATTTCAAGTCTATTTTATCTGATACCAGTATTGCTACTCCTGATCTTTTTTGTTTACTGGTTACATGGAAAAATTTTCTCCAACCTTTTATTTTCAATCTGTTGGTGTTCTTGGATGTCTACAGTGCACAGGACCAGGCAGTGTTTCATTCTGTTGTACATAAGGTTGCTATGAGGTGAAACTGACTCAAGGGTACCTAACAACAATGACAACACAGTGGTTAAGAGTTCAGCTGCTAACCAAAAGGTTGGCAGTTCAAATCCACCAGCTGCTCCTTGGAAACCCTATGGGACAGTTCTACTCTCTCCTACTGGGTCACTACGAGTCAGAATCAACTTGACAGACAGGTAGGTAGGTAGATAGGTAGGTGGGTGGGTGGGTGGATGGGTGGATGGGTGGGTGGATGGGTGGATGGGTGGGTGGATGGATGGATGGGTGGGTGGGTGGGTGGGTGGATGGATGGATGGATGGATGGATGGATGGATGGATGGATGGATGGATGGATGGATGGATGGATGGATGGATGGATGGATTAGGTAGATAGATTCACAGACAGATGATAGATAGATAGATAGATAGATAGATAGATAGATAGATAGATAGATAGATAGATAGATAGATAGATAGATAGATAGATAGATAGATAGATAGATAGATAGATAGAGAGATAGAGAGAGAGATAGAGAGATAGATAGAGAGAGAGATAGAGAGAGAGATAGATAGAGAGATAGAGAGAGAGATAGAGAGATAGAGAGAGAGAGATAGAGAGATAGGTAGATAGAGAGAGAGAGAGAGATAGATAGATAGATAGATAGATAGATAGATAGATAGATAGATAGATAGAGATGATAGATAGATAGATAGATAGAGAGAGAGAGAGAGAGAGAGAGAGAGAGAGAGAGATAGATAGATAGATAGATAGATAGATAGATAGATAGATAGATAGATAGATAGATAGATAGATAGATAGATAGATAAAAATTTTGTTCTATTTCTCTAGAAAACCCTAAGACAGTATTCAAAAGTGAAGTGCTGTGTATCAGTCCAGCTCAGGAATATCTCACAAGCTCTATGAGACCACACACTAGGATAGGCTTGGTAACAAACTAGGGTAGGTTTCAAAGTAACCCAAAACTAGGCTTTTATCATTTGAATTAAGACTGTGAAAATGACCCATCAGTTACATAGTAACACAACTAGGAGTGACTCTGGGGCCCCAATGTGCTTCTGCACAAATATCACCCACCCCTTCTACTGACTTTCCACATATAGACTCCACATCTGTGGAACCTGTACTTCAAAGAAGTCAAGGATAAATGTCCCAGTATGGCTGGATTTCACATCTTAAATACTGAAGACTCAGCCTAGCAGTACGCTACAGTCACCTCACCCCAGCTTATGAGAGCTGACAGAACATATTTCTTCCCAACTCCACGTTTAGTGATGTCACATTGGTAGCTTGTATTTACATCAGGGAAACAGGCTACAAATCAGGGCCTCTTTCCCCCTAGTCTGAAAGAGCCTGTTTTTAAGTATTTACCAAGACCACTGGCTGAACCACTGAAATTAGGCTTTTGCAAGTATCAGTTACCCATACAACCCCCAAAAAATCTTTTTTAATATTATCTTTGGGACCCAAATATAGTTTAATATTTTACTTTAATAGTAAGGAGGTTTTTTATTCTTCAAAATGGTATGACAACTGACACACATTATTCATCCAACTTCTTGGTGATGATGGAAAGCACCAATTGTTCCATGATTCCCAACACCAGTTTCCAATTTCCTCCAATCCCTTTAGCAAAATAATAGCCCACTTGAAATGCCCTGGAAAGTAAATCAGAATGGAGCAGGTTTCTTTAAATATTGCAGTAACTTAGAGTCATACTTAGGAAAAAGAAGGAGCTGTAAAAATATTTTAAAACCTTATAGCTGTAGAAGCCATTCCTGCCACAAACCTACCTCCTTTCTCTGAACAAACTATACAGCTTAATGAGAATTTTTCGTGAGTGGGCATCTCCAAGGCCAGTAGCTGTGCACACACCTAGCACACACTGCGACTGAGCTGGTCTTAGCTTATGGAAAAGCAGGGAGAAGTCAAAAAAGCCAGACACAAATACATGTAGCAGCAGATTATCCCTGTTCGTGTCAGTGCCTGGCACAGACTGTAAGAAGACTGTCTATTAGAGACTTAATGTGCACAGCTGACCTCTCCCTCATTCATAATGTATTTATAATCACCACGGCAACTGGTCTCTGGGAAGGAGGAGGAAAGGCTGCCTGACTCTCCTTGCAGTGGCGGCTTCATGAACTGGAAAGATGCATTTCTCCCAGCATGTGGTTCCCGAGAAGGATACCGTTACAGGCTCGGAAAATCTAGGCTGATGCGAGATGAGTGAATTAAACCTCCAACGCTGGCTTCAAATACACAGCCCTGGCTATTCCAACTATCCTGCATTTGACAAAGATAAATAGGGAAAAAACTGAACTGCTTCAAATATTAATTTAAATAAAACAGATTGACTGTAAGTGTCTTAAAAACCAAATGTCTTAAGCATTTCAAGGGCATAGAAAAAACACTCCAATAAAGACCTCAGAATAAAAATTTTTTTTCAGGTATACAACAACCTTCTGAAATTAAATAGCATTTCTGTGGGTCTAATATAAACTAAATTTCTTAATTTTTTTTCACCCAGACCCCTGATTGTCATTTAAAATTTAATATCCCATTCCATCTACCTTGGTGACATTCCTAGGTAGACATGAAGATCAGGTGCTTACAAGACCAAAAGCCAAAAAGGGCATAAGCACATTAGATTAGACTCAGCCCGTGAACAAAGGCAATGAGCAGGAAAGCTGAGGGCACAACGTAGTTTGCTTGATTGTAGGCACTACACCATTTTTGGGTTCACCCTGTCTCACACCAAAACCAACAGTGTCGCCCATTTATACCTGGTCATTAATCACAGCAAACCCTGAAATGAAATGGAGGAAGCATAATGCACAACCCCTAAGACTCCTTATTTAGAATTTGCTCATTCATTCAAAAGCTGATTAAACCATCCAATTCAAGAGTGAGAAAATCCAGGGATCTTGGACCTTTTAGCAAACACTGTCACTGGCACATTTAGTTAACTTTCTCCCAAGAGAAACACAATTATTCTGTTTTTGGATATGCCAAGGAAATCAATGCAAATGAATTCATTATCCTCTCATGTTTTCAAAATTGAAGATTCGGGATATTTAACTTGATACGTGGGTAAATAAATTCAGAAACTACAAATAAAAGAAAATAACATTTGAAGAGATTCTTAATAAGTGTTTATAGGTTGCACATGGTATGCAAGTCATCATGGCAGAGGACACAGTTTTCAGAAAGTCAACATTCTAGCTAGGAAACGGGACAATTCATAAAGAGAAGTTCTTCCTTGCAGGAGGGGTGTGTCTTTTAAAAGTAGAGAAGAGGCAGACGCTTTCGAGTGGATAAACATCATAAAGAAAGTTACGAAATTAGAACTACGCATTGGTTTTTGGGTGGTGGAAATGTTTAACAAGCTCGGCTGCTAACCCAAAGGTTGGCGGTTTGAGTCCACCCAGTGGTGCCTCAGAAGGAAACCCTGGTGATCTATTTCTAAAAAATCAGCCACTGAAAATCTAGGGAGCACAGTTGTACTCTGACACACATGGGGTCTTCATGAGTCGAAATCTACTGAACAGCAACTGGTTTATGGCTTTGGGGAAGTAAGAATGCAACTGCTTGACTGGAGAAAATGATTTCTGTAGGATAGGTGGGCTAGAACTGGATTCAAAGGAACCAGGTGGAAATATTTAAACTATATCCTGTGGATAGCAAGGATCCCTGAGGGCTTTAAAACAGGCAACGACAGTGTACAAAAAATGGAATTTGAGAAGGCCTCTGTGCTGCCCAGGCACTAGGAGGTGAAGAGCCCACATTTTGTTTAGGCTCAGGTCCTGGGAGCAGACTTTGGACTAGGACACTGTGGCACAGGTGTCACTAAGGATCCAAGTCCTGCACTGATAGAGTTTCTCAGACTTCAGTGTGCAGAAGAACCATTTGGGGGTCTATAAAATGCAGACTCCCAGCTCCACTTCCCCGCCTCTCCACACCCCTACCAAGCTGATGATATAGTAGGGATGGTGAGGGGTTCTGGATAGTACAAGCTAACAGAGTCCCTGGAAGTGCTGGTCTGTGGACACACACTGGAAAGCAGTGCTTTATGGGCCAGACACTCTTCCCACAGGACCAGTGTCAGTCTCTTGTTTAACTTGTCTTCTTTGTGCCCAGGTGCTGGGTTGGCCAACACTGCCCTCTGTATCTTATTCCATTTTCTAGGCCCCTTTGTTCAAATAAAGATCAGGTTTCTAGTACTGCCCATAAAGATAAATAAATACAGACATTTAAAAGTAATCAAGAAGACCTCTTAAGCACTTCACCCCTACTTAACAGCAGGCAGTACACTTAAGACAATTATCAAGGCACGAGACTGAGTCTCTGCAAAGTGATTCTCAGCAAAAACCCCTCCTTAGGTACACCTACCCATCCTGCAGTCACTTCACCCCCAGCCCACTAACATCCTGCAATTATTTTGTTTGTGTTTTTGTTTCATTTTTTAGGACATGCTTCTGCTATCCTAATCCTGCATTTTCTCTGAAAACTAACTTTCTCTAGGCCAGTGATGTTAAGTAGCTGTTCTAACATTAACCTGAAATTCAAAGGTAACATATGCACTAATGTAGAGACTATCTTGGTTAACTGTTGGTTAACTGATTCTATTGGTGGGAATTTCAATACCACATAAGTGAGGGTCATTAAGGAAGTCTAATGGGAGAGAAGTTTGGGAGTCAGAATACTTCAAACCACACTCTGCAGAAATACACACTCAAGAGGTCATTTAGTTAATCTCCTGTCTTTAGGGAAGACCACAAATTCCAGGTCACCACATCTAGGCTCTGACATCTACACATATTACTTATCCACAATTTGTATTACTTTCTCTCTTTATGTGGAACAATAAAACAGTAACATTATTCTCTGGTGTTTATCATTTTAGTTATAAAACCACACCAGATATGACCAAATCAGGATCATATCAATTATATGGCAAAGGGGTGCCAACGTGTTCTATTCCCTGTGAACATGCGCCAGCGGTTTGTGCTCAGCGGCTAACCTAAAGGCTGGCAGCTAAGACTCACCCAGCGGCTTCACAGAAGAAAGGCCTGGGATATGCTTTCATAAAGATTACAGGCAAGAAAACCATATGGAGTGCCGTTCTACTCTGTAACACACGGGGTTGTCATGAGTCTGAATCAACTTGATGGCAGTTAGCACAGTTAGCAACAACAACATTGACTTTTTAATCCACTAAAAACTACCAATCCAGAATGCATGAAGACAGTGATAGTTCACAGCACAAACCCACCAGAGAGGGAGTGGAGGGAAAAGGTGACATGTGCCTGCAGGACTGGAAGCTTCACTAGAGGGCTCTGTCACAGGCTCTGGCTGCTTCGTGGGCTCTGGTGTACTGACTCACTGAAAAGAACCAGTCCTGATACGATGAGTCTGTCTTCCCTGGTACTTAACAATGCTGCCAAACATCCGTACAGGCTGGAAACACACGTAAAGCATGCTCATTTAAAATGCAAGCTTTCTTACTTCGAATGCTATAAATATAATTAAGGGGAAAAATAAGAATATGAATCTGCTGTGTTTCTCCCACCTCTCTTTCATCCCAGCAAATCTCTTGATAGGGGAAAAGTCTTGATGAACCACTAGATTTTTACGTGTGTTTTATTGACTATACAAAGGCATTCGACTGTGTGAATCATAACAAATTATGGATAACATTACAAAGAATAGGAATTCCAGAACCCTTAATTGTGCTCATGAGGAGCCTGTACATAGCCCAAGAGGTAGTCATTTGAACTGAACGAGGGGATATTGCACGATTTAAAATCATGAGAGGTATGCATCAGGTTTGTATCCTTTCACCATACCTATTCAATCTGTATGTTGAGCAAATAATCGGAGATGTTGGACTATATGAAGAAGAACACAGCATCAGGATTGGAGGAAGACTCACTAACAACCTGTGATATGCAGATGACACAACCTAGCTTGCTGGAAGTGAAGAAAACTTGAAGTACTTACAGATGAAAATCAAAGATCACAGCCTTCAGAATGGATTACACCTCAATATAAAGAAAACAAAATTCCCCATAACTGCACCAATAAACAACATCATGATAAATGAAGAAAAGATCGAAGTTGTCAAGGATTTCCTTTTACTTGGGTCTATAATCAATGCCCATGGAAGCAGGAGTCAAGAAATCAAACAACGAGCTGCATTGGGAAAATCTGCTGCAAAAACCTCTACCAAGGGTTAAAAAGGAAAGATGTCACTTTAAGGACTAGGTTATGCCTGACCCAAGCCATGGCTTTCTCAATTGCCTCATATGCATGTGAAAGCTGGACAATGAGTAAGGAAGACCTAAGAAGAATTGATGCCTCTAAATTATGTGTTGGAGAAGAATATTGAATATACCATGGACTCCCAGAAGAATGAACAAGTCTCTCTTAGAAGAAATATAGCCAGGATGCTCCTTACAAGCAAAGATTCCAAGACTTCATCTCAGATACTTTGAACATGTTATCAGGAGGGACCAGTCCCTGGAGAAGGACATCATGCTTGGTAAAGTAGAGGGTCAGTGAAAAAGAGGAAGACCCTCAACTAGATGGATTGACACAGTGGCTGCAACAATGGGCTCAAAGATAGCAAGGATTGTGAGGATGGTGCAGGACAGGGCAGTGTTTCGTTCTGTTGTGCACAGGGTCACTATGAATGGGAACAAACTTGACAGCATCTGACAACAACAACAGGGGCAGACGAAATCATCAGAGCCCATTTTGTTCCCAGTCATGTGCACATTCTGAACGTGTGTGTGTGTGTGTCTACGATTCAAAATGAGCTGAATCAATTTTAACTCATCTCATGAAAAGGCTCAAAACTACATTGCTATTCCTGTTAGCATGCCAAATTAAACTTTGATTCACATGGTTTAATTCAGTAATAGTTTCCATTCCTTTTTAGGTTTTATAAGGAGCCCTGGTTGCTCAGTGGTTAAAGCAATCTGCTAACCAGAAAGGTTGGCGGTTCGAACCAGACAGCCACTCCACAGGAAAAAGATGTGGCAGTCTGCTCCTATAAAGATTACAGCCTTGGAAACTCTGAGGCAGTTCTACTCTGTTCTATAGGGTCACTATGAGTCAGAATCGACTTGGCAACAATGAGTTTGGTTTCGTTTTGGATTTGGTTTTATACCTAAAATTTATTTAGGAACGTGGAACGAGACTTACTGGTTCCACCAAGCAAATATAATGTGAGTATTTAACGGCTGATGTGGTCCTGAGAAGTGCGCTAACAGTCAAGTCCCTGGGCGGTACAAAAGGTTCACACACTCAGCTGCTAACCAGAAGACTGGAGGTTCAAGACTACCAAGAGGTACCTCAGAAGAAACTCCTGGCTATCTACTTCTGAAAAATCAGCCATTGAAAACCCTATGGAGTACAGTCCTACTTTGATACACATGGGGTCACCATGTGTCAGAATCAACTTAACAGCAACTAAAATCAACACATGCTGCCAACAAAAGGCTTTGGACAATGTGGAATTTTTCTGGCAATTCATTACTGAGCAAATAATAATACAAGGAGATTAGACCATTTTAGGAAGCTAACTACTAGATCTTTTTCATTAACCAAATATCATGAAGTAATGTTTGACATATTTCCATGTTACCATACATAGAAAAAAATCTGGAAGGACATACATCAAGCTGATAACATTTGTTACCTCTGGAAAGGGGGTGAGATTTGGTGGAGTAAAGGGATATGGAAGGGACTTCTCACTTTTTATTCTACATATTTCCAAACTGCTCATTTTAGGGAGTATGCATCTACATATTACTTGCATAATTCATTTCTGAAGCAGTACATGATAACCTCAAGAAAGCAGGTAAATAATAAGACTTTGCTACCACCTTCTATTATTAAAATGACACAGAAGTAGACTCAAGAGTCAGGTTAATGTTCTATTCCTCAAATTAGGTGCTGCACTCACTGGTGTTCATTTTATTACGCTTACACAAATTGTTTTAAGCATATCAAACATTATATACGAAAATTTTTAAAACAGGAAAAACAGAGAGGCGCAGCTAAGATGGCGCAATAGATGCTTCTGGTGACCCTCTTTGCAACAAAGACCCGAAAAAACAAGTGAAACGAGTATATTTCTGACAAGCTAGGAGCCCTGAGCATCAAAGGCAAGCTTAGAAAATGAACAGAGGGGCAGGGGGAGGAAGAGACGGTTCAGAAGCAGAGAGGAGTTACTTGACCTGAACCATGGGGAGCCCTCAGGCACCATTCCTGGAGTGGCAGCAGTGGGCTGCTACTAGCCTTTAGTGGCATTTTCCTCAGGGAGAAGTAGCCAGTCACAGAGCCTACTTAACACCTTCAGAACCAGAAAAGAATGGCGCTCTTGGCAAAAGTTAAGTACTTGCATATATTTTACCACGTCCCCCCGCACCCAAGCCAGCTTCAGCAGCTGAATTCCCTGAGCCTCAGATAGGCCCTATTGAGCGCCTAGAGCCATACTCCCAGCCTGGAAGAAGGAAAAAATTTGCAACTGAGAGAAAAGAAAATTTGCCAGCTCCACTAACTGGGGGAGCTCAGGAAAGAAACGGCTCCTGTCCAGGCATAAACAGTCCATGGAGTTTGAGTAACTTTCCCCTCTGCATGGACCTTTGTGGGCCTATTTCAGGAAAACAAGCCCTTGTTGGCACACTCCAACCATTTCAGCTGTGTGGCAGAGAGTTGGGTGTTTGATGTTTGAGATTGCTTTGCCTATTAAATACAATCCTCACCTACCCTCATCAGGGGCCTAAGGACTGGTAGCTCCACTCAGGTCACCCAGCCACACATGACAGGGGTTCAAGGATATCTGGTACCTCCCAGTCCTTACAACCAAAAACATTGGGTGCCCATAGTCTGTCTGCAGAACCCACCCACCAGTATGCTCTAGGGATCAGGGACATGTGGGAGATGATTCTCAGTCCCCTTCCTTGTTCAGAGTGTGACCGCCTGCTGCAAACAGATACTGGTACCTCCACCAATCACTCCTGTCCCTCTAAGACTGTAGGACAGAGCCTGTACCACACACTTGATGATCAGCTACCTGGAAACCTGAGCTGAATTTATACAAGAAAAGTGAACGGACTCCTAGACTGATATACCTGATAACAGCTCTAGCCATCTGGGGACAGGACGTCAGAGCTCCAAAGGGGAAAATAATCGAGCTATCTAGCTCAAACAACCCATTTTGGCATATCAAAACAAAACAAAGCAAGAAGCTACGACACAGCGAGCAAACAGAAAATAAACTAATACGATAACTTATAGATGGCTCGAAGACAACAGTCAATATCAAGTCACATAAAGAAACAGACCATGATCACCTGAACAACCTCTCAAAATAAAGAATCAGGGAATCTTATAGATGAAAGTGCATTCCTGAAATTACCAAAGGCAGAATACCAAAGATTAACATACAGAACCTTTCAAGACACCAGGAGGTAAATGAGGCAATATGCAGAACAGGCCAAGGAACACACAGATAAAGCAATTAAAGAAATTAAAAAGATTACTCAGGAACATAACGAAAAACTTAATAAGTTGGAAAAATCCATAGACAGAGTGCAACCAGAAATTCAGAAGATTAACAATAAAATTACAGAAGTAGACAACTCAATAGAAAGTCAGAGGAGCAGAACTGAGCAAGTGGAAGGCAGAATTTCTGAACTTCAACATAAATCACTTGGCACTAATACATTTGAAGAAAAATCAAAGATAAAAGAATTTTAAAAAATGAAGAAACCTTAAGAATCATGTGGAATTCTATCAAGAGAAATAACCAACAAGTGATTGCAGTACCAGAACAGGGAAGGGTAACAGAAAATACAGAGAGAATTGTTGAAGATTTGTTGGCAGAAAACATCCCTGATATCATGAAAGATGAGAAGATACCTATCCAAGATGCTCATCAAACTCCACATACGGTAGATGGTAAAAGAAAGTCACCAAGACACATATTATAACCAACCTTGCCAAAACCAAAGATAAAGAGAGAATTTTAAGAGCAGCTAGGGATAAATGAAAAGTCACCTACAAAGGGGAGCCAATAAGAATAACCTCGGGCTACTTAGCAGAAATCATGCAGGCAAGAAGGTAATGGGATGACATATTTAAAAAACTGAAGGAAAAATATTGCCAGCCAAAAATCATATGTCCAGCAAAATGGTCCCTTAAATATGAAGGAGAAATGAGGACATTTCCAGATAAACAGAAGTTTAGGAATTCGTAAAAACCAAATCGAAATTACAAGAAATACTAAAGGGAGTTCTTTGGTTAGAAAATCAACAATATCAAGTATCAACCCAAGACTAGAACACTGGGCAGAACAATCAGAAGTCAAATCAGACAGGGAAATCACAAAAATAAATCAAGATAAAAAACACCCCACTCAAAACAGGGAAACAACGAAGCTATTATGTAAAAGAAGACAACATTAAAACAATAAAGAGGGACTGAGAAATGTAGTCATAGGTCTTCCACATGGAGAGGAAGATAAGGCGATACAAAGAAATACAAGTTAGGTTTAAATTTACAAAAACAGGGGTAAATAATAACATAAGCACAAAGGAGACAAACCATCCTGCACATCAAAATAAAATACAAGAGAGACTCAGCAGAACCAAAATCAACAACAACGAATATGAGGAAAGGACAATATATAAAGATAATCTACAGCACATAAAATTAAGTGGGAAAAAGAAACTGTCAACAACACACAAAACATCAAAATGATAGCACTGAATTCACACCTATCCATAATTACGCTGAACATAAATGGACTAAATGTACCAAGAAAGAGATGCAGAGTGGCAGAATGGATTAAAAACCACGATCCGTCTATATGCTGCCTACAAGAGACACACATTAGACTTAGAGACACAAACTAAAACTCAAAGGACAGAAGAAAATATATCAAGCAAACAACAATCAAAAAGGAGCAGAAGTGGCAATATTAATTTCTGAAAAAATAGACTTTAAAGTTAAATCCATCATAAAGGATAAGGAAGGACACTATATAATGATTAAAGGGACAATACACCAAGAAGATATAACCATATTAAATATTTATGCACCCAACGACAGGGCTGTGAGATACATAAAACAAACTCTATCACCACTGAAAAGTGAGAGAGACGGCTCCACAATAATAGAAGGAGACTTCAACACCCACTTTCGGTGAAGGACAGGACATCCAGAAAGAAGCTCAATAAAGACACGGAAGATCTAAATGCCACAATCAACCAACTTGACCTCATAGACATATACAGAACACTCCACCCAACAGTAACCAAGTATACCTTCTTTTCCAGTGCACATGGAACATTCTCTAGAACAGACCACATATTAGGTCATAAAGCAAGCCTTAGCAGAATCCAAAACATTGAAATATTACAAAGCATCTTTTCTGACCATAAGGCCGTAAAAGTAGAAATCAATAACAGGAAAAGCAGGGAAAAGAAATCGAACACTTAGAAACTGAAAAATGCCTTTCTCAAAAAAGACTGGATTATAGAATACATCAAGGATGGAATAAAGAAATTCATAGAATCCAAAGAGAATGAAAACACTTCCTATCAGAACCTTTAGGACACAGCAAAAGCAGTGCTCAGAGGTCAATTTATATCAATAAATGCACACATTCAAAAAGAAGAAAAGGTCAAAATCAAAGAATTATCCCCACAACTTCAACAAAGAGAAAGGGGGCAGCAAAAGAAACTCACAGGCACCAGAACAAAACAAATAATAAAAATTAGAGCAGAACTAAATGAAATAGAAAACAGAAAAACAATTGAAAGAATAAGCAAAACCAAAAGCTGGTAAAATGAAATCTTCACAACTTCAATCTTTTCTCCGTTTATCATGATGTTGCTCATTGGTCCAGTTGTGAGGATTTTTGTTTTCTTTATGTTGAGGTGCAGTCCATACTGAAGGCTGTGGTCTTTGATCTTCATTAGTAAGTGCTTCAAGTCCTCTTCACTTTCAGAAAGCAAGGTTGTGTCATCTGCATAACACAGGTTGCTAATGAATCTTTCTCCAATCCTGTTGCCTCGTTCTTCTTCATATAGTTCAGCTTCTCGTATTATTTGTTCAGCATACAGATTAAGTAGGTATGGTGAAAGAATACAACCCTGACGCACACCTTCCTGACTTTAAACCAATCAGTATCCCCTTGTTCTGTCCAAAAAATTGCCTCTTGATCTATGCAAAGATTCCTCATGAGCACAATTAAGTGTTCTGGAATTCCCATTCTTCACAATGTTATCCATAGTTTGTTATGATCCACACAGTCAAATGCCTTTGCATAGTCAATAAAACACAGGTAAACATCCTTCTGGTATTCCCTGCTTTCAGCCAGGATCCATCTGACATCAGCAATGATATCCCTGGTTCCACGTCCTCTTCTAAAACCGGCCTGAATTTCTGGCAGTTCCCTGTCAATATACTGCTGCAGCCGTTTTTGAATGATCTTCAGCAAAATTTTGCTTACGTGTGATATTAATGATATTGTTCTATGATTTCCACATTTGGTTGGATCACCTTTCTTGGGAGTAGGCATAAATATGGATCTCTTCCAGTCAGTTGGCCAGGAAGCTGTCTTCCATATTTCTTGGCATAGACAAGTGAGCACCTCTCAGAGCACTGCATCTGTTTGTTGAAACATCTCAATTGAAATTCCATCAATTCCTGCAGCCTTGTTTTTTGCCAATGCCTTCAGAGCAGCTTGGACTTCTTCCTTCAGTACCATCGGTTCCTGATCATATGCCAACTCTTGAAATGGTTGAATATCGACTAATTCTTTTTGATATAATGACTCTGTGTATTCCTTCCATCTTCTTTTGATGCTTCCTGAGTCATTTAATATTTTCCCCATGGAATCCTTCACTGTTGCAATTCAAGGCTTGAATTTTTTCTTCAGTTCTTTCAGCTTAAGAAACGCCGAGTGTATTCTTCCCTTTTGGTTTTCCATCTCAAGCTCTTTGCACATGTCATTATAATACTTTACTTTGTCTTCTCAAGAGGCCCTTTGAAATCTTTTGTTCAGTTTTTTTATTTCATCAATTCTTCCTTTTGCTTTGGCTGCTCGATGCTCAAGAGCAAGTTTCAGAGTTTCCTCTGACATCCATCTTGGTCTTTTCTTTCTTTCCTGTCTTTTCAGTGACCTCTTGCTTTCTTCATGGATTATGTCCTTGGTGTCATTCCACAACTCATCTGGTCTTCGGTCACTAGTGTTCAATGCATCAAATCTGTTCTTCAGATGGTCTCTAAATTCAGGTGGGATATACTCAAGGTCATATTTTGGGTCTCATGGACTTCTTCTGATTTTCTTCAGTTTCAGCTGGAACTTGCATATGAGCAATTGATGGTCTGTTCCACAATTGGCCCCTGGCTTTGTTCTGACTGATGATATTGAGCTTTTCCATCGTCTCTTTCAACAGATGTAGTCCATTTGTACAGGTCCATGTGTACAGTTGCCATTTATGTTGGTGAAAGAAGGCATATGCAATGAAGAAGTCGTTGGTCTTGCAAAATTCTATCATTTGATCTCCAGCATTGTTTCTATCACCAAGGCTATATTTTCCAACTACTGATCCTTCTTCTTGGTTTCCAACTTTCGCATTCCAATCACCGGTAATTATTAGTACATCTTGATTGCATGTTTGATCAATTTCAGATTGCAGCAGCTGATAAAAATCTTCTATTTCTTCATCTGTGGCCCTACTGGTTGGTGCGTAAATTTTAATAATAGTCGTATTACCTGGTCTTCCTTGTAGGCGTATGGATATTATCCTATCACTGACAGCGTTGTACTTCAGGATAGATCTTGAAACGTTCTTTTTGACATTCCTCTTCGAGTTGTCATTCCCAGCATAGTAGACTATATATATGATTGTCTGATTCAAAATGGCCAATACCAGTCCATTTCAGCTCACTAATGCCTAGGATATCTATGTTTATGAGTTCCGTTTCATTTTTGACGATTTCCAGTTTTCCTAGGTTCATACTTCTTACATTCCAGATTCCGATTATTAATGGATATTTGCAGCTGTTTCTTGTCATTTTGAGTTGTACCACATCAGCAAATGAAGGTCCCGAAAGCTTTACTCCATCCACGTCATTAAGGTCGACTCCACTTTGAGGAGGCAGCTCTGCCCCAGTCATCTTTTGAGTGTCTTCCAACCTGGGGGGATCATCTTCCAGCACTATCAGACAGTGTTCCGCTGCTATTCATAAGGTTTTCATGGGCTAATGCTTTTCAGAAGTAGGCTGCTGGGTCCTTCTTCCTAGTCTGTCTTAGTCTGGAAGCTCAGCTGAAACCTGTCCTCCATGGGTGACCCTGCTGGTATCTGAATAACAGTGGCATAGCTTCTAGCATCACTGCAACACACAAGCCCCCCCCCAGCATGACAAACTGACAGACATTAGAGAAATGCAAATCAAAACTACAATGAGATTCCATCTCACTCCAACAAGGCTGGCATTAATACAAAAAACACAAAATAATAAACGTTGGAGAGGCTGTGGAGAGACTGGAGCACTTACTTGCTGATGGGAATGTCAAATGGTACAATCACTTTGGAAATCGATTTTGCACTTCCTTAAAAAGCTAGAAATAGAACTACCATAGGATCCAGCAATCCCACTCCTTGGAATATATCCTAGAGAAATAAGAGCCTTTACAATAACGTATATATGCATACCCATGTTCACTGGAGCACTGTTTAGAGCAGCAAAAAGATGGAAGCATCCAAGGTGCCCATCAGTGGAGGAATGGATAAATAAATTATGGTATATTCACACACTGGAATACTACACATTGATAAAGAACAGTGAGGAATCTGTGAAACATTTCATAACATGAAGGAATCTGGAAGGTATTATGCTGAGTGAAATTAGTCAGTTGCAAAAGGACAAATATTGTATAAGACCACTATTATAAGAAGTGGAGAAACAGATTAAACAGAGAAGAAAATATTCTTTGATGGTTAGGAGGGGGGGGAGGGACAGACGGTGGGTGAGGGGTATTCCCTAATAAGAACAACTTTAGGTGACAGGAAAGACAACACACAATACAGGCGAGGTCAGCACAACTGGACTAAACCAAAAGCAAAGAAGTTTCCTGAATAAACTGAATGCTTCGAAAGCCAGCGTAGCAGGGGCAGGGGTTTGAGGACCATGGTTTCAGGGGACATCTAAGTCAATTAACATAACAATTAGTATAACAAAATCTATCAAGAAAACATTCTGCATCCAACTTTGGAGAAAGGCGTCTGGGGTCTTAAACGCTAGCAAGTGGCCATCTAAGATGCATCAATTGGTCTCAACCCACCTGAATCAAAGGAGAAGGAAGGACACCAAGGACAGAACGTAATTTGAGCCCAAGAGACAGAAAGGGCCACATAAACCAGAGACTACATTAGCCCGAGACCAGAAAAGCTAGATGGTGCCTGGCTATGACCAATGACTGCCGTGACAGGGAACACAACAGAGAACCCCTGAGGGAGCAGGAGAGCAGTGGGATGCAGACTCCAAACTTTCGTAAAAAGACCAGATTAATGGTCTGACTGAGACTAGAAGGACCCCAGTGGTCATGGCCCCCAGACCTTCTGTTGGCCCTGGACAGGAACCATTCCCAAAGTCAACTCTTCAAACCAGGGTTGGACTGGACAATGGGTTGGAGAGGGATGCTGTGGAGGAGTGAGCTTCTTGGATCAGGTGGACACTTGAGACTATGTTGGCATCTCTTCCCTGGAGGGGAGATGAAAGGTAGTGGGGGTTAGAAGCCAGTGAAATGGACATGAAAAGAGAGAGTGGAGGGAGGGAGCAGGCTGTGAGAACAATTGGGAGTATTTAGCAAGGTGTATGTAAGTTTTTGTGTGATAAACTGTCTTGATTTGTAAACTTTCACTTTAAGTACAATTAAAAAAAAAAAGACGGCAGGAAAAGCAATGCGCAAGTGCAAGCATTAAAATGAGTTGCGGTGTTATCTTTAGAGTCATTTTTAGTTTGTCTTTTACTATTTCCTTTATTTCCAGGCTTTATAAAATGACTCACTGTCAAAATTAGGAAATAGAAAATAAATTTTATTTTTTTAAATCTATTTAACAGACACATGTAAGCGAAAACATAAATGTTATGCCTTGTACAAAATTAAGCCTTTCCATTTCTTCCCTGATCTCTAACCATTTCATCCATTCCATGGGCTGTGCCAGGTGCCACACTGACACCTAGAATACAAAGACCCCCCGGACCTCAAGGAGCTCATAGTCAGGTGGGTGAGATCAGCAAGCACGTGGAGAGGTATACTGCCATATGGTAACAGCAGACGTTATGGGAGCCTATGGGAGGAGGAAGCTCAAAATCAATCAGGAAGACTTCCTGAAAGTGGAGATTCTTGATATCACCACTGTAAAATTCACAAAGAGATGATACATCCTATATTCCCCATAATAAGCTTTAGTCTTAAGTGAGCTCTCATAACAAGAATACTCTTTTGAGGCCTCTAGGAATGCCTTACCACATGAGAGACCTGTCTGTGGAAAAACTAAGACACTAGGAAGTTCTGAAAATCATCACCATGTAATTGGGGAGATAATTTTTCTTTATATTTTACTGATAATGTACGTATGCTGGGTCCTAAAACTTTGGTTCCAATTTTCTTCCCTCCAAACAACACATAAATCCCTAAGAAGCTGTGGTCTAAAAGAATGTGTCAAATTCTCTATTAAAACAAACCAACAACAACAAAACAAAAACTTAGGAAATTCCAGTAACGTATCTATTCTGTAAGGTGGACTTTTATGGATAGATTTCAAAAAGGAACATAACCTGTTAATTAACAGCTCTTATTTATAAATAAACTGACCTAGTACTGATAACCTGTTATTTCTTTTCTGTATCCCAGATAAGCCTATGCACTGCAGAAAACGGCCCTTACTTTCTCTAGGGCCAGAGTATTTGAGACCTTGACAGACAGAGGATGTAACTAGATCCACTTCCTGGCACTGAATCCTCATGAATCGCGTATGTCTCAGTACCTCTATACATGGATCCAAGGGTAGATATAGATGTACCTGTATTACAGAAACCATTTTGAACAAAGACTCATCTTTGGATTATATATTAAATGCAAAGTGAGGTCAAACGTGAACCTGAACGTGTTGCCCTACTTTCTCTCCTTCCACCTCCACTTGCTAGAACTCAATAGAGAAACAAAAAAGATGCTGGTGGGAGTGTAAAATGGTACTACCACTATAGAAAACGATATAGTGCTTCCTTAAAAAGCTAGAAATAGAAATACCATATGACCCAGCAATCCCACTCCTAGGAATATATCTTAAAGAAATACAACACGAATAGAAATATGCACACCGTGTTCACTGCAGCATTATTCACAACAGCAAAAAGATGGAAACAACTTAGGCACCTATCAACAAATAAATGGATTAACAGACTGTGGTACATAGACACAATGGAATACTATGCAACAATAAAGAATAATGACAAATCAGTGAAATATCTCAGAACATGGATGAATCTGGAGGGCATTATGCTGAGTGAAATAAGTCAATCACAAAAGGGCAAATATTGTATGCAACCACTATTATAAAGAAATAAGAAAAAGTTTACACGCAGAAAAAAAATCTGATGGCTTCCATGGAAATTTGCCAAATAAACAGAAGATACATGTCAATATTGGTGAAGGGAAAGGCAATACACCACATGGGGGAAGTCAGCAAAACAAGACTGTGGCATGGGAAGACACGAGAAGAAGGCAAGAACAAAGGGCAACAACAGTAATTACTGCAGCATAGACAATCCTGCCAACAACAGTACTAACAAATACTAATTTACAAACAGATACATAGGCAGAGAGGTATATTAAGAGGTGTGGGAGGGTGTAAGGGAACACGCCCACTTGAAAACAGAGGTTTGGTGGTGGATATCTCCACTTACATAGCTGTAGGTGCTGCTTATATATTAATACAGACAATAGAGCACACAGGGCAACCCCTCATGGGATGAAGTTCCTAGGCTCAAAGGCAAAGGACCACAGACTCAGGGTCATCTATAGCAATTGGCACAACACAGTTCACAAAAATAAAGTTCTGCATCCTACTTTGATGAGTAATGTCTGGAGTCTTAAAAGTTTTCAAGCAGCCATCTAACATACATCTATTGGTCTCTTCTCATCCAGGCAAAGGAGAATGAAGAAAACCAAAGACTCAAGGGAGCAATTAGTCCAGAGGACTAACGAACCACATGAACCACAGCCTACATGACCCTCAGACCAGAAGAACTAGATGGTGCCAGCTATCGCTACCAACCACTCTGACCGGGATTACAACAGAGGGTCCTGGACAGAGTGGGAGAAAAAATCCTAGAACGAAAAATCAAATTCACAAAAAGACCAGACTTACTGGTCTGACAGACACTGGAGGAACCCCTGAGACTATGGCCCTAAGAAACTCTTGTGAATTGTAACTGAAGACATTCCTGGAGACCACCTTTCAGCCAAATTATGCTGTTGTTAGGTGCTGTCCAGTTGGTTCCGACTCAAAGCAACCCTATTTACAACAGAGCAAAACACTGCCCAATCCTGCACCATCCTCACAATTCTTGGTATGCTTGAGCCCACTGTTGCAGCCACTGTGTCAGTCCATCTCATTAAGGGTCTTCCTCCTTTTTGCTCACCCTCTACTGTATCAAGCATGATGTCCTTCTCCAGGACTGGTCTCCCCTGATAACATGTCCAAAGTATATAAGATGAAATCTTGCTATCCTTGCTTCCATTGAGCATTCTGGCTGTACTTCTTCCAAGAAAGATTTGTTCCTTCCTCTGTCAGCCCATGGTATATTCAATATTCTTCACCAACACCATAATTCAAAGGCATCAGTTCTTCAGTCTTCCAGTCTACCTTATTCACTGTCCAGCTTTTACACGTTTATGAGACAACTGAAAACACCATGGCTTGGATCACTCACACCTTAGTCCTTAAAGTGACATCTTTGCTTTTTAACACTTTAAAGAGATCTCTTGCAGCAGATTTTCCCAATGCAATGTGTCCTCTGATTTCTTGACTGCTGCTTCCACAAGGATTGATTGTGGATCCAAGCAAAATGAAATCCTCAACAACTTCAATCTTTTCTTCATTTATCATGATGATGTTTACTGGTCCACCGTGAGGATTTTTGTTTTCTTTATGTTGAGATGTAATCCATATTGAAGGCTCTGGTCTTCGATCTTCATCAATAAGTGCTTCAACTCCTCTTTGCTTCCAGCAACCAATGTTGTGTCATCTGCGTATCACACATTGTTAATGAGTCTTCCTCTAATCCTAATGCCACACTCTTCTTCATATAGTCCAGCTTCTTGGATTATTTGCTCAGTGTACAGATTGGAATAGGTATGGTGAAAGAGCACAACACTGACACACACCTTTCCTGACCTTAAACCACACAGTATCCCCTTGTTCTGTTGAAATGACTGCCTCTTGGTCTAAGAACAGGTTCCTCATTAGCACAGGTAAGTGTTCTGGAATTCCCATTCTTCACAATGTTATCCATAATTTGTTATTATGAATTCAGTCGAATGCCTTAGCATAGTCAATATCTTTCTGATATTCTCTGCTTTCAGCCAGGATCTGTCCGACATCAGCAATGACATCCCTTGTTCCACGTCCTCTTCTGAATCAGGCTTGAATTTCTGGCAGTTCTCTGTTGATGTACTGTTGTAACCAGTTTTGAACGATCTTCAGAAAAATTTTACTTGTGTGTGATACTAGTCATTTTTTGATATTGCACATTCTGTTGGATCTCCTTTTGTTGGAATGGGCACAGGTATGGATCTTTTCCAGCCTGTTGGCCGGGTAGCTGTCTTCCAAATTTCTTGGCATAGACAAGTGAGCACTTCCAGTGCTGCATCCATTTGTTGAAACGTTTCAATTGGTATTCCCCCAATTCCTGGAGCCTTGTTTTTCACCAATGCCCTCAGTGCAGCATAGACCTCTTCCTTCAGTACCATGGGTTCTTTATCATATGCTACCGACTGAAATGCTTTAATGTTGATCAATTCTTTTTGGTACAGTGACTGTGTGTATTCCTTCCATCTTCTTTTGATGCTCCCTGCATCCTTTAATATTTTCCCCATAGAATCTTTCACTATTACAATTTGAGGCTTGAATTTTTTCTTCAGTTCTTTCAGCTTGACAAAGGTTTAGCATGTTCTTCCTTTTTGGTTTTCTATTTCCAAGTCTTTGCACGTTTCACTACAACACTTTATTCTGTCTTCTGGAGCTGCCCTTTGAAATCTTCTGTTCAGCTCCTTTACTTTCTCATTTCTTCCTTTCGTTTTAGGTACTCAACATTCAAGAGCAAGTTTCAGAGTCTCTTCTGAAATCCATTTTGTTCTTTTCTTACTTTCTTGATTTTTTAATGACCTCTTGCCTTCTTCACGTATGATGTCCTTGATGTCATTCCACAATTCATCTTGTCTTCGGTTATTAGTGTTCAACACATCAAATCTATTTTTGAGATGGTCTCTAAATTCAGGTGGGATATACTCTCCTGGACTTGCTCTAATTTTCTTCAACTTCTACTTTAACTTGCATATGAGCAATTGATAGTCTGTTTCACAGCTGGCCCCAGCCTTGTTCTGACTGATGATACTGACCTTTTCCACAGATGTAGTCTCTTTCCACAGATGTAGTCAATTTGATTCCTGTGTATTTCTTCTGGCAAGGTCTACGTGTATAGTTGCTGTTTGTGTTGTTGAAAAAAGGTACTTGCAATGAAGAAGTCATTGGTCTTGCAAAATTCTATCATGCGATCTTCGGCATCATTTCTATCACCAGGTCCATATTCTCTAACTACCAATCCTTATTTGTTTCCAACTTCTGCATTCCAATCACCAGTAATTATCAATGCATCTTGACTGAGATCAATTTCAGACTGCAGAAGTTGGCAAAAATCTTCAGTTTCTTCATCTTTGGCCTTAGTGGTTGGTACATAAATTTGAGTAACAGTTGTATTAACTGGTCTTCCTTGTAGGCATATGGATATTACCCTATCACTGACAGTATTGTACTTCAGGATGGATCTCAAAACTTTCTTTTGATGATGAATGGGATGCCATTCCTCTTCAATTTGTCATTCTCAGTATAGCAGTCCGTATGACTGTCTGATTCAAAATGGCCAATACCAATCCGTTTCAGCTCACTAATGCCTAGGATATTGATGTTTATGCTTTCTATTTCATTTTTGGTGATTTCCAATTTTTCTAGATTCATACTTCATACACTCCAGGTTCCAATTATTCATAGGTGTTTGCAGCTGTTTCTCCTCATTTTGAGTCATGCCACATCAGCATATAAAAGTCCCTAAAGGCTGAATCCATCCACATCATCAAGGTCGACTCTACTTTGAGGAGGCAGCTCTTCCTGAGCCATATTTTTAGTGGCTTCCAACCTGAGGGACTCATCTTAAATACTACTTAAATACTACTCCCGCTCCCCACATCATGGCCTGAGACACTGTGGACATTCCACATGCAGGTCCCATTGCCACCCACATTTAGCTCTGGGTTTTTACTTTCTAGTATTCTGTTATCTTTTGACTATGCAAACTTTCAGAATTCATGCTAATACCAGTTTCACAGTCTGGCCATAGGAAGTAGTTAGGACCCCCAAGCAGATTACAGAAAAGCCTTTCCGATAAAAGCAACTAAAATGCACAATTACCAAGTTAATCTTTTCACCCCCATGGATACCTAGTTACCCCAACAGGCAGGGAATGCAAATGGGGGGAACTGAGTCTCTGCTGTACCTATCTATACATGCCCATACTTGACCAGTAAAGAAGAAGGTACCCAAAGGCAGAAAGACGGTAGGCAGGCTGACAGAAGGCAGGGCAAGAGGCAGAAAAGAGGAGAGTGCAGCAAGGGTGGGAACCCAACTAGGCAGAGGCAAGAAGGCAGATGGATAAGCAGATAGTGGATGGCAAATTAATTCCATGAATGGTACTCATTCATCCAGCAACGTTCTCATAGGCCCAGGGGCACATTCTTGAGGAGACAAAATCAAGTCTGACTTAATTAAATCCTAGTATACATAGGAAGAAATACAACCAGAATGTTCCTTAGAGGCAAGGATGGTGAGACTTGGGCTTGCTTACTTTGGACACTTTTGGACATCAGGAAAGACCAATTGCTAGAAAATGACATCATGTTTGGTAAAGTGGATGGTCAGCAAAAATGAGGGAAACCCTCAATGAGATGGATTGACACAATAGGCCAACAACGCACTCAAGCATACCAATGATCATGAAGATGGTGCTGGTCAGGGCGACATTTTGTTCTGTTGTACATGGGGTCACCATGAGTAGGAACTGACTGAACAACAACTAACACTGGGAGTTGCAACTCTGGACTGTTGCTCAAAACAAGAAAGGTGTCACTATGACTCAAGGGTATTCCTATCACTCAATAGACTTATCGCTGACCTCTAAGATGTCTGCCTCTTTGTTAGAACACATACTGTCCCGAAATTAATAAAAGCTTTCTGCATGCATATGATAGTAGGCACAAAGAGGAATAAAAGCAGTATTCTAAGACAGCATTTCCTCTCAAGAAACTTAAATCTGGAAGTTAAAATACAGACACTTGAATAACACTTAAGGCATTGGGTGCCATGAAGAGGACAAACACAAAATGTTACTGCTAAACAGTCAAAAGAAGGAGAATCAGAGCATGCTGTAATGAATGAAGACAGTTAGGCTCATTCTGGGTCTTGAAGAACGAGTGGGATGTGGATGAGTGAGGACAATATGGGAAATGAAGCAGTCTGAAAACAATACAGAAATTAACTTGATAATTTGTTTAAAAAAAAAAAACAAAACCTGAGGTTGGAACCAGATGATAAATGGTCATAAACACTAACAACAGCCTCAGGTGTTTGGAAAAGAGGGAGCCACTGAACGTTTCAGATCAGGATGAAAGAATTGAGGCAATGAGTAGGGAAGACCAGGCTCATAGTGATATGCAAGACGGGTTGAAGAGGAGAGAGACGGAAAGTCGACAGATCAGGTAGGAGGGTAACACTACAGCTAAGGAATAAAGATAATTGAGTAGGAGGGTAACACTACAGCCAAGGAATAAAGATAATTGATGTTCAAATAAAGCAAGACAAACAGAAGAGATACTGCAGAGAAATACTGGCACGAATGGTTTGTGCTTGGTTATTAACCTAAAGGTAGCTGGATCCGTACCCAGAAGCACCACTGAACAAAAGCCTGGCGATCTGCTCCTGTAAAGATTAAAACCAAGAAAATCCTATGCAGCAGTTCTTTCTGTAACATATGGGGGTCACCATAAGTCAAAACTGACTTGATGGCAACGAGTGTTTTGGGTTTTATTTTATTTTTTTTTTGGTTTGGGGAATAATTGTACACAACTGGTCACCAAGATCTAGGGTGACAGACAAGAAAGACAACTTATAACATAAACTGTGAAATAATTTTGACCATAAATGCTGGAAAAGTGTTCTCCCCTCCTACACATGCTGAGCTTTCTCTTGTACCCAAGATTTGGCATCTCCACGTTGCTGATAAAACGCTCTTCAGCAGCCATTTGTCTCATCATACTTATCCAGGTTTTTAATGCAATGAACTAGCAATTTGTCGAGAGAAAGCAATTATCAAACTCTACCTTCTCTGACTCTAGAACCTCTATCCAGATATTACAGCCAAGTAAAGAATTAGTAATTCAAGATTCACAGTGTTGCTTTTACGACCTAAGCAGCAGGAGCCAAAACAGGAGGAGCATTGTTTTTAAAAAAAGTGACGATTTTTTTAAACTGCTCCATGAAACACATTGCTAAACACTTGGGAGCTGGAAAAGGTCCTAAGAAAACACTGAGCTTGCTCCCACCAGCAAAGCCAGTGCCCCTTCCCACATAAAAAAACCAGTCCTGCCGTAGCCCAGCCACCACTCATTCTCCTCAGCGGTGCTGGTCTCAGGGCTTCCAGACCACACTGCCCTTCCCAAGCTCTCTGGGTAGCTCACGATTCATACAGTGTAGACTTTATTGCTGCTACCTAATCTCTTTTTCAAACTGACTGTACTTTTTCACAGTCTCCCACTTGTCATATTAAAGCTTCTTATTATTCTATTTTTTCCAGTGCAATAAAACAGAATAGCTCTGTTTATCAAATTTGCCACAGCATGCTGGGTGATCCACTAAATCACAACAAGTAGTTGACAGACCCAGCTTGTGACTGCTAAACATGAAACTGAAAAGAAAAGAAAAAAAATGTTGTGTGGACAGCCAACAAAACTGTTTATGTGATGTGCTTCCTTCAGACTTCAGAGAAGCTTAAGGTACAGAGGAAGGGAGACAGGGAGAGGGGGGAGGGAGGGAGGGGGAGGGAGGGGAATGGGGAGGGATGTTAGGAGGAAGGGAGGGGGAGAGAGGGAAGGAGGGAGGGAGAGGGAGGGTAAGAGGGAGGGAGGGAGGAGGAGGGAGGGGAAGGGGAGGGATGTTAGGAAGAAGGGAGGGGGAAAGAGGGAGGGAGGGAGGGGAAGGGGAGGGACGTTAGGAAGAAGGGAGGGGGGAGGGAGGGAGGCTAAGAGGGAGGGACAGAGGGAGGGGGAGGGAGGGGGAAGGAAGCTAAGAGGGAGTGCAGGAGGGAGGGGGAGGGGGAGGGGGAGGGATGTTAGGAGGAAGGGAGGGGGAGGGAGGGGAGGAGGGAGGGGGAGGGAGGGTAGGAAGAAGGGAAGGCGAAGGTTGGTTCCTTCCAATCTGTTAAGAGATATACCTTTTAGAACCTCAAATTATCTTTTCAACAATAATAGATGCTATTATTTACTGAGGGCTCACAAGAAGCCAACTGCTTTCTGAGTACTTGCTATGTGCCCACATAGTTTACTTACATTAATTAACATAATCCCCACTCATGATTTTAAGGTAAGAAAATTGGAATTTAGCAAACTTAAGTAACATGCTCAAGGTCACAGAGCTCTTAAGGCATTGTCAGTTTGCACTCTCACTGTCTGAATTTCAAACCTGTGTCTTTAGCTCTAGGCCCCAAGCAAAAATTCAGTAGCCATTTATTATCCACTTATGTGTAATGCTCTGCGGTATATACAAAGATGAGTAAGATACTATCTTCCTCCCAAAATAAATATCTGAACTTCATATTTCATATTTAATTTCATATTCTGGTAAATGCCACTACTATCTTCTTTTCCCAGGTAACTTGACACCAGACCTTGCCCCTCATTCAATGGCTCCCAAACTAAAGAGTCACTAAGTATGTATATTTTACCTGCTAGTATTTCTCAAGTGGATCCTCTTATCTTCAAAGGAGTGGTGAAAAAAGTTAACACACTCAGCTGGTCACCAAAAGGGTGGAGGTTTGAGTGTGCCCAGAGATGCCTCAGAAAGGCCCGGCAATCTACTTCTTAAAAAATTAGACACTGAAATCCCTATGGAGCACAGTTCTTCTCTGACACACACGAGGTCCCATGCGCTGGAATCAATTCAATAGCAACCGCTAACTGGTTCACCTTCAAAATCACATCCACTGCCTTAGTTCAAAGTCCTACCACATCTTGGTAAAAAACCCAAACCCACTGCCGTCGAGTCGATTCCAACTCATGGCAACCCTATATGATGGCGTAGAACTGCCCCACAGGGTTTCCAAGGAATGCCTGGTGGATTCAAACTGCCAGCCTTTTAGTTAGCAGCCATAGCCCTTAACCACTGCGCCACATCTTGGTACATTATTAAAATAGTCTCTTACCAGATCTCCTTCAGTCTGTTTTCACAGCCTTCTAATCTATACTCTGTTCTGTGGATATGGTGATAAGAAGTACCAGTGTGACTGTAACTCCTCCTGTTTTAAACCATCCCCAGGTCCCAGTGTCCACAAAATCAATGGCAAATCCCTGAGTAGGGTACCCAACACCCTGCTGGAACCAGCTGCCTTCCCAGTGTGTGTCCCTCCATCCGCTCCCTCCCAGCTCACACACTTGCCTCTACTGCTGGCACCATTCACTCTGCCTGGAACTAGCCTTACCCCTCTGTGGTGAACTCATACTCATCTTCCCAGAGCTGGCTTAGGGACCGCCACCTCGGGGAAGCCCTGTCTGAGAACTCCCCTGACATGAGAAGGGCTCCTCCTCTCCTCACCCTAACCCATCCAAGCCTTGCTTCACTGTGCCACAGTAACCTGGTCCCAGGCTGGCAGCATCACCAGATGTGAGCTTTTCCATGGCCGGAATTCTACACTCTTCATCTTGGAAACCCCGGGTGTCTAGCAGCGCAGTGCATCTTGTATCAAATAAGAGTTCAGTGAATGCCTGTGAAAAAAATGAATGAATAAAGCATATGGTCTCTGTTCCCAAGGAAACTGCCATCTGGTCGGGAAGCACAAATACAGAAATGAAAATCGAAGGTAAATTTGATAAATACCACAAAAGTGGAAAAATCATCAAAGAAAATAGTGGTAGAAAAGGAGAGTTCATGACTGAATTGTGGCTAATATTTACTCATTTCTTGCCATGGGCCAGGCACTATCCAGGCATTCACACATTTGGGCCTCATAATAATCCTGTGAGGTAGTTACTAATATGTGCTCATTTTCACAGATAAGGGAAGTAAGGGACCAAGAGTTTAACTCCTTCCCAGGTCACCCAGCAAGTATATGTATACATTTATATATACGATTAAGAACTTGAAACAAACCTTGAATACATGTTCATTTCTTCAACAGATACATACCAAGCACCTCTGAAGTGCCCAGAACTCCCTAGAGACCAGAGATGAAACAGAAACCAGAGAGACATGGTCCCTACTTCCATTCTAAGGAAGGAGACAGACAGTAAAAATTAATTAATTTGAGATCATGAAAAGAACCAAGAAGGGATAAAGAAATATCGAGATAAAGGACTTGAGAGCGGTATGGATTCCTGCAAGTGGTGTCACCTCTGAGGCGAAGACCTGAAGGAGAGAAGCAGGGAGATGTGCGAAGTGTGAGAGACAGGCCCCCTGACCTTGGACAGAAGGCGCTCAGGCTGCCCGCTGCTCCGTGGCTATAAGGTGAAGTGACAGAAGGGGAGTCTGTTTGAGGCTGAAGTCCGGAGAAGGAGGCAGGGATCACATAGCACCTTGCAGGACAGGGTGAAGGGACAGGAGTTCGTTCCCAGTACAACAGGAAGCCCCTGGGGCATTCCAGTGAAGACAACATGGATGCACACGACTCCCAGAGGAAGAGGGAAACAAGGGAAAGTCACAAAGACATGTAAATGTGGGTGAATTTCAGAAATGAGACTCCTAAGTCCTAGGCCCATAAAACCAAAAAATAAAAAAAGTTGCCATTGAATCGATCCCGACTCACGGTGGCCCCATGTGTGTCAGAGTAGAGCTGTGCTCCATAAAGTTTTCAAGGCTATGATCTCTCTGAAACCGATCGCCAAGCCATCTCTGGGTAGGTTTGAACTCCCAGCCTTTCCCACACAACCATTCGCACCTCCCAAGGATTGCTCCTAGGCCCATAGGATTCGTAAAAAAATGTATTGTATGGGTGATACAAGCAAAGTGAGGTCTAGGATCCCATGGACCTTCATAGTGGGTCAAGAAGTTTATTTAGAAAGCAAAGAAGAGTCAGTGACTATTTCCAGCAGAAGGCCATGAGGAGAACCATGCATTAGGAAGCCTGAAAAGCCCTGAGGTGAAGATCTTCACGGGGTCACCAGGTCCTGGTACAGATAACATTCAATGGAAGTCTGGGTAGGGGTGGAAGTAGGGGTGCAAAGGAGACAGCATTCTGAAGTAGAACCTACAGGACCGACCCCCAAGGAACAAGGACAGAAGCTTGGAACCTGGGTGCCTAGAAAGAGCTGTGTCCTGAATGCACAGTCTAAGGAGGAACCACTTTAGAGGGCATCCCTGGGTGGTGCAGTTAAAGCACTCAGCTGCTAACCAAAAGGTTGGAGGTTTGAGTCCACCCAGAGGTGCCTCAGAAGAAAAGCCTGATGACCTACTGTCTTAGTCACCCAGTGCTGCTATAACAGAAATACCACAAGTAGACGGCTTTAACAAAGAGAAGTTTATTCTCTCACAGTCTAGTAGGCCGGAAGTCCAAATTCAGGATGCCAGGGTGCCACCACCACTCTCTGAGGCAGGTCTCGGCACTACCCTGTTGTACAGGGGACACAAGCACAGTGAGCGGTGCTCAAGGTCACAGCAGACTACTGGCAGAGCTAAAACTCAAACTCCCATTGTCTGGCCCAAGCCCCTCCATAATACTGTCTTTCTGGCTTCTGAACTTCTCTTCCCCATTACGGGAATGAAGGTCTTCAGCTCACAGTGTCTCGGCCTCACACTTGGAGATGCCTCTTTCCACCTGAGGGCTTCTCTTTCACATTGCCCATACTGCATACAGTATAGGCAAACAGTAGAATCTTACGAAAGTGCCTGGAATCAAATTCTTAGGACTTTGGGCTCTCAAACCTGCTCACTCTTCTTGGCTGGGTCTGCTTCTCTCATGTCAAAGAAGCAGAAGGGTTATGGGTTGTTGGATAGAACCAACTTTGTGCAGAGAAATGTAAGTATGCAGAGTGATCTCACAGTTTTCCGACACAACTGAGCACCAAGCCCGTGCTGCTCTGGAGAACCTGGGCTGGGAAAGCCATCCAGGTGCTGGCAGGCAGTCCTGCACAGGGCCTGCAAGGGTCTGAGGGCAGAGGAGGTAACATGGAGAATTCCCAGTGCTCCCCAAGCCTGCTCCTCATACATCCCCTCTCCGTTACTGCCGCCTTGAATGGAGGGCCCCACGGCAAACAGGAATGGCAGGCTCCACATCTTAACGCTGTTTGCTCAGGGTGAGGCTTGCTGCTGTTTTATTTAGCAAACAGCCCTTATTTTAATGGACATTAACTCTGAGTAAATGTGTATAGCAGCCAGTTTTTCCAAATACTGGAAATATCTTATATCTGGGGGGGTCTCTCTTTCCCATCCCTCCCCCTACTTCTGACACTTGGATCCTCAATTGCTCCTCTGGTTTCTCTTTTTGGTCCCCCCACTCAACCCCGCCCCCAACTCCAAGTACCTGGTCTTTGCTCCCTGAACCCTTGGTGGTCTGCTTCCTGTCCCCTTCTCCAGGCATCTCCCACCTTCCCCAGCCCCCTGGCTCCTAGTATCCCATTTTCCCCCTCAAACTTGTCCCTTTACCCCTCTCTCACCATCCCTTTGGCTCAGCATACCCCCCAGTATCTCTGACCCACACTGCCCCCCCTCCCGCTATAAAGGAACAGGACTCAAAAAAAGGGGGATTTTTTTTTTTTTTAACAAAGCAAATTAAGGGTGAGTCCTCTTGCTCTGGTTTATGCTTTTATTTCCTCAGCACCTATTTATCAAACTTTCCCTGGCTGCAGGATGCTGCTGGTTTCCCTGCCCTGCCCTCTGCACACACCTCCATGGTGATGCTGAGATGGGACCATGTCCTCTAGCAGGATACCAAAAAAAAGAAAACAAAACTTGTTGTCCTTGAGCTGATTCCCACTCATGGTGACCCCATGTGTTACAGACCAGAGCCATGATCTCCAAGCCTTGCTTCTGGGTGGATTCAAACTACCACCACTAGTTAGCAGAGCAGTGTAAACCCTTCGCACCACCCAGGCACCCTGTAGCAGGCAGAGACACACCTAAGCAGCACTGGCAGCCCCAGCTCCTCAGCACACTAACTAGCACATAAACTAGCACATGGTTACCATGCAAATAATGTCGAGTAAGTGAATAAACGAATCTGAAAGATAAATATGGCAAAGCACTTAATGGCACTGATTAAAAAAAAAAGATAATACTATTTCATTCATGTTAAGGTAACAAACTACAAACATTATTTTAAAATGTTTATTAGTTTAAAATAGATATAATTTATTTTAATAAATTAATCGTGGTGATAATTATAACAATAATAATAATAGCTAACACCTCTATAGCGCTTTGAGTTCCTGGATGGTGCAAATGGCTAATGGGCTGGGCTGCTAACTGAAAGACTGGAGGTTCCAGTCCACCCAGTGGCACCTCCGAAGAAATGCCTGGTGATCTACTTTCAAAAAATCAGCCATGGAAAACCCTATACAGCACAGTTCTACTCTGACGCACGTGGGTCGCCATGAGTTAGAATCAACTCAAAGGCAACTGGTTAACTGGTTATACAGTTCTTATGTACCAGGCATTACTCTAAACATATTAATTCATTTGATCTTCCCAACACCTTATATAGCAGTTTCTATTATCATCCCCACTTTACAAACAAAGAAGACACTCAGTTAATAACTGGCAGAGTCAAGACTCAAGCCCAGCAGCCCAGCCCCAGAATCTGTGTCCTAAACCACCATTGTGTACGACCGCATTCTCAGATGTTTATTCCTTCCTGATGCTTTCATGAAAAGACCGTTGAATTAGATGTCAGGACGCCGGGGCTCTGGCCCCCATTCCTTCCCATGTAATCGTAGCTTTGGGCAAACCATGTCACCTCTTTGACACTTCCAATCACCTGTAAAGTGACTGAAACCTCTGCCCTGCCCTGGCCTCACTGTGCGGATGGGATAGTGACAGCCTTGAGAATTCTCTGAAATTCTACCACGGCATTCACATGCCAGGGTGAGGAGAAGACACAGTCCTTCAGTTTCCCGTGCTGCTTTTCAATTTTTCTTTCCAGCTGTAGATAAGTTACGGGCATCTGAAAATCATCTCTGCCACTAAAGAACGGCTCAGGGAAAAGGAAGTCTGAATGGCTATCTCCCTTCTGTGTGATGAACCACTGTCCTACTGACCAACCAGCGGTAGACATACTGGAAGAATCTAGTCTACCTCTTGCGTTGTCCCCTAGAACGCTGAGAAGTTCTGAGCTGATGAACAGCTTAAAGCTGAGAGCAGCTTCTTGGACACATCATGGTACTCCATGCCCACTTCTCAAGGACACCAATAGTGCGTGTCCCTCTCTGGCCCCTCCCCTTGAAGACAGAGTGAGCAGTGTCTCTCCAGGTGAAGATCTGGCCCAGAGGCTCTACACCTTAGACTTTGAGGGCTGCAGAATTCCCCAGCACAGACTCAACTTTCAGAGCCTCATCCTTCCCATGCAGGGTGGGTGGGGGTGGGGAGATTTCATGCTTCAGACAAAGCGGGGATGGTCACCTCACTGAGAAACAAGAGGTCTTGCACTCCACAAGTTCCCCTCCCTTCCAAAGGTGATCGGGAACCCAGGTGCCCTGTGTAAACTGAGGAAGGGTGGCAGCAACTCACAGTCCACCCAAGTACCACAGCAGACAGAGGCAAGCTTAGGACATGACTTTAAACCACACGGGCTATAGATTCTGCATCTCTTGGTTATCCAGTTGCCATCCAGTCACCTCCGATTCACACCAGCCCCATGTGTGTCAGAAGTAGATGGCCAGGCCTTTCTTCTGAGGTACCTCTGGGTGGACTTGGACCTCCAACCTTTCAGTTAGCAGCCAAGCATGTTAACCATGTGCACTACCCAGTGACTTGGGTACCTGTTGGTGTTGCTTGTTGTTATTAGCTGCCATCAAGTCGGCTCCGACTCATGGTGACCCCATGTACAATGGAACAAATTGTTGCTTAGTCTTGCACCATTTCCATGATCTTTGATATGTCTGAGCCCATTGTTGGTAGGTGATGCCTACTTGAGCTGGAAGTAGTGGCCAGTTCTGGCAACAAGGCTATCATCCCTTTCCTGAGCCCCATGCTTGTGTCCCACCCATCAGCCCCCATTAGTCCACATAACCGGACTTCTACTGCTGTTCTGTCCCCCAGGTTCATGTTCTGCTCACCTGCTCGGTGCTAACCCCACCTACAGGGCTGAGAGGCAGTCCTGCTGTCTCAGGGGTGCGAATTCTGCCCTCACTTCCCAAAGACTACTCTCCACATGCCTTCTGTCCACCAACCCACCCACCCAGAACCGTGGAGCCTTGAGGTTCTGCAGGGCGGGGTGTCTACCTACCCACCCACCCAGAACCGTGGAGCCTTGAGGCTCTGCAGGGCAGGGTGTCCACCTACCCAGCCACCCAGAACTGTGGAGCCTTGAGGCTCTGCAGGGCAGGGTGTCCACCTACCCACCCACCCGGAACTGTGGAGGCTTGAGGCTCCGCAGGGCAGGGGCTTGGACAGGCATCTTGGCCTGTACAGCTCAGGGCACAAGAGCAGGGGCCTTAACCGGATCTTCATTTCAGAATAACACAGGAGATTTTTAAAGATGTCTTTCTTAGATTATTTCTATTACAAAAGTAACACAAGATTGTGTTTAACAGCGCAAGCAATGTAAGGGTATTTAAACATATAATCCCTTGTATGCTCCTCTCCAAACTGTCCCTTTACTGCCACGACCCTGTGGGACAGGGTAAAACTGCCCCATAGGGTTTCCAGGGCTGAAAGCTTTTTTTAAAATTTTTTTTTATTGTACTTTAGATGAAGGTTTACAGAACTAGTTTCTCACTAAACAGTTAGTACACATATTGTTTTATAACACTGGTTAACAACCCCAAGACATGGCAACACTGCCTTCTCAACCTTGGGTTCCCTATTACCAGATTTTCTGTGCCCCCCGCCTTCTAGTCCTTGCCCCTAGGCTGTTTGCCCCTTTCATCTCGCTTTGTTTTATGCGCCTGTCCAATCTTTGGCAGAAGGGTGAACCTCAGGAGTGACTTCATTACTGAGCTGAAAGGTGCTTGGGGGCCATACTCTCAGCCCCTGAACACCTTTCAGCTCAGTAATGAAGTCACTCCTGAGGTTTCTCCAGTCTCTGTCAGGCCACCAAGTCTGGTCTTTCTTTTTGAGTTAGAATTTTGTTCTGCATTTTTCTCCAGCTCTGTCTGGGACCCTCTATTGTGATCCCTGTCAGAGCAGTCAGTGGTGGTAGCCGGGCACCATCTAGCTGTGCTGGACTCAGTCTGGTGCAGGCCATGGCAGATGTGGTCCATTAGACCTTTGGACTAATCTTTCTCTTGTATCTTTAATTTTCTTCATTCTTCCTTGCTCCCGAAGCAGTGAGACCAATGGAGTGTCCTAGATGGCCACTCACAGGCTTTTAAGACCCCAGACGCTACTCACCAAAGTAGAATGTAGAACATTTACTTTATAAACTATGTTATGCCAATTGAGCTACATGTTCCCCGAGACCATGATCCCCACAGCCCTCAACCCAGCAATTCTGTCCCTCAGGGAGTTTGGATGTGTCTATGGAACTTCCATGACGTTGCCTTGTACAAGTTGTGCTAGCTTCCCCAGTATTGGGTACTATCTTACCCTTCACGAGAGTTACCATTTATCTATTGTTTAGTGTTTTTCCATCCCCACTCCTCCCCTCCCTTGTAACCATCAAACATTGTTTCTTTTTGTATGTAAACCTTTTCATGAGTATTTACAGTTGTGGTCTCATACAATATTTCTACTTTTCTGATTGCCTTATTTCACTCAGCATAATGCCCTCCAGATTCATCCATGTTATGAGCTGCTTCACAGATTCATCACTGTTCTTTAGCGTTGCATAATACTCCACTGTGTGTACGTACATCAGTTCGTCTGTGGATGGGCATCTAGGCTGTTTCTATCTTTTTGCTATTGTGAACACTGCTGCAAGGAATATGGGTGTGCACATGTCTATTCGTGTGATGACTCTTATTTCTTGAGGATATATGCCTAGGAGTGGGATTGCTGGATCATATGGTATTTCTATTTCTAGCTTTCTAAGAAGTGCCATATCGTTTTCCAAAATGGTTGTATCACGGAGACTGAAATCTTTATGTAAGCAGGCTGCCACATCTTTCTCTCATAGAGCAGCAGGTGAGTTCGAACTGCTGACCTTTCGGTTAGCAGCTGAGCACTTAACCGCTGAACCACAAGGCTCTTCCAAACTGTCCCTAAAACCAAAAACCTGATACTGTCAAGTCGATTCCAACTCATAGCAACCCTATAAGACAGATTAGAACTGCCCCACAGAGTTTCCAAGGAGCAGCTGGTAGATTCAAACTGCCGACCTTTTGGTTAACAGCCGAGTTCTCAACCACTGCACCACCAGGGCTCCAAATTGTCTCTAGTTCCCCCAAAAGATAGCCAGCGTTCCTTTTCACATCCTTCTTCCTGGTCATACAGGGAAGGGAAAAAAATCCATATATATATACAGGTTTTCCTACAGATTTAGATCACATTATAACCACCACCCTGCAACTTACTTTTTCACTTATCACATAACGGACATATTTCCTAGTCTAAAACTAATGATTTAACTAAGTTCTAAGTAGCTACACAATATGCCATACTACAGAGCCATCATAACTTATTAAAGTGTTCCCTTATTAGTGGACTTAAAGGTGTTCCCTTATCAGTGGGTGGTGCAAACAGTGAACACGCTTTGCTGCTCACCGGAAGGTTAGAGGTTCGAGTCCACTCAGAGGCACCTCAGAAGAAAGGATTGGTGATCCATTTCTGAAAATCAGCCATTGAAAGCTCTATGGAACACAGTTCTACTCTGACATACAATGGGTCTCCATGAATCTGAACTGACTTAACGGTAACTGGCTACAGGCATTTTCAGGGTTTTTTGCCACTATAAATAATTTTGCATACCTTTGCTTTTGTATACTTGAGTCCCAATAACAAAACAAAGTAATTTTTCATTTAATAGATATTGCCAGGTTACATTTTGAAAGAGTGTTACCAGTTCACATACCTACCAGCCAAGGATGACAGTGCCCGTCTCCCTGCACCCTCCTCAGCAGTGGACGTGGCTCATCTTTTGTTGCCATTGTTGCCAATCTGCTGGGTGATGGTTCCATTTATACTTCCCTACCTACTACTGAGGAGCCCCAGCAGCACAGTGGTTAAGAGTTTGGTTTCTAACCAAAAGGTCAGTGGTTCAAATCCACCAGCTGCTCCTTAGAAACCCTATGGGGCAGCTCTACTCTGTCCTATAGGGCCACTATGAGTCATAACTCAATGGCAATTGGTTTTTTTGTTTTTTTACTGCCAAGCAAAAGGGGAAGACCCTCAAAGGGTTGGAATGACCCAGTGGCTGAAACAACTGGCTCAAGCAATTGTGAGGATGGTACGGGCCTGGGCAGTGTTTCATTCTATTGTACGTAGGGTTGCTGTCGTGGAACCGACTTGATGGCACCTAACAACAATTGAAGTTAAACATATTTAATATAATTGTTGGCCATTTCCATTCAGTCTGTAAATTACCGTTCACATCTTTGCCCATCTTCCTATTGAGTTCTTTATCTTTTTCCTATAATTTACAGGTGCTCTTTATAAGTAAGACATGATCCCTTTTTTAACACAGATGTTGCTAGTGGTTTTCACAGTGTTTATCTTTTGACTTTACTTACAGTAGCTCATTGGATACAAACATGTTAAAACATATAAAGCTTAATATGATTATGTTTATTTCCACTTGTATCCCTAGAAGGAAAGGGAGAGAGAGAGGCTGACTCTGTGCCATAATACTCTGGACCTACAAACTGCCCATCTTCCATTTTAACTCTGTTTGTCTTGACTGTGGCTGCCTGGCCACATGTCTCTGCCTCTGACCAGCTGGATTACACAGCCTCCAGTGGCAGTCATAAACCTGGACCCAGTAATGGCAGTGTACTTTTTTTTTTATAACTTCCTGTCAGCTACACAAACCACACAATTTTGTAAGATTGGACAAAGCTTGTTTTGCTATTTCCTAGGCCTTTGTATTACTAGAAAAAACACCAAACATTGTCTTTTTCTATAAATCAAGGTTCCAAATACTTATCTATACATTTAAATTGCTTTAATCTTCCAAAGAATTCAAAGCTATATCTTAATATAATGTTAATATAATCCCATATTAGGGAGGAAAGTTGAGGTTAGGGAAGAAAAAAAAAAATCTAAGAACGATTATGACATGACATCCAGGCCTGCTTTTTGTCAAAGAGAAAAACAGAGCAGGGAAAAGGAGTTACAGGCTTTTCTTATTTTGCTAGCACTACTTATGCCCAATTATATTAAACACACACACACACACGTAAACCCACATATGCATATACACATACACATATACTACACACAGACACACACACTCACACATAGATACATACATGCACACAGTCACACAGCACACACATAGGGACATACTCACATACACACACACACAAACACATTCACCTCTCCTTAAAAAGATGGCTCAAAATAAAAGGTGCACAAGGTGTTATTCAAAGCAGTGCAAAGCACAGCCACCTAAAGGAGATCACTGTGCACAGAGGAGCAGATGATAGGAGCCGCCAGGCCCACCAGTCCTAGAGAGCCAGTGCATGGCCAGGCCAACGCTGTCACTCCTAGACACGTATCTGTTACGAACACTCCATCTCACAATTCGACTGTGTTTGTTTCCATCCCTCTAATCCAGGTCACCACTTAGCATAATTTTAACAGAATTCTCCTCAAAAAGAAGAAAAAACACAAAACAGAATCCTCCATAACCATCAATAATTTGTTCTTTTCCTTTTGTCCGCCTGTCAGCTCCAATCCCTGCAGACACATGAGCTTCCAGGACACAAAAAAACACAAGGCTTTCCCAAATGCTGAGATTCTACAGTCTATGATCTAGGACCGTGATCACCACAGGGTGCTCATTGTTCATCATCTCAGACCCTAAAACAATGTCATGTTTCAGCTCCGCTCAGGACAAGGAAAGGTTGGCTTAAAAACGCTCCTTGGGAACCCACTGTGCACAGGCACAGAAGACCTCACTGGGAGACCCTACGAAGTGGTGCATCCACTTGGGAAGTCCGTGAGCCATGAAGAGATGCAGAAAGAATCTCGACAACAACATGCTTCCTGTGCAAATGTGGGCTTCGGCCCACAGGCACCCGGGTCTACACAACTGCCTCTGCCAGGCTGTGAACTGACACAGGAGGATCCTGGGACATAAACTAAAGACAGGGAGATGGGGCAGTGAGCTGAGAGAAGAGAACGTGCACCTCTCATAATAACCTTGAAAACACTCCCTGGTATCCAGCAACAGACCATGTTTCACTTTGTAAAGGCAGCACTGTACACAAAATTCAGTTTGGACATTCTTGTTTAATCCATCCTCCCCTTAGTGTTTGAAGGGCCACTATCAAATTGCATACTGCCCCAAGTTTACTACCAATTAAACAAGATGAAGAAGACCATGATGTCAACCAGGTGCTTCCACCTAAAAACCTTACTTGACTGGTATTTTCCAAACCCACATTCTCTTAAGACTTCATCCTAGAAAAGCCAAGAACCCTTGCACCTATTATAAACTAAAGGACATGTGGCCCAATCACAAAATTGCCCCCACTTCAAAAGGGCCCACTTTTGTTTAAGTACAACTTCCCAGAAGCCATCGTTTTTTTCCAACTCACTTTCTCAAAAACCCAGCTTCCATAAAAAAGTTTGTGATTGTCTTTCTCCAGTTGAAGTCCTTGGTAGCTCCTCTTGAGTGCCTGGCTTCCTTGCTGAAGTAATTTGATTAATTCTCAAACAGAATCTTTATTAAAATTTTTATAACTGGACTCCAGAATCTGTCATTTAACCACGCTGCTGATGATTATTTTATTTTCTTCTTCATCTAAGACAATATCATAAGCACTTTCTGAGCATATGCTTCCTTTCTAAGAAAAGGCACATTGAGGAGAGAACTGTCTTTGCCCAGCCCGTCCCAGTGGCTATCTGGAGGCCTTCTTGCTTCCTGTGTTTAACTGTTGTCCTTGCGGACTTTTTTCTGAATGCACAAAATGTCAGATATGCTTTCCTCAGCATATAATAAACAAAAAAACCAAACCCACTGCCGTCGAGTCGATTCCAACTCATAGCGACCCTATAGGACAGGGCAGGACTGCCCCATAGAGTTTCCATGGAGCACCTGGCGGATTTGAACTGCCAACCTCTTGGTTAGCAGTTGTAGCACTTAACCACTATGCCACCAGGGTTTCCCACCATATAATACCAGAGGAAAACTGGCAGCATAAAGAATGGACCACTTGTCTACTGACAGAGCGATCAGGAATGGGTGGAGTGCAAGGAAATCAGAAAAGTGGCCAACTGGGTTAGGGGAGGGTAGGGGCCAAACGCCAAATGCTAATGATGCCAGCAGCCAGGTATATTCAATCTAGGTAAGTCCTCTCTTCACTATGATAAAGAATTCATCATTGACGACAGGGTTCTACTACCCATTGTTGCAAAGCTTCTCATGAATGACCTTAAAATATTGGATGTAGATATGGATACAAATGCAGATTTAGACATGCATACACATATGGACACATAAAGAATATATTCCAATTCAATTAATTTTCCTTTTTTTTTCTCCCTTTTAATAACCTCTAGAGAAGTTTCAGCTCGCCATTCTTTTCAGAATCATTAAATGAAACACAACTCACTCAGACAGGGCTTGATGTCCAGCCTTCATGCTGCTCAGCTGAAGTCCTTAATTAAAACTGCATTTGGTTGGCAGAATATAGACAAGCCTAGAAAAACAGCAGTGTGTCAGCCAAGACCAGCACACTTACCATTTACACAGGTCTCAGATGTTCTGCAAAGGTCATCTTCAAATAGGCAACCTAAGAGGAAAAAACAGAAAAGAGAAACAAGTTAGTATACGAGAGAAGAATAACACATCTATAGGAGGCCATTATAGTTGGCTGGCTCAGGAGTCTAAAAGAAACTGTAGAAAATGACAAAGCACGTTCTTTCAATTGTACTTTTCTGAGCATAATGCTGCATTATTCTGAAGGCCAGAACATGACGCCCCTGGCTTGTTCAGGGAGAGGAAGTGTGTCCTGCACCGACCCGTCACATCAGGAGAAGGCACAGGTACGTCGTCTGGGCTCCATTCACAGACAGGGACCCTCTGCCGGGACAGGGTCCTTCTAGACGAAGGCAGGAGATCACCAGCCTGTGAAAATGGGTGGTGATCTACGCAGACCCCCTGCTCGGTCTCTAGACCACCTGTCTAGCTTCCCAAATGGACAGACCTATGGGATTCTTGGATAAGGTTAAACTCAGTATTATCACAAGCAAGAGAATTACACAGGCAACATTAAGCACAGAATAGATCTTTTAGGTCCTTCTCTTAAATATTACATGCTTAACACACATTACATGCATGCTAAAGTGGTCAGCCTGCATTTGTTGCTCGCCAAGGACTAGGGAAAGAAGAGAGACTGGGCTGCATTAGAATCTGAACAGTGACCACTGAAGCCACTGACTGGGCCAAACCACAGACCAGCAAGAAGAGGGTGGGGGCAGGGGAGAGGTGGGAAAGTGTAGGAAGGAGATAAAGGAGAGCCGAGGAGAAGAGCAAACAGCACAAAAAGGATCAACAGGCATCAGGAACACCTGTTCTTTGAATGGCAAGCTCTGCAGAATGAGACGCAGCTCCTAACTTATGGGGCTTCCTTCCCCACCCAGAAAAGAGCACTTGGAAAATTCCACATCAGATGTGAAGTTTGAGTGCAATGCCAAACACATCTACCTGCTGCCAGAGGTGCACAGGGCGGTTCAGAGAAGGCTGGTTTTTTGTCCTGTATTAGAGTACATTTTAAACACAGAGACCTAAGTAGGGTGAGCTGTGTCAAGTGCGTGGTGTGAACGAGGAAGCCACCTGAAATGGGACAGATGCCGTCAATACTCAGGTGAGTGCCACTTTTAGGGAGAGGTGCAGCCCCGGCTCTCTCTTCACACCTATCGCAGGGATGGGCCGTGAGCCAAAAAAGCTTGATGTATTCTGAACACACTGTGCCTTTTAACAACAGTGGGAACGCAATGCTACCTAAGCATAATGCATAATTAGTCCTGTTTCTCCAGTTGACAAACTCCTATTCATCCATTAAGACCCAACTCAAAAGTCCTTGACAAGCCTGGCTGGTTAGTTCTGTCCAGGTGTCCAGTATAGCGTTTATCACATTGTATTGTTATTGTTCACTTAAGGGCATATCTTCCTCTCTCGAGTATGGGAGTCTCAAAGATCTGAACCATTTAAAGTTTATCTCTTTAGCCTTCTATTACTTCCTCTGTGCCTATCCACGTGTTGGGTACATGGCAGGTACTCAAGCGTAAATGAATGAATGAAATGGAACAGATAAATTAGGAGAAAATTATTAATTACAAAGAAATTCATCCCCAGGGTTACTTTGAAGTTTCCAATCATTAACACCCTTATAAGAGAATTGGTCTAAAATCTTTATAGCTAAAGCATTCAATTACATTAAATTAATACATGTTGAGCAGGACACAGAGCCTGGACCTGCAGGGGATACAAAAATAAATATCATTCCAGAACTAAAGGAGCAAAGAGTAAGACAGAACGGAATTATAATACGTCATCTCACTTCACCCTAACAACAGCTTCATGAACTAGGTTTTACAATCCCACATTACACATGAGAAAATCAACACTTACGGGGGTAATTTGCTGTGGTTTCCCACAACTCACAGGTGGTAGGGTCGGGATTCAAACCCAGGTTAGCCAGGCTGCCAAACTGGACCAGGCCTGTGCAGTCCTGCCACAGAGAGCTAGAACACTCTAGGGAGAAGGGTAAGTTTGAAACTCAACCTCATGAGACTCAGTTCTAAATGAAGATTCTGTTTTTCTAAAATAATAATAAAACCTTGTGAAAAATAGGGATTTTTTTTTAACAGCATTTCCACCTACTTTATGCATGAATTGACCCAAGTGTTCACTTTGCTTCTCCATTCTTATTTCCCATTTCTCACAGCTCTGCGCTCCCTCACACTCCCACCCCCCTTTCTTCTCCACTTCTGTCTCACTCATAAAGTTATTTCTTCATTCAGCAAATACTGGAGCCAGGAAGTGTGATTTAGAACAGGTAAAAGTAACCTGAAAGGAGAGTTTTAGTGAAATTTATGAGAAACAGCCTGGTAGAACAGAAAGGGAACTAGACAGGGAGTTCAAAGGCGTAAATTCCAGATCTGGTTCCCCACAAAAACTCTGTGACCTTGAGAAAGTCACTTGACTCCTCTGGGCTCAGCATCATGAGCACTAAAATCAGGGGTTAGGTTAATTGATCTCTAAGATCACTCACAGTGCTAACATCTAAGACTATATTAATTGCAACCTAGAAGAAAATAATCACAGCCACAATGATCAGAAGAAAACTGCCCAGGATTTCATGAGATGGAGCCTGGTTAGGGATCTATGTCCCTCTTCTACTGCCCCAAGCACTCAGAGGTACACACTCTTGTTCCATCTCTGTGCTCACAAGACCTTGGGCAGAGATACACGGGACACTTGGAGACACACGGCTTAGGTGTGCAACTCACTCACATTAAGAATTCTGTGTTTGTCACATGGTAACAGCAGATGACAGAACTCTGCTAGAAAAGGCACCAGGAGAAAAGCCTTTATATTGCTTTTCATCCTCTGCCTTAATCAAGGCTGACGATTAGATGTGATTCGAATGACATGTGCATTGCAATTAACCCTTGAATCCTAACCTTGGAAACTGCTATCATGTATGCCTAGCTTGACCCATTCTAGAAACTGATGAAAAACTGCATCGGAAAGACTTCCAACACTCCTGGGGAAAAAAATGCAAAACTTACAGCAATATTTCAGGTTATTTATTACCAGAGTTGGAAATCTTATGCATATTTCACCCAGTCAATATGCTAATTTGACTGCTAATTTATTTGTTTTGTTATTTGCTCTAAAATTAAGAAGGGCCATATTTCATCACCTACTAATAGTAATTATGGCTATAAATCACCAAGAGAAAGAAAAAGACATTTTGTCTAACAGACATTTGGCTCAACCCATGTGCTCACAAGCAGCACACACACTTCCTTCTCCAACTGGTCAACTCCTGCACACCCCCTCCCCTGACACATGGTGGCAGACTATCTGAGCCATCCGAGAGCCAAAAGGGTGAGATGGCTGTAAGCACTTCCTATCTAAAGTGGCAACCAAAAACCCTCCAATGAATGTCCTATTTTCAGCTGCCTGCAGTTTGGGAGACACTGCATTGAGATTTATCTTTATGACCAAAGTGCATTTTACATTTAATTAGGGGGGAAACAACAACATTATTTTAAAACCAAGCAATGCCTTAGATTCTAGAACTAAAGTAGGATCTTCACAGTGCAAGGGTAAGCTGCAGAAAATAACTACAGAGATAACGAACTATCTTTCAGTAAGACCCATAAATGTAAGAAATTTGAGGAAATAAGATCAGGAAAAGTGATGACATCCTAAAGACCAAGGAGAGAAGGGAGGGAGACAGCGTCAATATTCATCATGCTCATCGATAAATTACAGAGAGCAAGGCCAGCTCTTCTAAGCACCAGGCCCTGTGTCAGTGTACAGGTCACACACTGTCTTGAAATCCTTAATAATTTTTAAACAAGGGGCCATTCTTGATTGAGGTTTAATGATACAGAAGTCAATGTATTAGGGACTAGGGTACATAAGATGAACTGCCATCCTACCCTCAATAGCTTATGTCCTGGTAGGAAAGGTAAGACATATATCTACAAAATGCAAGTAATAATAAATGCTTAAGAGGAGGCAGGGCCAAGGTGGTGAAGCAGTCACATGCTTCCGGTGATCCCTCTTACAACAAAGACCTGAAAAAAACAAGTGAAATGATTATATTCATGACAAGCTAGGAGACCTGAACATCAAAGCCAAAGTTAGAAAACGGACTGAGTGGCAGCAGGGAGAGATGGATCAGAAGCGGAGAGGAGTTGCCAGACCTGAATCACCGGAAACCCTGAGGCACCATTCCTGGGAATGCCTGCAGAAGGCTAGCGGTAATTTTCTGGACACAGTTTCCTCATGGAGAGACAGCCAGCTGCAAAGCTTACTCACACCTATGGAACCAGAGAAAAATGGTGCTCTCAGCAAAAACTAAGTATTTGCATATATTTTACCTTGGCCCCAGCCCCCGAGCTGGCTTCAGTGGCTCTTGATTTACCTGGGCCTGAGATACACCCCGATGAGCACCATAAGCCATTCTCCTAGCCTTGAGAAGGAATAAATTCATAATTGAGGGAAAACATAATCTGCTAGCTCTACTAACCTGGGGAGCTCAGGATAGAAATGGTTCCTGTCCAGGCAGTAACAGTCTATGGACTTTGAACACCTATCCCCTCCGGCATGGAACTGTGTGAGACTATTTCCGAAGAATAGGCCCTTATTGGCAGACTGCAACTGTTTCAGCTGTGCAGTGGAAAGGAGGGTGTTTGATGTTTGATACCACTTTGCCTGTTAAACACAGTCCTCACCTACCCACATCAGGGGCCTAAGGACTGGTGGTTCCACCCACGTCACCCAGCCACCAGCGACAACAGCCCAAGGATACCTAGAACCTCCCAATCTTTACAACCAAAAGCATTGGGTGCCCATGATCCACCTGAAGAACCCACCCATCTGTATGCTCTAGGGAACAGGGACACAATTTACTCACAGACACTCGGGGGATGGTTGTCAGCCCCCTGCCTTGTTAAGAGCATGACGTCAGGCTGCAAGCAGATACCTGTACCTACACCAATTACCCCTGACCCTCTAAGACTGCAGGACAGAGCCTGTACCACACACTTGATGATCAGCTACCTGGACACCTGAACTGAATCCATACAAAAAAAGTGAATGGACTCCTAGGCTTGTATACCTGAAAACAGCTCTAGCCATCTGGTGACAGGAAGTTAGAGCTTCAAAGGTGAAAATAAACAAGCTAGTTCACTCAAGCAACCCATATGGGCATATCAAAAAAAAACAAAGCAAGAAGCTAGGATACAGTAAGCAAACAGAAAATAAACTAATACAAGAACTTACACATGGCTCGGAAACAACACCCAATATCAAATCACATAAAGAAGCAGACCATCATCACTTCAACAAGCTCTCACAACACAGAACCAAGGGATCTTCTGGATAAAGGTGCCTTCCTAGAATTACCAGATGCAGAATACAAAGGAGTAATATACAGATCTCTTCAAGACATCAGGAACGAGATCAGAAAGGAAATCAGGCAATACACATAACAAGCCAAGGAACACACAGGTAAAGCAGTTGAAGACATTAAAAAGGTTATTCAAGAACTAATGAAAAATTTAATAAGCTGCAAGAATCCATAGAGAGACAGCAATCAGAAATTCAGAAGATTAGCAATACAATTACAGAATTAGACAACTCAGTAGAAAGTCAAAGGAACGCAATTGAGAAAGTGCACGGCAGAATTAGTGAGATTGAAGATAAAACACATGGCACCAATATATTTGAAGAAAATTCAGACAAAAGAATTTTAAAAAATTAATAAACCCTAAGAATCATGTGGGACTCTATCAAAAGAAAACACATATGAATGACTGGAGTAGCAGAATAGGGAGGAATAACAGAAAATAAGAGAACTGTCAAAGATTTGTTGGCAGAAAACTTCCCTGATATCGTGAAAGATGAGAAGCTATCTATCCAAGATGCTCATCGGACTCCACATTAGGTAGATCTCAAAAGAAAGCCACCAAGACATATGATAATCAAATTTGCCAAAACCAAAGATAAAGAGAGAATTTTAAAAGAGTCTAGGGGCAAAAGAAAAGTCACCTACAGAGGACACTCAATAAGAATAAGCCCAGACTACTTGGCAGAAACCACACAGGCAAGAAGGCAGTGGGATGACTTACATAAAGCACTGATGTAAAAAATGCCAACCAAGAACCATAAACCAGCAAAAATGTCTCTCAGATATGAAGGCAAAATTAGGACATTTCCAGATAAACAGAAGTTTAGGGAATTCGTAAAAAACAAACCAAAACTACAAGAAATACTAAAGGGAGTTCTCTGGTTAGAAAATCAATAATATCAGGTATCAACCCGATATCAGATATCAACCCGACACAAGACAGAGCAACCAGATATCAATCCAGATAGGGAAATCACAAAAATAAATCAAGATTAAAAAAATGCTCACAACAGGGAAACAGCAATGTCACTACGTAAAAGAAGACAACATTAAAACAATAAAGAAGGATTGAGAAACGCAGTCATAGCTCTTTCATATGGAGGGGAAGACAAGGCAATATAAAGAAATAAAAGTTAGGTTTAAACTCAGAAAAATAGGGTTAAATATTAAGGCAACCACGAGTAACAATCATACTCATCAAAATAAAATACAAGGAAAAAATACTCAGCAGAAGCAAAATCAATAACAACAAAAAAGAGGAAAAGACAATATAAACTACACAGCACAAAAAAATGAAGTGGGAAAAAGAAAATGTCAACAACACTCACAAAAAAAGACGTCAAAATGACAGCAGTAAACTCATACCTATCCATAATTACACTAAATAAAAATGATTAAATGTACCAATAAAGAGACAGAGGGTGGCAGAATGGGTAAAAAAAAAACATGATCCATCTATATGACGCCTACAAGAGACACACCTAAGACTTACAGACACAAACATACTGAAACTCAAAGGATGGAAAAAATATATAAAACAAACAACAATCAAAAAGGGGCAGGAGTGGCAATATTAATTTCTGACAAAATAGAAACTACAGTTATATCCACCACAAAGGTAAGGAAGGACACTATATAATGATTAAAGGGACAATACACCAGGAGGATATAGCCACATTAAATATCTGTGCACCCAAGGACAGGCCTGCAAGATACATAAAACAAGCTCTAATGACATTAAAAAGTGAGATAGATGGCTCCACAACTATAGTAGGAGACATCAACACACCACTTTTAGTGAAGGACAGAACATCCAGAAAGAAGCTCAATGAAGACACAGAAGATCTAAATGTCAAAATCAACCAACTCGTCCTCATAGACATATACAGAATCTCCACCCAACAGCAGACAAGTATACTTTCTTTTCTAGTGCACATGGGACATTCTCTAGAATAGACTACATGTTAGGTCATAAAGCAAACCTTAGCAGATTCCAAAACATCAAAATATTACAAAGCATTTTCTCTGACCATAAGCCCATAAAAGTAGAAATCAAAAACAGAAAAAGCAGGGAAAAGAAATCAAACACTTGGAAACTGAACAATACCCTGCTCAAAAATGACTAGGTTATAGAACACATTAAGGATGGGATAAAGAAATTGATACAATCCAAAAAGAATGAAAATACTTCCTATCAAAACCTTTGGGACACAACTAAAGCAGTGCTCTAGAGGCCAATTTGTATCAATATACGCACACATCCAAAAAGAACAAAGGGCCAAAATCAAAGAATTATCCCTACAAATTGAACAAATAGAAAAAGAACAACGAAAGAAACCCTCAGGCACCAGAAGAAAGCAAATAATAAAAATTAGAGCAGAATTAAATGAAATAGAGAATACAAAACAATTCAAAGAGACCAAAAGCTGTTTCTTTGAAAAAACTAACAAAATTGATAAAACATTGGCCAAACTGACAAAAGAAAAACAGGGGAGGAAGCAAATAACCAAAATAAGAAATGAGATGGGCAATATTACAATAGACCCAAATGAAATCAAAAGAATCATATCAGATTACTATGAAAAAGTGCACTGTAACGAATTTGAAAACCTAGAAGAAATGGATAAATTTCTAGAAACAAACTACCTACCCAAACTAACACAAACTGAGGTAGAACAACTAAATCAACCCATAACAAAAGAAGATCTTGAAAAGGTAATTTAAAAACTCCCAACAAAAAAAAGCCCTGACCCTGAGGGCTTCACTGGAGAGTTCTAACAAACTTTTAGAGAACAGTTAACACCGCTACTACTAAAGGTACTTCCGAGCATAGAAAAGGACTAAATACTCCCAAACGTATTCTTTGAAGCCAGCATATCCCTGACAACAAAACCAAGTAAAGACACTACTAACCAAAAAACCCAGTGCCGCCGAGTCAATTCCCACTCATAGCGAACCAATAGGACAGAACAGAGCTGCCCCATAGAGTTTCCAAGGAGTGCCTGGTGGATTTGAACCGCCAACCCTTTGGTTCGGAGCCATAGCACTTAACCACTACACCATCAGGGTTTCCAAGGCACCACTAAAAAAGAAAATTACAGACCTATATCCCTCATGAACTTAAATGCAAAAATCCTCAACAAAATTCTAGCCAATAGAATTCAACAACATATCAAAAAAATAATTCACCATGACCAAGTGGGATTCATACAAGGTATGCTGGGATGGCTCAACATTAGAAAAACAATGAATGTATTCCATCTTAAAAATAAAAGACAAGAACCACAGGATCTAATCAATTGATGCAGAAAAACCATTTGACAAAGTCCAATACCCATTCATGATAAAAACTCTCGGCAAAATAGGAATTGAAAGGAAATTCCTCAACATAATAAAGAGCATTTATACAAAGCCAACAGCCAACATCATCCTAAATGGAGAGAGTCTGAAAGCATTCCCCTTGAAAACGGGAACCAGACAAGGATGCCCTTTATCACCACTCTTATTCAACATTGTGCTGGGGGTCCCAGCCAGAGCTATTAGGCTAGATAAAGAAATAAAGGGCATCCAAATTGGCAAAGAAGTAAAGGTATCTCTGTTTGCAGATGACATGATCTTATACACAGAAAAACCTAAAGAATCCTTAAGAAAACTATTGAAACTAAAAGAAGAGTTCAGCAGAGTATCAAGACACAAGATAAACATACATACATCAGCTGGATTCCTCTATATGAACAGAGAGAACGTGGAAGAGGAAATTACCAAATCAATACCAAGAAGATAAAATACTTAGGAATAAATCTTACCAGGGATGTAAAAACCCTATAGAAAGAAAACTACAAGACACTACTGCCAGAAACCAAAAGAGACCTACATAAGTGGAAAAACATACCTTGCTCATGGATAGGAAGATTTAACATCGTAAAAATGTCTATTCTACCAAAAGTGATCTATACGTACAACGCAATTCCAATTCAAATTCCAACAACATTTTTAAATGAGATGGAGAAACGAATCACCAACTTCATATGGAAGGGAAAGAGGCCCCAGATAAGTAAAGCATTACTAAAACAGGAGAACAAAGTGCGAGGCCTCACACTACCTGATTTTAGAACCTATTACACCACCACAGTAGTCAAAAGAGCCTGGTACTGGTACAACAACAGATACATACACTTATGGAATAGAACTGAGAATCCAGACATAATTCCATCCACATATGAGCAGCTGATATTTGACAAAGGTCCAAAGTCAGTCAAATGGGGAAAAGACAGTCTCTAACAAATGGTGCTGGCATAACTGGATATCCATCTGCAAAAAAAAAAAAAAAGAAACAAGACCCATAACTCACACCATGCACAAAAACTAACTCAAAATGAATCAAAGACCCAAATATAAAATCTAAAATGATAAAGATCATGGAAGTAAAACTAGGGACAATGCTAGGAGCCCTCATACATGGCATAAATGGTATACAAAACACTACTAACAATGCACAAACACCAGAAGAGCAACTAGATAACTGGGAGCTCCTAAAAATCAATCGCCTATGCTCATCCAAAGACTTCACCAAAAAAGTAAAAAGATTACCTACAGACTGGGAAAAAGTTTTTAGCGATGACGCTTCTGATCAGCGTCTGATCTCTAAAACCTACATGATACTGCAAAAACTCAACTACAAAAAGACAAATAACGCAACTAAAAAATGGGCAAAGGATATGAACAGACACTTCACTGAAGAAGACATTCAGGTAGCTAACAGATTCATGAGATGCTCACCATCATTAGCCATGAGAGAAATGCAAATAAAAACTACAATGAGATTCCATCTCACTCCAATAAGGCTGGCATGAATCCAAAAACACAAAATAATAAATGTTGCAGAGGTTGTGGAGAGACTGGAACACTTATACACTGCTGGTGGGAATATAAAATGGTACAACCACTCTGGAAATCAATTTGGCACTTCCTTAAAAAGCTAGAAATAGAACTACCATACGATCCAGCAATTCCCCTCCTTGGAATATATCCTAGAGAACTAAGAGCGTTTACACGAACAGATATGTGCACACCAATGTTCAGTGCAGCACTGTTTACAATAGCAAAAAGATGGAAGCAACCAAGGTGCCCATCAATGGATGAATGGATAAATAAATTATGGTATATTTACACAATGGAATACTACGCATCGATAAAGAACAATGATGAATCAGTGAAACATTTCATAACGTGGAGGAATCTGGAAAGCATTATGCTGAGTGAAATTAGTCAGCTGCAAAAGGGCAAATATTGTATGAGACCACTATTATAAGAACTTGAGAAACAGGGAAGAAAATATTCTTTGATGGTTATGAGAGGCGGGAAGGGAGGGAGGGAGAGGGGTATTCACTAATTAGATAGTAGACAAGAACTACTTTAGGTGAAAGGAAAGACAACACACAACACAGCAGAGGTCAGTACAACTAGACTAAACCAAAAGCAGTTTCCTGAATAAACTGAATGCTTCGAAGGACAGTGTAGCAGGGGCGTGGGTTTGGGGACCATGGCGTCAGGGGACATCTAGGTCAATTGGCATGATAAAATCTATTAAGAAAACATTCTGCATCCCGCTTTGGAGAGTGGCGTCTGGGGTCTTAAACGTTAGCAAGCAGCCATCTAAGATGCATCAGTTAGTATCAGGCCACCTAGAGCAAAGGAGAATGAAGATCATCAAAGACACAAGGTAATTATGAGCTCAAGAGACAGAAAGGGCCACATAAACCAGAGACTACATGAGCCTGAGACCAGAAGAACTAAATGGTGCCCGGCCACAACCAATGACCGCCCTGACAGGGAACAGAACAGAGAACCCCTGAGGGAGCAGGAGAGCAGTGGAATGCAGAACTTTAATTCTCGTAAAAGGACCAGATTCAATGGTCTGACTGAGACTAGAAGGACCCTGGAGGTCATGGTCCCCAGGCCTTCTCTTATCCCAAGACAGGATCCATTCCCAAAGTCAATTCTTCAGACACGGATTGGACTAGACTATGGGACAGAAAATGATACTGGTGAGGAGTCAGCCTCTTTGATCAAGTAGACACATGAGACTATGTGGGCAGCTCCTGTCTGGAAAGATGAGAGGGCAGAGGGGGTCAGAAGCTGGCTGAATGGACGTGAAAATGGAGAGTGGAGAGGAGTGTGCTGTCTCACTAGAGGAAAGCAACTAGGAGAATATAGCAAGGCGTATATAAATTTTTCTATGAGATACTGACTTATTTGTAACCTTTCACTTAAAGCACAATAAATATTTTAAAAAGAAATCAAATGACGTATTGCATTGCTGCAAAAGACCTCTTTAAAGTGTTAAAAAGCAAAGATGTCACTGTGAGGACTAAGGTGCACCTGACCCAAGCCATTGTAGCTTCAATCACCTTATATGCATGCAAAAGCTAGACAATGACTAAGAATTGATGCCTTTCAATTGGTGAAGAATATTTAATATGCCATGGACTGCCAGAAGAATGAACATATCTGTTTTGGAGGAAGTATAGCCAAAATACTTCTTTGAAGTGAGGATGGTGAGACTTCATTTCATGTACTTTGGCCTTGTTAACACGAGGGATCAGTCCCTGCAGAAGGACATCATGCTTGGTAAAGTAGAACCCGTTGCTGTCGAGTCGATTCCAACTCATAGCAACCCTATAGGACAGAGTAGAACTACCCCATAGAGTTTCCAAGGAGCACCTGGTGGATTCAAACCACTAACCTTTTGGTTAGCAGCCATAGCACTTAACCACTTAACCAGGGTTTCCTTGTCAGCGAAAAAGAGGAAGACCCTCAACAAAAAGGATTGACACAGTGGCTGCAAAAATGGTCTCAAACATAGCAACAAATGCAAGAATGGCACAGGACTGGGCAGTGTTTTGTTCTGTTGTACACAGGGTCACTATGAGTCAGAACCAACCCAACAACACCTAACAACAACAATAGTGAGGCACAGAGTCAGGATTTGAGCCCAAATTGCCTCCTGATTCCAGGCTCACCTGGTCATGTAAAAGACAGCACCTTCAGAAAAGAACAATAGTGCAATGTAGTTGAGTGTTGACTGAGAACAGTGTCTCAGGAGTCTGGTGGTGAGAATGATCACTGAGTCATGGGTAACTGAGTAAGAAGGAGGACATTCTATGCAAGAGAAATGCTTTGAGGGGTGTGATGGCTAAGGCTGCATGTCAACTTGGCTGTGTCATAAGTCTCAGTGATTTGGCAGTTATGATGTTGTTTGGCAGCTATGTAATGTCATCATCTCCATAATGAAATCTGATATAACAGAATCACTTCCTTGATGAGATCTGTTATAAGCAGCCAATCAGTCGAAAAGGAGTTTCCTTGGGGGTGTAGCCTGCATTCAATATAGGTGGACTTTCTGGCAAAGCTCTCTGGCTTTTGCTCAGTCTGGATCCTGCGGCTGGCTCCCGTTCATCTGACCTCCAGTTATTGGGACTTTGAGCTAGCAGCTTACCTGCTGATTTCAGGATTTGTTCACCTCCACAGCCTGTCAGCCAGGGGTCTGCTGTCTAACCTGCCAATCTTGGATTCACCAGCCCCTGCAGCTACGTAAGGAGAAGCCTCCAGCTTGACCCTTGGACTTGGGACTTTACAGGATCTACAACCATGTGAGACATTGATAAAAACTTCTCTGTATATATATTTATACACTTCATTGGTTTGGCTTCTCTAGGAACCCAACCTAGGATAAAAGGGATGAGGTGGGGAGGACAATAAAAGCACATGGCAGCATGGGGATGACTGCCAGGGTGTGCAAGAAAACCACTGGGCTGGCAGGCTCAGGCAAGTGAGCCTAAGGGGTGAGCAGAATGGTGAGGAGGAAGCAGAAGTGTGAAAGGGCAAGGGTAGGGACTTGATTCCGAGAGAATGAGGGGCCTGTTCTTTGAGGAGACTGATCTAGACAGCAGTTCCCAAAGTATCATTCAGGGACTCTAGGGGTCCCCAGGACCCTTCTGGGGAGTCCATGAGCTCTAGTAATACTATTACTTGCCTTCTTTACTCTCATTCTCTCCTGAGTGTACAGTGTTTTCCAGCAAGGAACTAAGGGAAACCTCCAGTCAACAGCCAACAAGGAACTGAGGCCCTCAGCTGAACAACCCACAAGGAACTGAATCCTGACAATGACTACATGAGTAAGCTTAGAATAGGATCCTCCCTTAGTCGGACCTTCAGGTGAGACCTCAGCCCCAAACAACACCTTAATTGCAATCTGTGAGAGACTCTGAGCCAGAGGAGACATCTAAGCCACACCTAAATTCCTAACCTACAGTAATTGTGAGATAATAAATGTTTATTTACTTAAGCCACTAAAAAATAAATAAATAAAAAGAAATAAATGCTTAAGAGGAAGCAAGGAAAAAAGAAGAGGTCCCTGTGAGCTGGGATAGTCAGGGAGATGACACTGAGGAATCTGCCCACTTGCTGAGGTAGAGCCTGATGAGACTTGCTGGGGCAGCCCAGACAGCGCTCTCCAGTTATCCTTGAGCAGCATACCGGAGAGAGTGCCCAAAACATGATGGAGAAGGACCCAGGGGTGATGATGAAAAGATGCAGACTTCAAGTCAAAGGTAAAAGGAATAGTGCAATAAGATTAAAGTCAAGTCGTTCAAACAGAAGGGTTCAGTGGGAAGAAGAGGCTGGAGCCAAGGATGCAGAATTTCTGGAAGACAGTGGTGATGGAAGGCTATACAGGAAGAGGAATGAAGACTGTTGTTTAAAGACTGTTAACACGTTAATTTGTTTCCTCTTATGTGGCTGCTGGCAAATTATACAAAATGGAATACTCTGGCTGTTAGTCTTATTAGTCTCCATCTAGTTGGCTCCAACTCATTGCGGCCTTATATATAACAAAACAAAATATTGCCTGGTCCTACTCCATGTTCATGATTATTGGTATGTTTGAGTCTGTTGTTTAGTCACTTAATAAACTAACCAGTTTTAATCAATGTGCTTGTCCTTCTATCTCCTAGATGTCCAGGCATCTTTTTGAAGCTAAGTAGATAAGAAATCCATGAGGAAATCTCACAACATTTCATCTGACCTTTAACAGTTGGTGCCCAATGCTTAAAACTAGAATTCCTTCGCTTTATTAGTTTTTCCCACACTTTCACATGAAAACAAACGTGGTATTTCCAAAATTCTTAAACTTCTCCTTTGGCTGACCATTCAGAGCAGGGCTATGGAGCTCAGCAACTTTCTCACTACTTTTCTATCCATGAGGTTTTCCATCCAGCTTCGATATGCATGTGCACACTCACAGCCATACACAGGCACATATTCCCATCACTTTCAGTTCTGTTTCCCTTGCATTTTCTCAGAATACTTATCAGTATTTTGTCACCACCTTGGTACCCCCTTTTCTCATCCTATTAAAAATGAAAATGGATCCAGTTCCTCTGCAAGGAGTCAGACTGAATCTGCCTCTCATGCCTCCATCACGCCTAACAGAGATATAAAGGAAGGGTTTGCATTTTGTTGTGTAAACACTGTACATGCAAATAGAGTCTACAACCTCCCTAACTGATTGGAAGAAAAAGAAGATCGCTTAGCACTGTAAATGACTCTTATTCACCTGCTTCAGCTTTTTCCACTTACAGGCAACACTTCCTACATGTGACTAATGTAAGAGTGGCCAGAAAGATATGAGGTTCCAGCCCCTACCTGAACTCTTTCACCAACTGTGCGGTAAAGGACCCAGTTTTACCCTAAGTAAGGTGGCCTTTGTCCTTGGTTCCTGAGAAATAACCCTTGGAGTAATTGGAGTCCTTGGTCTGGGACTTCCAGGCCACACCTGAGCATTTGTGCCAACAAGTAGGGGCTGGCCAGACCGGAAAAACCTCATCTGGGAGGCTGATATCAACAAGCCTAAGGAGGCATGACTTAGCCTATCATGTAGGACTGGCTGATAAAAGCCCTGAACACAGAGGTTCAGAGAGCTTCCTGGTTGCTGAGAACATCCACTTTCAGGAGGGTTGCACATCCCTTGGGACATGGAAGCTCTGTGTTGATAACCCTCCTAGACCTTACGTGATGTGTCTCTTCATTTGTACCCTCTTTGGCCATAATAAACCTGTAGTCATAAGCATGGTATGTGGTTGTACTGTTGTGTGCTATCAAGTTGATTCCAATTCATAGCAACCCCACAGAACAGGGCAGAACTGTCCTACAGGGTTTCAGCTGAAATCTTTATGGGAGCAAACTGCCAGGTCTTTTTCCCACAGAGCAGCTGGTGAGTTCAAACTACCAACCTTTTGCTTCGCAGACAAATGCTTAACCACTGAGCAACCAGGGCTCTTTAAGTATGGTATACCCAAAACAAACAAATCCACTGCTGTTCAATCAATTCCAACTTATAGAGACCCTATAGGACAGACTTAAACTGCCTGGTAGGGTTTCCAAGGAGCAACTGGTGGATTCAAACTGCTAACCTTTTGGTTAACAGCCGAGCTCTTAACCACTGTGTCTCCAGGGCTCCTAAGTATGGTATACTCTCCATGAATTCTGTGAGTCATACCACCGAATTCTCAAACCCAAAGGAGCTAGCAGGTCAGAAAGTAAGGAAGGGATCATTTGGACTTCTAAACTTGCAGTTGGCATCCTGAAGTGCTAATGAGAAACCAGCTCTGAATTGGCGGCCAGAAGGTCAGAAGGCTGGGGTGTTGTGTGGACTCCTCAAACTTACGGCTGTTGTCTGCCTATCTGGCAGTCTGAAGGATGGTGTCCTTTTAACTTGCGAGCTCTGGCCTAGCTCTGGGTGGCTAGGGTCAGAGAGAGAGAAAGAGCGCCGTGGGGGCAGCTGGCAACAAAGAAGGAGAAGTGGGGATATGAGAACTGAACGAAGAAGGAGAAGTGGGGATGTGAGAACTGAATCAATCTCTACATTTTGGGGACTGGATTCATGCTGATCTTTACCACGCACAAACATTCTACAGGACCACGGGCAAGTCATTTACTTTACTGGGTCTCAGTTTTGTCACGTGTCAAATGGAAACTGAAATGATTCCCTTACCTACTGCACAGAACTTTTTGAAAAGAACAGAGGGTGCTGCAAATGCACAATAATATAAACATGTGAAGAAAGGCTGCATAACCTAAGAACGTATAGAAAAACTAGATGTAAAAATGAATTTTCTCACTAAAAAATAAAACATTCTCCCTCTCAGACAGATCACATAAACAGGGTCAGTGATTTGAGATCTTCCACAAAATAACTGGATGGCTCTTAGAATTCAAGAGTGTTTTCACCAACTTTTCTTAAAACTGAGAGCTGAGAATGGTACTAAACCAAGAATGGTTTATATTGTTTCATTAACACCATAACTGTAACACTATAAAACTATAACAAAATCCATCTAGCATATGTTAATAATAAGCATATTATCTTTTTTTCCCCAATGGTAATTTTCCACAAATAACAAGGCATTCTCATAGCTCAATTTTCTATTACCATACTATTTTTCCTTTTCTCTTTGAGGTCCTGATACCTTGGCATGTCCTGATACCTTGTATAGTACCCCCCCCAGCTTGGACCATGTGCTTTCCATGCGCTACGTCTAGTCTTTCCAACATCCCTGCAATGCACCTATGATTCTTTCCTTTTACAAGCGAGTGGAACTGGGACTCAGAAAGGTTAATAACATGCCCACATCCAGACAGCTAGTAAACGGTGGAGTCAGCCTCAAAGCCTAGTCCGTCCCTCCAAAACATGCTCTTTTCTACTATTCCAAGCTGTTCCATGTAAAACTGTGTCTGGTGTGTGTGGGTGTATTTATGTGTGCACATTCGTGTACATATGTATCTGTGTGTGTGTGTACATGCATGTACATGTGCACCCGGGGAGACAGAGATAGAAGTGAAGCAACTATGATTTTTATTTAATAGAGCTGTACTTCCAAAAAGGAGCACTGGTGGAGCAGTGGTTAAGTGCTCGGCTGCTAACTGACAGGTTGGAGGTTCGAACCTACAAGCAGCTTTTTGGGAGAAAGATGTCGCAGTCAGCTTCCGTAAAAATTACAGCCTTGGAAACCCTATGGGGCAGTTCTACTCTGTCCTATAAGATTGCTGTGAGTTGGAATCAATTTGATGGCAACAGATTTAGTTTCGGTTTTGTACTTCCAAATCCTCAACCTATAGCTCTCAACTCCCCCTAACCACCATCACCCACAACCCCTCATTCTTTTATTGGCACGAAACAGATCTGAGAAAAGACAAAGTGTCTGTTCCATTATTCAGCAGGTGATCACACATGCACACACCCCGGCAGGCCCCCGCCATCTGGAAGGGGAGGAAAGGTCACTAATGCCTGCTGAGATCCTGCTATGCTGCGGAGACCTGTGCAGGCTGCTTCTTGTCACAGCCATTCTTGTCAGCTCTCACAAGCTCCCTGTAAAGCAGGCACTCAAAGAATTCTTCTGCTCTGGGCCGCCGTACTTTCAGGCTCCGTGTTCCTGCAGGAGTCTCCTCCTCTGTTGTCCACCCCTCACTGACCAGGCTCAGCATCCAGCAGCCTAGAGCCATCTTGGAAGGAAAGGAAATGAGGAAGGCCGTGGAGACAGCTGGGAGCTAGGGGTGCCTGGACACTCAATTCTTTGTTAAGCCATTTGCAGACAAATGGAAAATATGGGCTAAGTATCTTTGTTTTACGAGGCCTAGCATGTACACAGACTAACATGAGCACCACCCTCAATGCTAGTGTGAAGCATACCTTAAAGGAGGTTCTGAAAAAATCAAAAGATAAAAAACCAGCACAGACACAGTGGCCAGGTACCAACCTGGCTTTGGGTGAGGAGAAGCCCAGAAAAGGCAGACATCAGAAATGCTCCTGCATACCTGGGGCTTCTCGAATAATCTCTCAGTGGCATGCTCCACTTACATGTCCAAAGCTTTCATTTTTGGACTTATTATCGGTGTGCATTTTTGTTTGTGCTCCATTAACCTGCACTGTTTCTTTTGTGCTATGAGCTGCTTCTTCTGTTCTCAGAGGTCTAACTAGTAGTGATCTAGAAGCTTCCAAAACAGTGCACATGTGTGGGACTTCACATATGAAGATTCTATGGCTGAAAGAAGTGATAAACTCCTTGAAAAGGCAGACAAATATTAGCAGGTCTGTCCACTTCAGCATAGGGGGGAAACCCTGCCAGCTTCAGCACTTATGGTGCCATCCAGTAACTACATATTTATTGCTGGGTCTTAGACAAGCCTCTTTTCAAAAACAGCTACTGGCATGTGCACCAAAGGCAGTGTGGCAGGCCAGCTTCCACGTCTCTGTCGAGTTCACAGCAGTCCCCAGTCAGCCCCTCAGAGGTGAACCTGGATCACCAGCACTCTTTCTCTGGTTTCACTTAGTTCTGCATTGGTGGACTTTTTATGGCTTTTGCAGCATCCTAGAGTCTTGTTCCCTTCCTCTGTAAAACCTTCCCAGCTTCCCAGGCTCCAGCACCAACTGCCTCTGTCCGTCACTTCTCCCTGTAGCGCTGAGGCTATAGTGAAGCTCAGTGCTACCCACCTGTCTTCCTGACTGAAGGGTGAGCATCTCAAGGTGGAGGTCAAGTCCTAGTTCTCCTTGTATGTCAGTACCCACAACAGTTCCTGAAGCACAGCAGATTCTTGATAATTTCGATTATTTAATGCAGGCAGGAATAGCCTCTCAGTTTATGCAAAGGAGATGAATGAGAGATTTTCTAAGGTCCCCGAGTTTTGAAAATGTGATGATTCAATAATCTCATCAATAACATCCTCATTAGTTTGGTCACTCTCTTTATTTGCAGAAGTGGCAATGAAAGCACAGTCAATAGTTAATGGTTACAAAAAATACATGTATTAAAAATAATTATACATTAAAAGAAGGAAAAGTCAAGCCACAGACTGGGAGAAAATATTTGCAAAACACACATCTGATAAAGGACTTATATCCAAAGTATATTGAGAACTCCTAAAAGTCAACAATAAAGAAACAAGCAGCCCAATTACAAAGTGCCAAAAAAAATCTGAACAGACATTTCACCAAAGTAGATATACAGATGGAATATGAGCAAATGAAAAGGTGTTCAACATCATACCACTACACATCTATTGTTGCTGTTCTTGTTTGTTGCCATCAAGATGATTCTGACTCATGGTGACTCCATGTGTGCAGAGTAGAACTGCTCCATAGGGTTTTCAAGGCTGTGACCTTTCAGAAATCCAACACATTGACAACACCAAATGCTGCTGAAGACATGGAGCAACAGGAACTCTCATTTATTGCTGGGGGGAATACAAAATGGTACAGTCACTTAGGTAGAGTTTGGCAGTGTCCTATGAAGCTAAACATAGGCTTATGATATGATCCAGCAATTGTACTCCTAGGTATTTCCCCAACTAAGTTGAAAAATTATGTCCACACAAAAATCTGCACACAAATGTTTACAGCAACTTTATTATAACTGCCAAAATTGGGAAGCAAACATGATGTCCTTCAGGGCGGGGTCAAGATGGCGGAGTAGTCAAACCCTTCCTGTGGTCCCTCTTACAAAAAAGACCCCAAAAAACAAGTGAATCCATTGTATATGACAATCTAGGAGCCCTGAACATCAAAAACAAAGTTGAGGAATCGAACTGAGTAGCAGCGGGAAGGAGAGATGGTTCAGAAGCAGTGGTGAGTTGCCAGACCTGACCTGGCTGGTAATGGCACCCTGCAGGCTGGATCAGCTGGCACAAGCAGTGAGGCAAGCAGTGGCACTCGGGACGCATTTTCCACATCAGGAGAGACCGAGTGGCAGAGAGTTGATTCAAACCTCCAGAACCAGTGGGAAACAGTGCTCAATCGGCAAAAGATAAGTACAAGCATCTAACCTACCACATGGATCAAAACCAAAAAACCCTTTTGGGAAGTACCTCTGTCCCATTTACCTGCCCCCTCTGCCCACTCTGCTCCATTCCTGGTCTGTATCAGCAATTGCTGCACTCCCCAGGCCAGAAGTAGAATGACGGGACCTAAGCCATTTTCCCAGCTTTGAAGAAGGAACAAATTAACAGACAGGGAAAAATAATCTGTCAGCTCCCCTAAGCCAGAAACTCAGGCCAGCACAGCTCCTTTGCCTAGACACAGGCATAAGGGGTCCTGTGTGGGCCCATTTCAACACTGTAGGGCCTCATTAGCACAGTAAAACAGGGTATATACCTGAAGTCTGTTTTCACCTCTATCTCCTATAAGGGGGAGGGGCAGATTCATGACATTTGACACTGCCCTGCCCATTAAGCAAGGTCCTCACCTGCCCACAGCAGAGGCCTGAGGACTGGTGGCTCCAACCACTCCACTCACCTGTGACGAGGGTCCAAAAATAAGTGGTGATTCTCAGTCCTTACAGCCAACAGCATTGAATGCCCATAGTCCAGCTGCAAAACCCAAACACCTACGCACTCTAGGGAACAGGGACATGCTTTCCTCCCAGACACTCAGGGACAGCAGTTGGCCCCCTGCCTTGATCAGTGCATGATCTCCTACAGCAGCCAGATACTTGTGCCTATTCCAATCACCCCTGCCTGTCTAGGATTGTAGGTGAGAACCTGCACCACACACTCGGTGACCTATGACCTGAAAACCTGAGATGAATCCACACAAGAAAAGTAAACAGACTCCTGGACTCACATACCTAGTAACACCTCCAGCCATCTGCAGACACGATGTGAGAGCTTCAAAGACACCAATAATCAAACTAGCTCACATGACCAGCCTATTTGGGCATATCGAAACAAAACAAAATGAGAAGCTAGGACACAGTAAGCAAACATAAAATAAATATAAAGACTTATTGATAGCTCAGAGACAACAGTCAATATCAAATCACATAAAGAGGGAAACCACGACGGCTTCAGCAAGCCAAAAAAACAAAGATTCGAGAAATCTCCAGAGAAGAACTTCTTGGAACTACCAGAGATAGAACTCAAAAGATTAATATACAGAATTCTTCAAGAGATCAGGAAGGAGGTCAGGCAAAATGCAGAACAAGCCAAGGAACACACAGACAAAGCAATAGAGGAATGTAAGAAGGTTATACAAGACCATGATGACAAATTCAACAGGCTGCAAGAATCTATAGAGAGACAGCAAACAGAAATCCAAAAGATTAACAATAAAATTTCAGAATTAGACAACTCAGTAGACAGTCATAGGAGCAGAAATGAGGCAATGGAAGTCAGAATTACTGAGATTGAAGATAAAGCATTTGACACCAACTAATTTGAGGAAAAATCAGATAAAAATGAAGAAACCCTAAGAATTATGCAGGACTCTATCAAGAGGAATAATGTATGAGTGACTGGAGTACCAGAACAGGGGAGGATAACAGAGAGTACAGGGAGAATTGTTGAAGATATCCCTGGCAGAAAACTTCCCCAATATCATGAAAGATGAGAAGATATTTATCCAAGAAGCCCATCGAACCCCACACACAACAGATCCCAAGACAAAGTCACCAACGCATATGATAATCAAACTTGCCAAAACCAAAGACAAAGAGAGAATTTTAAGAGCTGCTAGGCACAAGTATCTCCTACAAAGGAGAGTCACTAAGAGTAAGCTGTGACTACTCACCAGAGACCGTGCAGGCAAGAAGGCAATAGGATGATATATACAAAACCTTGAAGGAAAAAAATTACCAGCCAAGATTTAAATATCTAGCAAAACTGTCTCTCAAATATGATGGAGAACTTAGGGCATTTCCAGATAAAGAGAGTCTAGGGAATTTGTAAAAACCAAACCAAAATTATAAGAAATACTAAAAGGAGTTCTCCAAGTAGAAAATCAATAACGTCAGATAACAACCCAAGACCAGAACACAGGACACAGCAACCAGATATCAACCCAGATAGGGAAGTCACAAAAATAAATCAAAACTAAAACACTGAAAATAGGGAAACAGAGACATCAATAGGTAAAACATGACAACATTAAAACAAAAAAGAGGGACAAAAAAATGTAGCGATAGATCTTTCACATGGAGACGAAGTCAAGGCAATATAAAGAAATAAAAGATTGATTTAAACTTACAAAAACAGGGGTAAATATTAAGGTAACCACAAAGGAAACTAACAACCCTACACATCAAAATAAAAGAAAAACATTAAGACCCAGCAAATACAAAATCAACAACAATGAAAAAGATGAAAAGAAAATACATAAAGAAAAAGAACTCAGCACTGAAAATTAAGTGGAATGAAGAAACTGTCAACAACACACACAGAAAAAAAATACATCAAAATGACAGCACTAAACTCATGTCTATCAATAATTACACGGAATGTACCTGGACTAAATGCATCAATAAAGACAGTCAGTGGCAGAATCGATAAAAAAAAAACATGATCCATTTATGTTGCCTACAACTGTCACAGGTTAGACTTAAAGACACAAACTGACTCAAAGGATGGAAAAAAGTATACCAAGCAAACAACAATCAGAAAAGGTCAGGAGCGGCAATATTAACCTCTAACAAAATAGACATAAAACAAAATCCACCACAAAGGATAAGGAAAGGCACCATCTAATTATTAAAAGGTCAATATTCTAGGAGGACATAACCATATTAAATATTTATGCACCCAACAACAAGGCTCCAAAATACACAAACCAAACTCTAACAGCATTGAAAAGAGAAAGAGACAGCTCCACAATAACAGCAGGAGACTTCAACACGCCACTTTCAGTGAAGGTCAGAACATCCAGAAAGAAGCTCAATAAAGACACAGAGATCTAAAGGCCACAATTAACCAACTTGATCTCATAGACATATTCAGAACACTACACCCAACAGCAGCCAAGTACACTTTCTTTTCCAATGCACGTGGAACATTCTCCAGAACATACAACATATTAGGACATAAAGCAAGCCTTAACAGAATTCAAAACATCGTTAACAAAATCCAAAACACTGAAATATTACAAAGCATCTCTTCTGACCATGAAACCATAAAATGAGAAATTGGTGACAGAAAAAGCAAGGAAAAAAATCAAATACATTGAAACTGAAAAATACCTTGCTCAAACACTACTCAGTTATACACAACATTAAGAAAATCAAAGAATCACATGAGAAAGAAAATACATCCTACCAGAACATTTGGGAGTCAGCAAAAGCAGAGCTCAGAGGTCAATTTATAGCAATAAACGAACATATTCAAAAAGAAGCAAAAGCCAAAATCAAAACATTAACCTTACAACTCAAAAAAGTAAAAAGAGCGCAGAAAAAGAATCCCTCAGGCATCAAAAAATAAATAAATAAAAATTAGAGCAGAATTAAATAAAATAGCAAAACAATTGAGTCAACAAGACCAAATGATGGTTCTCTGAAAAGATCAGCAAAATTGATACACCACTGGCCAAACTGACCAAAAAAAACTCAAGAGGAAGCAAATAACCCAAATACTAAATGAGATGAGTAACATTAGAAGACTCAACTGAAATTAAAAGAATCATATCAAAATACTATGAAAAACTGTACTCCAAAAAATTCAAAAACCTAGAGCAAAAGGAGAAATTTCTAGAAACACATTACCTACCTAAACTAACACAGAGGTAGAAAAACTAAATAAACCCATAACAAAAGAAGAGATTGAAAAGGTAATCAAAAAACTCCCAACAACAAAAAAACAGCCCCAGCCCTGATGGCCTCACTGGAGAATTCTACTAAAAGTTCAAAGAAGAGTTAACACCATTACTACAAACGGTATTTCAGAGCATGAAAAAGGATGGAATACTCCCAAATATTCTATGAAGCCAGCATAACCCTGATACCAAAAACAGGTAAAGACACCACAAAAAAAGAAAATTACGGACCAATATCCCTCATGAACTTAGATGCAAAAATACTCAACAAAATTCTAGCCAATAGAATCCAACAACACATCAAAAAAATTATTCACCACGACCCAGTGGGATTCATACCAGGTATGCAGGGATGGCTCAACATTGGAAAAACAATCAATACAATCCATCACATAAATAAAACAAAAGACAAGAACCACATGATCTTATCAACTGATGCAGAAAAACCATTTGACAAAGTCCAACACCCATTCATGATAAAAATTCTCAGCAAAATAGGAATTGAAGGGAAATTCCTCAACATAATAAAGAGCATTTATACAAAGCCAACAGCCAACATAATCCTAAATGGAGAGAGTCTGAAAGCATTCCCCTTGAAAACGGGAACCAGACAAGGATGCCCTTTATCACCACTCTTATTCAACATTGTGCTGGAGGTCCTAGCCAGAGCAATTAGGCTAGGTAGAGAAATAAAGGGCATCGAAATTGGTAAGGAAGAAGCAAAAATATCTCTATTTGCATATTATATGATCTTATACACAGAAAACCCCAAAGAATCCACAAGAATACTACTGGAACTAATAGACAATTTCAGCAAAGTATCAGGATACAAGAGAAACATAAAAAAAATCAGTTGGCTTTCTCTACACTAACAAAGAGAATGTTGAAGAGGAAATCACCAAATTGATACCATTTACAATAACTCCCCAGAAGATAAAATACTTAGGAATAAATCTCACCAGAGACGTAAAAGACCTATACAAAGAAAACTACAAGACAGTACTACAAGAAACCAAAAGAGACCCACATAAGTAGAAAAACATACCTTGCTCATGGATAAGAAGACTCAACATTGTAAAAATGTCAATTCTACCCACAGCAACCTACACACACAAGGCATCCCCAACCCAAATTCCAATGGCATTTTTTAATGGGATGGAGAAACAAAGCACCAACTTCATACCGAAAGGGAATAAGCCCCAAATAATTAAAGCATTACTGAAGAAGAAGAACAAATTGGGAGGCCTCACACTATCTGATTTTAAAACCTATTATACCACCACGGTAGTCAGAACAGCCTGGTAATAGAACAACAACAGATATATAGACCAATGGAACAGAATTGAGAATCCAGAAGTAAATTCATCCACCTATGAGGAGTTGATATTTGACAAAGGCCCAAAGTCAGTTAAATGGGGAAAAGACAGTCTCTTCACCAAAATGGCGCTGGCATAACTGGATATTCATCTGAAAAAAAATTAAACAAGACCCATCCCTCACACCAAGCACAAAAACTAACTCAAAATGGATCAAAGACCTAAATATAAATCTAAAACAATAAAGATTATGGAAGAAAAAATAGGGACAATGCTAGGAACCCTAGCACATGGCATAAACAGTAAACAAAACATTACTAACAATGCACAAGCTCCCAAAAGAGTAACTAGATAACTGGTAGCTCAAAAAAATCAAAACATTTACTCTCATCCAAAGATTTACCAAAAGAGTAAAAAGACAACCTACACACTGGGAAAATACTTTGGCTACAATATATCTGATCAGGTCTAATCTCTAAAATCTACAAGATAACTGTGAAACTTCAACTACGAAAAGACAAATAACCCAATTAAAAAATGGGCAAAGGATACAAACAGGCACTTCAGCAAAGAAGACATGCAGGCAGCAAACACATACATGAGGAAATGCTCACGATCATTAGCCATTGTTCTTGTTCTTAGGTGCCGTTGAGTCAGTTCCAACTCATAGCTACCCTATACGCAACAGAACAAAACACTGCCCAGTCCTGCGCCATCCTTAAAATCATTGTTATGCTTGAGCTCATTGTTGCAACCACTATGTCAATTCACCTCTTTAAGGGTCTCCCTCTTTTCCGTTGACCCTGTGCTCTGCCAAGCATGATGTCCTTCTCTAGGGACTGATCCCTCCTGACGACATGTCCAAAGTATGTAAGATTCAGTCTCGCCATCCTTGCTTCTAAGGAGCATTCTGGCCACACTTCTTCCAAGACAGATTTGTTTGTTCTTTTGGCAGTCCATGGTATAGTCAATATTCTTCGCCAACACCACAATTCAAAGGCGTCAACTCTTCTTCGGTCTTCCTTATTCACTGTCCAGCTTTCACATGCATAAGATGTGATTGAAAATACCATGGCTTGGGTCAGGCGCACCTTAGTCTTCAGGGTGACATCTCTGCTCTTCAACACTTTGAAGAGGTCCTTTGCAGCAGATTTGCACAATGCAACGCATCTTTTGATTTTTTGACTGCTGCTTCCATGGCTGTTGATTGTGGATCCAAATAAAATGAAATCCTTGACACCTTCAACCTTTTCTCCATTTATCATGATGGTGCTTATTGGTCCAGTTGTGAGGATTTTTGTTTTCTTTATGTTGAGGTATAATCCATCCTGAAGGCTGTGGTCTTTGATCTTCATTAGTAAGTGCTTCAAGTTCTCTTCACTTTCAGCAAGGAAGGTTGTGTCATCTGCATAACACGGGTTGTTAATGAGTCTTCCCTCCAATCCTGATGCCTCGTTCTTCTTCATATAGTTCAGCTTCTTGGATTATTTGTTCAGCATACAGATTAAATAGGTATGGTGAAAGAATACAACCCTGACTTACACCTTTCCTGACTTTAAACCAATCAGTATCCCCTTGTTCTGTCCGAAAAACTGCCTCTTGATCTATGTAAAGGTTCCTCATGAGCACAATTAAGTGTTCTGGAATTCCCATTCTTCGTGGTGTTATTCATAGTTTGTTATGATCCACACAGTCGAATGCCTTTGCATAGTCAATAAAACTTTTTTTTAAACATCCTTCTGGTACTCTTTGCTTTCAGCCAGGATCCATCTGACATCAGCAATGATATCCCTGGATCCATGTCTTCTTCTGAAACCGGACTGAATTTCTGGCAGTTCCCTGTCGATATACTGCCGCAGCCACTTTTGAATGATCTTCAGCAAAATTTTTGCTTGCATGTGATATTAATGATATTGTTCTATGATTTCCACATTTGGTTGGATCACCTTTCTTGGGAATAGGCATAAATATGGATCTCTTCCAGTCAGTTGGCCAGGAAGCTGTCTTCCATATTTCTTGGCATAGATGAGTGAGCACCTCCAGCGCTGCATCTGTTTGTTGAAACATCTCAATTGATATTCTATCAATTCCTGGAGCCTTGTTTTTCTCCAGTGCCTTCAGAGCAGCTTGGACTTCTTCCTTCAGTACTATCGGTTCCTCACCATATGCCACCTCTTGAAATGGTTGAATATTGACTAATTCTTTTTGGTATAATGGCTCTGTGTATTCCTTCCATCTTCTTTTGATGCTTCCTGCGTTGTTTAATATTTTCCCCATGGAATCCTTCACTATTGCAACTCGAGGCTTGAATTTTTTCTTCATTTCTTTCAGCTTGAGAAATGCCGAGCATGTTCTTCCCTTTTGGTTTTCCATCTCAAGCTCTTTGCACATGTCATTATAATACTTTGTCTTCTAGAGAGTCCATTTTAAATCATCTGTTCAGTTCTTTTACTTCATCGTTTCCTCCTTTTGTCCTAGCTTCTTGATGTTCGAGAGCAAGTTTCAGAGTCTCTTCTGACATCCATCTTGGTCTTTTCTTTCTTTCCTGTCTTTTCAGTGACCTCTTGCTTTCTTCATGGATGATGTCCTTGATGTCATTCCACAACTCGTCTGGTCTTTGGTCACTAGTGTTCAATGCATCAAATCTATTCTTGAGATGGTCTCTAAATTCAGGTGGGATATACTCAAGGTCATATATTGGCTCTTGTGGACCTCCTCTGATTTTCTTCAGTTTCAGCTTGAATTTGCATTTGAGCAATTGATGGTCTGTTCCACAGTCGGCCCCTGGCCTTGTTCTGACTGATGATATTGAGCTTTTCCATTGTCTCTTTCCACAGATACAGTCAATTTGATTTCTGTGTGTTCCATCTGGCGAGGCCCATGTGTATAGTCGCCGTTTATGTTGGTCAAAGAAGGTATTTGCAATGAAGAAGTTGTTGGTCTTGCAAAATTCTATCATTCGATCTCCAGCATTGTTTCTATCACCAAGGCCATATTTTCCAACTACTAATCCTTCTTCTTTGTTTCCAACTTTCGCATTCCAATCACCAGTAATTATCAATGCATCTTGATTGCGTGTTTGATAAATTTCAGACTGCAGCAGCTTTAAAATCTTCTATTTCTTCATCTTTGGCCTTAGTAGTTGGTGAGTAAATTCAAATAACAGTCGTATTAACTGGTCTTCCTTGTAGGCGAATGGATATCATCCTATAACTGACAGCACTGTACTTCAGGATAGATCTTGAAACATTCTTTTTGATGATTAATGCGACACCATTCCTCTTTGAGCTGTCATTCCCAGCATAGTAGACTATATGAATGTCCGATTCAAAATGGCCAATACCAGTCCATTTCAGCTTATTAATGCCTAGGATATCGATGTTTATGCGTTCCATTTCATCTTTGACGATTTCCAGTTTTCCTAGATTCATACTTCATACATTCCAGGTTCTGATTATTAATGGATGTTTGCAGCTGTTTCTTCTCATTTTGAGTCATGCCACATCAGCAAATGAAGGTCCCGAAAGCTTTACTCCATCCACGTCATTAAGGTCGATTTTACTTTGAGGAGGCAGCTCTGCCCCAGTCATCTTTTGAGTGCCTTCCAACCTGGGGGGCTCATCTTCCAGCACTATATCACACAATGTTCCGCTTCTATTCATAAGGTTTTCACGGGCTAATGCTTTTCAGAAGTAGACTGCTGGGTCCTTCTTCCTAGTCTGTCTTAGTCTGGAATCTCATCTGAAACCTGTCCTCCATGGGTGACCCTGCTGGTATCTGAACACCGGTGGCATAGCTTCCAGCATCACAGCAACACACAAGTCCCCACAGTATGACAAACTGACAGACACGTGGGGGCATTAGCCATTAGAGAAATGCAAATCAAAACTACAATAAGATACTATCTCACTCCAACAAGGCTGGCATTAATCTAAAAAACACAAAATAATAAATGTTGGAGAGGTTGTAGAGAGACTGTACACTGCTGTCGGAAATGTAAAATGGTACAACTACTTTGGAAATCGATTTGGCAGTTCCTTAAAAAGCTATAAATAAAAGTACCATAAGATCCAGCAATTCCACTCCTTGGAATATGTCCTAGAGAAGTAAGAGCCGTCACACAAATAGATATATTCACACCCATGTTCACTGCAACACTGTTCTCAATAGCAAAAAGATGGAAACAACCTAGGTGCCCATCAAGAGATGAATGGATAAAAAATTATGGTATATCCACACAATGGAATACTATGCAATGATAAAGAACAAGTATGAACCTGCAAAACATCTCATAACATTGATGAATCTGGAAGGCATTATGCTGAACGAAATTAGCCAGTTACAAAAGGACAAATATTTTATGAGACCACTATTATAAGACCTCAAAAAAAGGTTTAAACACAAAAGAAAACATTCTTTCATGGCTACAAGGGTAGGGAGGTAGGGAGAGTGGAATTCACTAACTAGATAGCAGACAAGAATTATCTTAGTTGAAGCGAAGGACAACACACAAGAAAAAGGGGAAGTCAGTACCACTGGGCTAAACGAAAAGCTGAATATAACTAAGCTAAAAGCTGAATATAACCAAACACTTCAAAGGATAGTGTAGCAGGGGTGGGGGCCTGGGGGTCATGGTTTCAGGGGATACCTAGGTCAACTGGCATAACAAAGTTTATTAAGAAAATGTTCTGCATCCCACTTTGGTGAGTGCCGTCTGGGGTCTTAAAAGCTAACAAGGCGCCATCTAACATTCATCAATTGGTACCAACCCACCTGGAGCAAAGGAGAATGAAGAACACCAAAGGCACAAGGAAAATATTAGCCCAAGAGACAAAAGTGGCCACATAAACCAGAGACTCTAGCAACCTGAGACCAGAAAAACTAGATGGTGCCCAGCTACCAACAATGACTACCTGGACAGGGAACACAACAAAAAATTCCTGACAGGGCAGGAGAAAAGTGGGGTGTAGAGCTCAAATTCTAGTAAAAATACCAGACTTAATGGTCTGACTGAGACTGGAGGAACCCCAGAAGAAATGGCCCCTGGAATCTCTGTTAACCTAGAACTAAAACCATTCCTAAAGCCAAGTCTTCAGACAAAGAACAGACCGGACTATAAGACATAAAATGATACATGTGAAGAGTGTGCTTCTTAGTTCAAGTAGATACATGAGATTAAATGGGCAGCTCCTGTTTGGAGGTGAGATGAGAAGGCAGAAAGGGATAGAGGGTGGTTGAAAGGACAGGGGAAATTCCGGGAGGAAAGGAGGAATGTGCGGTCACATCATAGGGATAGCAGCTAGGGTCACATAACAATGTGTGCATAAATTTTTGTATGAGAAACTATCTTGAGCTATAAACTTTCACCTAAAGCACAATTAAAAAAAAAAATGTCCTTCAATAAGTGAATGGATAAATCACTGTGGTACATCCATACAATGGTGTATTATTCAGCAGTGAAAAGAAATGAGTTATCAGCCACAAAAAGACATGGAGAATCTTAAATGCATTTTGCTAAGTGGAAGAAGCCAGTCTGAATAAGCTACATATGGTACGATTCCAACTATATGACATTCCAGAAAAGGCAAAATTATAGAAATAGTAAAAAGATCACTGGTTGCCTGAAGTTTAGGGTACAGGTAAAGGGGAGGGAAGGATGAATAGGTGGAGCACAGGGCATTTTTAAGGCTGTGAAATTGTTCTTCACGATGCTGTCATGCTGGACACGTGACGTTACGCGTTTGGCTGAACCCATAGGACTGTACAACACAAAAATCAAAACTTAATGTACACTATGGACTTATTTAATAATAACGTGTCCGTATTGGCTCATCAACTGTAACAAATATACCTCCCTGATGGAAGTTGCTGATAATAGACTGTGGGCAAGAGGAGCGAGGGCACATGGGAAGTCTCTGCACTTTTTGTGGAATACTTTTCTATTAATCTAAAACTGGTCTAAAAAAATTCTATTAATTATTTAAAAAAAAAAAAGATCATTATGTAATGATTCACTTTCTTCCAGGCAGAGCCACACTGTGAGTGTCCAGGGACACTCTGTCCTCCTGTCTTGGACCAGAGAACCATGTGGTGACCAACCATGCCCTCTGATGGCTATGAGGTAACTGTCAAGGCGGTGACGATGGGTTGAGCTCCTCAGAAGTGCACCCCCTCCCTGCTAAAACCTCCAGATCTCCTAGGCCAAAGGTGAGCCTACCCTTTTACAGAGCAGGGCCCAGAGCAGACACAGAGTCTGAGAGTCCCCTTGGCCAAGAGGGAGAGAAACACGTTCTCTAGAACTACAGGTGAAGGGTAATAATGGGAGCCTCGTCATGTCCCTGACAACCACAGGAAAGCACAGGACAGCTCTGAACTATGTGTCAAACCAAATTACCAAACCAAAAAGAACCAAACGTGTTGCTGTGAGTCGATTCCGACTCATGGCAACCCTACAGGACAGAGTAGAACTGCCCCATAGAGTTTCCAAGGAGCGCCTGGTGGATTTGAACTGCTGACCTATTTGGTTAGCAGCCCTAGCACTTAACAACTACGCCACCAGGGTTTCCAAACAAATTACAGAACCCTGTAAATTTCAGCTCATGTGACGTGGCATCTTGTGAATGTGAACCAGGACGTCAGCTGGACAAAGGTAAGAGATGGTTGGCAACCTGGAGACCTGGAAACGGTTCCCAATACCATTACTTGCTGTTTTGACCAAGCCACATGTCTTCTTTGAAACCTGAAAACCACTGATTTCATTCATTCATTCAGTCAGTCAGTCATTCCATCTACCTAATCATTTGGTAGTTTTACACTAAATGCGCACTTTGAGCCCAGCACTGGGGATTCAACTGTAGCATTCTTCCTTATCTTGATCTAATAGACAGCATATATACATATATGCATATACATACACACACATATATATGTATATATGTAGTATGCACACACACACACACACATACCTCTATGGGTATGTTTACAAGCCTGTGCCTGTGTAAATGCAAATAAATTGATTTATTAAGAAATGCACTAAACTTCTCAAAGGGATTATATCTGAAAAGGTGACAAGGAAATAAAGGCAAAATATTTGGCTTTTGTAAAAGGAACATGCATTAATTTCATAATTAAAAAAATATAATGCAAAGTAAAATTTTAAAAACTTTACCCTTCCTTCGTTGCCCAGCTCATCTTCCTTGAGAAGCTTTACCATAATATGCTAGCCCACATAATCACTGCTCCTGAAAGTTGACTGTCCAGCCCATTCATTTGACCCTTATCACCACCCACCACCACATTGTTAGTTATTTTTGTGTGTATGTCTTCTTTCCCCTGAAAAGCCTTTAAAAAAGCACCTGTGCCTGGAACTCCATGGACCCCAGTTACTGACACCTAAGTGTAGGTCCTTCACAACTGATGAATGATCAAATTGATAGTGATAAGGCCCTTATCAATTTAATTTTTAATATCAGAGCTTATTAAAATACTGATTTTCACCAAAGCCATTTATCTTTCTCTCCCTAGTAGAAAACACTAAGAGTTATGAAATCCTGAAGTTCTAGAGAAATACACAAATTATATTTTTTTCTAGAAACTGCACTGGCAAAGAAAAGGAAGGTATAATATTTGAGAAAAATGTCTTTTTAAAAACCACCTTAAACCATCTAATACTCTGAGTGAGGCCAGAGAGTGGGCCTGGGCTCAGACCTAAGGTCTCACCTCTCAGCAAGAGTGTTCTCAGATGAAAATGGGGATAAATTCTACTTACTTTGCAGGGAGGTTATGAGAATTAGAGGAAATGAGTGAAAAGTACCTCACAGTGCCTGGCACACAGTCCTGGCATCATATTTATGTAAGGCACGTAACCAATACGACCATGGATTTCATATACTCCACTGTGATTTTCAAAATATTGCAGTCAAAGCCAAAAATGCCTTAAATCAGGGAGGGGTATCCAGACAAAGATAGCAAGCTGTTTCAGCATTAAGAACCCCCTACTCTTGGAAATAAGACCCTGAAAAGCAAGTAAGAGAAAAAAGAGTCTCAGCCAAGGGACTGCCCAGCCTTTGCCAGCCTGTGTGTTTCATAAGAGGAGCGGGAAATGCCCCTTAAAAAAAAAATTAGGTGCCCCTTATTGTCAGGCAATGTGTGAGGTGGGTCAGAACATCCTGTTTCCTTTGTCTGAGCTCTCAGACTAAAGCTGTGATTGCAATTTCAAAGACAAAGGAGCAAAAAAAGAGAGAAAGAGGGAAGCTGTTCATTCCACTCCTCCAATCAGTGTCCCTAAGAAGAGAGGGACAAGGGACGGCATCACAAATGGGTTTCCGACTGATGTCCCTGTAAGTCCCCATCAGTACTGGTGAGCTTGGAGAGGCAGTAGGCGTGGGCAGCAGCTGCTCACCTCTCTGCTGCGTGTCTGGCTACAATTCTCCATCTACAAAAGGACGGTGCAGGGACTAAAACGGGAACAAATCCATCTCCAGGACGTGAGAAGGAATCCTAATTACCATTGCTGAGCCCAAGCAGCAGACAGGCCGCCACCCCAGCCTGGATGATACAATCCCTCTAGCATCTCCCTTTGTCTCTGTGCTTTGGCGCTACCCACTCTTCCCTGGGCTTATTAAACAAGTGACAAGTTCCCCCACACTCTCGATGCAAGTTGAGACAATGTGCTCTATCTCTCCCCTATCTCCCCTGCCTGCTTACACAGAGATAAATTATATGCTTATTATATGCAATGATTTGGGGAAAGGTGCCTGTCCCCCCACCCCCCCCAAAAGAAATTACTCCCTACTCTGCTCCCCAATGCTCTCGATTCCACCTCTAGACCAGTAGAAGGCTGGGGTCTCCCCTAAAATCCTAAATCCTCAGAAAACATTTGAATATGACTCATTTGGAAAGGTAACAGGTTATTATTTCTTTATATCTTACAATGAGTGAACTATAAAATCTATCCTTGATGTTGACTTTGGAAAAGAATACAAAAGGATTATGCAGGTTCCTGGTTTTTGGGTGAAGACTCAGGGGGCAGTGGTGGCTCACTGGTAGAATTCTCACATTCCATGTGGGAAACCCGGGTTCATTTCCTGACCAATACACCTCATACCTCTCACTGGTCTGTTAGTGGAGGCTTGCATGTTGCTGTGATAATGAACAGGTTTCTGCAGAGCTTCCAGTCTAAGACAGACCACAACAACAACAGGGTGAAGACCAACGAGGCTGGGACCAGTGCGAACAAAGCTTGTCCCTCACACCCTGACTAACTCATTATATGTTTGCTGCTCTCACTTGTAACCGTTTGAGCTCTCAACAAATACAAGCTGGTGAGAGGAAAATTGTTATTTTGAAGGGATTGTTTATTTGAGCTATTCCTTTTTCTTTCTTAAGTATCTATCCCACCAGGGGGAAGTGATATTCAGGATATCTAGTCAACAAGGCAACACCATGCCCCTTGGGACAGGGCCACCTCACATCTTTTCTCTCCCACAGCTAATCCGTAAGTTTGAGGCTTTCAAAACAGAGATGGCCCTTCTGTAAATCCTTCTAAGCAAATAGGTACAGAGTTGCCCAAGTGACTGAAGCCCTAGCTGCAAGCTGCAATCCCAATGCTTCCAGAACTCAGAAGACCATACCATAATCAGAGGATATCCAAAGGGTCTGAATCACAGTGTGAGTTCCAATAATGTTCTCATACTAAAAGACAAAGAGTCAACACTATACTATAGTTACCTAGACAGATCACACACCACCACGATGGTTAAGAATCACAACCCGTCCATGTATCACTATGTACTGGGCACCCAATATGCTGCTGTCCCCCTGTGAGGAATACAGTCATTGTGTCAAACCATCTGAAAGCGGTGGACTTCCTGAACTGATGGTGACCAAGGGAATGGGAAAAAGGAATTCATACAAATCAAGGCATGAATGAAGAACTGAGAATTTTAGGCAGCAGAACTGGATAACTGGGGTAAAAGTGGGAGAGGGAACGGACAGGTCATCATTATGATGACTCTGGAATGTTTCGTATGAATGATGGGGAAAACAGGGATATCACTGAGAGAAATAAGAAAGTCAAGAGAAAGAATGGTAGGCTTGGTGAACCTTGAAAACATGCTAAGTGAAATAACTCAATCACAAGTGGACAAATATTGTATGATCTCATTTACATAAAATGACAAGAATAGGCAAATGTATAGAGAACAAAGTTTAGGGAGTTGTCATTGTTGTTAGGTGCCATCAGTTTGGTTCCGACTTATAGTGACCCTGTGTATAACAGCATGAAACACGGCCTGGACCTGCACCACCCTCACAATCCTTGCTATGTTTGAGCCCACTGTTGTAGCCCTTGTGTCAGTGTCTCATTGAGGGTCTTCCTCTTTTTCACTGACCCTCCACTTTACCAAGCATGATGTCTTTTTCCAGGTACTGGTCCCTCCTGATAACACGTCCAAAGTACATGATACAAAGTCTTGCCATCCTCACTTCTAAGGAGCATTCTTCGAAGACAGACTTATTCATTCTTCTGGCAGTCCATGGTATAGTCAGTGTTCTTCACCAACACCATAATTCAAAGGCATCCATTCTTCTTTGGTGTTCCTCATTCACTGTCCAGCTTTCTCATGCATATGAGGCAAATGAAAACACCAGGGCTTGGGTTAGGTACACCTTAGTTCTCAAAGTGGCATCTTTGCTTTTTAACATTTTTTTTTCACTGTTCTTTAGGTGAAAGTTTACAGAGAAAATTAGTTTCTCATTAAATAATTAATACACGAATCATTTTGTGGCATTGGTTGCCAACCCCATGACATGTCAACACTCTCCTCTTGTCCACCCCAGGTTCCCTGTTTCCATTCATCTAGTTTTCCTGAATCTTCCTGCCTTTTTGTCTTTACTTTTGGGCTGGTGTGCCCATTTAGTCACAGATACCTGATTGAACTACGAAGCATGAAGCATGTTCCTTACACATGTTATTGTTTGCCCTATAAAAAAAATAAAAACCAAAACCCTCTGCTGTCGAGTCAATTCCGACTCACAGTGACCCTATAGGACAGAGTACAGCTGCCCCTTAGGGTTTCCAAGGAGCAGCTAGCGGCATACCTCTTAAACACTGCACCACAAGGGCTCCCTTTGCCCTCTAAACCCAGTGCTGTTGAGTCGATTCTGACTCACAGAAACCCTGGTGGTGTAGTGGTTAAGTGCTACAGCTCTTAATCAAAAGGTCGGCAGTTCGAATCCACCAGGTGCCCTTGGAAACTCTTTGGGGCAGTTCTCCTCTGTTGTATGGGGTCACTATGAGTCAGAATTGACTCCACCGCAATAGGTATTTGCCCGATAGACCTGTCTAATCTTTGGCTAAAGAGTGAACCTCAGGAGTGACTTCAGTACTGAGTTAGAAGGGTGTTTGGGAGCCATATTCAGAGGGCCGCTCCAGTCTCTGCAGGACCAGGAAGTCTGGTCTTAGTTTATGAATTTGAAATTTTGTTCTACATTTTTCTCCCACTCTGTCCAGGACCTTCTATTGTGATCCCTGTCAGAGCAGTCGATCTGGTAGCTAGACAAATCTAGTTGCTGTTCTAGGCTCAGTCTGGTGGAGGCTGTGGTAGTTGTGATCCATTAGTCCTTTGGACTAATCTTTTCCTTGTGTGTTTGGTTTTCTTCATTCTCCTTTGCTCCAGCTGAGATAGGAACAGTAGATATATCTTAGGTGGCTGCTTTTAAGACCCCAGGCGCTACTCACCACAAGTCGGAAGTAGAACATTTTCTTTATAAACTACGTTGGGCCAACTAAGCTAAATGTTTCCTGAGACCACGGTTTCCAGCCCTCAGCCCAGTAACAGCCTCAGGAAGTTTGGATGTGTCTGTGAAGCTTCTATGACTCTGCTTTGGTCAAGTTGTGCTGAATTCCCCAGTATTGTGTACTGTCTTACCCTTCACCAAAGCTACCACTTATCTACTATCTAGGTAGTGCCTTCCCCTCCCTCGTAACCATGGAAGATTGTTCCTTTGTGTGAACCTTTTCTTGAGTTTTTATGAATAGTGGTCTCATACAGTATTTGTCCTTTTGTGATTGACTTATTTTACTCAGCATAATGCCTTCCACTTTCATCCATGTTGTGAGATGTTTCACAAATTCATTATTGTTCTTTATGGTTGCTAGTATTCCATTGTGTACCATAGTTTGTACCATGGTCTGTTTATTCATTCATCTGTTGATGAACACTTAAGCTCTTTCCATTTTTTGCTATTGTGAATAATGCTGCAATGAACATAGGTGTGCATATGTCTATTCATGTGATGGCTCTTATTTCTCAAGGATATATTCCCCGGAGTGGGATTGCTGGATATTATGGTATTTCTATTTTTATCTTTTTAAGGAAGTGCTATATTGTTTCCAAAGTGGTTGTACCATTTTACGTTTCCACCAGCAGTGCATAAGAGTTCCAGTCTCCCCACAACTCCTCCAACATGTTATTTTCTGCTTTTTTTGATTAGTTCCAGTAATGTCAGGGTGTGATGGTATCTCATTATAGTTTCAATTTGCATTTTTCTAATGTATCGTGATCGTAAGCATTTCCTCATGTATCTGTAAGCTGCCTGAATATCTTCTTTGGTGAAATGTTTGTTCATTTCCTTTGCCAATTTATTTGATGGATTTATTTCCTTTTTGTTGTAAAGGGGTTGGATTGTTGGAAATGTCAGTCAAAATTTTTTTCCCAGTCTGTAGGTTGTCTTTTTACTCTTTTGGTGAATCTTTTGATGAGCATTGTTTAATTTTTAGACGATCCCGGTTATCTAGTTTATCTTTTGGTGTTTGTATATTGTTAGCTATGGTTCATATCCTATTTATGCTGTATACTAGGGCCCCTAGCATTGACCTTATTTTTTCTTCCATGATCTTCATAGTTTTATATTTAGGTCTTGGATCCATTTTGCATTAGTTTTTATGTATGGTGTTAGTATGGGTCCTGCTTCTTTTTTTTACAGATGTGCTTCCAGTTTTGCCAGATCCATTTGTTAAAAAGACTTGAGTCAGAATCGACTCGACGGCAACGGGTTTGATTGGTTTGGAATGGACCTTGAGCCTTTGCCAAAGATCAGGTAAATGGAGATGGATGGATTAAGATCTGGGTTCTCGATTCTGTTTCACTGGTCAATGTGTCTGTCACTGTACCAGTACCAGGCTGTTTTGACTACCATAGATATATAGAAGGTTCTGAAGTCAGGTGGTGTGAGGCCTCTTCCTTTATTCTTCATCTTGAATAATGCTTTATTTATCTGAGGCCTCTTTCCTTTCCATATAAAGTTAATGATTAGTTTTTCCATCTCATTAAAGAATCCTATTGGTATTTGGATCAGGATTGCATTATATTTGTAGATTGTTTTGGGTAGAATTGACATTTTCACAATGTTGAGTCTACCTATCCATGAGCATGGTATGTTTTTCCATTTATGTAGGTCTCTTTTGGTTTCTTGCAGTAGTGTTTTATAGTTTTCTTTGTATAGGTCTTTTACATTCCTGGTTAGATTATTTCTAAGTATTTTCTTTTTTTAGGGGCTATTATAAATGATACTGCTTCCCTGATTTCCTTTTTGCAGATCTCTTTCTCGCTATACAAGAATTCAACTGATTTTGTATGTTTATCTTATAACCTGCTACTCTACCGAATTTTTCTGTTAGTTTCAGTAGTTTGCTTGTGGAGTCTTTAGGGTTCTCTATGTACAGTATCATATCATCTGCACATTAGGATAGTTTTATGTCTCTCTTACCAATTTGGATGCCCTGTATTTCTTTTTTCTTGCCTTATTGCTCTAGCTAGAACTCCAAGCACAATGTTAAATAGGTGTGGTGATAAAGGGCAACCTTGTCTTGTTCCCATTCTCAGTGGGCATGTTTTTAGCCTTTCTCTCAGTAGAGAATGATGTTGGCTGTTGGTTTTGTATAAATGTCCTTTATTATGTTGAGGAATTTCCCTTCTATTCCTATTTGATTGAGACTTTTTCTCAGGAATGGGTGTTGGACTTTATCAAATGCCTTTTCTGCATCGATTGAGATGATCATATGATTATTTTATTTACGTGGCAGATTACATTGACTGATTTTCTAATGTTGAACCTGGTATGAATCCCACTTAAAAAACTTAGTCGGGGTGTATTATTTCTTTTATACGATGCTGAATTCTATTGGCTAGAATTTTGTTGAGAATTTTTACATCTATATTCATAGAAGGTATTGATCTGTAATTTTCTTGTTTTGTGTTCTCTTTGCCTGGTTTTGGTATGAGAGCAATGCTCGCTTCATAGAATGAATTTGGAATTATCCCTTCCTTTTCTATGTTCTGAAATAGTTTTAGTAGTACTGGTGTGAGCTCTTCTCTGAAATATTTGGTAGAATTCTCCAGTGAAGCCATCTGGGCCAGGACATCCTTTTGTTTGGAGCTTTTTTTTTTTTTTAATTACCTTTTCAATCTCTTCTCTTATTATGGGTCTGTTCAGATTTTCTACCTGAGTTTGTGTTAGTTTAGGTACACAGTGTGTTTCTAGAAATCTGTCCACTTTCTCTAGGTTACCAAATTTGTTGGAGTATAGTTTTTCATAGTACTCTGTTATAATCCTTTTTATTTTGGTTGGTTCTGCTTTAATGACCTCCATTACATTTCTTCTTTGGGTTATTTGCTGCCTTTCCTGTTTTTCTTTTGTCAATTTGGCCAATGGTTTGTCAGTTTTGTTCATCCTTTCAAAAGAACCAACTTTTGGTTTTGGTGATTCTATCTATTGTTTTTCTATTCTCTATTTTCATTTCTTTCTGATCTTATGTTTTACTTTCTTCTGGTGGCTGTGGGCCTTTTGCTGTCCTCTTTCTATCTGTTCAAGTTGTAGAGCTAACATGTTGATTTTATCCCTTTTTCTTTTTTGATGTGTGCATCTATTGCTATAAATTAATCTCTGAGCACTGCCTTTGCCGTGTCCCAAAGCTTCTGCTATGATATGTTTTCATTCTCATTTGATTCTAGAAATTTCTTTTTTTTATTTCATCAATTACCTAGTGGTTTTTTGCAGGGTGCTATTCAGTTTCCACCTGGTTGCGTAGTGGGTAAGTGCTACGGCTGCTAACCAAAGGGTCGGCAGTTCGAATCCACCAGGTGCTCCTTGGAAACCCTATGGGGCAGTTCTACTCTGTGCTATAGGGTTGCTATGAGTTGGAATCAACTCGACAGTACTGGGTTTGGTTTTTTTGGTTTTATTCAGTTTCCATGTTTTTTTTTTTTCCTTGCTCTTTTATTAATTTCTTCTTTTATGGCATTGTGATCAGAGAAGATACTTTATATTATCTCAATTTTTTTGGATTTTTTTTGATGGTTGCTTTTTGGCCTAAGATGTGGTCTTTTCAAGAGAATGTTCCATGTGCGTTGGAAATGAATGTATACTTTGCTGCTGTTGGGCATTATATATATGTCTATGAGGTGAAGCTGGTTGATTGTGGCCTTTAGATCTTCTGTATCCTTGTTGAGTTTCTTTCTAGATATTCTGTCTTCTACCGAGAGTGGTATGTTGAAGTCTCCAACTATTATTCAGGAACTTTCAATTTCTCTTTTCAGTGCTGTTACAGTTTTATGTATGTTGGAGCCCTGTCATTGGGTGCATAAATATTTATTATGGTTATATCATCATGGTGGACTTTTCCTTAATCATTATATAATGTCCTTCCTTGTCAGTTATGGTGGATTTTTCCTTAAATTGTATCTTATCTGAGATTAGTATTGCCACTTCTGGTCTTTTTTTTTGGGGGGGGGGGTTGGCGTTTGCTTGATATAATTCTTTCCATCCTTTGATTTTTAATATATTTATGTCTTTGTTTCTAACATGTGTCTCTTGTAGACAGTATATTGATGGGTCATGATTTCTTATTCATTCTGTCATTCTCTGTCTCTTTACAGGTGCGTAAGTCATCTATATTTGGTGTGATTATCGAAGGATGTGGGTTTATTGCTGCCATTTTTTAGTTTTTTAGTTTGCTTTTTTGTGGTGCTGATGTTCTCTTTGTTCTTACTCTGCTGTCCTGCATTCCTTTTGTTTGTGCAATTTCATTTCTTTCATTATTGTAGATTTTGTGTTTACTGAGACTTTATGTTTTTCTTCTTTATTTCAGTGAATAAGTTTGTTAACTTTCTTTGTGGTTACCTTAAACTTTACCCATTTTCCTAAGTTTGAACCAGTTTTTTATTACTTGATACTACCTTGAAATACTCTTTACTTGAACATTCTATACCTACACAATTTATTCCCCCTTTTTATAGTTCTGACATTGTTGTCATTTACAGATTCATGTCTCCGGTTCCCTGTTTTAAATCTTTTAGTTTGTTTTATCCTTAGGATTTCATTGTCTAGGTCTGTATCTGTCTGATACTTGCCTGTGTGTTAGATGTAGGTTGCTGTCTGATGGTGTTTTGTTCTCTCATTAAAAGACTCCATTTAAAGTAATTCTTGTAACTTTGGTTTGGTTTTTACAAATTCCATTAATTTCTGTTTATCTGGAAATGTTCTAATTTTGCCATCGTATTTGAGAGTTTTGCAGGATATATTACTCTTTGTTGGCAATATTTTCCTTTCACGGTTTTATGTATGCCATCCTACTGCCTTCTTGCCTGCACGGTTTCTGTCAAGTAATCAGAGCTTAGTCTTATTGTTTCCCTTTGTCTGTATTCTTAGGCTTTCTTCATTTTTCTTCATTCTTTTCTCCGATTTTTTCAAACAAAGTGGCATCCATGGATTTGTCTTCAATTTTGTTGATTCTGTCTTTCATTGTTTCAAATTTGCTCCTAAAACACCTTGTCCATTTTTGAAATCTTGTTCTATATCCTTTGGTTTTCTAATCACTGCTTTTTGTATGAGCTCTAATTGTTTATTAATTTTGCTCTTGTGTTATTTTCCCAAATTTTTTATTGCTCTGTGTTTTCCTTGATTTTTGCTGTGTTTTGGTAGTTTTTTGCCTGTGTTTTCCATGATTTTGTCTGCATTTTCCTTGCGCTCTTTCCTAATCTCTTGGACATCCCTGGATATTAGGCTTCTGAATTCCCTATCTGGTAGTTCCAGTGCTTTTTCTTCTGTCAGAAGGTCATCTGGTGCTTTATTTTGGTCATTTATTGCACTATTTTGTCCTGTTTTGATATGTTCTGCTGTCTCCAAGGCATATAGGTATTATTTTCTTTATTTACTGACTGTAGGTTTGTTTGCTTCATTCTTTGTTTGGTTATGTCTGGGTGGGTGGGTGGGTTGGGTGTGCTTTATTGTGTGCACATCTGTGGAAACAATAGTTCTCACCACTTTGTCTGGATGTGCATGGTCAGCAGCTCAGCTATGGTGAGTACAGCAGGTCCAGCAAGGGGGGATGGGGCAGAGATGGGTTGTTTCTCTGCAGCACAAACCAGGTTGGCACCAGGGGCTGGAGCAAGGTGGGGTGGGACCAGAGCCAGCAGGGTTAGGAGATCTGAGGTCTGGGGCCAGTTTTTCTGGGCAGTGAGGAGGGACCAGAGCCAGTAGGGAGGGGTCTGGAGTCCAGGTCAGTTCCCCTCAGGGCCATGGTGGGCTGTGAGGCGGGGCTGGAGCAAGCCAGGAGGGATTTGGGATCTGAGCCAGTTCCCTTCAGGGCTGCCGAACACAGTAAGGCAGGGCCAAAGCCAGATAGGAAGGGTTTGGAGCCCAGTCAGTTCCCCTCAGGGCCATGGCACACAGTGAAGCCAGCAGGGCAGAGGAAAGAGGCGGGGCGGGGGGGAGATGAAGGTGGAGTGGAGGGGGATAGATGGAGGAGGGCAACAGGTTGGGTTGGTACTGTGGTTAGGGGCAGTCAGGGCTGCCAGGACTCGTGGTTCTTGTTGCTGTTCACCAGAGAGATGGGGGTTGTACAAGCATGCTCCTGTAGTTACCAAGTGAGAGAATCTGGACTCCTTCTTGAGCTGCAGCCAGCAAACATGGTCTTACTTAGGCCTGGGTGTGTCCATACCATACCTCTATCTCCCATTAGGAATTTCATGGAGGTGGCTTTCTGAGTTCTTTGTGTGGGGTTGTTGGCTTTATTCCAAGATGGCCACGCTGTGTCATGCTGTTTGGCCATGAGCCTCCACTCCATATCTCTATGCCTTCATTTTCTATTAATTTCTTTTTCTCTGTGGTTTCCCATCTAATACTTTATTCAGGGCTCAGGGTCCCAGGACTGACACCTGTATCTGTTTTACTTGGTGTTTCAAGTCTTTGTTGCAGCAGGATGGCTTACTGCACCTGACTAGTCCACCATCTTTGCCTGCCTCCCACTTTTTAACATTTTAAAGAAGACTTTTGCAAAAGCTTTGCCTGATGCAACACGTCATTTGATTTCTTGACTGTTGCTTCCATGGGCATCGATTGTGGGTTCAAGTAAAATGAAATCCTTGATGACTTCAAACTTTTCTCCATTTATCATGATGCTGCTCATTGGTCCAGTTTGCGGATTTTTGTTTTCTCTAGGTCGAGGTGCAATCCATACTAAGGGCTGTAGATTTGACCTTCGTCAGTAAGTGTGTCAAGTCATCTTCACTTTTGGCAAGCAAGGTTGTGTCATCTGCATATCACAGGTTGTTAGCGAGTCTTCCTCCAATCCTGCTGCCACTTTCTTCTTCATACAGTCCAGCTTCTTGGATTATTTGCTCAGCATACAGATTGAAGAAGTATGGTGAAATGATGTAATTCTGATGCACCCCTTTCCTGATTTTAAACCACACAGTAGCCTCTTGTTCCTGGGCTAAGTATAGGCTCCTCACGAGCACAATTAAGTGTTCTGGAATTCCCATTCTTTGCAATATTACCCATAATTTGCTCTGATCCATGCAGTCAAATGCCTTTGTATAGTCAAGAAAACACAGCTAAACATCTTTCTAGTATTCTCTGCTTTCAGCCAGGATCGATCTGACATAGCAATGATTTCCCTCGCTCTATGTCCTCTTGTGAATCTGGATTGAATTTCTGGCATTTCCCTGTCTGTGTACTGCTGCAACTGCTTTTGAATTATCTTCAGCAAAATTTTCCTTTAGTGTGATATTAATGACATTGTTTAATAATTTCCACATTCTGCTGGATCACCTTTATTTGGAATGAGGACAAATATGGATTTCTTCCAGTTCGTTGGCTGCCAACCAGAAGGTTGGTGGTTCAAATCCACCAGCTGCTCCATGGCTGAAAGATGAGACAGTCCTCTTCTGTAAAGCTTTATAGCCTTGGAAACTCTATGTGGCAGTTCTACTCTGTCCTATAGGGTTACTATGGGTCAGAATACTCGATGGCAATGGGTTTAGGTTTTTAGTTTGTCCCCTCCCTAAATTTTAAGTTTAGGGTAAACCAAAAACAAGGAGATAGCCCTGAGGCTAATCTGCTTATTCTATGCTGGTACACTTCACTTATAGTGTTGGATGTCATATATATCTTGGAGATGCATGTTAGTAGGGAGAAGTAACTGGTGCCTTATTGGAGAGACAGAGTCTTGGGGCCCACAAAAAAAAATGTGATAATTTGCCCTCCTCTAATTTTTTTTTTTTTAATTTACTTCTGGGGCCCTGGTGGCAGAGCAGTTAAGATTTAGGCTGCTAATCAAATGACTGGCAGTTCAAGTCCACCAGCCACTCCTTGGAAACTCTATAGGGCAGTTCTATTCTGTCCTATAGGGTCGCTACGAGTCAGAATCGACTCCACGGTATCGGGTTTCTTTTTTTTTGTTGTTGTTTTTAATTAACTTCTATTCCCATGTTCTTGCTTAGTTGGCTCCATCACTGTAGGTGATTTCTACTTGTGCATTAGCAGGGGCCAAAAAGACAAAGGCACGTCTTACATTTCCTTTTGCTTTATTAAGATGTTTCTTGTTTGAGGTTGGGGCTGATTCTGAGCCACTCCTGCTTGCGACTCCACCCTGAACATAGCCTGGCACACACAAGGAATCATCCACTCCACCACTCAGGAAAAGGTCAAAGAGCAGGTACTAGTCAACCATCGAACTCTTTAATAGTTTTGTAAGAAAAAAGAAAAACTAAACCTTTTAGTTTTGAATGGCTTCTTTGATTTCAAATTCTTAGTTACACATTTGTTGTTTAAAATTTTTTAAGAATAAGATATTGTTACAAATCCAAGATATCTATTAGAATTTTGTGTTTTGTTTTTGAAATATAGAAGTTAATTTCATGGAAATGTTCTGTCAGCTCGAAATACTCCTGCTTCGTTAGTTAAAGCTTGTGATAGCATGGATCTCAACTAGATTTATTCTGAATGGCATTTTAAATGGCCTTTTTTTTTCCTTTTTTTGGTCCTTGGACAATTTCCTGAAATGGAATAATATCTTTAAAGGAAAGATATTTGCTGAACTGTTCTTTTGGATTAAGAAAGCATTTCTAAACTTGTTCCATAGAGACACAATTAAAGAAAAGCTTTAAAAACTATCTAACGAAGAGCCTTGAATGTTAAATGCTGCAGGTGTAAGTGATCACTCCACATTAGGGAAAAAATGGAAAGCAAATCTCCAAGAACTTCAACAGAAGTTCATGAGCTAGATAAAAATATAGCGTGCCCCAAAAGAGAGCAAAAACATAGCATGCCCCAATGAGAATAAAGCAAAGAAAAAGAGATTAAAAAGTAGGATTGCTGAGATATTGTAAACACATATTACGTAGCCTAACTTTGTATAAATATGTACTTTAGATGAGTAACTGAAAGGGTAAGCCAGCTTTTTAACAATACTGAGTTGACTTAGGTGTGGTCTCAGATAAAAGTGAGGGAAAAACTAGGTCAAAGTGTCTCAACCATTCCTGACTCACAAACCCCTTTCACAGACCTATATAATCTCAGGGACCCTCTTAGAAAAATTTTAATTATTCTGTCACCATCATATGATGCAGCACAGTATTTCTCAAGCTTTAATGTGCATATGAATCAACTGGGGATCCCGTTAAAATGTAGGTTTGGATTCAGCAGGTCTGGACAGAGCCTGAGGCTCTGTATTTCCAATAAGCTTCCAGAAATACCACTGCTGGAGTCTCTGGGAGGTGCAATGGTTAGCTTACTCACCTGCTAACAGAAAGGTTGGCAGTTCAAGTCTACCCTGCGTTGCCCAGGAGAAAGCCCTGGTGACCTACTTCGGACAAGTCAGCGACTGACAATTCCGGGGGCACGGCTCTACTGTGACACACACGGGGTCACCACGAGCTGGAATCCATGGTGGCACCTGTCTTTTGTTCGTTTGTTTAATGCTGTTGCTACTGGTTGGTACACTACACATTGAAAAGGAAGGGTAAAGCACATAAAAATAATTTAAAATTTTAGTTCAGTATGTTACTAAAGACTGTATTACAAAGTAATTTAAAAAACTCTTTACTATTCATTTTTTTAATCCAAATTGTTTATTATCCCAGGTAACAAATGACATGCCTTATTCAAATTATTTTCAATAATGTAGGAGAAATCATACAACAACTGATTTTCATGAATATATTAGGCTCAGTTTTAAGGAGGCCCAAAGCCATAACCGTTGAGTTGATTCTGACTCATAGCAACCCTATAGGACAGAGTAGAACTGCCCCACGGAGTTTCTAAGGAGCACCTGGTGGATTCAAACTGCCAGCCTTTTGGTTAGCAGCCATAGCTCTTAACCACTACGCCACGAGGGTTTCCTTTAAGGAGGGGTATATATTAAAATGTACACTATAATTTAATTAAGATTAAAAAGACAAAAACCAACACTGCTTCCCTGTCCTGATCATCAGAATTCTTACACTTCAAGCTAAAAAAAAAAAAAAAATCAAATGCTTGATTTTGATAATTTTCTGGTTTTGTTTTTAAATGACGAGATAAGAAGGAATGTTTCTGTCTGCTATTTGCAAGCACTGGTCCATAAATAACACATTGTGAGTGTGGGTAGTCTTTCCTGCCAATAATGGAAAGCCAAATTAGATATAATTGTTGCTGTGTTTTCCTTTCCTAACACTGATGTTTAAAGTACTACAGACAACTGGATGCGTTACAGAAGGAATTTCACCAGAAGAATGAAACTGATAGATTTGATGAAGATAACCTGAGGTGAATTTGGAAAATAATTTTTGCTTCTATCCTCCTCTTTGTTACATTGCAACATCAGTGTGCTTTCTCTTCATACTATCCATGTAGATACAAACTGAATAACATATGACAAAGAATAAAAACAATTTACAACAGTATAACAGTAAAATACCACCACCATAATTAGCAATATTCAACCAGCTACAAAGTTCTTAAAACACTAGTGCTGTTATATGTTTTAAAGTGTTATTCAAAAAAGGGTTTGTGTTCAAATACATTTGGGAAATATAAGTTGAAATTTAACAGGCTTCTTCTCTGTAGGACTTTTCAGCACCTTCAATATTTTAACGTGCCATGTGCTCTTTTAAAAAAAGGGTATTTTTTGTTGTTGTTAGGTGCCGTCAATTCAGACTCATAGCAACCCCAAGTACAGAGTAGAATTGCCCCATGTGGTTTTCTAGGCGGTAATCTTTTCAGGAGCAGATTGCCACATCTTTCTCCCGCAGAGCCACTTTTAGCAGCCAAGAGGTTAACCGTTGCACAACCAGAGCTCCTTCATTGGAATATGCAGACTATAAAATTATAGCGGAGGAAAGAAGAACATTATCTTTAAAAATACCTAGGTTGACTGGCTGGTTGCTGTCAAGTCAATTCCCACTCACAGTGACCCCGTGTGTGCAGAGCAGAACTGCTCCAGAGGGCTTTCAAGACTGTGACCTTCCAGAAGCAGATCATCAAGCCCTTCTTCAGAGACGACTCTGGGTGGGTTTAAACTGCAACTTTCAGCTGGTAGTCCAATGCTTAACCTTTTCCACCACCCAGGAACCTTAAGGATCAAGAGGGCTGGTTTCAACACTGACGCTGGGCCCTACCCACAATGTTTCTGATTCAGTAGGTCTGGGACTGAGTCTGAGAATTTTCATTTCTATCACATTCCCATGGGATGCTGACAGTCCTGGGACCCCAGTTTAAGAACCACTGACCCAGCCCATTCCCCAACCCAGACAGTCAGGCAGAAGGTTTCCCAACGTGTGCTTGATAGAACCTAGTGTTGTGAGACGCTGTGTGGTTAGTGCACTTGAAGAGTCCACATCCTCCATGTTGCTCTTTGAGAAGTTCAAATGTACAACAGGTATTAAAGGTTCCGGGACTCTTGCTGTGATAACAATTTTATTAACTTTGTTTAATCTGGTGGCTCTCTATTTTTGTTATTTTTAATTGTTTTAACCGTAAAATTTTTGTTCATGCCCATGTAAACAAATAACGGCCCACTTGCTGAGACTATGCAGGAGGAGAGCATTTATTTCCTCCTTGGAAGGAGTCCCTGGATTTCACAAGCAGTTAAGAACTTGGCTATTAACCAAAGGGTTAGTAGTTCTATTCCACCCAAAGGTGCCTTGGAAGAAAGATCTGGCAATCTACCTCTGAAAGTTCACAGCCATTGAAAACCCTAGGGAGCACAGTTCTACTGACACACATGGGGTCACCATCAGTCAAAGCTGACTTGTCTGTTTCTGTGTTTGGAAGGAATTATTTCTTTTATAACCAACTGAAATCTCCTCTTGCTATTATTCTCAAAATCCTCTCCTGCCTAAGTTATAGCTAGGCATGCAAAAGCATTGCTTAGTGCCTTCTAAATAAGTGATAACCATTTACAGCTCAGAAGGCCGATATCACTTGAGTTCCTCCACCCAGAAAATGATTAAAAAATGGCCCAATTTGAAGTGTGAGAACAGCTTGCTTTCTGCTAGGAATCACTGTTCCCATCCCCATACAACCCAAGGGTGAGGTTTATGTTCTTTCAAATCCTCCCACATCCCTAGTCTGGGAGGAAGGAATCCTGGGGAAGAACAGATTTGCTGACAACTGTTGGGTTTCTCACCTCCAACAACGTAACCAAGGAAGGCACCAGTACTTGTATTTTGTGGGAAGGAGACATCGAAACTGATACCCAAAGAGAGCCCAAAAAGAATTTTGTCACACCACACCTCCACAAGATTGAATCGCCTCCCAGATATGGGTGTGTCATACGTCCTCGGATTGAAAACCAGCCCAGAGAAATCATTCTTGATCAAGAAGACCAACTCATGTGTGGACAGCTCTGGGTTTTTTTAAGTTTTATTTTACTTAGTACAAATTTATCTACTGGAAATTTCCATTATTGATCCTTACAATGCTTGGTACTACACAGATTAAAGCTAGTCCCTCTTAAGTGAAATAACTAACCTAAAGTACCTGGCACAGTGCTGAGCATAAATTATGCTCTTAATGAATACATGCTCCACCCCTCCTTTTCCCTCTTCCACAGGACAGCCCTTTAACTGTGGCTCCCCATCAACTTAAATATCTCCAGTACTTGCAGATGACAGTTTCAAACCATTTTACCAATCTAATCCCCTTGTTGTATAACTTCCCATTTTGTCTACAACTTCTTTAACTTTGTTTTTCTATTTTTGTTTTTTTTTTTTAATCCCCTTGTTGTATACATTCCCATTTTGTCTACAACTTCTTTAACTCTGTTTTTCTATTTTTGTTACGTATTTAAACATACAGTGAGTATGTTAGGAGTGAACATAAAACTTCAGAGATGATAAAGCCATCATATGATAAAATGAACAATCCTCTCCTTTGTTCTAATTCTCTATTCCTACTACTAGAACTTGATTCAGTCAAGGAGCCTGGATATAAGCAAGAAAAACTAATTCTAACACTTTCAAGCACAGAAAGGATTGGTTTATTCAGGGGTAGGCAAACTACAGCCAGAAGGCCAAATCCTGCCTGCCACATGTTTTGTTTTGCTTTGTTTTTAATCAAGTTTAATTGGAACAGAGCCATGCACATTTGCTTACATACTGTTTATTATTGCTTTTGTCCTACAAGAATAGAGTTGAACAGCTGTGATAGAGACTGTGTGGCTAGAAAAAGCTAAAATATGTACAGAGAAAGTTAGCTGGTCTCCAGTTTATTGAAAAGACATCCGGTTGCTCATTCAATCTAAAGGAGGTTAGAAAACAGGCCTGGAAATGGGCAGGAACTAAGACAAAATATTGCCAGAATACTGCCACAGTCGCACACCACGACCGCCATCAGACCCAGCCACAGGCCCAGTTCCAGCATTATCTCCTCTGGGTTCCTGCCTTCTTGCTTCATTTGCACCAAGTGTCCCTGTGGAGCATCCAGCTGACCACACCTATACCAAAAGGCCTCAGGGCCCAGCAGGATTCATTCACACAAGGGTGGGCAGCCACACACACCTAAACCTCAACTCCACAGCCCAAGATAAAGACAGCTTTATGGGCGCAGAGGGAGAGAAGCACACACTCTTATTTTACATTTAAAAAACTGTTTTCTTTTAAAATTTGGAGCTGAGCCACATATTCCTCTACCCTGTACCACTATACTCTATACCACTTCCACCACTGTCTTTTTAACCCCAAGTACGGGATTCTGTTCTCATCCCTCTGGAATTTCAAAAAAACTTTTGGCTCACATCCGGTGGTACAGTGGTTAAGAGCTTGGCTGCTAACTAAAAGGTCAGTGGTTCGAATCCACCAGCTGCTCCTTGGAAACCCTGTGAGGCAGTTCTATCTACTCTGTCCTATAGGGTCGCTAAGAGTCAGAATTGACTCAACAGCAGCAGGTTTGGTTTTTTTTGTTTGTTTTACTTGAAATCTAAATCTTTATGAATTCTAATCATACAATACTAGCTTCTCTCTCTCCCTTCTACTGTGTATCATTTACAAATTTAATAGATACTTTATGTGTTTATCTAAATTACTGATTCCTCTCTCCAAGGAATTCCAGAGCAACAAGGGCTAACTCAATACTGAGGAAAGAAGAAAACAAAGGTGGCAGGAAAGGGGGGCGGTTAGTAAGACAGAACTATTTCCTCTCTCTCCCTCCCTCAGGTTTACTCTTTCAAAATTTTAAGCATCCTTTTATTGTACTCCTCTGAAGAGAAGAGAGCTGAGCACCACGCTAAAGAAAAGCTTAGAAGTAATGGCACTGAACATTCAACATTACATCTAGAGTATTAAAAAGAGCTCTTGACTGGGAGTAACGGGTTCTACATATTAGTCATATTACCTTGGACAAATCGCTCACTCTGAACCTGTCTACTTGAAACATTATTAAGCATTTTTTATCTCATAAAAGCTTATTGTAGAAAATTAAGAAAATACAGAAAACCAAAAAGAATAAAATACCAGCTAGCTCACAGATGTTTACCTGTGTTTTACTGCTATGCAAAGGCATTCAACTGTGTAGATCATAACAAAATTAAGGATAGTATTGCGAACAATGGGAATTCCAGAACACTTAATTGTGCTCATGAGGAACCTGTACACAGACCAAGGGGCACTTGTTTGAACAGAATAAGGGGATACCACATGGTTTAAAGTTAGGAAAGGTGTGCGTCAGGATTGTATCCTTTCACCATACTTATTCAATCTGTATGCTTAGCAAATAATCCAAGAAGCTGTACTGTATGAAGATGAACGCAGCATCAAGATTGGAGGAAGACTCATTAACAACTGTGATATGCAGATGACACAACCTTGCCTCCTGAAAGTGAAGAGGACTTGAAGCACTTAGTGTTAAAGATCAAAGACCACAGCCTTCAGTATGTATTGTACCTCAACATAAAGAAAACAAAAATCCTGACAACTGGGCCAATGAGCAACATCATGATAAATGGCGAAAATACTGAAGTTGTCAAGGATTTCATTTTACTTGGATCTACAATCAACACCCATGGAAGCAGCGGTCAAGAAATCAAATGACGTGTTGCATTGGGAAAATCTGCTGCAAAAGACCGCTTTAAAGTATTAAAAAGCAAAGGTGTCACTTTGAGGCTTAAGGTGCACCTAACCCAAGCCATGATATGTTCGATCACCTCATACACACGTGAAAGCTGGAAAATGAATAAAGAAGATGGAAGAAGAATTAACACCTTTAAATTATGGTGTTGGCGAAAAATATTGATTATACCATGGACTGCCAGAAGAATGAACAAGTCCATCTTGGAAGAAGTACAGCCAGAATGCTCATTAGAAGCTGGGATGGCAAGACTTCGTCTCACACACTTTGGCAACATGTTATCAGTAGGCATCAGCCCGTGGAGAAGGACATCATGCTTGGTAAAGTACAGGGTCAGCAAAAAAGGGGAGGACCCTCAAAGAGATGGATTGACGCAATGGCTTCAACAATGGGCTCAAGCACAACAACAATCGTGAGGATGGCGCAGGACTAGGGAGTGTTTCCTTCTGTTGTACACAGGGTCGCTATGAGTCAGAACTGACTGGATAGCATCTAACAACAATAAGTTCACGCTCAGAGATAAAACCAAAAAAACCAAACCCGTTGCCGTCAAGGTGATTTCAACTCAGAGATGGTATAAGACAGAGTATCCTGCCCCACAGGGCTTCCAGGGCTGTGAATCTTCACAGAAGTGACTGCCACATCTTTCTCCTGCGGAGGGAGCAGCTGGGGGGTTCGAACCACCCACCTTTCCATTAGCATCCGAGTGCTTTAACCACTGTACCACCAGGGCTCCATACTCAGAGATAACATCCCTACTAATATTGTGGTTTTCAGTCTTTTTTCTTTGCATATTAAAAAAAAAAAATTGGGCTCATACTGTACAAAAATTTTTACTTATACTACCTTATAAAGAAGTCTGTGTTTAATATTTCCCATCATCATGAACTGTAGTCTCCTCACGATAATTAAATCCACACACGCACCAAAATCTACGCAACCAGTTCCCGCTTGTAGCATCTTTAGGTTGTTTGCAACTTTCACCGTTATAAAAAATACTTTACTCAGCAATCTTGATTATAAATTCCTGTGGACACCTCTGATTTTTTTCTCTTAGGATAAATTCCTACAAAGAGAATTCCAGGTTTTTTTAAGGTATATACGTAAGACTGTAAAAAGACAATGCCAAACTGCCTTCCCGCCAACAGTAGTACTTGGATGTGCCTAAAACCTCAGCCTCTTAATTGGCTAAATGATCAAACATCACCCCTCCTTACTTCACAGGCTGACTAGTAGGACCCAAGAACATAATGGAAGGTAAAATGTGCTACAAACTTGGAAGCAGAATTATTTTAACTATCATATCAGGGACAACTTCCTCTTTTTGCCCCTTTGTCCTTGTCCCTATATTACTGGAGCATAAGTCCAAATTATCATGAGTCAAAAATAAAATAAGTCCACTGAACACTGTTAGTAAAATGAAGCCTGCAGACAAGGCAGTGTTTTAGGATGTCCTGACGCAATTTAATACCACATCCTCAACTCCCAAGATGGGTTAATGCTTTGTATTCTACTCACCATGGAGGATTATCTCTGCTGACCAGTCCCTATGCCGTTCTTTCTCTAGAAATGTGACATCTAAATATGTACAGGGGACACCTCAGTGATGTCCAGGTCATCCTGTTCACTATAAGAGAAAAAAAATGAACAAACAAAATACCTTGGACTGAAATCACCAAATCAATACCATTCACAGTAGCCCCCAAGAAGATAAAACGCTTAGGAATAAATCTTACCAAAGATGTAAAAGACCTATATAAAGAAAACTACAAAGTACTAGTGCAAGAAACTAAAAGGGACCTACATGAGGGGAAAAACATACCTTGCTCATGAACAGGAAGACTTAACATAGTGAAAATCTCTATTCTACCAAAAGCCATCTATATATACAATGCACTTCTGATCCAAATTCCAACGACATTTTTTAATGTGATGGAGAAACAAATCACCAACTTCATATGGAAGGGAAAGAAGCCCCGGAAAAGTAAAGCATTACTGAAAAAGAAGAACAAAGTGGGAGGCCTCACTCTACCTGATTTTAGAACATATTATACAGCCACAGTAGTCAAAACAGCCTGCTACTGGTACAACAACAGGCACATTGACCAATGGAACAGAATTGAGAACCCAGATATAAACCCATCCATATATGAGCAGTTGATATTTGACAAAGGCCCAGTGTCAGTTAATTGGGGGAAAGATAGTCTTTTTAACAAATGGTGCTGGCATAATTGGATATCCATCTGCAAAAAATTGAAACAAGACCCATACCTCACACCATGCACAAAAACTAACTCCAAATGGATCAAAAACCTAAAGACTAAAACAATAAAGATCATGGAAGAAAAATAGGGACAACGTTAGGAGCCCTAATACAAGGCATAAACAGAATACAAAACATTACTAAAAATGACAAAGAGAAACCAGGTAACTGGGAGCTCCTAAAAATCAAACACCTATGCTTATCTAAAGACTTCACCAAAAGAGTAAAAAGACTACCTACAGACTGGGAAAAAATTTTCAGCTATGATATCTCCAACCAGCGCCTGATCTCTAAAATCTATATGATTCTGTTAAAACTCAACCACGAAAAGACAAACAACCCAGGTAAAAATTGGGCAAAAGATATGAACACGCACTTCACAAAAGAAGATATTCAGGCAGCTAACAGATACATGAGAAAATGCTCTCAATCATTAGCCATTAGAAAAATGCAAATTAAAACTACGATGAGATCCCGTCTCACTCCAACAAAAGAAAAAAAAAAATTTTTTTTTTTTCCAAGGCTGGCATTAATCCAAAAAACACAAAATAATAAATGTTGGAGAGCCTGTGGAGAGACTGGAACACTTATACACTGCTGGAGGGAATGTAAAATGGTACAACCACTTTGGAAATCGATCTGGCGTTTCCTTAAAAAGCTAGAAATAGAACTACCATACGACCCAGAAATCCCACGCCTCAGAATATATCCTACAGAAATAAGAGCCTTTACAAGAACAGACCCATGCACACCCATGTTTATTGCAGCACTGTTTACAATTGCAAAAAGGTGGAAGCAACCAAGGTGTCCATCAATGGATGAATGGATAAATAAATTATGGTATAGTCACACAATGGAACACTACTCATCAATGAGGAACAATGATGAATCTGTGAAACATCTCATAACATGGAGGAACCTGGAAGGCATTATGCTGAGTGAAATTAGTCAGACGCAAAAGGACAAATATTGTATAAGACCACTATTATAAGATCTTGAGAAATAGTTTAAACTGAGAAGAACACATTCTTTTGTGGTTACGAGAGGGGAGAGGGAGGGAGAGAGGGTTGGAAAGGGTTATTTACTGATTAGATAGTAGAAAAGAACTACTTTAGGTGAAGGGAAGGACAACACTCAATACAGGGGAGGTCAGCACAACTGTACTGGACCAAAAGCAAAGAAGCTTCCTCAATAAACTGAATACTTCAAAGGTCAGCGGAGCAAGGGCGGGGGTTTGGAGACTATGGCTTCAGGGGATATCTAAGTCAATTGGCAAAATAAATTCTATTCAGAAAACATTCTGCATCCCACTTCGAAGTGTGGCATCTGGGGTCTTAAACGCTAACAAGCAGCCATCTAAGATACATCAATGAATCTCAACCCACCTGGATCAAAGGAGAATGAAGAACACCAAGGTCACAAGGTAATTATGAGCCCAAGGGACAGAAAGGCCTACCTGAACTAGAGACTACATCATCCTGAGACTTGAAGAACTAGATGGTGCCCGGCCACAACCAATGGCTGCCCTGACAGGGAGCACAACAGAGAACTCCTGAGGGAGCAGGAGAACAGTGGGATGCAGACCCCAAATTCTCATAAAAAGACCAGACTTAATGGTCTGACTAAGACTAGAAGAATCCCAGCAGTCAGGTCCCCAAACCTTCTGTCGGCCCAGAACAGGAACCATTTCCAAAGCCAACTCAGCAGACATGGATTGGACTGGACAATGGGTTGGAGAGAGATGCTGATGAGGAGTGAGCTACTTGTATCAGGTGGACACTTGAGACTATGTTGTCATCTCCTGCCTGGAGGGGAGATGGGAGGGTAGAGAGGGTTAGAAACTGGCAAAACAGTCAGGAAAGAAGAGACTGGAAGGAGGGAGCAGGCTGACTCATTAGGGGGAGAGTTTAAGTGGGAGTATGTAGTAAGGTGTATATAAGTTTATATGCGTGAGACTGACTTGATTTGTAAACTTTCACTTAAAGCAAAAGAAAAATTATTAATTAAAAAAAAAAAAACAAAAAACCTTGGACTTTGTCAAGTTCCATCCACAGACTTCTAAAGGTTAAAAAAAAAAAAAAAAAAAAAAAATTTTTTTTTGAAAGAAAAAAATCCTAAGCTTAAAAAACAAAATCACATTTAATTTGAGAGCACATATTCCTGCCTTTGCCTTCTGGCTGAGACAATTTCAATTCTGAGCTGGGCAGTAAGAAGAGGGAAAAGGAAGTGGAAAAAGAAACAAGAAAGTAAAGTAGGAAAAAAAGGAGAATCAAGGGAGAAAGAAAGAGGGAGCCACTGGGTGACCTTTAGCATATTCCTTAACCTCTGAACCTTGTAAAATGTGGATGACATCATCCAACTCTTCAGTTCTTAAGGGGATTAAGTGACATGTTGAATAATACTACCCTAAACTGCACCCACGTAGCCCTGGTGGTGCAATGGTTAAACGCCGGGCTCCTAATCGAAAGGCTGGCCATTTGAATCCACAAGTCACTCCATGGGAGAAAGATGTGGCAGTCTGCTTCTGTAAAGATTTACAGCCTTGGAAACCTTATGGGGGCAGTTCTACTCTGTCCTATAGGGTTGCTATGAGTCAGAATCAATGACAAATGGGTTGGAAATTGTGCCTGGCATACAGTAAGCATCCAATAAATGGTAGAGGCTACTATTAACAATATAGTCAACAGTGCCTGTCTATTTTCCTAGGCGTCAGACACTGTATCTGGCACAAAGAATGCACAGTCCCTGCATACAAGGAACTAAGGGAGTCAGTCAGATAGACAAATGAATATCAGCACTAAATGAGTGAATATTTTAAAGGACTTGGAACGTGATCTGGCACATGGGCCACGTTAAATGAGTGTTAAATACATCAATATAATGTTGGAGAATCTAATTTTCTGCAAGAAAACACCAAGAAAAAAATGGGGGTTCAATGGAAGAAGAGAGAAGATATCTGACTTGCTCAAAATGACTCTAATAAAATAATTAGGCAGTTATAAGAAAGCAAGAAAAGAAAATCGAGGCAATAGAAGAAAAAACATTCTTCTCTGGAGGAGGTGAAATACAGATGGGGCCACCACACAATGGCAATTGGGGGCAGCATGGAAAATGGTTAAGAATGAGGGCTCTAAATTCAGTTGACCTGGGATCAAATCCTGGCTTTGCACTTAATGTGGGACCATACCTCAGTTTTTCCGTCCTTCAATAGCAATAATGGTACACACCCGACCACACAGTGCTGTGGTCAGAATCAGGTGGAAGAACACATTTCAGAAGCTCACTTAGTACTGAGTCTGACACAGAGTAACTGCCTCCTGCTCCTCCTCTGTAGCACTTATCTATGTCTAACACCAGCATATTTTATTATTCTGTTTATCATCCGTCTTCTTCATTTAAATATACTTCCATGAGAACCCCAGTACCTAGAGGAGCTTGACATATAGGCAGAGCTCAATAAATATTTGACAACAGATATTACCATTATTATCATGATGGTGTCAATGACCAACATGGATGTGGGAGATGGCATTAATGGCCCTGATTCTTTACCTCTCTTTTAGGCACACTTTTTGCCATGTGACTTCACAATTCCTCGCACAGAATAGAGCAGCATATACTTCCCTACCCTTTGACTCTGGGCCCAACAACATGACCTGCTTTGGCATATATCATGAGGTAGACGTGACAGCTAAGACCAGTCCTGAGCATGACCTCAAAAGGCTTGGCATGTTTTCACTTTCCCCTTCTTCTTTTGCCATTGCCATTGGCAAGACATGCCTGCACCAGCCCACTGATGGAGGATGAGAGCAGTGGGGCAGAGCCAGCCCCACCTAAGCCCAGACTATACCAGTTGGACCCCAGCCAACCAGTTTCATGAGAAACTTCATGAAAGCTACCTGGAAGAATGAGCTAGGATCTGAAGTATGAAAAGGCAGGGAGAAGAGGGCAGGTTAAGATTGGCACAAGCATTTCAAGAAGAATCCACTTGACAAAGGGAACAAATCTGGGGAAAGGACTGGGCATACAGAGGGATCAGCAGAGTATCCAGGTTACTGCGCTGTTGTAGTGGAGAGAAAGCTGCACAGGTTGTTTACGGGACTCTGAACAGCTGGGTGAGGTCTGTGTACCTAACAGCAGAGTCAGTAAGGAGTTACCACACATTTCCAAGCAGTGAGGAGTGAAATCAGAGAAGATTCCTCTGGCAGCTCGTGTGTAGGATGGATGAGAATGAGGAGGGGGAGGAGGGAAGGATGAAGTCAGGGGACATTACAATGGCATGGCTTTGACTTGACAATGAACAATGTGCAAGGGCAAAAGAGGGGGAGGAGTGCCCAGAGGACGCTGAGGGGAAGAAGGAATACCACTAATGGAAGCCTGGCAGGGTAAAGCGGACTTGGAGAAGAGAGGAATAGGCTCAGTTTATGCTTTATCCATTAACTTTCCCTTTTTTGTCACAATCACAGCATCACCTCTCTCTTGCCCCTTGCTCATGGTTTTATACTCCTGGGAGCTGCAAACCTTGGCAATTTTTCACTCCTCTCTGGAGAACAAGGGCAGGACAGTTTTCCTAACAGGCATCTCCTACTGTCTTCTCCAAGAAAACATACTGGCACCTACAGGACAGCACACCGACATCACGCAGGAAGTGGATCCTCTAATTCATTTCAGGCCAGTCTGGGACTTAATGTCCTGTCCATTTCTTCTTTCTACAAAGCACTGAGCTAAAATATCAAGGGAATATAGAATCAGAGTTCAGTACAGCAGCAAAATAGCACATAAATGTAGAAGTAAACCCTCAAAATTTCTTTCCCGTCTTTCTAAAGTCTTCCTGCCCTCATTTACATCTACATTATAGATTCTGCTGACGAGACTCTGCAGAAAACGCCAAACACCAGCCAGCTGCCCAGCAGGGCAAGGCTGACCCGATGGGGGCCAAGACCAGGAGGGGAGACTCTGAGAGGCCCTCTGGCTTTGTTAGGTGTTTGGCAAGTCAGCCTGAGGCCCTGGGCGGCAACAAACGAGAACGGAAAATGACACAACGTGGCCGACTTGTACGCAGTTACACGGGAGAAATGGCAGTGATATGCAGCTCCCTTTGTTCTGTGCCTAACAGAGCGTCATGAGCAACCAGGTACACCATAAACTGTAACTTCACTCAGCAAGCATTTTACTCAAGGTCTTCTATGGGCACCTCTACGGACACTCCACAAAACACCTGACCAGTACTCCTCAAAACAGTCAAGGTCATTAAAAACAAGGAAAGTCCACGAAACTGTCACAGCCAAGAGGACCCTAAGGAGACAATGAGGACTAAATGTAATGTGGTATCCTGGGTGGGATGCTGGAACAGAAAAAGGACATTAGGGAAAAACTATGGAAATCTCAGTAGAGTATGGACTTCAGTTAATAAAAACATACTAATATTGGCTAGTTAATTATAACAAATGTACCATATTAATGTAAGATGTTAATAAGAGAAAAACTGGATATGGGATATGTGGGAACTCTGTTATCTCAGCAATTTTTCTGAAAGTCTAAAACTGTTCTTAAAAACAGTTTATGTAGTGTGTGCATGTGTGTGCGTGTGTACTAGCCACACAATGAAATATATAAAACCATCAAAAATGCTGTAGGTTAATATTTCTTAATATGATTACAGGTTTATGCTATACTAAGTTTAAAAGGCATGACATAAATATGAAAGATATAATAAGCAACACCAAAATTTGCCTGTGGTCACTACTTTAGGCAGGGGGGATGTACTGACTTTCTATTTTCTTCCTTTTGTGCTTGTCTGTGCTTTAAATTTTCTTCAAGGACCATGTTATTGCCTTTGTAATATGAAAAATTCTACAAGCTATCGGCAATTAGATGTTTTAAAAAAAAGAAAAGCCATTGAATAAAAGAAGTTCAGGAAAGCATTCTAATTTGTTCACAGATTGAAAAGGGAGTGATTCTGAATGCCCACTCACTGCAGGTTCTGCTAAGCCATGAAGACCCAAAGGTCTGGCTTACTTTAAATGCCCAGCACTTTGCATCCTAAAATGTACAGAAAACACAGAAACTATCATGACATTAACATCCTGATGCTCAGTTGATCAGGGCTCAAAGGATTACTCAACAGGCCCAAATCTTTCTCCTTTGGGCTTCCGGGGTTTTTTTACCCCATTAAAGGTATATTTTGAATTCTCAGATCTAGCTCTTTGTAGAGATCACTTGAATATACACCAGTAAGTGAGGAGAGTTCACCAAAGGGAGAAAGAACATGAAATTGCACAGAGATGAGCTCGGGGTAACACAAAGGGAAACTAAAGGGAAGGCAGAGGGCAGTGGTGGTTCAGTGGTGGAACTCCCAGCCGGCGCATCTCAAAGGCAGCCACCGCCATCTACCTATGGAGGCTTGTGTTCTGCTGTGATGCTGGACAGGCTTTGGCAGTTCAATCCTATTGAGCATGAGGCCCCCATGAGTTGAAGGCCAGCTCAAGGGCAGCTAAAACAACAACCAGAAGGCACCGTAGAGTGCTGCTGGACCCCTGCCACAGTACGGTCCTGGGCAGAGATTTCGTAGATGTCTGTAAATCAAGTAAGCCTAAATAATCCACAAAAGAACTACCTGAGCTGTGCCCGGCTTTGGGGGCCACGGTGGGCAGGACATGCCCGCACATACAAGGATAAGATGATGCCTCCCATTGCAAAGAGCCCCCATTTCAGTAGCGAGAACTTGTATGCCAGCGATCACTTCCCCTCCTCCTCAGCTCCTCTGAAGGCCCACAGGTTGAGCAAAGAAAAACAAAAGTAAAAAGAATAAAATGTACTTTGCAAAAACACCACCCATCAACATACAAGCGGTTGTTTACTTGATTTTGCTTCTTCCTACTTAAAGCTAATGAAATGATTTGGAAAATATTTATGAAAAGAGAACATAAGAGAATTAATCCACCCCATGTGTTTGGTTGAAAAGAAAATGGGAATGAAACAGAAAAATATACCTCACAAATTTAATACCCTTGGTTAATGTGGAAAACTAACTATGTACATGCCTAAAAAGTTACTGGTATGCGTTTGATTTGATCTGGTTTCTCTCTTGGGTGCCTCATCATGAAGGTCTTTGATGAGTCAAAGGGAAGAAAATTTATCTAAAGAAAAGGGAACTGTCCATAATGTATCATTTTTATTTTTTTTACACAGTACTGTTCCTTGTCTAAATAATTTATGATGAACAATAAAAATACCATAACACTGAAGATGATCCGAAAAAGTATAAACAGCAGGTTAAACAAAAATATAATTGGTAAACCAAAACCAGTTGCTGCTGAGTCAATCCCAACTCATGGTAACGACAAGTGTGTCAGAGTAGAGCTGTTCCACAGAGTTTACAATGGAAGGTTTTTTGGAAGTAGATCACCAGGCATTTCTTCCAAGGCACCTCTGGGTGGACTCCAACCTCCAACCTTTCGGTTCACAGCCCCTCGCATTACTGCTTGCATCACTCAGGGACTCCAGCATAATGGTAGAGAAGGTGAATTTGGATGTGGAGAGAAAGGCAGCAGACAGGGAAACGCAACTTTATACAGAGGTAATGAGCACATGTTGCTTTTTCCTTCCCAATGCTTTTAATTTTTCAATCCTAACATTTTTACTATTAGAAAGAACCTAAGAGATCAGTTTTGCTTTCCACTCTAGTCAACTGCATCTGCTCTCTCCACATATCCAATTCCCTCAAACAGTAAGTCCAATGGGTTCGTTTCTTTCTTCACCTTCCTAGGCCTCTCTATCAAGTACTTGAAACTTCTCCATTGGATTCCATGGCTCCAGTCCTTCCTGGTTCTCTTCCCATTTCTCCAATGACTTCTTCTCAATCTCCTTCCCCAATTCCTCATCCTCTGTGTTTTTTCATCCACACACCACTGAAATACTGACATCTACCAAACTTTCACTACTGATTCCCTCTTCTCACAGTATATACTCTCCTTGGGTTATCTTTCTATACCTATGGCTTTAATCACTAATGATCTCCTATATGCTTTTCCTGACCTCTTACAAGTGTTGCAAAAGCATAATTCAACTTTTCTGGACATTTTAACCTCTATCACAAACACCTTGTAGTCTGTAGATCCAGTGTGAATTCAGTATCCACGGTGCCCCGCTCGCCCCCCACCCACCCACTCACTATATCCATTACCATGTTGATCCCATCTCTTAAATGCCTCTCTTTGGCCTCCTCCTCTCAACCCTGGCTGCCATCACTTCCCTTCCCACCCTCACCATCTCTTGCCTCAAAGATTTGAATATCCTTCTAATTGGTCTCTGTGGCTTTAGGCTGTTTCCCTTCCAATACATTCTGCTCTCTGCTACCATCGTAGTTTTTCTATAATGCAAAATGAATCATTTCCTTTGATAAAAGCCCTCCATTGACTTCATGAGTGCTGGGAATCCCTAGCACACAGTGCAGGGCAAGGCATAGAGCAAGAGCCAAAAAAATAGTTCTTGAACTGATAAATATGTGAATACATGAATGTGTGAATATGTGGATGAATGGATGGGTGGAGTGCAAATTCCCTCTCCAAAATGCCTGGCAGAGAGGTCTGCAGCTGGCAATTAATAACTTCCATAATAAGGAGCTCACTCCGCTTGATCAGAAGCTGGTTCAATGTTAAATGACTCCAATTCTTGGAAAATTTGCTGTGACTTGCTCTGAGTTCTCTTTGTAATCACCACCCTTTGGGCCCAATTTTGTTCTCAGCAACAACACAGATAAAGCCATTTCTTCTTACATATGACAGTCCCCAAGCATTTGAAGACAATTATCATTCCATGGATGTCTTCCATTTCTGGCCCAACATCTACTGTTCTTTTTCCCATTATTCCAGTGACACAGCATCCATACCTTCCACCACCCTCCTCGTCATTTTTGCCCTGTGTATTGATGACCCCCTTAAAGCGCAAGTGCCCCAAATAGGGCCCTTTATCTCAAACGTTGTCTGAAACGTACAGAAGACAGCTTGATCTGGACAAGACCATCCATAAAGAAAGTCCAAGAGGGACTGGGGTTAGTTAGTCACTACCTGACATTTTGGCCCATACCTACAGATAAGCCAATCTTCGATATTTTACATTAGTTTCTACCTGCCTATCACCTAATACTTGGGCAATTTCTTTTTTTGTTGTTTACCTTAATCATAAACTATTTCAATTCTATCCTGTTAAATGCCATCTTTACTGCCCTTATTTCAGCTTTCTAGCTTATTACAGTGATTTTAAATTTTGACTCTGTCATCTGTTGTATCTACCATCTGTTGTGCAGAGAAGAGTTAACAGGGCAGACCTGTGTCCGCCCTCCTTATAAAGGCCAGCTTGTGAGGCTGGCCCCTGACTGCCATCTGGGAACTTGGCTGGTAAACAGTTCCTACACTGAGAGAGAACTCTCCCTAAATGATAACAACAGCTCACTGTGCCTCAACTGTTTATACAAGCAATGTGATTTATGCTGACTGTACCCCTGCTTTCCTCTGGAAGTCTGTGTTAGGCAAAGGGTGCCTACGTGACCAGCCCCCCCAAAATCTTGTACTCTCTAATGAGCTTCTCAGGTACACAACACTTGACACGTGCTGTCACAACTCCTTGTTGGAAGAATTCACGAACCCTTCCCACTCACTCTTCAGGACTGTGTTCAGCTGTTCCCTTCTCCATGAAGACATCACTAACCCTCTCTTCACAAGCAAATGAACCAATTTCCTTCTCTATCCTACCACATGTCTAACACCTCCTCCTTCAATGCATGCATCATCCTGTGCTGAGACAACTTTTGGAAGCTTGTGCCTGGTTTCCTCTGGACTTTGCCCACAGAACTTTTCCATTTACTGACTCTGCTCTGTATCCTTTTACTATAATAGACCATAATCAAAAGTCTAACAACTTCTGAGTTCTGTGAGTACTTCCAGTGAATCACTGATTCTGAGGGAGGTCTTGGGACCCCAGGCATGGCTCTACATTCTGATTTTGAGTCAACTACAATTTGGTAAGTCTAAACACTGTTTTCCAAAGGCCATCAGAGCAGAAAAAATACATGATATTTGCAAACAACTGATGTGCTCACTGCCAACCAAAAGATTTGAGATTCAAACCCAACTAGAGGTGCCTCAGAAGAAAGGCCTGGCAATATACATCTGAAAACAACACAGTGCACAGTCTATTCTGATACCTATGGGTCATCAGGAGTCAGGGTCGATATAACAGCAATGGATTTTTATCAGTTCTTTCTTCTGAGTATCTTTTAAATGATGTAGATCTCTCTGCTCCTAATGCAGCCACCCTAGACCAACCATCTTTAACCTGGGCTACTACTCTAACTCTGGACTGGCTTACTGCCTCTAATCTATTCCACCAGCAGCCAGAAAAAAATCTTTATAAAATGCAAAAAGAATTATGTCACTCCTTAGCTTGAATGCCTTAAATGGACTCTCACTGCCTTCAGGATAGAGTCCAAAGCCAGCTTCCCCTCTGGTGAGTCGAGGCTCACTTTTCCTCTAGCCAAATGGGCTTCTTTCAGTTCCTCAATCACGCCATGTTTGTTCATACCCAGGCTCTCACTAACGTGCCACTGTGTGGAGTATCCTTCCCTCCCCTCTCAGTCTACCTAAATTCTACTCAGTTCTCAGGTCCAGATTAAATGTTACTTCCTCTGGGAGGGCTCCTTAACTCCTGATTAGGCGAGGTCCCCTGTTGTTTGTTGCCATAACACCCTGAGCTCCCCTCTCCTAACTGCCACCAACTATATTGTCATTATTTAATTACCTGCTATCTTCCTCACTAGAAAATGTAAACTCCATGAGAGCAGGAACTGTGTTTACCTGAATCACTACTGTGGTGTCTACATAAGAGTTAGAACTCAATAAATACTTATGGAACAAATAAATCAACTAATTAATTCATAAGGATGATAGGGATTTAGTGGGGTGGGAGAAAAAACATGACATATAAAAAGATATCAAATCAACGTTCACGCCTTGTGAATAACGTAACTGACGTTACTGAATTTGTGAGGAAATTGTTGAATGGGAAGCTAAACTGCTATGTAAACCTTTGCTTAAAACGCAATAAAATATCATTTTACCCCTGCATTTAAAAGTAAAATTCTACCTAGTAAAGGAAAACCTGGAAGTAAGGTCAAGGTCCAGAAGCATTAGAGTGTCCATCCTTCCTGAAAGCCATGAGGAATAGAATTTCCTGACAATGTAGGGTGTTGAGCATCTGTAATAAACGTTCTCTTCCAGAACAGAGACTCACACTCCAGCCTGTATTCTGAGTGGACAGGCTCCTCGCTCACACAGCGATCAAACGATCTCTACAGCTGCTGAGTAAGAAGAACCTGCTGACGCCCACTGCCTGCCTGGCACATGTGGGGAGCAGAAGGCATAAAAACAACTCATGACAAGTGTTCTTGCTCTCATGTGTCTTGTGTCAGTCTGGGAAGAAAAGAATGGCATTTATAGGAACATAAGAACACACCATCAGTCAGTTTGTCCTACTGCGGTGGCTTGTGTATTGCTACGATGGTAGAAACTATGATACCAGAATTGCAAATACTAGTAGGTTCACCCACGGTGGACATATTTGAGCAGATCTTCCAGGCTAAGATAGAGTAGGAAGAAAGGCCTGGCAATCTACTTTCAAAAATTAGCCAATGAAAACCTTATGGATCACAATAGAATACCATCCAATATAGTGCTGGAAGATGAGACCCCCTAGGTTAGAAGGTACTCAAAATACACAATGGACGCAAGCATACCAGTGATCATGATGATGGCACAGGACCAGGAAACATTTCATTCTGTTGTGCATTGGGTCGACATGACTCAGTGTTGACTGAAAGCTGCTAACAACAACAACAGTACTCGGTAGTGGCCACATAAAGAACAAAAGGTAAGAATCAACCTTTACCTTGAAAAGAGGGTAGAATTACCAGACTGAGTCCAGTACAACTACATGATCCCTGGCTACCACCACCAACTACTCTGACAGGGATCACAATAGAGGGTGCCAGACAAGCTGGAGAAAAATGTAGAACAAAGTTTTTACTCACTCACACACACACACACAAACCAGACTCACTGATCTGACACAGACTAGAGAATCCCCGAAAGCATGGCCAGACACACAGCTCAGTAATGGAGTCACTCCTGAGGTTCACCCTTCAGCAAAAGATCAGACAGGCCCGTAAAACAAAATGAGACTAAATGGGCGCACCAGCCCAGAAGCAAGGATGAGAAGGCAGGAGTGGACAGGAAGGCTGGTAATGGGGAACCCACAGTCCTCTACATACCTGTCAGTTTGTCAGGACTTCAATGTTGTTGTGATGCTGAAAGTTATGCCACTGGTATTCAAGTACCAGCAGGGTCACCCACGGTGGACAGTTTTCAGCTGAGCTTCCAGACTAAGACAGACTAGGAAGAAGGGCCTGGCAGCCTACTTCTGAAAAGAAAAAGCCAGTGAAAAGCTTATGAATAGCAGCAAAACACTGTCCGATACAGTGCTGGAAGATGAGGCCCTCAGATTAGAAGGCACTCAAAATACACCTGGGGGAGAGCTGCCTCCTCAAAGTACAGTCGACCTTAATGACATGGATGGAGTCGAGCTTTCGGGACCTTCATTTGCTGATGTGGCATGACTCAAAATTATAAGAAACAACTGCAAACATCCACTAATAATCAGAGCTTGGAATGTATGAAGTATGAATCTAGGAAAATTGGAAATCGTCAAAAATGAATGCCTAAAGATCAATATCCTAGGCATTAGTGAGCTGAAATGGACTGGTAATGGCCATTTTGAATTAGACAATCATATGGTCTACTATGGCGGGAACGACAAATTGAAGAGGAATGGAATCGCGCTCATTGTCAAAAAAAATACTTCAAGATCTATCCTAAAGTACAATGCTGTCAGTGATAGGATAATATCCATATGCCTACAAAGAAGACCAGTTGATACAACTATTATTTGAATTTACGCACCAACCACTAAGGCCAAAGAGGAAGAAATTGAAGATTTTTACCAACTTCTGCAGTCTGAAATTGATCAAACATGCAATCAGGATGCATTGATAATTACTGGTGATTGTAATGAGAAAGTTATAGACAAAGAAGGATTGGTAGTTGGAAAATATGGCCTTGGTGACAGAAACAATGCCAGAGATCATGTGATAGAATTTTCCAAGTCCAATGACTTCTTCATTGCAAATACCTTTTTCACCAATGTAAACAGTGACTGTACACATAGACCTCACCAAATGGAATACACAGGAATCAAATCGACTACATCTGTGGAAAGAGATGATGGAAAAGCTCAACATCATCAGTCAGAACGTGGCCGGGGGCTTTCTGTGGAACAGACCATCAGTTGCTCATATGCAAGTTCAAGTTGAAGCTGAAGAAAATTACAATGAGCCTACGCGAGCCAAAGTATAACCTTGACAAAAACCCACCTGTATTTACAAACCATCCCAAGAATAGATTTGACACATTGAATATTAATAACCAAAGGCCAGACAAGTTGTGGAATGACATCAAGGACATCATACATGAAGAAAGCAAAAGGTCACGAAAAGACAGGAAAGAAAGCAAAGACCAAGATGGATGTCAGAGGAGACTCTGAAACTTGCTCTCGAACATCAAGAAGCTAGGACAAAAGAAGAAACAATGAAGTAAAAGAACTGAACAGATGATTTAAAATGGACTCTCTAGAAGACAAAGTAAAGTATTATAATGATATGTGCAAAGACTTGGAGGTAGAAAACCAAAAGGGAAGAACATGCTGAGCATTTCTCAAGATGAAAGAACTGAAGAAAAAATTCAAGCCTCGAGTTGCAATATTGAAGGATTCTACAGGGAAAATATTAAATGACGCAGGAAGCATCAAGAGAAGATGGAAGGAATACATAGAGTCACTATACCAAAAAGAACTGGTCAATGTTCAACCATTTCAGGAGGTAGCATATGTGCAGGAACTGATGGTACTGAAGGAAGAAGTCCGAGCTGCACTGAAGGCACTGGCAAAAAACAAGGCTCCAGGAATTGATGGAATGCCAACTGAAATGTTTCTACAAATGGATGCAGTACTGGAAGCACTTACTCGTCTATGCCGAGAAATTCAGAAGACAGCTACCTGGCCAACCAACTGGAAGAGATATGTATTTATGCCTATTCCCAAGAAAGGTGATCCAAACGAATGCGGAAATTATCCAACAACATCATTAATATCACACGCAAGTAAAATTTTGCTGAAGATCATTTAGAAGTAGCTCCAGCAGTATATCAACAGGGAACTGCCAGAAATTCAGGCTGGTTCCAGAAGAGGATGTGGAATCAGGGATATCATTGCTGATGTCAGATGGATCCTGGCTGAAAGCAGAGAATACCAGAAAGATATTTACCTGTGTTTTATTGACTATGCAAAGGCATTCGACTGTGTGGATCATAGCAAATTATGGACAACATATGCGAAGAACGGGAATTCCAGAATGCTTAATTGTGCTCATGAGGAACCTGTACATAGATTAACAGGCAGTCGTTCAAACAGAATAAGGGGATGCTGAGTGGTTTAAAGTCAGGAAAGGTGTGTGTCAGGGTTGTATCCTTTCATCATACTTATTCAATCTGTATGCTGAGCAACTAATCAGAGAAGCTGGACTATATGAAGAAGAACAGGGCATCAGGACTGGAGGAAAACTCATTAACAACCTGCGATATACAGGTGACACAACCTTGCTTGCTGAAAGTGAAGAGGACTTGAAGCACTTAGTGTTGAAGATCAAAGACCACAGCCTTCAGTATGGATTACAACTCAACATAAAGGAAACAAAAATCCTCACAAGTGGACCAATAAGCAATATCATGATAAAGGAGAAGAGACTGAAGTTGTCAAGGATTTCATTTTATTTGGATCCACAATCAACACCCATGGAAGCAGTACTCAAGAAATCAAAAGACGCATTGCGTTGTCCAAATCTGCTGCAAAAGACCTCTTTATTGAAAAGCAAAGATGTCACCTTGAAGACTAAGGTGCATATGACCTAAGCCATGGTGTTTTCAATTTCTCATATACATGTGACGTTGGACAGTGAATAAGGAAGACTGAAGAAGAATGGACGCCTTTGAATTGTGGTGTTGGTGAAGAATATTGAACATATCACGGACTGCCAAAAGAATGAACAAATCTGTCTTAGAAGTACAACCATAATGCTCCTTAGAAGCAAGGATGGTGAGACTAAGTCTCATATACTTTGGACATGTTATCAGGAGGCATCAGTCCCTGGAGAAGGACATCATGCTTGGTAAAGTAGAGGGCCAACGAGAAAGAGGAAGACCCTCAACAAGATCGATAGACACAGTGGCTGCAACAATGGGCTGAAGCATAACAATTGTCAGGATGGCACAGGACCAAGCAGTGTTTCATTCTTTTGTGCATAGGGTCACTATGAGTCGGAGCAAACTCGACGGCACCTAACAGAAACAACAAGGTCAAGAAGGGGAGAGTGTTGACGACCAATGTCACAAAACAGTATGTGAATTAACTGCTTAATGAGAAGCTAGTTTGCTCTGTAAAACTTCATCTAAAGTACAATTTAAAACAATTAAAAAAAAAAAAACAGGGTAGAATTTAGATCAACAGAAAATTTGGAAAAAAAAACCTCCTAATTAACAGACAGCATGAACCAAGGAGGGAATGAACACTTGTACTTAGGGGAAGTGGTGCAACCAGCCTAAGAAAAGCCAAGAGCAAAACAATGCAGGGGGACAATATATTCTGTCAGTGTTCAATTTCAAAACTTCGAATTGATTAAAAACAAAATTTGGGCTCCATAATATTCATCATTCTACAGCAATTTGGAAGGAATGTCCTTTATGCCAATAGGCTGAGTCCTCAAATCATTACAGAGAATAACAGGAGTAGAGATCTCAAGCCAAATGGGACACAGGTGTCTTCCCAATTTCCAGGAACTTCTTGAGCTTAAAAGCCATTTCAAACCTTGGGGCTATTCTGGCTTTCATATGGAAAGAGGGAGAAGTCCCTTAGCAGTAACATCATTTTTCCAGCCAGTACATTTATTCCTTGTTTTATTAACTTGGAGTTACTTCAGCTATCTCAGCTAAACACTTAGTCAGCCATGACAGCTGAATTACTTTTTCATGCCAAGAGCAGAATTAGTCTATTAATAAGTAAAGAGGTGCTAGGGCTGAGTCAGGAGTTCCTATTCTTTTAACCAGGCTCCTTTCCAGGCCAGGCCTATTGGCTGGCTCAAAGAGACACCGTGGGTACTGCTCCACATTTTAGTCTTTGCACTGACAGCTCTGAAGATCTCAGAATGGAACACTATGAGCGTTAAGGTGGTATGTCAACTTGGGTGGGCCATGATTCTCTGTGGTTTGGCAGTTATGATGTAGTTTGGCAGTCCTATGATGATGTGGTCGCTTCCATGATGAGATTTGATATAATGTGACCACCTCCATGATGGGATCTGCTGAGAGTAACCAATCAATTGAAAGGGAGTTTTCTTAGGGATGTGGCCTGCATCCAATATAGATGGACTCTCTGACAAGGCTCAGGCACTTTTGATCGCTCTAGATCCTGCAACTGGCTATTATCTGACCTCCAGCTCTTGGGACTTCAGCTAGCAGCTGACCTGCCACCTTTCCTGCCAATCTTGGGATTCATCGGTCTTCTCAGCCTATGAGCAAGAGCCCAGCTCTTGGGTTCACCACCCCCTGTGGCTATGTCAGTCAGGAGAAGCCTCCAGCCTGACCCACAAACTGAGAACATCCCAGCCTCTACAATTGTGTGAGCCATTTCCTTGATATAAATCTATATAATATATACATTTATACATTTCACTGGTTTTGCTTCTCTAGAGAACTCAGCCTAAGACAACCAGCATCCTTTATATTGGTCTGGATGATTCTGGAACTTAGTTCTAAAAACATTCAAGAATCTAGCGTCCACACATTGTCCCAGAGGAAGAAAAAAAAGCAGTTGCCATCAAGTCAATTCCTACTCATAGAGACCTCATATGTGCAAGAGTCGAACTGTGCTCCATCAGGTTTTCAATGGCCGATTTCTTAGAAGTAGAAAGCCAGGCCTTTCTTTCCAAGTGCGTCTGGGTGAACTTGAACTGCCAAGCTTTCAGTTAGCATCTGAGCACATTAACCATTTGTACCACTCAAGAACTCCAGAGCGGAAAAAGGAACCTGTTTTTCTCCAATGCTACTAACACTGTTTTCCATAAACATAAGGGACTTTCTCCTGTTTCAAGTTGTGGTGCGAAAGAGTCCAACTTAGCATGAAACTCTTAGGGTGACTGAGTCACCTTAGAAAAGGGAAAAAGCATTACTCAAATGCCTTCTCTCTCTCTTTAATTTTCTCACTTGCATGCTATGCCAGCATGGTAAAAAAAAAAAAAAAAAAATAGTGCTCCACAAATTAAACCCATCTGCTCTCTTTTTGTTTTCCAACTTTGCTTATCATTAGAATAAAACCAACTCCCTGATCAGTGCAACGACAATTCTGCCAAACACACAAGTCCTGGATAGGACATGATCCATGGGGAAACATTTCAATTTAATGAGTTTTTCTAAGGCAACATAGGATGATTTTTTTACAAAAAAAGAAAGAAAGAGAGCCTAGAAAGGAAAACATTTTCCAATTGTAAAGCTGAGCTCTTCACTTCACCTCCCAAAGAGGAGGAGGAGGGCATCAGAGGGCCCGGAAGAAGGTGGATTTAATTCAATTATCATGAAGATCCCTTTTCAGCAAAAAAAATTTAGAGTCTAAGCACCTATTCCTTCATGACAATTATTATTTGTGTGAATCTTGGTGGTGTCCCTCTCAGTTTTCACTACTGCTACAATTTAAAATAACTTATGCCGTTGAGTAGATGATTTCTAGATCAGTCTTTCCTGGATGCTTGAAGAGGGTTCTCTACCCCTAGCCAGAGTACTCCTCAGGTAAGAAAGCACTGGATCGGGATTCTTGGAAGGAGATTCCCGTCACTGGGAGCAGCGGTTGCTTCCATCCTTATTTTTACTCACTCTGGGCCAGGCCTCACTCTAAATTCTGATTGGGCTGTAGTTGTTTTGTCTGATAGCAATAATACCACTTGAAGAAGTATTTACATGTTAAAAAAGAAAACACTACAGTTCCTGGATGAAAAATTTATATCCAACAGAAACAAAAAATTTAAAGAACAGAGCTGCACAGTGGCCCAAAAACCAAAAAACAAGCCCGTTGCTGTTGAGTCAGTTTCCAAGGAGCACCTGGTGGATTCAAACTACCGGCCTTTTGTTTAGCAGCCATAGCTCCTACCCACTATGCCACCAGGGTTTCCGCACAGTGGCCAGAAAATCTTAATTCCTTCCTTAGACTTTGATCAGCTAGACAACACTGGGAAGTCCTGGTCTCCTCATCTGAAAAACAAGAATAACAACCCCTACCCCTCCAATCTCACAAGGTTGTCATAAGCCTTGAATGAGAGAATGTACGTGAGTAGGCGACATAAACTGCAAGGCCCCATACAAATCTATGATGCTGTTGCTGTTATTTTTACCCAAAGTGCTGTTATTTCACTTGGCTAAAATTCCGAAGACAGAGTTCAGCGAAGTTATCTCTTATTTATCCCAAACTCTTCCAACTGCTATACCTATGACACTGTGCATAATTTCCCTCTGTGGAAGCCACTCAAGGTGCCCTGGTGATGCAGTGGTTAAAGTGCTTGGCTGCTAAACAAAGGTTGGCAGTTCAAAACGATGAGCAGCTCCACAGGGGAAAGATGTGGTAGCCTGCTTCCGTAAGGGTTTACAGCCTTGGAAACCCTATGGGGTCGTTGAGTCAGAATTGACTTGATAACAGGGAGCTTGGTGTTGGTGGAAAGCTGCTCAGAGCTGGAGATGGGGAGACTTTCCACCTGTAGCCGGAGCCTCTAGATTGCTGAGAAGCAGGCAGTCTTGTCCTGAACTATGAATTTGGTGTTGGAAGTCCAGGCTCTGATCCTGGCTAGCATCTAACCAGCTGCATGGCACTGGACAAGTCATTTGACCTTTCTGGACTTCAGATTTTTCATCTGTAAAATGGTACATGATTTCTAAAATCACATCTAGTTATAGAGTTTTATGGGTGTGTTAAGCTTTCAAGTCCAGATAAAACTTGTCATAAACCAGTGCGTCCCCTCTACAGCCAAACATATGTAGCCTTTATGCCAAAAGTACTATTATCAGTTACAGAAATGCTCTATGGAGTCAGAGCGTGAACTACCGGGGCTTTCCAGCACTTCCAGATTGTTCCATGGAAATTACTGTCCATTTGTTTACAGTTAGGACCCCCACTGGCTATTCAAACATGATCTCTACTTCAAGTTCAGAAGCACTTTTCAGACAGCCATGAGTCATGCCCCCTTAGCGCTCCCTTTACAGATCAAGTTCTTTGTATTGCCATGCTGATTAGGGGCCCTCCCCTGGTGGGCAGATAACCATGGGCTTACCTCTCTGTTTGACACTGAAGTTAAAAGTAGCCCTCCTGGGCCTAACTCCACTGCTCTTAGAGATAAATGGATTAACAATATTTGTTACCTGTTGTTGGTTGCCACCGACTCATAGCAAACCTGTGCATGACTGGGTTGGATCATTGTAATCCATAGAGTTTACACTGACTGGTTTTCAGAAGTAGATCATCAGGCCATTCCTCCTAGTCCATCTTAGTCTGGATGCTTCCCTGAAACCTGTTCAGGATCACAGTAAAAGGCAACTCTCCACTGACAGATGGGTGGTGGCTCTGAATGAGGTCCACTGGCTAGGAATCAAACCTGGGTCACCTACTTTCCTTCAAAGAGGGAATGCAAAAATTAGCTCATTCAGTATTAAGCATCTAATATATCCCAAGCACCATGCTAGACACAGGGGAGATGGCAGTAAGTAGGACAGGTAAGGTCCTACCCTCATGAAGCATATATTCTTGTGAATTAATTAAACATATTATGGTTTTGACAAATAACATGCCTCATGCTATAATCACTAGCCTAGTAAAAAAAAACTAATAAAATCCAAATTTTATTGCTTAAAGGGTTCTGAAAGAACATGTAGACCAACTCACTGGAGTTAAGTGACTTGTCCAACATGACATGGTTAATTAGTTGTTCAGCGAGAAGCAGAGCCACGTCTCCTACTTCCCAGGCAGCTGAATTATTTCTACTAAACTGTTTTATCTCTTGGTTTCTGAATTCAACAATGAGACAATATATTAGTACCTAGGAAAATACAGGAACAATAATAATTGCAAAATCAATTAGCAAGTGATTTGTCCAGAATAACCTAATGGGAAATGGTGTCAGAAAGGACAATCCACATAAGGCTAATACACCTTGCCGGGAGGATGTGAACTCTGAGGTAGTCATCTAGTACCAGTTATGTATCCATGATGAATCATTCTGCTTAAACTAGCCCCCTCATGACCAAGAGTGCATTTACAATATGGGTCTGGTTAGATGCAATTTGTGGACACGGAACAGAGTAAAGTTAAGTGATATATGTGACGACCAAAGCTATGACCACAGCTCTGGCTCAAAAGAGGCAATCCAATCTATTAGCCTTGTGAACAGAGTTCCATACCTTTCCTGGTCTATTTGTAGGCCATTCACTTTTCTTTAACACCAGTTCTTCCTTCTAGCTAGCCTCATTCTTCACTTCTAAACTAAGTGATTTGGTTCCATTCACAGTGAGTGTGGGGACTGAGGGAATAGAAATGCCACTAAGGAAGGGAAAGAATGATAAGGTCCACCCTGAACACGCTGAGTTTGAAGTGATCAAGTGATACCCATAAGTGGAAACATCCAGAGTACCCAATGGCTTAAACAAGAGAACAAGACAATACTCAGATTTGGAAGTTTTCAGCATAAAGGTGACTGCCAAAAGCATTGAAAACTGAATGAGATCTCAGAAGAGATAAGAAAGCAGAAGATTAAGGTGTGAGTCTTGAGATCTGGGAAGAGAAGTCACAGGAGATAATAAAGTAGAAGAGGACAGAGGGTCCTGAGAGACAAAGGAGCGCAATGTCCAGAGGTATAGATGGAGAGTCTACAGAGAAGGAACCAGGTAGCAGGGTGAATGGCCGGGGGGAGCCTAGGAATATGAAGACAGGGGAAAGACTGTGAAATTTGCCCAAAGAGAAGTCACCAAGGCCTTTAGAAGTGAATTTCAATTTGAGTGATGAGACATCAAACCAGACCACTGAGGAACAAGAAGAAAGATGATGGTCAAGAAATGAGGTCAAGGGTAGAGAGTGTTTGATCAGGTTCTTCTGTAAGGAAGGAGAGAAATGGGCAGGAATAGAAAAAGGCAGCAAGGGAACTGACGGTTTTTCCACAAGCTTTGGGGGGCCTAGCCCTGTTTGAAGTAGAGAGAAGGTACCTGGAAAAAAAGAAAAAACCCAGTGCCTGGGGAGAAGGGTAGAAGACTGAATAGTGATGTCACAAGAGAAACCCTACAACCAAGTCAAGTTTTCTCATCATGAAATTGCTAAGTCTGAAGTGAACATCTGCACCACTTGTACACGAATGTGGCTATCTTTCAAAAGGTAGACAAACTCTTGCTTCAATCAGAAGAATCTGTCTCTAGCATCACTCTCCTCCTCTCTTCTCTCCAAAGCCCTCTGAGCTTCTACAGGACAAAATGCAGCCAGTGTGTCAGAAGGGTGGGAGTCATTCCACTTCCAATGGAGCAAGAAATTTCAATGACCCTGGAGCATTCTCCGTGCATTCAAATTGACCTGAATTCTGTTATCTGCAGCTTCCTGAAAGGCAGCCCGTGGTGGCTTATAATTCATTATTGGCAAAGTCTTTAAAATAAAATGTCAAACTGACCCACCATGCCAAGAAATTGTGAGTCTGAGGGCCTCAACATGAGGGAGAGAGCACCTTGCAGCCTTTCCAGTTTCAAGTTCCAGAGATAGTTGAACAGCAAAGAGCAGATGGCAAAGCACATGCTTTTTCTTCTGTGGGTGGAAAAGCTCCTTCTGAGAAGTGGTCCAGAGGTTAAGGCCTAGCTATTTTAGAAAGCTAGGCATCTGCCAAAAAGAATATATGGTCACCTAATGTGGAACAAACTGCTAGACAGCAAGCAGTGGAAGGAAGAGAAGGCTCCACTAGGGAACCGGAAAAATCAGTCTTGTGGGTGATGCGTGTTCAAGTACCATAGTGCCAGGAGATGTGTGACCTGTTTTATTTCTTTGGCCCTTGCTTGATTTAGAAAGGAAGAAGAAAAAGGAATCTCAGAAACCTACCACTGAACCACCTCCAAACCAAGTTCGCCCTTATTCCCTGCTCTACAGTTGTAAAAGGGTCTCTGTAGAAACAGAGAGCCTGTGCTGGCCTCCCTTCCCAGCCTGTACCACTACAGGGGTGGTCTGTGTCCAGGGAAGCTGGCACTTTTTGTTCTTCTTCCTTTCCCTCCTGAGAGGCGCATCAGCTACAGGTCCTCAGAGATGTGAATGTTAATAGGTGCAATGTTTAATTACTATTTAGCATAATTAAATGTATTACAGCGATTTTAAAAGATCCTCTTACACATAATGAGTATTTCTGCTAATAATATTCCTTCCTCATCCCCATGCACCATTCAGGTGGCAGACTGCCCTTCTCCTTCCCCAATCAAATGGAAGCATCTCTGCTTGTCTCTTCCCATCAGGGCTCCCAAACTCTAGCACTCACCTCCTTGCACTGCACTCCAACCGCCTGAGTTCATCATCACTCAGTAGAGGGAGAACTCTCTGGAGCTAGGGTACAGATGCATTACCTTACAGACCTGGTGAAAATGCCCAGACTGCTAATAGGAAGACTCCATATCTGCATGGCTCGGCTTGAAACCTAAGGATACTCAGCTCCCACAAATCAAATACATCCCCTTTGACACAGCTCTCCACATGACCTACAGAACCATCAACCCAGCTCCTACACTGTCCCTGTGGTCACCTTACCTCTATGCAAAAAATACAACCTAAGCCCTTTCCCAACTCCAGTTGTCCTTCAGAACTTTATGGAAATGAATGTATGAGTTCCTGAGAAGACCTTAGAACTTCTTGCAAATTCTGAATGAGGTATGCCTGATACTCATGAAGAAAAGAGGTAAAACACAAAAACAATTATCTCACAGAACAGTTTGTGTGATTGTTACTGCCCAGAAGAAGCAGTAGATCCATGAAAGAACAAGTTAAGCAGGCATTAACCTGTCAGCTAGCGAAGGAATCACCTATACACGCCATGCACGCTCCAATCCTCCTTTCTCATGCCTGTGGCAGACGTAGCTAACTGAATACTGTACCCTTCCCTGCTGAGCATGGACAAGGACTTTTCCATGCAGTGCTCCAGATACCCCCTATAAACCAATTATAGTTAATACTTGTGAAAATTACTTGCCATTCCTGGGCATAGGAAGTAGCGTAGGAAAAGGTATTTTCCAACAAATACAAGGACTAAAGGCTCTCCCTTCGATAACATTTTCTCTGCTGTTGACCATGGGCTCCCTCTATCATGTTCTAACCCTCCACTGCTGAGGGTCATGATTGCAGCTTAGAAATCCAACTCGGTGGTCCTGTGTTCCCGACCTTGTTTCCTATTTGTGGGATTTACCACTTTCTAAGACAAGATAAGAGTTGATGGACCTTCCCAAACCTTAATAAAGGGACTTTTAATGATATTAGGTATGGTTAATGACTAATTCATCAGAAACCCCAAGCAGGTTGTAAAAAATGAAGAGGACACTGAACTTGGAGACCTCACCCACGCATGTAAGAATTATACAATTTTAGACCCAGAACAGCCTCTGGAGAATATTTCCTTGCTCCCGATTCTCCAGTAACCTTCCATTCCTGAGAGTAGCACAACCATCTCCTTTTCAGAGATGACTTGGGCCCTTATCTCCTATCTCTCCTCTGCTCCCACTTTATGAGTTTTCATTCAGAACTCTGTGGATCCCGAAATCCCCACTTTTTTCCTCCCTCCCTGTGTTTGCTCATGCTGTTCCCTCTTCCTGTGACACTGTAATGCCCTCCTCCCACTCCACCTGCAGAGTATTGCCTCCAAGTCTTCCCTTGACCCTCCCAGGCACGTGGGTTTCTTCCAGTCTTCTCATTAAGCTCTAGGCCTTCCTCCATTGCCTTTGAATTGTTCATTTGCTGTCTGTTTGCCTACTAGACTATAGGTTCCTTGAGGGATGGGTGCCAAGCCTTTACCTTTACATGCCCAATCCTAAATATGCGATAAATCTTCACTCAGGATTTGCTGAGGGAACCAATGAGTGAATTGCTTGAATGAATGAATTTAATACAACCCCATTCATTCAACAAGCACTTAGGAATGCCTCAGTAGGTTCTGTCCCTGGGTAGTGCAAATGGCTAATGTGCTCGGCTGCTATCCGAAAGATTGAAGGTTCAAGTCCATTCAGAGGTTTCTCAGAAGAAAGGCCTGCAATCTACTTCCAAAAACTCAGCCATTGAAAACCCTATGGAGCATAATTCTACTCTGACGCACATGGGGTCACCATGAGGCAAAATCAACTTGATAGCAACTGGTACTGATAGTAGGTTCCAGGCACTGTTCTGGCTTCCTCATTTAATCTTTCTAATAATACTATGATGATGGAATTAGGTTCTCTAGCTCATAGGAACTGAGGTAAGTGAAGCTCAGAGGTTAAATGTCTTTTATATGGCCTTTCCTCCACTTAGCCACAGAGCCTGCACCCTGAACCCCTGTCCAGTGCTCTTTTCCCAATGCCACAGCTGCACAGCCCAGAGCCTACTCGTCACAGTGCCTGGCACCAAGAAGGATTCTATGATTAGATGATTTGGGGACAGTGCCAAAGTGGGGTAATCTCATGGCAAGGGCATGGCAACAGGAATTAGGGTGAACCAAAGTTGGGTGGAGGCAGCTTCATGGATCCACATGGCCTATTGCATTGGGAATAGGAGCCCTGCCAGTGACTGAGGCAGGAGGGAAAGGGTCAAGCCCCTAGGGAGAGAACAGAGGTAGAAGCAAGCACATACCAAGGTCCAGCTAAGTTGGCTCAAGTTCAGAGTGACATCCAAATGCAGCCAGAGACTAGAGACTAGAGTGCTAATGAAGAAAATAGGAATGCCCAGGCAGCCAGACTGTGCAGACCAGCTGGAACTGCACTGCAACCTGGAGGGCACACGGGAACCCCAGGACAGTGGGTCTGAGTCATGGACGCAGGGTGGCCCTGAAGGAGGTGAATGTGGCTGTAGAGAAGTGGGGACTGCCTCAAGTAACTGGTATTACACCTTATTGGTGAAAAGCCCATCTCTGTCACCTAACACATAAGGAGCCCTGGTGGCACAGTAGTTAAGTGCTTGACTGGTAACTGAAAGGTTTGCAGTTCAAACCCCCCAGCCACTTAGTGGGAGAAAGCTGTGGCAGTCTGCTTCCTTAAAGATTACAGTGTAGGAAACCCTATGGGGCATTTCTACTCTGTCCTGTAGGGTCACAATGAGTCAGAATCTACTAGATGGCAATGGATTTGTTTGTTCTTTTTTTTATTTTTTTTTAACCCATAGTAAGAAATACAACTGGAATTCCCCTTAAAAGTGAAGATGGTGACTTTGGCTCACTTACTTTGGACATGTCATCAGGAAAGATCAATCGCTAGAAAAGAACATCATGCTTGATAACGTAGACTCTCAACAAAAACGAGGGAACCCCTCACTGAGATGGGCTGACCAATAGCCACTACAAAGAACTCAAACAAACCAGTGACCACGAATGTGGCACAGGACAGGGTAGCAAATTGTTCATCATACACAAGGTCACCACAAGTCAGAGCCAACAACAACAACAACAACACACAGTAGGCATTCAGCAAACACTTCTTCAACATCAAAATAACACAATGAATAAATGAGCAACTCAGGGGCCAAGTGATAAACTATATGTTTCCTGTGTTGCATTCCCTGGACGTATTTCGTTAGGATGTTAATGTCTGTCTATGTTAACATCTACCAAGTGACATATCTTAATATGAGCTTTTAATGCTTTACTATAAATAAGAAAATGCAAAGCAAACACTCAATAATATCATAAAGGGGGTCAGAAAGACAGCTTGGTCATCGGGTGCTGTATTCTGCTCAGGACAACACTCCTTTGGAGCAACCTGGCTGTCGGCAGCCCTGGCAGTACCACCTTGCCAAGAGAGGGCTGCTGCGGTGTGAACAATGAATAAACTGGCTGGTGCTATTTGTTAAAAGGCCATGCTCTGTCACTCGCCCTAAGTCCAGTTAGTGGTTTCTCACTCTGGGAAATACACATTTAACACTCTCCATTAAAGAAAAAAGTTTAAAGGCATCTGATTCATCAGTAATAGAGTTAATTTTTCTGTCTTGCACTTATGGGTCCCTGAATTTCAAACAATTCAGACCTCTGGGATATTTGGCCCAGGGTAAGTCTATAATGGGATACAGATGGGTATTCAGGTTCTAAGAATTACAGAGCTGCAAATGTCACAACACCTACAAAGGTCTGAGACTAAGTTGCTTGGGAGTGTAAAAACCAGTTTCTCGTGGTGGGTAGGTCCCACGGGGAAACGCTTTTCCAATGGAGTCAACTCTGAGGCAACGTTTCTCAGCTCAGAGTCTGCGCAGTATCATGGCTCAGACAGCAAGCTTTGGAATCACACACACCTGGATGCAAACCTTGGTTCAGCTCCCTAGCTATGTGACGTTGAACAAATGTTTGAACCACTCTCAATCTCCTTCTCCTTGGATACAGAAAGCAGATAATAGTAATACCTACGGCTAATATATCAGAAAAGGTCATTCATGAAAAACTCTTAGCACAGTGCCCAGCATATCCTAAGAGCTTGATAAATGCTGGGTTATATTATTAATCCTGATGGGAAGAGACAGCAGTGTGGGTATTAATTTTTAAATATTCCAACTTACATATAATTTCTATTTTCTTTTAGAACTTGTGACTTTTTCTTTGCTTGTGCTGATACCAACACATTTCCCAAGCACGCATAGACTAATGAAAGAGAACCAAAGTAGAATGCCCTGGAGAAGCCTGGAAGGAACATAGAATTCACCATGGATAATCCACAAAGTGGATAACTGGGAGATGGCACTATTAAAAACTGAGAGCTGAGATGGGGACTTGAATGGGATGATGCATTACATTTGGGTAAAAGTGAAATTCACTTCTTGAAGGGGCAATGATAATTTGGAACTTATCTGAGTTCTATTTATCAGTTTCATGTTGGCCGTTATTTTGTGTATTTTTGAGCAGAGAGGGTTAAATGGGAAGAAAAATGGGAAACCACATGAACCTAAAGCTCTGATCAACGTAAGAAACGGGGAAGTAGGGAAAAGGGAGGCTCTTTTACTTTTGACATTTCCATCCTTCCTATACTGCTCTGGCTCTCCTGTCACCTGCTCCATGCCCAGGTAGGTCCTGATGATGTGCAGAAAGGAGCCTGAGGTCTCTGCTAAGCAGTGGGGTGGGAACAAAGCATGAACTCATTTCATTTCCCCAGGCTGTCTGTCTCCCTCTCTCTTCTCCCCTCTCCCTTCGTCTCTCTCTCTCTCTCTTCTTTGTTCTGCCCTCTCCCTCCTTCTGCCTCTCCTTCTCCCTACTTCATCCTCTTCTTCTCCCACTCTCCACACACACGCACACACACACACCTATTGCAAACCTTGCTCTGAGATTCTGTTGCTACAGAGATGAAAAATGAAGAGTATGAAAAAAACTGCAGCTCATTTTTAGTACAGACTGTCCCCAACATATAAATAGAGTTGTCAAATATTTCAAATTTGGAATTAGTGATTTGGTTCCTTGAACAGCCCACAAAAGACTATTAAATCCCAAACACAATTTAAATACTACATATTTTGCAATGAAAAGTAATAGAAAATATGATCTTTCCAGTAATAATTAAGCAAAATAAATTGAATCCAAAATCAATTTTTATCTGTATTGAATGCTGATGCTACTACTTGAGAAAAATAAAACAAGTTTAAGCAGAATAGAATGAGGAAGAAGACGATGATTCTCAGAGACTCTACAGGAGCCTTAGGTACAACCTCAAGGACATAAACGTTCTGCATACTAGTTTCTTTCATTTTGATACTTAACTCCCTTCAAGTCTTCCTTCTTTTCCTTGAAACAGGTTTGAAATGTCAATCAATCAATTCTTACCTTTATTGGCTAGGAACAGCACTGGTGTAGCTCACAATTTTAATAAAGAAAGCACGCTAGAGGAAGGGAAACAGAAGAAGGGGAGCACTTTCCCAAGCTGAGTGGGCAACAACTGAAAGAGAGCAGATGATGGGTATACATATACGGACTTGATACATTGATAGCTAGATAGATAGACAGATAAGACAGATACAAGAGCCCTGGTGGTGCAGTAGAGTTCACCTGCTAACTGAAAGGTCAGCAGCTCAAATCCAGCAGGTACTCATGGGAAACCGTCAGGGGCAGTTCTACTCTGTCCTAAAGGGTCGCTATAAATCAGAATCAACTTGACAGCAATGGGTTTTTGTTTGTTTGCTTGCTTGTTTTTTTCACATGGATACCAAAACCAAAAACCCTCTGCCCTCAAGTCAATTCTGACTCATATTGACCCTGTAGGACAGAGCAGAACTGTCCCATAGGATTTCCAAGGCTGTAAAGCTTTACAGAAGCAGACTGCCACGTCTTTCCCCTATGGAGCAGGTGGTGGGTTCAAAGTTCAGACCTTTCAGTTAGCAGCCAAGTGCTTAATCACTGTGCAACCAGGGTTCCTTGGATACTGGATACGTTGAAATATATCCATATAAATATGATATTTAAGATGAAGTATTTGTCATTTAAGCACCACTGCCTACATTTCCAAGCTATGTCAATAGAATCCAGAATGCAAAGAACTTGGAGTTGTTCTATCCTGTGTTCCAATTTTTTAAAAAGAATTTAAATAAAAAGGAAAAACCAATAAGGGACTTTATAGTTGGAGACAGAGCTCATTTCTCTCTCTCTGTGGTACTCTTCTGACTATTTTGGCATTTCCACTGGACAGTAAGTTCACTGATAGGAAACTCACACTAAGCATACTTTAATCATCCAAAAGCCAAAAACAAACAAAAATAAAAAACAAATTATGCTGTGTTCAAATCCAAGAGAAACCCTAAGCAGTGGTATGGTAAATGACTGCTTAGCACTCAATGCCGAATTTGATGTCCCAAGCTATGGTAGTACTGATAGCTGTCTAAAACCATGCAATGGTAATACTGACAGCTGTCTAAAACCACGCTACGGTAGTACTGATAGCTGTCTAAAACCAAGCTACGGTAGTACCGATAGCTGTCTAAAACCACGCTACGGTAGTACCGATAGCTGTCTAAAACCAAGCTACGGTAGTACCGATAGCTGTCTAAAACCACACTATGGTAGTACTGATAGCTGTCTAAAACCAAGCTACAGTAGTACTGATAGCTGTCTAAAACCAAGCTATGGTAGAACTGATACCTGTCTAAAACCACGTTATGGCAGTACTGATAGCTGTTTAAAACCACACAGGAAACAGCAAATGATGAACTCCTTTCACAACGTGGTACTCTAGGTAACAGCTGTCAAGCCATGCTCCATTACCCCAGTTCTATAATGTTGCCATCTTAGGACCACTCCAGGGAAAGAATGCCCATTGCTGTCAAGTCAGATTTCACTCCTAACTGTCTAGCTCACACCCAATCCCTTTGGCTGCAACAGCTTCAGGAACTGAGAATGGGTGGATGTGAGAAAAGCCCTGAAGCCATCAAGATTCAAGTCTGCCAGCCAAGTTCAAACCCATGAGACCCACGGGCTGGGGACACGGAAAAACAGCATGTGTTTTAGAGTGAGTGGTACCCAGGTGGTCAGGGCTATCCAACTAGCACGACCTTTCACAAACAGTGCCAGGCATGCACTTCTTATGCCCAGGGAGAAATGGATGGGCAGGGACTAGTGAAGACTTCTGAGGGAGGAAGGCCTGGTGATTTCCAAAAATTGGCCACTGAAAATCCTGTGGAGCACAGTTCTACTTTGACACACATTTGGTCACCTTGAGTCGGAATCAACTCAGTGGCAACTAGTGTATGTACATGTGTACGTGTGTTTTATAAAGTACACGTGTGCCTAAGGTCCTGGGCACAAATAAGAATGGCTCTAGGTAAATTGTCTTATGTGTAAAGCATCATCTTCCAAGAGGTCTTTTACTTAAACACTATTGAGTCCTTATTACCTATTTATCAGTCTCATTAACACATCCAAAATCTGTCTCACATAGGACTAATCTGCTAAACGCATAGTGTGGATTTGGAAAAAAATGAAAGGGGTAGAATTAGTAGAAGACTCTTAGCCAGTTGGAAGAAAGACTTGGGGACAAGTCACCTTGGGGTGGTAAAATAAAATTTTTTAAAAATCTAGTTATATACATGTCAGTTTTGAGATGCCTATTCGACATCTGCAGGGGGATGCTGAGCAGGTGTTCTGTACGTTTCTAAAATGAGCCAAAGTCCCATAAGGTATAAGATACTATCATGCTTTCACAGTACATATGTATAAGCACTCATAATATGAACTTAAAAATAAAAAAAATAGAAACCTCTGTGAGGTTTTCTAATATTAACTCTAAGTCATTAGAAACTGTAAGCCATAAGAAAGTTATCTAGAAAATTTCTGTCTTAGACATAGAAACATAGAAGTTACGTGAAGAGTGTGGTAAACAACCTTTAAATTAGGTTGACTTTGACCTGACATGCTGTGATAAAAGAAGACATAGCATAGTCAATCTTTGTAAACTCTCCTTGAGACAAAAGACTAAAAAATTTCCCTAATCTCTTAACCTTGCAGAAAAAAAAAAAGTGACATTTGGTTAATTTCTAACTCTAGAGAAAAAGACATTACATACTAGCCTTTGACATCACACTGGGCTTTTATCGTGTGAGGCCAAGGTGAGAATTTCTCATATAAACCCTGAATTCCTGCTCACTCACTAAGAGGAAGCAGAGGCAAAGGGCTCTCTCTCTGGTCTCTTACTTTCTCTGAAGACTGAGAGCCTGCTAAGACTGCCTGCTGCCATGACCTAAGACCCTAGCTAAGACTAAGACAGACGTCCAGAGAGTTCCAGCAGTGGTGAAGCCTCCGTCCCAAGACCTCTCATTAAAGGTAAAAGCCAGAAGTCTAAAGATTTGGACTGACTATAACCACTGAACTAACATTGCAATTCTGATTCCCAGTTCTAAACAAGTGTTATGAGGTCTTACTTGTGTGCTTTCCCATGACTACAATAAATTAAACAAATTCATGTGTGATAAAAAAAAAAAAGACTTCTGACAAAGCAAAGCTTCGGGTGGGTGGAAATCTAAACATCATAAACAATCTCTGGAAACCAACAGATAAAAACACCTCACCTGTCCAAGAGGAGCACAGCCTTCAGGTAATTTGGGAAAGAATAAAACTGATAAGCCATTAAAATATTATGTTTGGAGAAATAATAAAAGAAATTTGTATCACAAGAAAATCTTAAATCACTATCTGCAATTCAACCATAGTGCAACTCCACCCTTTTTAAGTAATAAAAGAATATAATTATGGGAGGCAGGGCCAAGGTGGCAGAGTAGTCAGACACTTCCAGTGGTCCCTCTTACAACAAAGACCTGAAAAAACAAGTAAGTCAATTATATATATGACAAGCTAAGAGTCCTGAACATCAAAGGCAAAGTTAAGAAACCGGACTGAGCGGAAGGCGACGGGAGAGACGGCTCAGAAGCAGCGAGGAGTTGCCGGACTTGACTCGGCAGGAACTGGCACCCCACAGGCCCAATCCCCTGGTGCGACTGCAGCAGGGCTGGTGGTAGTGTTTGGGACACATTTTCCACAGCGAAAGCGAGGGGCACAGAGTCTACCCATGCGTCTGGAATCACTGAAGAACGGCACTCTCAGCAAAAGATAAGTACTGGCATCTAATTTACCGCACGGACCAAAAAACACCCCTTTTAAAAGAACTCTCCCATTATCTGATTCCTCCTCCCACTGCTCCAGCGCCTGAGCCAGCATCAGTGGCGGAGCTTTGCCTGGGCCTGAAATAGGTCCTGCTGCGTTCCCTGGGCCATTCTCCTGGCCTTGGAGAAGAAACAAATTAACAAACGGGGAAAAAATAATATGCCAGCTCCCATGAGCTGGGAACTCAGGGCAGAAGTGGTTCCTCTGTCTGGGCATAGGCACAAGTGGTCCACAGACTTTGAATGCCTTTCACCCCTGCATGGACCTGTGTGGACCCATTTCAGCAGCTTAGGCCTTGCTTGGCACAGTACAGTGGTATATGTGCCTGAGGTCTGACTTCAACTGTTTCAGCTGTGTGGTGGAGAGGCGGGTTTTTGACATCTGCCATCGCTCTGTCTATTAAGCAGGGTCCTCACCTACCCATGGAAACACGGGTGGTGTAGTGGTTAAAAGATACTGCTGCTAACCAAAAGGTCGGCAGTTCGAATTGACCAGGCGCTTCTTAGAAACCCTATGGGGCACTTCTACTCCATCCTATAGGGTCACTATGAGTCAGAATCAACTCGACGGCAATGGGTTTTTGGTTTCACCTACCCTCATCAGGGGCCTGAGTACTGGTGGCTCCACCTACTCCACCTAGCCACCCATGACAGGGGTCCCAGGATAAGTGATGCCTCCCAGTCCTTACAGCCAAAAGAACTGGATGCCCACGGTCTGGCTGCAGAGCCCACCCACCTGTGCACTCTAGAGAACAGGGACATGCTTTCCTCACAGACACTTAGGGGATAGTTGTCAGCCCCCTGCCTTGCTCAGAGTGTGACACCCTGCTGCAGACAGGCACCTGTGCCTATACCAATCACCCCTGCTCCTCTAAGACTGTAGGTGAGAGCCTGCATCACACAATTGGTAACCAACTACCTGGACACCTGAGCTGAATCCATACAAGAAAAGTGAATGGACTCTTGGGCTCATTTACCTGGTAACAGCTCTAGCCATCTGGTGACAGGGCGCTAGAGCTTCAAAGGCACCAATAATCAAACTAGCTCACTCAAGCATCCTGTTCGGGCATATCAAAACAAAACAAAGCAAGAAGCTAGGACACAATAAGCAAACATAAATCAATATGATAACTTATAGATGGCTCAGAGACAACAAACACAAACTATCAAATCACATAAAGAAGCAAAGGATCGTTCAAAAGCGGCTGCAGCAGTATATCAACAGGGAACTGCCAGAAATTCAGGCGGGTTTCAGAAGAAGACATGGAACCAGGGATACCACTGCTGATGTCAGATGGACCCTGGCTGAAAACAGAGAATACCAGAAGGATGTTTACCTGTGTCTTATTGACTACGCAAAGGCATTCGACTGTGTGGATCATAAGAAATTATGGATAACATTGTGAAGAATGGGAATTCCAGAACACTTAATTGTGCTCATGAGGAACCTTTACATAGATCAAGAAGCAGTTGTTCAGACAGAACAAGGGGATACTGATTGGTTTAAAGTCAGGAAAGGTGTGCGTCAGGGTTGTATCCTTTCACCATACCTATTCAATTTGTATGCTGAGTGAATAATCCCAGAAGCTGGACTATACAAAGAACGGGGCTTCAGGATTGGAGGAAGACTCATTAACAACCTGCATTATGCAGATAATACAACCTTCCTTGCTGAAAGTGAAAAGGACTTGAAGCACTTACAAATGAAGATCAAAGACCACAGCCTTCAGTATGCACTGGACCTCAACATAAAGAAAACAAAAATCCTCACAACTGGAGCAATAAGCAACAAGATGATAAATGGAAAAAAGAGTGAAGTTATCAAGGATTTCATTTTACTTGAATCCACAATCAACAGCCACGGAAGCAGCAGTCAAGAAATCAAATGACACATTGCGTTGGGTAAATTTGCTGCAAAGGACTTCTTTAAAGTGTTGAAAAGCAAAGATGTCACCTTGAAGACTAAGGTGTGCCTGATCCAAGACATGGTATTTTCAATTGCATCATACGAATGTGAAAATGAGACAATGAATAAGGAAGACTGAAGAAGAATTGATGCCTTTGAATTGTGGGGTTGGTGAAGAGTACTGAATATACTATGGACTGCCAAAAGAAGGAACAAATCTGTCTTGGAAGAAGTACAGCCAGAATGCTCCTTAGAAGCAAGGATGACGAGACTGCATCTTGCATACTTTGGACATGTTGTCAGGAGGGATCAGTCCCTGGAGAAGGACATCATATTTGACAAAGTACAGGGTCAGCAGAAAAGAGGAAGACCCTCAGTGAGGTAGATCGACACAGTGACTGCAACAATGAGCTCAAGCATAACAAGGATGGCTCAGGATCGGGCAGTATTTTGTTCTGTTGTGCATAGGGTCGCTATGAGTTGGAAACAACTCGACAGCACCTAACAACAACAACATAGATGGCTCAGAGACAATAAGTGCAGAATATCAAATCGCATAAACAAGCAGACCAGGATTGTTTCAACAAGCTCCCAAAACAAAGAATCAAGGAATCTTCTGGATGAAGATATGTTCCTCGAATAACCAGAGGTAGAATATAAAACATTAATATACAGAACTCTTCAAGAGATCAGGAAGGAGATAGGGCAAAATGCGGAATAAACCAAGAAACACAGATAAAGCAGTGGAGGAAATTAAGAAGGTTATTCAAGAGGACAATGACAAATTTAACAGGCTGCAGGAATCCACAGAGAGACAGCAAACAGAAATTCAGAAGATTAACAATAAAATTTCAGAATTAGACAACTCAATAGAAAGTCAGAGGAACAGAATTGAGGATATGGAAGTCAGAATTAGTGAGACTGAAGATAAAACACTTGGCAGCAATATACTCTAAGAAAAATCAGATAAGAGAATATTTAAAAAAAATGATGAAACCCTAAGAATCATGTGGGACTCTATCAAGAGAAATAACCTACGAGTGATTTGAGTACCAGAACAGGGAGGGAAAACAGAAAATACAGAGAGAATTGTTGAAGATTTGTTGGCAGAAAACTTCCCTGATATCATGAAAGACAAGATGATACCCACCCAAGATGCTTATCGAACCCCACACAAAGTAGATCCCAAAAGAAAGTCACCAAGACATATTATAATCAAACTTGCCAAAACCAAAGATAAAGAGAATTTTAAGAGCGGCTTGGGATAAACAAAAAGTCACCTACAAAGGAGAGTCAGTAAGAATAAGCTCAGGCTACTCAGCAGAAACCATGCAGGCAAGAAGGCAATGGGATGACATATATCAAGCCTTGAAGGAAAATAATTGCCAGCCAAGAATCACATATCCAGCAAAGAATATAATTATGTAGTGTCACATTTTATATCTTTTTATACAACTAGGTGCCTGCCCACAACTAATACTGTAAGGCAAATATCACCCCACCCTGTTCTCACCAGACATCACCTCAAAGTGAATGAAAGCTTGAAATCATCATTACGAACCTACTCCCTAAATATTTACTAGGTTTGAGAAGCACAGGTTTTATGAGTGGTTGCTTACTTATAAAAACTTTACAGATTGGAAAAATAGAAGAAGGCAGCTTAAGTCCTTCCATTTCATTGGTAATATAAACATGCTTATCTTACTCTTAGAGACACTGGGTGGTGCAAACAGTTAACACACTCAGCTGCCAACTGAAAGGCTGGTGGTTTGAGTCCACCCAGAGGCACCTGGGAAGGCCAGGCAATCTCCTTCCAAAAAATCAGCCATTGAAAACTCTATGGAGCACAGTTCTACTCTAACATACGTGAGGTCACCATGAGTTGGAGAAAACTTGACTCTATGTCAACTGATTTTTGATCTTATTCTTAGAAAACGCTTACACCACATCAAAAGCTTTGCACAAAGTGAGAAAAGGGACATTTTACTTAAAAATTTTAACTCCATTTTACAAAAGCTCCTTAAAGGACAGAGGAGGTAACTGAAAACGGGTCACTTCAAGGTTGTCTCACATCTTGACTTATGCCCACGCTCCCCGAAAGTGAAAAGAATCTTACCTCATCTGGCGAGATATTTCATTCCTATTTTCTCTTGGCATCTCTCCATCCTCTAGCCAAATCTAATATTTACTCTTATCAGTCAGTCTCCTAGATTCCTTCGGATCATGCCTTGTACATGTCAGGCTGCCCTGACTCCAGGAAAATGGCTCATAACTGACACCAGTGTCTTCAGAATCATGACTGAGCCTATCCAACCTAACTCTCATACTTCAATAGAGAAAGCCCTGGAATGCGGAACAGGGGTATCATAGCATTCAGATGGCTAGATTTGGACATGTGCCCGTCTGTTGCCAAAACAATCCAATGGTAAGTTATCATAGGGAATATGAAAGCTAAGTTGTCTACTTAATGGACCTTTATTGCAGGCCTACTTATTTGAATATGGAGTGTGGCAGACTCCCATTATGACAAAATTATTTTCATATACAGCTTTGATTTTAAAAGAGAAAACAAAAGCAACATATGAGTTTAAGAAAAAAAGGAAAGAAAAGAGAAAAATAAAGTTATTATTCTAATCTCAAAACCCAACACATATAATTAGAAGACTAGCATGGAATATGGTAAAAATTAAAAATTAACAAATACTACTTTCAGACACACCACGGTATTCTTCAAAACTTAACCTGTTATTTACTATACATAATTGAAAATTTTTGTGTTAAATATATACAAGGCATATATAGTTTTTTTAAAGCCTCTGGACATACGGGCAGAAAAACCCTGGTTATGTGCTACATACTAGCCGACCATTGAGTTCTACCTTGTCTGGTTTCCTCTTCTATCTAGCCATTCTCCATCTGGCTAGTGACTAGGTCTCAACTCTAAAGACAAACTAAAGTATTAATTTAAACAAAAACTGATTTAGGGAAAAAACGCTAGAAAACAAAATAGAAATGAATTGGATTTTCTGTCATTTTTTTATTCCACATCACTCATGGGGATGAGTCCACCAACAGTATAAGCTTAAAAACAGTCCCTTCCCTAATTTTTGCTACTTGCAAAATAAACTGATTCTTTAATCCCCTGAAATACTGGGGGGCTGTATGAATTGGCTCTGAGACTCCAGTTCATTGTCTAATAAAATTCACAATTGAAGTAATACTAATAACTGATAAATACCTTACGCGTCTATGTCAAAAAATTTGGAAGACAGCTACCTGACCAACTGACTGAAGTGGTCCATATTTGTGCCCATTCCAAGGAAAGGTGACCCAACCAAATGCAGAACTATCATATCACACATTGGCAACATTTTGGTGAAGATAATTTAAAAATGACTGTAGGCGTATATTAACAAGAAATGCAGTTCAAGTCGGAAGTTCAAGCTGGATTCAGAAGAGGACACGAAACAAGAGATATCATCGCTGATGTCAGATGGATCTTGGCCACAAGCCAAAAATACCAGAAATATGTTGTCATAGACTGAATTATGTCCCCCAAAAATGTGTGTATAAACTTTGTTAGGCCATGATTCTAAGTATTCTGTCATTTTCCTCCATTTTGTGATTGTAATTTTATGTTGAGAGGATTAGGGTGGGATTGTAACACCTTCCTTACCCAGGTCACCTCCCTGATCCGAGGTAAAGGGAGTTTCCCTGGGGTGTGGCTTGTACCACCTTTTATCTCTCAAGAGATAAAAGGAAAGAGAAGCAAGCAGAGAGTTGGGGACCCCACACCACCAAGAAAGCAGCACCAGGAGCAGAGCGCATCCTTTGGACACTGGGTCCGTGCCCCTGAGAAGCTCCTTGACCAGGGGAACATTGAGGACAAGGACCTTCCTCTGGAGCCGACAGAGAGAGAAAGCCTTCCCCTGGAGATGACACCCTGAATTTGTACTTGTAGCCTACTAGAATGTGAGAAAATTAATTTCTCTTTGTTAAAGCCATCCGCTTCTGGTATTTCTGTTATGGCAGCACTAGATGACTAAGACAGATGTTTACCTGTTTTTTATCCACTACAGAAAGGCACTGAAGTGTGTGGATCATAACAAATTATGGATAACATTGTGAAGAATGGGAATTCCAGAACACTTAATTGTGCTCCTGGGGAACCTGTACACAGACCAAGAGGCAGTTATTCAAACAGAACAATGGGAAACTGCATGGTTTACAATCAGGAAATGTATGCCTCAGGGTTGCATCCTGTCACCATACTTATTCAATCTGTATACTGAGCAAATAACCTGAGTAGCTAGGCTATATGAAGAATGCAGCCTCAGGATTGGAGGAAGACTCATTAACAACCTGTGATATGCAGATGACACAGCCTTACTTGCCGAAGATAAAGACAACTTGAAGTGCTGATTGATGATGGTCAAAGACTACGGCCTTCTGTATAGATTATGCTTGAATGTGAAGAAATGAAAATCCCCACAAAAGAACTGAAAAACAGCATCGTGATAAATGGAGAAAAAATAAAAGTCGTCAATTTCGTTCCACTTGTATCAACAATCAATGCATATGCAAACAGCAGTCAAGAAATCAAATGACATACTGCATTGTGCAAACCTACTGCAAAAGACCTCTCTAAGGTTTTAAAAAGCAAAGCTGTCAGTTTAATAACTAAGGTGTGTCTGACCCAAGCCATGGTCTTTTCGGTCATCTAATATGCATAAGAAAGCTGGACACTGGAAAAGGAAGACCAAAGAAGGAAGAATTGATGCACTCAAATTGTGGTGTTGGTGAAGAATACTGAATATACTGTGGACTGCCAGGAGAACAAACACATCTGTCTTAGAAGAAATACAACCAAAATGCTCCTCAGAAGCAAGGATGGCGACACCATTCGCTAGGAAAGAACATCATGTTTGGTACAGTAGGTCAGCAAAAATGAGGAAAATCCTTAATGACATGGACTGACACGATAGCCACAACAATGGACTTAAACATACCATCATGAAGATGGTACCAGACCAGGCAATGTTTCATTCTGTTATACGTAAGGTCATTGTGAGTCAGAAAGTCGACTCGATGGCAACTAACAACAACAAACATCCTAGACCTGGGGAACACCACCACCTAGACCAGGGGACTTGGCCTTTCACTGAAGGGCCAAGAACTGGACTTGATATCTGCCAAATGCCAGCAGGCACGGCTCGGTGGCCCCCTGTCCTGCAGATGAGCTGAATGTTCTCCCTGTAAAATGTGAGCAGCTTTGAAAGAACTTTTCACAGAGTCCATCCTTGCTCCCAAATCATCTGCATTTCACCACATGGATACCCCAGAAACTCATGAAGCCCATGGTCTCACAGAGATTCCTGTAGTTAGGAATTAATTAATGCTTTCAACTATTTTTGCCCCCACAAAGCATTGACAAAGTTCTCCATGGTTCCCTGATAGGCTCTCTTCAAAAATCTCCGTAATATCCTCCTCAACGTAAGTTTACCTGGCATTTAACGGGATATAGACATTGATGGAAAATGGCAATAAGAATAAAACCTTCTACTCTGTCTGAATCATACTCATCCAACAGCCACTGTGGACACTGGCTGCTAACAACTAATACCTGTTCTCTCATCCAGTGCTTGCCCATAGCTGGTGGGAGATTCCTCTCCCAGAGATGCTTGGGAGGTTATACCTCTACCAACTCCCTGGGAGGCCGACTGGCTGATGTGGGATTACAACAACCTGGTCACAAGAGCCTCTGTGCTGTTATTTTTGTCCCAGAACTCCCCATGGGATCAGGCTGAGCCTGAATTTCTGAACCAGAGCTCTGTCTACTTCCCTCACCCTCCTCCATGTTCCTCCTGAGTGCACGTCATCAACAAATCACCTTCTAGAATTGCTACCTCAGGTTCTGCTTCTAGAAGTCCCTTCCTAAGACAGAATTTCTCTGTGAAGTTTGCCCTCACCACACTGACTCACTGCTTAACATTGTCAGCTGTCTTTCCCCATGCATGTGCTTGATGTCCTCAACTACACCCTGAATTCTCTGAAGACAAGATACTTCTTCATATCCTTCATGGCGCCAGGCAGCTTATCAACAAAGATTTGTTGCTTGATCAATAGAGGTAATACATTTATGCTATCTGTTCTGTACCAGTGGTCAAGGAAGATGTGAATTACAGAGGTGAGGTAACTGGGGATTAGTCACAGAAGTTTTTATTTTAAGGGCTTAATTAAAAAAAAAAATTAGCATCGTTAACAAAAGGTAGTTTTCAATATTTAAGAGAGCTGAATACTTTGCACTAAATCTTTAAAGACTTCAGAGACTGACCATCCACCTCCAAAGCCTCTGTCCCTCCTGAACTATCACCCAAATAATTGCCCAACCTCAAAAGGTTAGACACGACAGGGGTTTCTTTTCTGTGACTCTTACTCATGTAATCGAAGGGAGTTTTTAAGCTACCCAAGTTATTCTGTAGCAAAGTGATATCATGTTCCTTCTGCCATTTGTCAAAGGAAAAAATAGCTTTTATCTCTAATACTCTTAGTAAGAGTACAGTGGGAAATTCATGGGCTTTGAGCCAAACTGACATGATTTAAATCCTTGCTGTCTTCGCTTCCACCTTATGTGAAGCTGACAAACTCTACCAAGCCTTGGTTTTCCTTTCCGTAAAATAGGGGTTCAACAATACCTACCAGGCTAAGCTGTTGCAAAAATCCATTGTGCCAATTAATATGGAAGCCCCAAAAACAGCGCATGGCATTTTAAACTGTATTTGAAATCTTGCCTTCTACTGCTGAACTACTTCTCAGCTGCACATTAAAAGAAGAGAGAAACCAAGAGGACTGATTAGGGCTTCCCCTGGGGATCAAATCATGGCATAAATGATTCCTCATATGAAAACAATCATTACGCAACTATTCAAAATGAGGTTATGAAGATTTTTTCATTTGGTAAACTGCTTATAAAATGAAAAAAGTGGAGTACAAATTGTACCTTGAGTAAGTGCTCAACCATATTTTATTTCAAATAATGCATTTTAAAAAACTGGAAAGGAACACAGCAAATCTTAATACAGTGGTTATATTTTTGTTGTTGCTGTTAGGTGACAACAAGTCAGTCGGACTCATAGGGACCCTATGTACTACAGAATGAAACACTGCCCAGTCCTTCGCCATCCTTACACTCATTGTTACACTTGAGCTCACTCTTGCAGCCACTGTCAATCCATCTCATTGAAGGTTTTCCTCTTTTCTGCTGACCCTGTACTCTGCCAAGCATGATGTCCTTCTCCAGGGACTGATCCCTTCTGACAACATGTCCAAAGTACATAAGATGCAGTCTCGCCATCCTTGCTTCTAAGGAGCATTCTGGTTGTACTTGTTCCAGGACAGATTTGTTCCTTCTTTTGGCAGTCCATGGTATATTCAATATTATTCAATAATTCAAAAAAAAAAAAAAAGGCATCGATAATTCTTTGGTATTCCGTATACATTGTCCAGCTTTCACATGCATATGACACCATTAAAAATACCATGGCTTGGGTCAGGCACGCCTTAGTCCTCAAGCTGACATATTTCCTTTTCAACACTTGAAAAAGGTCCTTCGCAGTAGATTTGCCCAATGCAATGCGTCTTTTGCTTTCTTGACTGCTGCTTCCATGGCTGTTGATTGTGGATCCAAGTAAAATGAAATCCTTAACAACTTCAGTCTTTTCTTCATTTATCATGATGCTGCTTATAGGTTCAGTTGTGAAGATTTTTGTTTACTTTATGTTGAGGTGTAATACATACTGAAGGCTGTGGTCTTTGATCTTCATTAGTAAATGCTTCAAGTCCTCTTCACTTTCAGCAAGCAAGGTTGTGTCGTCTGTATAACACAGGTTGTTAATGAGTCTTCCTCCAATCCTGATGCCCCGTTCTTCTTCATATAGTCCAGCTTCTGGGATTATTTGCTCAGCACATACTTGGTGATAATGATTCTAATTCTTCTTCATACTTTACAGAATGTCTAAACTCTCCACCACGAGCCTATGTTATTTTCATAATCATAAAAAAATACTTTAAGAGGCAGGGCCAAGATGGCGGAAAAGCCAGACACTTCCTGCAATCCCTCTTACAACAAAGATCTGAAAAAATAAGTGAAACAATTATATTTATGACAAGCTAGGAGCCCTGAACATCAAAGGCAAAATTACAAAATGGACTGAGCAGCCGACAGAGGGAGAGACAGTTCAGAACCGGAGAGGTGTTGCCAGATCTAAATCACCAGGATCCCTCAGGCACCATTCCCAAGAGTGGCTTCAGCAGGCTGATAGTACTGTTCGGCCGCAGTTCCCTCAGGGAGATGCAGCCGACTCACACCTCCGGAACCAGAGAAGAACGACGCTCTCAGCAAAAGCTAAGTATTTGCGTATATTTTAATGCAATCCCAGCCTCCAAGCTGACTTCAGTGGCTATTGATTTCCCTGGGTCTGAGATAGGCCCTATCAAGCATGCTGACCCATCCTCCTGGCCTTAGAGTGGGAATAAATTCACCATTGGGGGAAAAGATAATTTGCCAGCTCCACTAACCAGGCAAGCCAAGACAGAAGCAGCTCTTGTCCAAGCATAAATGGTCTGTGGACTTTGAATACGTTTCGCCCCTGCATGGTCCTGTGTGGGCCTATTTTAGGAGAATAGGCCCTTGTTGGAAGACTGCACTGTTTCGGCTGGGCAGTGAAGAGGTGGGTTTTGATATTTGACGCCACTTTGCCTATTATCAGGGTCCTCACCTACTAACATCAGGGGCATAAGGAATGGTGGCTCCACTCAGGTCATTTAGCCACCCACAACAGGGGCCCGAGGATAACTGGTAACTCCCAGTCCTTACAACCAAAAGCATTCGGTGCCCATGGTCCATCTGCAGAACCTGCCCACCTGTACGGTCTAGGGAACGGGGACACACTTTCCTCAAGACACTCGGGGGATGGTTCTCAGCCACCTGCCTTGTTCAGAGCGTGACCCCCTGCTGCAATCAGATACCAGTACCTACATAAATCACCCCTGACCCACTAAGACTGTAGGACAGACCTGCTACCACACACTTGACAATTCGTTATCTGAACACCTGAGCTGAATTCATACAAGTAAAGTGAATGAACTCCTAGGCTGATATACCTGATAACAGTTCTAGCTATCTGGGGAAAGGATGTCAAAGCTTCAAAGGCAAAAATAATGAGGCTAGCTCCCTCAAGGAGCCCATCTGAGCATACAAAACAATACAAAGCAATAAGCCAGGATATAGTAAGCAAACATAAAATAAACTAATATAATAACTTATAGATGGCTTGGAGACAACAGTCAATACCAAGTCACATAAAGAAACAGACCATGATTGCATGAACAGGCTCTCAAAACAAAGAATCAATGGATCTTCTGGATGAAGGTCCCTTCTTGAAATTACTGGATGCAGAATTCAAAAGAATAACTCTTCAAGACATCAGGAAGGAGATCAGGCAATACACAGAACAAGCCAAGGAACACACAGATAAAGTAGTTGAAGGAATTAAAAAGGTTATTCAAGAACATAATGAAAAATTCAGTACGCCGAAAAAACCTATAAAGAGACAGCAATCAGAAATTCGGAAGATTAACAATAAAATTACAAAAGTAGACAACTCAATAGAAAGTCAGAGGATCAGAATTCAGCAAGTGGAAGGCAGAACTGGTGAGCTTGAAGATAAAGCAATTGGCACCAATATATTGAAGAAAAGTCGGATAAAAGAATTTAAAAAATGGACAAACCTTAGGAGTCATGTGGGGCTCTATCAAGAGAAATAACCTGTGAGTGACTGGAGTACCAGAACAGTGAGAGACAACAGAAAACACAGAATTGTTGAAGATTTGTTGGCAGAAAACTTCCCTGATATCGTGAAAGATGAGAAGATACCTATCCAAGATGCTCATTGAACTCCACATAAGGTAGATTTTAAAAGAAAGTCACCGAAACATATTATAATCAAACTTGCCAAAACCAAAGAAAAAGAGAATTTTAAGAGCAGCAAGGATAAACAAAAAGTCACCTACAAAGGAAAGTTGATAAGAATAAACTCGGACTACTTGGCAGAAACCAAACCCAAGACAAGAACACTGACAGAGCAATCAGAGGTCAACCCAGACAGGGAAATCACAAAAAATAAATCAAGATAAAAAAACGCTCAAGACAGGGAAACAGCGATATTATTATGTAAAAGAAGATAACATTAAAACAATAAAGAGGGATTAAGAAATACAGTCAGATATTTGACATGGAGAGGAAGACAAGGCAATATAAAGAAATAAAAGTTAGGTTTAAACTTAGAAAAATAGGGGTAAATATTAAGGTATCCATAAAGGAGAATAACTATCTTACTCATCAAGATAAAATACAAGAAAAAAACAGAGACTCAGCAGAAACAAAATCAACAACAACAAATAAGTGGAAAAGACAATATATAAAAAATAAACTACTCAGCACAAAAAATTCAGTGGGAAAAAGAAACTGTCAACAACACACAAAAAAGACATCAAAATGACAGCACTAAACTCATAAAAAAAAAAAATTTTTTTAACCTATCTATAATTACACTGAATGCAATTGGACTAAATGCACCAATAAGGAGAGTAGCAGAATGGATAAAAAAACATGATCTGTCTGAATAATGCCTACAAGAGACACACCTTAGACTCAAGAGACAAAAAAAAAAAAAAACTAAAACTCAAAGGATGGAAAAAAATGAATGAGGCAAACAAGAATCAAAAAAGAACAGGACTGGCAGTATTAATTTCCGACGAAATAGACTTTAAAGTTAAATCCACCACAAAGGACAAGGAAGGACACTATATCATGATTAAAGGGACAATACTCCAAGAAGATATAACCATATTAAATATTTATGCACCCAACGACAGGGCTCCACAATAATAGTAGGAGGCGTCAACATACTACTTATGGTGAAGGACAGGATATCCAGAAAGAACCTCAATAAAGACACGGAAGATCTAAATGCCACAATCAACCAACTTGACCTCATAGACATATACAGAACACTCCACCCAACAGCAACCACGTATACTTCCTTTTCCAGCGCACATGGAACATTCTCTAGATTAGACCACATATTAGGTCACAAAGCAAGCCTTGCAGAACCCAAAACATCGAAATATTACAAAGCATTTTCTCTGACCATAAGCCCATAAAAGTAGAAATCAAAAACAGAAAAAGCAGGGGAAAGAAATCAAACACTTGGAAACTGAACAATACCCTGCTCAAAAAAGACTGGATTATAGAAGATATGAAGGATGGAATAAAGAAATTCAGAGAATCCAATGAAAATGAAAACACTTCCTATCAGAACCTTTGGGACACAGTGAAAGCAGCGCTCAGAGGTCAATTTATATCAATAAATGCACACATCCAAAAAGAAGGGCCAAAATCAAACAATTATCCCTACAACTTGAACAATTAAAAAGAGAGCAACAAAAGAAACCCTCAGGTACCAGAAGCAAATAATAAAAATTAGAGCAGAATTAAATGAAATAGAGAACAGAAAAACAATTCAAAGAGTTAACAAGACCAAAAGCTGGTTCTTTGAAAATATTAACAAAATCGATAAACCACTGGCCAAACTGAAAAAAGAAAAACAGGAGAGGAAGCAAATAACCTTAATAAGAAATGAGATGGGTGATATTACAACAGACCCAAAGGAAATTAAAAGAATCATATCAGGTTACTATGAAAAATCGTACTCTAACAAATTTGAAAACCTAGAAGAAATGGATGAATTCCTAAAAACACATTACCTACCTAAACTAACGCAAACAGAGGTAGAAAAACTAAATATACCCATAACAAAAGAAGAGCTTGCAAAGGTAATCAAAAAACTCCCAGTAAAAAAAAAGCCCTGGCCCAGATGCCTTCACTGCAGAGTTCTACCAAACTTTCAGAGAAAATTTAACACCACTACTACTAAAGGTATTTCAGAGCATAGAAAAGGACCGAAAACTCCCAAACTCATTCTATGAAGCCAGCATAACCCTGATACCAAAACCAGGTAAAGATACCACAACAAAAGAAAATCACAAACCTATATCTCTCATAAATTTAGATGTAAAAATCCTCAACAAAATTCTAGCCAATAGAATTAACAACATATCAAAAAAATAATTCACCATGACCATGTGGGATTCATACCAGGTATGCAGGGATGATTCAACATTCGAAAAACAATGAAGGTAATCCATCATATAAATAAAACAAAAGGCAAGAATGACATGATTTTATCAATTGATGCAGAAAAGGCATTTGACAAAGTTCAACACCCATTTTCATGATAAAAACTCTCAGCAAAATAGGAATAGAAGGGAAATTCCTCAACATAATAAAGGGCATTTATACAAAGCCAACAGCAAACATCACCCTAAACGGAGAGAGTCTGAAAGCATTCCCCTTGAGATCGGGAACCAGACAAGGATGCCCTTTATCACCACTCTTATTCAACATTGTGGTAGAGGTCCTAGCCAGAGCAATTAGGCTAGATAAAGAAATAAAGCGTATCCAGATTGGTAAGGAAGAAGTAAAAGTATCTCTATTTGCAGATAACATGACCTTATATACAGAAAACCCTAAAGAATCCTCAAGAAAACTACTGAAACTAATAGAAGAGTTCAGCAGAGTATCAGGATACAAGATAAACACACAAAAATCAGTTGAATCCCTCTACGCCAACCAAAAAAAATCAAGGAGGAAATCACCAAATCAACACCTTTTATAGTAGCCCCCAAGAAGATAAAATACTTAGGAGTAAACCTTACCAGAGATGTAAAAGACCTATACAAAAAAAAAAAAAAAAAAAACTGTAAGAGACTACTGCAAGAAACCAAAAGAGATCTACATAGGTAGAAAAACATACCTTGCTCATGGACAGGAAAATTTAACATTGTAAAAATGTCTATTCTGCCAAAAGCAATATATAGATACAATGCAATTCCGATCCAAATTCCAATGACATTTTTTAAGGAGGTGGAGAAACAAATCAACAACTTCACATGGAGGGGAAAGAGGCCCAAGATAAGTAAACCATTACTGAAAAAGAACAACAAAGTGGGAGGCCTCACTCTACCTGATTTTAGAACCTATCATACAGCCACAGTAGTCAAAACAGCCTGCTACTGGTATAACAACAGATACATAGACCAATGGAACAGAATTGAGAATCCAGACATAAATCCATCCACATATGAGCAGTTGATATTTGACAAAGGCCCCAAGTCAGTTAAATGGGGAAAAGACAATCTTTTTAACAAATGGTGCTGGCATAACTGGATACCCATCTGGAAAAAAATGAAACAAGACCCATATCTCACACCATGCACAAAAATGAGCTCAAAATGGATCAAAGACCTAAATATAAAATCTAAAACAATAAAGGTCATGGCAGAAAAAATAGGGACAACATTAGGAGCCCTAAAACATGGCATAAACAGTATACAAAACATTACTAACAATGCAGAAGAGAAACTAGATAACTGGGAGCTCCTAAAAATCAATCACCTATGCTCATCCAAAGACTTCACCAAAAGAGTAAAAAGATTACCTACAGACTGGGAAAAAGTTTTTAGCTATGACATTTCCGATCAGCGTCTGATCTCTAAAATCTACACGGTACTGCAAAAACTCGACTACAAAAAGACAAATAACCCAATTAAAAAATGGGCAAAGTATATGAGCAGACACTTCACTAAAGAACACATTCAGGTAGCTATCAGATACTTGAGGAAATGCTCACTATTATTAGCCATTACAGAAATGCAAACCAAAACTACAATGAGATTCCATCTCACCCCAACAAGGCTAGCATTAATCCAAAAACCACAAAATAACAAATTTTGGAAAGGCTGTGGAGAGACTAGAACACTTATGCACTGCTGGTGGGAATGTAAAATGGTACAACCACTTTGGAAATCGATTTGGCACTTCCTTAAAAAACTAGAAATGGAATTACCATACGATCCAGTGATCCCACCCCTTGGAATATATCCTAGAGAAACAAGAGACTTTACATAAACAGATATATGCACACCCATGTTCACTGCAACACTGTTTACAGTAGCAAAAAGATGGAAGCAACCAAGGTGCCCATCAGTGGATGAATGGATAAACAAATTATGGTATATTCACACAATGGAATACTACACATCGATAAAGAACAATGATGAATCCGTGAAACATTTCATAACAGGGAGGAATCTGGAAGGCATTATGCTGAGTGAAATTAGTCAGTTGCAATAGGAAAAATATTATGTAAGACCACTGGATTATAAGAACTGGAGAAATAGTTTAAACAGAGAAGAAAATATTCTTTGATGGATATGAGAAGGTGGAGGGATGGAGGGAGGGAGGGAGAGCAGTTTTCACTAATTAAGTAGTAGATAGGAATTATTTTAGGTGAAGGGAAGGACAACACACAATACAGATGAGGTCAGCACAACTGGACTAAACTAAAAGCTAAGCAGTTTCCTGAATAAACTGAATGCTTCGAATGCCAGTATAGCCGGGGCAGGGGTTTTGGGACCACGGTTTCAGGCGACATCTAAGTCAATTGGCATAATAAAATCTATTAAGAAAACATTCTGCATCCCACTTTGGAGAGTGGCTTCTGGGGTCTTCAACGCTAGTAAGTGGCCATCTAAGATGCATCAATGGGTCTCAACCCACCTGGATCAAAGGAGAATGAAGAACACCAAAGACACAAGGTAATTATGAGCCCAAGGGACAGAAATGATCACATAAACTAGAGACTGCATCGGCCTGAGACCAGAAGAGCTAGATGGTGCCCAGCTACAACTGATGACTACTCTGACAGGGAGTGCAACGGACAGCCCCTGAGGGAGCAGGAGAGCAGTGGGATGCAGACCCCAAATTCTCGTAAAGAGACCAGGCTTAATGGTCTGACTGAGACTGGAAGGACCCCGGAGTTCATGGTCCCCAGACCTTCTGTTAGCCCAAGACAGGATCCATTTCCAAAGCCAACTCTTCAGACAGGGATTTGACTGGACTATGGAATAGAAAATGATACTGGTGAAGAATGAGCTTCTTGGATCAAGCAGACACGTGAGACTATGGGGGCATCTCCTGTCTGGGGGGGTGATGAGATAGCAGAGCGGGTCAGAAGCTGACCCGAATGGACACAAAAATAGAGAGTGGAGGGAAGGAGTGTGCTGTCTCATTAGGAGGAGAGCAATTAGGAGTATATAGCAAGCTGTACATAAATTTTTTGAATGAGAGGCTGACTTGATTTGTAAACTTTCACTAAAAGCACAATAAAAATTAAAAAAAAATTCAAAACTGAGTAGCTTAAAAGGCCAGTTCCATACTATATAAGATTAACAAGAAAATTAGAATTCCAGTTTACCCTTAAAAGGTTGGGTCCTTCCAAAATAGTTACACACCTTAGCCATAGCCTCAGTTAAGTTTTACTGTGGTTGCTGGTGACGCTATACTCAAAATTTCATTAATCTGGGAAATTAAAGTAATAAAGAATTTGACAATATGAAAATTAAAATAAAGAAGTCTACAGTGTTCTTTAAGGTTTGCTGAAAACCCCTCCCCTGTCCCTCTCCCCCTCGCTCAGGTTCCACACAGGATTGAAGAGATGGGTGCTTTCTGAATGAAATTTAAGATTTTAGATTGAAGGCTGTGATAGGTTATAAAGTTGATGACACTTTCAGTGAAACAAGCAGATAATAAGATGGAATTAAATAAGCAAGCCTGATTGTGCAATGTCTTCTCTACCGGGTTCACAATGAAGGCCAAGTTGGCAGTCAACTTATAATGCAGTTCCTGGCTTCACCATAAATTAAGACAGAACTTAGGAAAAGAACTAGAGAAAACATTCCGTGCCAGTCAGGAATCCAACGGGAAACAGATGGCACATTCAAATTAAGATAATTTGAAGAGAGTTTCATAAAGGTACTATCTGCAAAGGTGTGGACAGGGCATAAGGAATGGCAAAGGACCATACAGGAACTCAAGGTCAGTACAATACAGCTGTTAGCACCCCTCAACCCAAGAGGAGGGGTTGCCAGGTCTCAGAAGGAAGGAGTCATGCAATCAAGACAAGAGAAAGAGGAGCAGTCAGACAATATCCCCAGCTGGGGAGGAAACCTCAGAGGGAGCCACAGGAATAAATGCCCAGACCTCATTCCTCCCTTCCTCCCTCCAAACTCCTGCTGAGGCTCCCTTTGGCCAAAGCAAACCAGGAGCCGGACGGCAAGGAAGCCAGACAAAGGACACCTAAGCCAGCCTTCTGAGGCACAGAGCACTGTGCAGAAGAGGGGAGTACCTCCGGCACACATCCTGGCAGTAAAGCCACTAACCCCCTCTAGGTTGCTTTTGCCAAACTTGACCTCTTGCATATACATATATAGGCTTATATTACTGGTTTACCATACCAGCTCTCAGCTTAGTTCTTATTCAGTGTTCTGTCATAAATGACTTTCTCTTCTTCATTTTTATCATGAATGTTTCTTCCCTTGTAATACTTGCTAATTTCACCTTGACGTCATAAATTTAATGTTTCAAATTCTAGCACCAGAATTGCAATTCAAAATGCTGAATCATTTTAGAGCTGATGATAGAAAATACTGGTTTTACACATAATTTATTGCTTCTACCTCTGAAAGCAAAACTGGCTTTCCAAGTGCAAAAATGAGTAAAAAAAAAAAAGAAAAAAAAAGGGGAACTTTATGTTCTACCTGGGGATGTAGAGGAATTCTTTTTTGGACAGAGGTTCAATAGCACTGACATTTTTAGAATCAGTATCAATATTTTAGGAAGCCTCCATACAAGTTGCTGTCTTTTCTTGAAAATGTTAGATACTTTTCATTCTTTCTCAGTTCAGCCAGGGCTGTGATTCACATCTCATTTTGAAGCTATTTTCAAGAATTTTTTGTTTGTTTACTGAATGATAACTGAGTATGATTACAAAAATTTATTTCCACTGGGTTTACTCTAAGCAACTAGTCTAAGCCTGTGCTGCCATCATCCTTTAGAAATCCACTAATACAGGATCTTAAATTTGTGTCTAATTGTTTCATGTGTATTATCAGAGTCCCTGGGTGGTGTGAACAGCTAACACAGTCAGTACTAAATGAAAGGCTGTTGGTTCAAGTCCACCCTAAGGCATCTCAGAAGAAGGGCCTGGTGCTCTACTTCCAAAAATCAGCCACTGAAAACCCTCTGGAGCACAATCCTACTGTAACATACGTGGGGTTACCATGAGTCAAGGTCAACTAGACAGCAACTGGTTTTAACATTATCAGTTAGGGTGAGATGGCAAGCTTCTAGGGAACAAGTACAATGTTTTATGGTCCTTGTATCTTCCACGTGTCTAGCATAATCCCTACTTTTTCCAATTAATATATGTGGTTTCATAAAAGGGATCTTGCTTGGCAATGCTTTTTCACGGGATTCCACAAGAGATGCATCTTTCTAGTCCCTAAACAATGCGCACAACAAAGTAGGTAATCTGCCTTGTTGGCAGATTGAGTTCTGGTCTATCTACTACTGTTTTGAACCTCTTCTCTACACACTGTGAAACACAGACAATCTGTGTCCATTGCCCTGTTCAAAAAGGACAGCATCACAGGGCAGAAAAATCCACTGTGTGAAAGGCAAGAGGCTGGGATGTGGGCCTTGAGGGAAGAGAAGGGGAGCTAACATGGGGTGAATACCTGCTATGTGCCAGGCACTGAGATCAACAATCCTATGAGCTACATTCCATTATTTTCTTTTTCAGATTAAAGCACTCAGATGTCAGGTAACTCAGCAAGTCACACAGCACATAGCAGCAGCGCCAGGGTGCACCAGGAATCAAAACTGTTTTGGGGGATGGAAAATAATGCTACCAGGATGTTAGCCAGAATTTTCCATGGTTAAAGACTACAAAGATGTGTTGTATCTACACTGACAAACAACAAGGCAATTGGCATATTTTCTAATGAACTATTTCTTCAAATTTCATCTAAAAACACAACCATAATTCAAATGAGCTTGAGAATCTTTTAAAGCTTGTATGTAAATATACTAAGGTATGGATTTGCTGTTTATATTACTCACATTTTAAGTGCCTTGAGCTACATGTAATAGTAATACTGGTTGTGTGCATTTAATTAACATAGATTTACCCAAAATTGGCATGGTTACTGCTACTCGCCTTTTAAATATCCTTGGGGTTCCTCTCTTTAAAAAGAAGTGTTTTATGTCCACAGAGGAAGAAATGTGAGCAGCCCCTCAGCGGCATCACTGGGCGGTGGGAAGGGGGGAGAGTGCGGTCCACACCCCCTGATTTTCACCAAAATGATTCCAGGCAGAGGCGGTGGGTGGACCAGCGCGGCCGGGGCGGAGCCACCAAGGCAGTGTCGTCAATAGGGTGTATGTGACCCACCACCCAATGGGGTAACTTGTCACAACTCCTCCTCACCTGCCAGTCAGGGTGCAGACGGCTGACCATGGCACTAGCCATTGGGTGGTGTCTCTGCCTTGACCAATGGGAGTGAGGAGGAACTGCAGGGAGCTGCGCGGGAAGGGCAGGAGGCCTGCGGCCTGGCGTTGGGCCCTCTGCCCACAGGGGAAGGGGGTGACATCAACTCTAGTGATGCCACTGCAGCCCCTCCCTACACTTCTGAAAATCTGAACCTTGCCACAGCACCCTAATGCCGTCACACCACAGAGTCTTAATAGCAACGTCTCATAGGGAGTCAAACAATCCATCTCTCTGATTGGCGGATACTTTCGTGGATTCGGTTCTGAGCTCTAGGGCAGAGAAGAGAAGGCATTTCTAAGCGCCCCTTTTAAGAAGAGTTTGGGCACAGACTGTGTTGGTTTGGACTAGAATAAGAGCAAGGCATTCAGTCCACAGACCCAGGACACAAGCCCCATCTTCCCTCTGCCTGTGCGGCCATCAGCATCAGGCTGCTCTGAGCGGCTGCAAACACTTCCGTCGACCACCCGCAGCTGGGTAATGGTTCAGATTTATGTTTGGTGTGGTTGGGGCCAATCACCAAGGGTAACTGATGTGCAACAGGCACTTCATCATTTTTATGGTTTGGGAATGGACGGAAAACACAAATCCCTGCTCAGCCGCAGCATCCACCACCACCTTGATCTGGCACCAGACTCCAGCTTGTTTTCTCCGTTTCCTCAAGATGCCTTCATTCTGCAACCACAGGTTGTCATCTTCGCCAGCCAGAGTGCCCCTCTGCTAACCCAGGTTCAAATCCACCCTTGTGTCATGTTCCCTTTTTCTATGGAATATCTCATATTCATACATGGTTGATGATACCCTTAAACAAAATGCCCACTGTGTCATGTTCCCTTTTTCTATGGAGTATCTCATATTCATACATGGTTGATGATAAACAAAATGCCCACTGGCTCCACTCCCCTGACAGAGGAGCTGCCTGCAAGCAACGTTACAGTCATCTCCACCCATCTCAGATGCAACTTTGGGTTGGGCTCTACTTGTAAACAGCTGTCGAGTCAGTGCCGATTCATGGCGACCCAGTACACAACAGAATGAAGCACTGCCCAGTCCTAGATCAGATCACTGTAACCCATAGGATTTTCAATGGCTGACTTTTAGAAGTAGACTCCAGGCCTTTCTCGCTAGCCTGTCTTAGTCTGGAAGCTTTGCTGAAATCTGTTCAGCATCATAGCAACACGGAAGCCTCCAGTACAGACAGGCGGTAGCTATGCACGAAGTGCATTTACCAGGAATCTAACCTGGGTCTCCTGCACAAAGGCGAGAATTCTGAAACACCACTGCCTCACTGAGCTCTACTTCAAAGTCTTGTAAACGCAGATCACCTTTTCAGAGGTCGCGGAATCAGCTGTGATGAAGCGCCCAAGCTGTGCACTGTCCTCCATCACCAGCGTGGGGGGAGCTCATCTGTCAGCATGCAGGTGGGGTCTGCCAAGGCTGCGATGTCTGTGGAAGTAGTTCCTCTCCTTCCTCCGCTCCTGCCTTCTGACCCCCAGCCCATACATACCCCTCAGGAGTGCTGGCGAGCAAAATCAAAACAAACCTGCTGCTGTCGAGTCGATTCCGACTCACAGTGACCCTATAGGGCAGAGTAGAACTGCCCCATAGAGCTTCCAAGGAGTGCCTGGCAGATCTGAACTGCTGACCCTTTGGTTAGCAGCCGTAGCACTTGACCACTAAACCACCAGGGTTTCCTTGGCAAGCAAAGCACAGGGAAACCCCTCACCAAGAGCCTTGGGGTGGCAGACAGGAGTCCTGCCACTCATTAGTCCACCAATCCTGGGACTTTGGGAGAGTGATGTGATGGCCCCAGGCCTTACTTTGTACCTTTCTACAGTGAGGATGCTCTAAGATATAGCACACCACTACGCTCTCTTACGACATTCAAATTCCATGAGTTGTTTCTTCAGTTCAATATAACCAAACAAGTCTTCTGTGCCTACATCCTTCTACAGTGTTAGAACTTCAGTTTTGGTTTCTTCCATTTTGTTACCTAAGTCAACATCACTCTGATATATGGTATTAATAAAAAATACCATTTATCTAGTATTTACTGATTTTCAAATGCACAGGTGCTTTCCATAAATTACCTTATAATCCAACAGCCTACAATAGAGGAACCTCCTTTTTCCAGAGGAGGAAACTAGGGCTCAGAGCGATTAAGTAATCACATTGAGGCCACACAGCTGGGATTCAATCCACATCTAATCCTAAATTCTATGGTTTTTCTACTTGTCAGAAAACAATAATACTGTTACTGTGCCTGGCACATACTAAGTACTTAACAAATCAGTTTCTCTCCCTTCCTTTTGGAAAACATGGGTTAATTCTTTTTGTTATGAATATCAGAGTGACATTCAAATTCATTGGCTCCTGTAAGGTTTCTTGTTATCATATACGATGTGAAATTAAGTAGACCATTAGCTTGTGGTTGGCACCATCACTTGAGAAATTTGGGTTACAAGAGCATTTAGTGTCCTGGGTTTTGAACTGCCCAGAAGTCCTATAAACATAACTTACTATCTAAAATTATAGTTAAAATGCCAGTAAAGCAACAGTTACTCAGCCAGAATATGTGCCCAGCTGTGCAGTAGAGATTGCCACCCAAGGATTTGCTTACCCTTCTCCTCTCTGCCGTGCCCTTGTACTCGTTATGAAATCACACCCACAAACAGGGCTTCCGTCCCGAGTTAGGTGTGCGACGCATATGGTCCGTCATGGTAAAAGAACAACGTGCTGCATTCCCCAGTAGTAAATATTCACATTTCATGGCCATCTGCCTGCCATTTCACAAACTATTTGCAAAATCTGGCTCTAATCCCACTAAGTCGTGAACATTAGTTCATTCTTTTAAGGTTTAACTAAATGAATTGAAGAAAATCAAAATACTTGCTAAAGCTTGCCACAGCTGAGACTCAAAAAAGAAAGACTCTAAAGGGGTCAAGGGGACAAGGGGACAGGTGAACTTCAGGAACACTAAGCCTCATTCATGCACACTGCACTCATTTGGAATTGAGGATCACTGAGGTAGAACTAGTTAGGAAACGATGGTTTGTTAGATGGATTTAAGAAGTACAGCGGTCCAATCTACTTTAGAAAACATTCATTTACAAACTACCAATTCATATGTTAGTTTGTCGTCATTAGCTGGCCCCTGACTCATGGTGACCCCACACACAACAGAACAAAACGCTGCCAGGTCCTGTGCCGTCTCCATGATCAGTTGCAGATCAGGCTGTTATGATTCACAGGGTTTTCATTGGCTATTTTTTGGAAGTAGATTCCCAGGCCTTTCTTCCTAGTCTGTCTTGTCTGGAAGCTCTGCTGAAACCTGTTCAGCATCATAGCAACACCTAAGGTTCCACTGACAGACGGGTGGTGGCTGCACGTGAGGTGCGTTGGCCGGGAACAGAAGGTGAGAATTCTATCACTGCCCTCAATATGCTAATTACTAACATTTACACATATTTATCATATAAGATCCCTAAAAAAGATTAAGAGACAAAAATGTGCCTATCCAGCAAAGTTACATTTTTAAAAATAATCAAACTGGATGTTTATTTTAGATTTTGATTATTCAAAGAAACCTGCACTTTTTTTTTTTTTAATTCCGATTGATTTTATTCTTACCTGAGGACATAAAATAGCTACAAGGAGTGGCCCTGCACTGGTCTTCTCATACTGCAGTGTATCACTCATGGTTGAGAATAAATTAAAGCACAAAGGAAAATGTGCCCAGGGCCAAAGAAGGAAAAGCAGAACTTAGTCCTCCTGTCTTTTGGTTACGTGCTCAAGCTAAACGATTGTACCTGCACTCTGTCAAAATCCCTGCAAACTTTTCTTCTGCTTCTTCTCATATTAATTTTTTTTCTGTGTGTCAAATAGTAATGATGAAATTTCTTAAATTATGTTTCATACGATATTGATAGATGCTGGTAACATATCTATGTCTCTAGGTTCTGTTCGCACAGAAATGTTCCTTTTCTATTCATTATTATGGACTTCCAGCACAGAGAAGTGCCAGGCTGCTATTAAAATCAACTGCAATACGTTGCTCACCTTTGAAGCAGTGCTACCTAATCAGAGAGCCCTTAGAGGCTGGGGAGGAGCCTGGGCTCTGGCGTCTGGACCCGGGGTCTTCTCAAGCTCCCTCTCCTTGCCGCACCTCCATTTCCTCCGAGACAACAGAATCATGGACTGAATTCAGGGAAAGGAATAAGAAAGTGCTATAAAAACCCTCTATCTCAAAATATTGTCTTATCACATGGTTTTCTTGATGAACGCCTATATCAGATTTCATTTGAAGAAAAGATTCTTCTACTCGAAAAACACTAATCTTGCTCAATCCATTCACTTTTCAAATAAGAAAAGTGAGGCCCAAAGAAAGTAAGGGGCTTAGACGAGGTCAGAGTTAGCTAGTGGTGGCATAAAGCCTGATATTAACAGCAATAGCTACTATGTGCTGTATGCTTGGAGTCTCTGGGTGGTACAAATGGCTAAAGTGCTCCACTGCTAACCAAAAGGATAGAGATTTGAGTCTACCCAGAGGCCCCTTGGGAGAAAGGCCTGGTGATCTCCTGAAAAAGCAGCCATTGAAAACCCCGTGGAGCACAGTTCTACTCTGACACACGTGGGGTTGCCATGAGTAGGAATCAGTTCGACAGAAGCTGGTTTTTAATGGTATTACCTGAGATCAGGCACTGTGCTGTGTCCTTTTTACAATGACCCTGTGTGGCAGGGCGCCCTTAATGTGGGGATGAAGACACGGGAAAGGGCAGTTCACCTGCTCAGCTTGTCAACTCAGTTGATTGGCAACCCGTCCGGTGCATTTGTTTCCTACATGACACCATTGTTCTCACTATTAGTTTAATCTTATAAAGCCTTCTAAAATTTTAAGTTTTTTGAGAATTTAGAGAATTTTATTTTATTTCTTATGGTAACTAAAAACACCTTGGCGTGTGATGAAAAAACAAGATTGAGTATAACTGTTATCAGCTACCAAAAAAAAAAAAAAAAACTCCTGCCAAAACATTAGAACATTTGAAATGACAATGTTTGTACTTTGGAGTATGCAGATGCAAACACAATCTTTTATTAAGTACCACATTATCCAAAAACGCATTATATTTATGGGTGAGGCATAACTGCAAATACAGTAAGTGCCAGGAGATATTTAATACAAATAAATATTCAGACCTCTGCTTGTAGGCCATGCTGAACCTACTTCAGCTTTGCACTAGTAGGGGAAAAACCCCACCTTCACATGCTGAACATGTAAGTGACATTATAGGGTAAATTTAGAAGGAGAGTGTTTGGACATATCCCAGGGTTATATCTTTGGTGTCCTTCACTCAATCCTTGATTTTAAGAGCCAATTTTACTTCCTAGTTAACAGTTTCCCGATCCTTTGCCAGAAGTAAAATCAGGAGTGCAGGCTGTTCCGGGCAGGACTCGTGTACTCTGAACTGCCTTCTCCGCCAGCCTCTCAGTCCCTTTAAGGGGAAGAGCCAGCACTCTTCTTCCTGCTGCCAGGCTCTCGGTGCTCATCGCCCAGGCACCGCACTCACCAGACACTCTTGCAAGTTCCCCTCTCAATATTACTTTTCAACAAGTTTTAAGACCTGGAAAAGGGGTCTCGTGGCTACTGCTTATTTTGGTTTTTTTCTTTAGGCAAAGTATAAAGGGAAGGGATAAGTTGAGAATCTTTATTGTTATTGTTGTTGTTAGCTGTGGTGGAGTCGTCCCCAACTCATGGCAACCCTATGCACAACTGAACAAATCACTACCCAGTCCTGCACCATCCCCATGATCAGTTGTGGATCAGACCATTGTGATCCACAGGGTTTTCACTGATTGATTTTCAGAAGTAGATACCCAGGCCTTTCTTGGTAGTCTGTTTTAGTCTAGAAGCTCCACTGACAGAGGGTGGTGGCTTCACAAGAGGCGCGTTGGCCAGGAATCAAATTCGGGTCTCCACATGGAAGGTGAGAATTCTACCACTGAATCACCACGGCCCCCAAGAAGCTTGATAGAAACTTTACATTTTAAAGGGCTGGGCTAGCAAAGATGTTATTCATACTTCTTCTAACCCTAAAAAACCCCTAACAAACCCAGTGCCGTCAAGTCAATTCCCACCTATAGCAACCCTGTAGGACAGAGTAGAACTGCCCCACAGGGTTTCCAAGGAGCAGCTGGTGGATTCGAGCTGCCTTTCCCCCACAAACTTCTTCCAGAAAAACAATAAATTCCCCATTCCCTATCCCACCCCCAGTCCCTGAAACCACTAATAATCTTTTGTCTCTAGGTATTTGCCTATTCTAGATATTTCATATAAGTGGAATCGTACAAAATTGGTCCTTTTGCGTCTGACTTATTTCACTCAACATTACCAATGTTTCCAAGGTTCATCCATGCTACAACATGTACCAGAGCTTCATTTCCCTTTATGACTGAATATTATCCATGCATCTGTTGTTGGGTTGTTTTCACCACACTTTGAAACGGCTCCTTCAGGACTAGAAACGATGCATGTCAAGGGTCCACATGGTGCGTGCACAATGATTCTGTGTGAAAGTCATGTTTAAGCATTCCAAAACAAACAACAACAAAAAAAAACCAAACCTATCACCACCAAGTCAATTCTGACTCATAGAGACCCTAAAGGACAGAGCAGAACTGCCTCATAGGGTTTCCATGGAGCAGCTGGTGGATTCCAACTGCTGACCTTTTGGTTAGAAGCTAAGCTCTCAACCACTGTGCCGCCAGGGCTCCTTAAGTGTCTCAGCATCTGCAGATATCTACTTCTAATTCCTTTTTACCATTTTCTTATGTTTTTCAAGTGAAATTTCATAGCATTATTTCTTTCTCTTTTCTATACTCTTCCCCAGATTGGCATGCACGTCATTTTTCTATCCTGCTAGTGTCATGAAACATAATCAGTAGAACCATTTATCCACTCTTCCTACAGGCGAATAAAGAGGCTAGGACAGAGACTAGAAAGGCACTTGTCACTGGTGACAGGAAGTGCTCAGCCATCAATTTTTTTTTTACGTTAGAGTCAGAGGGTCTCCAGACAGCAACATGCAGAAACACCTCACCATCCCTGCCAAAGGAATGAATTCATTAAAGAAACTAAACAGCCAGACGTAAAGTCTGCCAACACAACTGAGGAGTGAGGTTCAACCTGTACCATACTTTAAGAGCAGGACAGCAAGAAGGGTGAAGAATCTGGAATTTGGCGTTGTTTTCTCCTAGGTAAGAGAAAGCAAAAAGGAGTCATGATCATTTGGTTTCATTATCTCAGGTAAAGTGAAAGAGACAGATGTTCCAGTTCAACATAAGGAGGAATTTTCTAGCAGTCTGAGATTGTCAACCCCCCTCTCAAACGGGAAGTGCACTGTAGCATGGACTGTGGGCCCAGGTTGGGTGGGTCCATTGTGGAAGGAAATCCTTCATGGCTGGGAGGCAGACTCATCTGTAATATCCTTTTCAACGTAAGCATCCTGGGTTGGTGCTGGAATTAGCAGGGATTTGGGAGAGGCGAACATGAGCTGGGATGCAATCCCAGTGCCCCAGAAGTAATCCCTTAATTGACTAAAGGACAAACAAGGAAAATGACCTTTAAATGAATCACTGCCAGCAAAATTTAAAAGCATTTGGAAGTTAGCTGTCCTCAGTGTGTCACTCCCTGAAGTAGGTGGCCATTGTACAGAAGGAGCCTCTCTCCCTTGATTAATAATAAATGAATTATTACTACGAAGTATGCAACAGGCCAGCTCACAGAAGAAAAGGAACTGGTCAACCACCCTGCATAGAAACCCCAGGAGTGTAGCCCTCCCAAAGGATACCTGTCACTGGCATTGCCAGCATCCCGTTAGGTTCTCAGAAGTTTGACATGCAGTGTTGAGTAGAACGTATACCTGGAAATGTCTGTGTCCCCTTGTAACAGACCCCAGCTCTTCTCTCCCCCTGTCCAATGGCTGCAGGCTATGTCAAAGTACACGGCACCCAAGAACACAGTGAGGAGCAGGGCGGGGCTGATGAGGGGCTCACATGTGCTTTAACATTGGGGCCACCATAATTGCACAAACCAAGCATTCCCTAGAGTATGTATATGTGTGGGTGGGCGTGGGCGTGTGGTGGAAAGATGGAGTGGTGTAACGACTGAGTAGAAAGGTACACTCAGGCCCCTTCAGTGTACAACACTTGTGCAGAATGCCAGGATAAAGTCACAGCCGACTGAATACAGACCATGCACATAAACTCAGCTCCCTGGAAAATAACGGGGTCTCCCTCATCCCCTAAAAAAAAAAAATTACTCTTTTCTAATCTTCTTACCCTAGGCTCCATTTCCCCATTCAAGATCTAACAGGCCTACCCAACCTCCACACCAGCTACAGTGAGGAAAGCTGGCTCCATAGTATTTATTTCTGTGCATGATTGGCCCCAGAAGAGGAATTATTTAGTTGCCGCCAAGAAAAAAGTAGACTTCTTTGTATTGATTGTTAATTACAAGTGCTAGTTCTAGAGTTCCTCAAAAAGTTAAATGCAAAATCACCATGTGACCCAGAATTTCCACTCCTGGGTATACCCAAAAGACTTGAAAGCAGAGACTCAGATATGTGTACACCAATGTTCACTGCAGCACTATTCACAATAGCCAAAGTGTCTACCAAAAGATGAATGAGTAACAAAATACACACACACATGCACACATACGCAATGGAGTATTATTCAGTTACAAAGAGAAATAAGTCCTGATACATGCCACCACACGGATGAACCTTGAATATATTAACGCTGAGTGAAATAAGTCACAAAAAGACAAGTATGATTCTCACATATAAAATATCCAAAATAGGCAAGTACATAGAGACCAAAGTTTATCAGTGGTTACCAGGGGTATGTGGGAGGAGAGGAGAATGGGGAGTTATTATTTAAGGGGTACTGGGTTTCTATTTGGAGTGATGAAAAACTTTCAGAAATAGTGGTGATAGCTGCACAACGCAGTGAAATAATGTCACTGAATTTTACACTTAAAATGGTTAAAATGTCAAATGTTTTGTTATATATATTTTTTACCACAATAAAAGTTAAAAAAGAAAGGTGTTAGTGCTTAACTTCATGACAGAGGCCTGTTGCAGGTAGTGCTGTAAGCTGCACTACTGAGAGGGAAACCTTGCACATAGAGATCACAGCCCCACTGCATTTGCTTTGTGTGTCTTTTAATGTGTCAGAACTGCTGATTCACGTGGGAAATACAAGGACACTTTAACGAGGGTGCCTTTCCTAGGAATGTCACATTAGCATCATGGCTGTCAGGTTTCCGTCCTCGCTCCAGCTGTCTGACCTTCGAAGGAGGCCTCAAACATTTCACCAAACCGTATTGCTCCATCAACACTATTTGTTAGGCACTCTTTGAAGAACAGGATGTGGCTCCACTTATTGATTTTGAGCAATAAATTTAAGACGAGACTATTCCCCTGAGAAAGTCATAACTCTCAGCATGACGCTAACCATCAGGGACAGACTCTTACCCACACCCCATGAGGCTCCCACCAAGCTCTAGGTCCATGGAATAGCAATAGCTTGCAGCAGGGACCCAGAAACCCATAGTCACTCAAGTTCCCTAACACAGGCCATATTCACTAACCCAAGAGTGGCAGAGCCCAAGGCCTAGACTCCAACTCACATGCATCAAATTCTCAAGGTGACTGGTGCTGCCAACACCTCCAGGGCCTGCCATTTAGGCTACCACACTGGACCATCACAATACAGATCATCCCAACCCATGATATAAACCATTGGCTCCAGGAATCTTTCTGGTACCAGAGGTAAAGGCTCGGTTCCAGACTTAAGACAGCCATAGCCAAATAGCTTTGCTCTGGCTATCAACAGAAGTGGGGTTAGGACAGTATCCTTAGGGGGACAGAAGCAATGGGCAAGGAACTGAAACAATGAGGAACTCCAAAAAACAGGGGAGCATCACGAATTCTAGAGTGCTGTGAGACTGAACAGGAATCAAATGCAACAGAACCCGTTCAACCTGCTCTTAGGAGCAGCATGTCCTCTTGCAGTCCTTTTAAAGAAGCTTTTCTCAAAGGATGAGGCAACCCTAACTCTTTCTTTGGTTACCTTTAAATATTAGGGGAATCAGTTAACAAAAACCCTGGGTTACTAATGTTCCTTTTCTCTTTCAAGGCACTGCTCAGAACTTGCCTGCTCCTAGAAGTCTTCTGTAAGTAGTGCCACCCAACGGCAGGTGTGTGTTTACTCTGTGGCTGTACCACCATCCATTCCCATGGTTCTCACTCTCGGTTGTTACTTCTCTCTGCTGCATTCTGGTTTGTACTACATTGCTGTCAAGTTGGTTCAGACTCACGGACACCTTATGTGTAACAGAATGAAACTCTACCTAGTCCTGCACCATCTTCATGATCATTGGTATATTTGAGCTCATTGTTGTCATTATTGTGTCAATCATCTCATAGAAGGTTTCTCCCATTTTTGATGACCTTCTGCTTTACCAAAGATAATGTCTTTCTCCAGCAATTGCTCTTTCCTGATGATGTTTGCAAAGTAAGCAAGTCCAAGTCTTGCCATCCTTGCATCTAAGGAGCATTCTGGCTGTATTTCCTCTAAGATTGATTTGTTCGTTCTTCTGACAGTCCACAGTATATTCAATATTCTTCACCAACATCATAGTTTGAGCATATCAATTCTTCTCTGTCTTCCTTTTTATTATATCTTAGTCTGGAAGCTCTGTTAAAACCTGTCCACTATGGGTGGCCCTGCTGGTACTTGAAATACCAGTAACATAGTTTCCAGTATCACAGCAACACGCAGGCCACCAGTATGAAAAACTGACAGACAGGTGGTGGGAAAATCCTTTCCCAGGTACTACTTGTAAATTCTTCCTCTTCAACAAGACCAGTAATTCTCAACTGGGAGGGCAAGGAGCAGGCCTTACAGAAAAATATCTGAATCTCTGGGATGTGGAGGGAATTGTGTCATTTCAAAAAGGTATTCAAAATTATTATGTAATTCAATATCTGGAAATTTTAACAACATAATTTCACAATACAAATTTCAATAAAATCATGCAAAAAAGATAGTTTATCTGTAAATAAGTGATTCTCAAAAGAGAGATGAGATGACACAGAACATGGCAAGGGAAGCTTAAGAGCACTGTTCATCAAAAGGGGATTTAGATTTTTAAAGCTTGAACAACACGGAAGCAAACTCCAAGCTCTGGGAAGGCAGAATCTACGTATTTTTCTCTTTGTGTCCTCTCCCCAAACAGCTTTTTTTTGTGTGTAGAGTTCCAAATTTACTGTTTCCTAATCTAAAAATCCAAGATATCAGTACTGAAATCTTAAATCTCTTAAAAGAACAATACGAGAACATAAACTTTAAGTATCATTTGGCAACATCCACGGTTTTTTTCTTTGTTTTTAACATAAAATAACTGACACGCCTCCTCTCCTTATCATTCATCCTGAAAAGCTGTCTCCATCGTCTAGTCCCGACAGCACTCACACACTTCTTCTGGGTTCTTCCCCTGAAACCAAACTCTAATCCTCATTGCTGGGATTATATATCTTATATATCTTCTATATATAAGGAAGTGGGCTAAGTATCATAGGGAGAAAAAATGTAAGATGTGGTTCCTGCACCTAAAGCATGTATTACCTGGCTGTGTAGGTACGAGTGTCACATAAAATAACAACAATAACAGCTATTACTTACTGAACACTTACTACGTCCCAGGCACTGTTCTGTTAACTTTATGCCCATTAACCCATTTTATCATTATGACAACTCTACGAACTAGGTACTCTTATACTCCCCATCAAAGACGAAAACACTGAGGTTCAGGCTGCCACACTATGAAACTCACCCCAAGCCACAGTTCTCATTGGTTGTGAGGGTGGGATTCACATCCTGACTGTCTGGCTCCTGAGTCTATGTTGTCCCCCTCTCCCACAGACAGGTAGGGAGGGAGGCAGGGAAGCAACAAGGAAGAGAAAGAGAGGGAGAGAGGCAGGGAGGGAGGGAGAATAGGTATGCAATTGAAGCAGGACTTCAAACCGGTTCATTCAGGTCCAACCTCCCGCTGAGAATTTGCATTTCCACCCCCAGATATACTGAATCAGGATCTACATTTTAATAAGATCTTATGTGTACATAAGAATCACCCAGGGATCTTATTAAAATATAGAATCTGATTCAGTATATCTAGGGTGGAAATGCAAACTCTCAGCAGGGGGTCAAACTGGAATGAACCAAATCAAAGCCGTGGATTAAAGACAGCAATGAGTAATGTGGAATTCAGAAGGAGAAACCATGGTAATATAGCATCATCAGACACTTTCCATGATGGGAATGGGACTTAAGCACCCCTAGGAAGAGAGTTGTGAGGAGAGCATCTGAGGACTTGGGATTTAACCTGTGGGAAATGAGAACCATTAATGGCTTTTTCACAAATAAGTGGAGATATAACAGCCCTCTGGGAGTCTTGTTCTGGCAGGACTGTATCAGGTAAAATGGTCACGGGGAGCCAGGAGGCCAAGAGATGGGAGACAGACAGTGAGCAGAGACAGCAAGGTCAGTGCCACCATGAGACTGACACTAGGAAATGTTGGAGGGCAGGCTATGGGGCTCCCCTAATCCCAGCGCCTGTCTCTTTTCTGAACCCAGAGGATATTTAGCCATTTATTTTTCTAGACATGGAAGAAAATGTGGCCTCCTGAGGAACCAGTACACGTACAGAATTATCTCCCCTGGCCATTTTTCCTAACCTGGTCAGTAGAAGAGGCAAGGTCTTCATCACCAAGCTGTAGGCAGAGGAGGGCCAAGTGGAACTGCTTACAGTTTCTGGCAGCAGTAGCTCTCTCAGGAACTTGGAGACAGAGGTAAATGCATGCCACTGTAAGCATGAACTTCAAGGATTGTCATTTTCCTTTAAAATGCATGTAAATTCTGAATTCTTTGTAATACAGGTCCATGCTCCTTTTATAACAAAGTAGTGTTTTTGTTTCCTTATCTGATAAACAGGATGCTCAGAAAGGAATGACATGTTTATCCTGTGACTTTATATTATTATTGTTGCCATCAAGTCAATTCCGACTCACAGCAACCCTAGAGGACAGAGTAGAACTGCCCTATAGGGTTTCCCAGGCTGAAATCTTTATGGCAGCAGCTTGCCAGGTTTTTTCTCCCATAGACCAACTGGCGGGTTTAAACCAGAGCTCCTTTGACTTTATGGAGTCCTGAGCACTACACAGGAGAGTCTCTGGGTGGTGCAAACACTGAAATGCTCAGCTGCTAACGGACAGGTTGGAAGTTTGAGTCTACCCAGATGTACCTCGGAAGAAAGCCCTGGGGATCCACTCTGAAAACCCGTGGAGCACCAGTCCACATGGACACACACGGGGTCACCATGAGTTGGAATCGACCCAACAGCCACTGGAGAACGGGAAAGCTTCAGGGACCGTGACAGGCTACCATCCAGCTGAGGGGCCTCGGCTAAGTTCAAGGTCCTACGTGCCCTATTGTCCACAAGGAAGAGTAGTAATTACCCTACCCACCACAGAGGATTACAAAAGGATCAAACTGAGCTAAAAACATCAGAGGAAACTTTGGAAAAGTACCTGGCTTTAAACCATCACAAGGAATGTTGCTCAGTAAATAAGAGCTGGTCACACCAGAGCCTGAGATCTGGGCAAAACACATCTCCCAAAAAAGATCTTCCAGGATTCCCTGTTCCATCTCATCCTCAAACCACAAACCATCTTCATCCAAAACAAGACTGATCCTTCCCAGGCTTTAGAACCACTCTCTGAAGATGAGAGTACAGGCAAAAAGGTGCAAAAGAGAGAGGTTCAAGGAACAAGACTGTGAGAAATTAGTTTTTCCATAAGCTCTCATTTTTAACGTGAAAACAGGTGTGAAATAACTGAACCTGGAGTGTGGTGGGAGGAAGATGTGTTTGACAAATAATATATGCTTGAACAATTCAGGCTCTTTTTTTTTTTTATGAAAGAAGGAATATTATTTTTGGAGATGAACTTTATGTAAGACCTTCTAAAGTGAGTCAGATGGTGGGTGGTTTCTTTCCTGAGTCCATTCAGCAGGGGACGGTTAGTCTCAGTACAGGAAAAGGATCAACCTTACACAGAGACAGTATTTTTAACCAGCATATAAACAGATACATTCATGCTTCACTGTTTCTTTCCCAAGAGACCTTCTCATTTATTTGTAAAAATCAGTGGGAGTTTCTAGATACCACTGACTGGGTTCAGGCAGGTTCTGGCCAATATCAGTCCCTTAAAGTTTGAGGAGGAAGAAACCTAGACCTGTCCAACTTCAGATGCTTGTCTACGCTCACCTCACTCTGAACCAGCCAAATCAGTTCAACACATGGTTGCTGTTGTTGTTAGCTGTCGACAGGTCAGCCCCCAACTAACAGCAACCCTGGAGTGAAACATTGCCTGGTCCTAAAGAATCCCCAAGACCAGTTGTGGATCCGATCATTAGAATTCATAGGATTTTCACTGGATGATTTGTTCAGAAACAGACCAACAGGCCTTTCTTCCTACTCCATTTTAGTAGGACTCCATTCTGGAAGGACAGAACTCTATGACTGAATCAGCAGTGCCCCGCAATATATCGACCATCTCTAAATGAAATAAAGGCACCATAACATAATGAGGGAGCAAAAAATCTGGTTAAAATTCATATGAATTACAGAAATTCTATTAGCTTTCTATTTTATTTGGTTAAAGTAGAGTTCCTTTGAATACCTCGCTTCACCTTTGCATTTAAGTGTTTGTGTAGAGAAAAAACTACTTGTCTGGAAGACTGGGGACAGAGATACTATGGTGTTAGGAGACACTATTAAAGGAAGGTTAATCCAAATGGTGGTAACTGTATCAGGTCAATAGAGAAACAATTTCATTCACAAAGTTTTCAAATGTGTATATTTTCAAAAAATCACATAATAATATAAATTCTTCATTTTTCCTTATAAGATATGACTATCATACGTCCCCAAAGGAGTTAGCAATTGGTTTTCTCTGAAGTTACCTCTCCTCTTCCTTCTTCCCAAGGTTCTGATTTAAGAAATAACAGAAGTTAAAAAAAATTACTTGGATTCACTGATTCTGCATTATGTGAACTCATAGATGATGCAGCAGTAGCTGGCTTCTTTGGGGCACACTGATGGAAGAGGAGACGCTCTCCTGGGGGACCTGGGCAGACACACCTTATTCTTTCACTCTCTTCATCTGGAACTCTGGGCTGCCAAGGCCTGTCTCAGATCTAGATGGTAAGATATTAGCATCAGTAAGAAAATAAACTCTGCAAAGAGCAGTTGCTTAGAGCACATGACACATCTCACTGCAGCTTCTCAAACCCAAAAAAAAACCAAACCCGCTGCCGTCGAGTCAATTCCGACTCATATGAAGATACATAGCTTTGGAATCCTCTAACCTTATTCTGAAAATGAAAGACAGGGTATTTCCAAGCCCACTCCCCATTTTGGTAGATGGATTGACTTTTCAAGTACGACAGCATCCCCCAGTGTGGGTATTACGGCTCCATGCCCCTCTGAGCCCCAGGATTCCAAGTGGCGATCCGAGGAGATTCCTGGAAATCCCATGTGACTGTGACAACACATTGACATTGCATCTGCTCCAGGCTGGATGTGAAGGCCTGCTCTTCTGCAGGTCTGCTGACATGCTACACTGGAAAAACATGAGAACATATGCACGGAACTCAAATCTGAAGTCAGGCGGTACAGGGGCAGCAGGCAGGGGGTCCTCTCCCATGTACCTCATTTTCCCACCTCCAGAAGTGGCTGCCTACGCAGCCACGAGCTGCACCAGGGAAACACCATCCTGCGAGTTTTAACACACCCAGACTCAGGCTCACACCTTAGCAGAGACTGCCAGTGTTGAGCCATGAGCAGACAAAGCACAAGTGAGGGCTAGCCACTGACTGGGACTAATTCCCCCACAGCCGAAGAAGGAAACATCCTCTTCCAAACCTCTGAACTGTTCACAGAGCGGGGGACCTGGAATCTCAGAACGCCTGTCAGTGGATGGGCAGACAGCCCTGTGCCTCTTCTCTACAACGGTTGGACTTCTGCCACTTCTGTGGGAATTCTTTTGGCCTCATCTTACTTTTACTTTATTAGTTTTACTTCCTCTTTATTTGATATGGTTTTGTTTTTACCTTTAAATGGTAAGTTCTTATTTCTCTCACAGACTTTGTTAATAGATTGTGACCCAACTTTCTACTGAGTGCTGTTATCTCATCTTTAAATGCCCTTTTTATCCTTGAAATTCCTGCTGCTGAAATCCAATATTAGGAGGGATACTGTGAGGCTCTTTTAACTTCAATAGGCTGGCAACTGTAAAGTTTTGCTTCAAGGGCTTACAGATATTCCTCTGTCTTTAAACATGTTTGTGCTGTCTGAATGAGCTCTGACTTCGTCTCAGGAACTTAAATTGCATAATATTTCTGATATTGGCATTTTTGTAATGAAAACAGCTGGCTCTAAATCGTGCCACCAGCAGTGCACCATGAAAGTGAGAGATCATTTAGAATAGAAGGCACCATTTTTATTTCCAAAAGTAGTGTTTGGTAAAAATAACTCATACCAGGCCCAGCCAAGCTCCAAAGGCTTTCAAACTCAGAGCGAAAAAAAGAGATCCAAGAACATCATTGTTGGAATCACTTCTCAAACAGCAAATTCCACTTTACATATCTGGTCATACACATATGACACACCCAGTGCTAACGTATTGCTCAGAAATCATCCTGTTTTACTCCGTGACTTCCCAGAAGGAGAAACTGACAAGCAAGTGGAAGACTCGTGAGCCCACGCTACCCACTTTAAGTCAAGGAGTGGGTGCATCGCCCGAGGGTAGAAAGTACTTCTCTCCTCTCACCTCTGTTATTTTCCTTGGGGCTACATTAAAGAAGGTCTGGAGCCCACCCTTCCAGGAGCTGTCAATGCTCATTCTCCCCTCCTTACAGAAGAACAGTCCCTATGATCACTGAATCACTGTGGTATTCAGTTCTGCCACATCTCCGTGGATTTTAATTTCAGTTCCTATTTTAACATAAAAAACAATAATCCACCCATTCAACTCAAGTGTTATAAATGTGCTAGGTGATAAAGGTCAAGAATGCTCAGCCTTTTCATGTCTGAGGATCCTGTTATTGTCAAAAAGGTCCACAACCACCCCACACATGGTTTTAGAAGTCATTGACAGAGAAGATACCTAAGGAAAAAAGACTACAAACTCAGCAATTCTCTCAATCAGTATGTAATTTCTCAACCAAAAGCATCTATGCACATTGAAAAATGGTGAAGATAACAAGTTTTGAGCACAAGTTTTGAGCACTCACCACGTGCCAGACACAAAGTGCAGGACATAGTTTGGCTCACATCACCCTCCCAGCAACTACCCTATATGGTAAACAGCATTTGTCTCCATTTTACATGTGAGTCACGAGTCTCCAACACTGCTCCAGGAGCACAAGTGGAGGGTCTCCCACAGCCCACTGCCACCCAGAATTTTTCTGCTCATGGGCAATGAATGGGAAAAGTTTTAACTGAAAAGAAAGGAAGGAGGAAGGAGGGAGGGAGAGAGAGGAGGAAGAAGGAAAGAGGGAGGGAAGGAAGGAAGGAGAGAGAGGGAAGGAAAGAGGAAGAAGGAAAGAGGGAGGGAGCAAAGGAGGGAGGGAAGGAGGGAGGAAAGAAAGAAGAGAGGGAGGAAAGGAAGGAGGGAGGAAAGCAGGAGGGAAGGAGGGAGGGGAGAAGTAGGAGAGAGGGAAGGAAAAAGGAAGGGAAGGAAGGACGGAAGGAGGGAGGGAGGTAGCAGGGATGGAAGGAGGGAGGAAGGATGGAAGAGGGAAGGAAGGAGGAGGGAGGGGGAGGGAATGGCACGCTGGCAGGTCAGAGGCTTTTCCTTTGCCTAGATCTGAGACTTTCAGCTTTCTAACAACCACAAATTTCCAGAACCTCTGTACAGAAACACTTACATCAGAGCCCTGCAGCTAGACTGTCATTTAGCGAACAAGAAAATATTTAGCACATAATTCATTTCTCTGTACATTTTTCGTACCAACAAAATTTTCAGGGTTTTGAAGAAATTACCCATTCAACAAAAAACTATTAGGTTGCAAAAAAGAAAATCTCTTATTTTAAAGCCTTTTAAGCTATTTCATAAATGCTGAACATTTTAAATAATAAAAATTTATATTCAACACAGAATGGTCAATAATTATGTTTTATTGAGTCCTTTTTTTTTTCTAAGCATCAAAACTTCAATTTAATTACTTTAATATAAAAAAATGCAATGTGTGAGTCTGTGGGATGTAATTCTTTAGTTTAGTGGGTCTGTATTATGTATTCCTCCAGTAGAATAAATAAACTTACACTTTGAAGTTGATTCCTCAGTCTGTCTTTAATATTTTATAATATCTTCATTGTAAACAATAAGCTGGAAATCCTACAGGTTAGTGACTATCATAATTTTGTTACCTCACAAAGTCTACTAAGCACCAATGAATTGATCTTCATAATTTGCTTCATTGGCCCTATCTTAGTCATCTAGTGCTGCAGTAACAGAAATAACACAAGTGGATGGCTTTAACAAAGAGAAATTTATTCTCTCACAGTCTAGTAGGTTACAAGTCCAAATTCAGGGCGTCAGCTCCAAGGGAGGCTTTCTCACTTTTCAGGCTCTGGAGGAAGATCCTTGTCCTCAATCTTCCCCTGGTCGAGAAGCTTCTCAGGTGCAGGGACCCCAGATCCAAAGGACGTGGCTCTGCTCCTGGTGCAGCTCTCTCGGTGGCTCAAGGTCCCCAACTCTCTGCTTGCTCCTCTTTCTTTTTATCTCTTGAGAGATAAAAGGTGGCGCAGGCCCCATCCCAGGGAAACTCCCTTTACATTGGATCAGGGAGGTGGCCTGACCTGAGTAAGGGTGGTGTTACAATCCCACCCTAATCCTCTTTAACGTAAAATTACAATCACAAAATGGAGGACAACCACACAATATTGGGAATCATGATCTAACCAAGCTGACATTTTTTAGGGGGGACACAATTTAATCCATGACAAAAAAAAAAATAATCCTGGATTGTCAGGCCCCAATAAATTTTATTACAAAAATGATTTCTCAGACATTTTTATATGAAATCTTATTTCACTTTTTTTCAAATCTGAACTAGGATAAAAACAATTTTAGTAAAAAGTACTCTCATTTTTAAATAGATTATTTTTAAAAAGTACCCTCATTTTTAAGACATATAGGTCCATGGATAATATTCACAAACCTAGTTTCAGAACTTTTGGTTAAAATTTTTCTTCTTTCAGTTTCCTCTCATTTATTTTTATTACATTTTTATTATACTTTTGACTTCACTCTGCTCTTCTGTTGTTACTTATTCTGTGTCCTTCCAGTTCCCAACCTCTACTTCTATTCCCAGACTTGTGCCCTCATTAAACATTATAGATCTTCCTTCCCTTTGAATATACTTTTCAGTTTACTCAGAGTCTAGAGTCCCTGGGTGGTGCAAATGGTTAATGCTTTCAGCTTCTAGCGAAAGGCTGGAGGTTCAAGCCCACCCAGAGGGGCCTCGGAAGAAAGTCCTTGTGATCTACCTCCCAAACGTCAGCCGCTGAAAACCTTACGGAGCACAGTACGGCTCTGACTCACACGGGGTGGCCAGGAGTCAGCGGTGACGGATAGGAACTGGTTCTGGTTATGTTCAAAGTCTGGTCTTCCCTCACATCATTGTTTGACTGATTCTGTTCTACTGAATAAATTTCAAATCTGAGGTGCCCCTAGTTCAGCTTTGTCTTCCTTTGGGACTTACCAACAATTACATAGGCATATTAGGTTGAGGAACAAGCTTCTTTTCATAGAGCTCAAATGTACACCTGTATTGTGTCAGGTAGGATCCCGGGGGTGGGTGAGCAGGAAAAAGGACATGTGCTGGACCAAGGCTAAGGAAAACTACCTGCAGGTGACCTTCTCTGCTTCATTTTCCAAGTTTGTGGATGACTCTCACGCTCTCCTCTCCAGCTTATCCCTTCGCTGCATATCCTCTCATCCAAATTCCTGCTGAAGATGTTCCCTTCAGTGTCAGAAGGTAACTCAAAGTCAAGGTGGCCAAAGATAACTACTCCCATTTTTCCCTTCTTCTCACTCCAAACCTGTTCGTTTGCTTATATTCTCCACAACCAAGATCTATTCAGGAGCCCAGATAGGAGACTGACTCAAAATTTGGTAACCCCTCACTCTTACTGAGACAGATAGGGTTAACTGTGCTGGCGGAACAAAAGAGCTATTAAAAGATTACCATCTAGAAGTTGGGTAAACAAGAACCACACCCTGTCAACATGAGATAAGGCTGAAACAATCCCTGAATTACTATCTCCTTCTTAGTGTTTTTTCTAGTCCTTTACCCCTTTACAGGCTCCCACATGCACAGAAGAACAAAGTGTGACCACTCTTTAACCTTCCTTAGCCCTCCGAAGATGGCAATGTAGTGCTGAAGATCAAGTGCTCTTGCGCTACATCCCATAATAAGTGATGCCAAGAGCTGCCGAGAGGAGTCCATCTTGAATATCAGCAGGTTCCATCTTGGATTCCAGATGCGTGTGCAACCTAATTAACATGCACCGCCATTCTGAGAAGTACCCACCCCTTGAAAGAAGCCCACTAAATATTCATTATTCTGTTGTCTCCACCGAACCCATATAAGCCTTGCCCTTGCTTCCCTTTTCAAGTCAGTCTTTTGGAGAGGCTTAGATCCCACGTTCTATGGCACTGGGTTTGGTTTGGTTTTTTTTTAGATCCCCCCAACCTCTTTTGCTTGACTCAAGCAAAATAAAGCTTGCTGAAGATAAAGTTTGTCTTTCGAGTGTATTCTTACTCAGGAAAAGACGAGGACCCTTTGTGTCAGATTGGTAACATTATCAGTTAACATTCCATACATGGTGCTCCCATTCCATCTAAATCCATCAAGTCCTGCTTTACATCTCTCAACAACAGTCCCCTCTCTCTAACATCACTGCCTCTTAGTTCTCATTTCTGCTTCGTTCTGGTTATTTACATGTAAGTATAAATATACACATACTTCACTTCACTCTTCTGTTATTACTTATCATTTCTGCTTGGGTAACTGCTTCAGACTCTGCTTTAGAAAATGAACCTGGGGCTGACCCCCTGGGGAGTGGCCAGCACTTCAATTTAAAGTGCTTGGACAGCACAGACAGCTCAGGGCTTATTTCTGGTACCCTTAGTAATCAAGAACCCAGCATGCAGGGTTGGGCATTGCCCAGCAGCAGGAGTCTTTTCAGAGGACTGGAGTCAGACAGGCAGCCATGTCCTGATTCGGGTGCCAAGGAGGGGCCTGGATAAACTGAAACCAGTCCCCAGGTTATATACAAGGACTGGCTCAGTGTCCTCGCGAAGACTCTGGTAAGGGAAGGAAGAACTCCAGCCCAGGCAGAGAGACAGAAGACTGCTGCTTGGTGGCACCAAGTTACCTGCAAAGAGCCTTCTAAATACCCAGTCAGCAAATAGCACATGGACCCCGCCCAAGGGCAAGGATGGGGCTCCTGCATCGCCATATCTGCACTGGATTAGGACTTGGTGGGGCCCAGATCCCACAGATCCAGGGCATTAGCGTCTATAGGAGGCACGGCTAGTGGCAGGCAGAGCTGAAAATATCAAGGCTCTACCTGGAACAAACTCCTAGGCATATTCTCTCTCACCATTCCACCACTCCTCAACAAAAAAAAAGGGGAGGGTGGTCAGAAGACACAAATGACAGTTTATCTTTTCAGTTTAATTCAGCTTTTCACAATCACTAATTCCTATGTACCCAAAACTAGGCTGAGTGCTATAGAGAGTGTAAAACCCCACTGACATGGACTCTGGCCTTAAAAAATCCACGAAGGGCTTGGAGAGAGACATAGATGTCAGCTCCAACTCGTGGTTATCTTGTATATAATGGAACAAAACATTGCCCGGTCCTGTGCCACTGTCAGGACCATTGGTATGTTTAAGTCCACTGTTGCAGCTATTACAGTCAACCCATCTCATTGAAGGTTTCCCTCATTTTCATGATCCTCTACTTGACCAAACTTAATGTCCTGTTCTAGCAATTGGTCTCTCCTCATGATGTGTCCAAAGTGAGCAAGAAAAACTCTCACTATCCTTACTTTTAAGGAGCATGATATCCTTCTCCAGGGACCGATCCCTCCTGACAACATGTCCAAAGTATGTAAGATATAGTTTCGCCATCCCGGCTTCTAAGTAGTATTCTGGTTGCACTTCTTCCAAGACAGATTTGTTTGTTCTTTTCGCAGTCCGTGGTATATTCGATATTCTTGAACAATACCACAATTCAAAGGCGTCAGTTCTTCTTCGGTCTTCCTTACTCATTGTCCAGCTTTTGCATGTATTATGATGCAACTGAAAATACCATGGTTTCGGTCAGGCACATCTTAGTCTTCAAGGTGATACCCTTGCTTTTAAATACTTTAAAGAGGTCTTTTGCAGCATGCTGGCACAACGCAATGCATCTTTTGATTTCTTGACTGCTGCTTCCATGGCTGTTGATTGTAAATCCAAGTAAAATGAAATCCTTGACAACTTCAATCTTTTCTCCGTTTATCATGATGGTGCTTATTGGTCCAGTTGTGAGGATTTTTGTTTTCTTTATGTTGAGGTGTAATCCATACTGAAGGCTGTGGTCTTTGATCTTCATCAGTAAGTGCTTCAAGTCCTCTTCACTTTCAGCAAGCAAGGTTGTGTCATCTGTATAACAGAGGTTGTTAATGAGTCTTCCTCCAATCCTGATGCCCTGTTCTTCTTCATACAGTCATTTCTCAGATTATTTGCTCAGCTAGGTATGGTAAAAGGATACAACCATGATGCACACCTTTCCTGACTTTAAACCACACAGCATCCCCTTGTTCTGTTCGAACAACTGCCTCTTGATGTATGTACAGGTTCCTCATGAACACAATTAAGTGTTCTGGAATTCCCATTCTTCGCAATGTTATGCATAATTTGTTATGATCCACACAGTCGAATGCCTTTGCATAGTCAATAAAACACAGGTAAACATCTTTCTGGTATTCTATGCTTTCAGCCAGGATCCATGTGACATCAGCAATGATATTCCTGGTTCCACATCCTCTTCGAAATCCGGCCTGAATTTCTGATAGTTCCATGTTGATGTACTGCTGCAGCTGCTTTTGAACGATCTTCAGCAAAATTTCACTTGCATGCGATATTAATGACACTGTTCAATAATTTCTGCATTCGGTTGGATCACCTTTCTTGGGAATAGGAATATGGATCTCTTCCACTCAGTTGGCCAGGTAGCTGTCTTTTGAATTTCTTAGCATAGGCAAGTGAGCCCTTTCAGCACTGCACTCCTTTGTTGAAACATCTCAACTGATATTCCATCAATTCCTGGAGCCTTGTTTTTTTGCCAATGCCTTCAGTGCAGCTTGGACTTCTTCCTTCAGTACCATTGGTTCCTGATCATATGCTACCTCTTGAAATAGCTGAATGTTGACCAATTCTTTTTGGTATAATGAATCTGTGTATTCCTTCCATCTTCTTTTGATGCTTCCTGTGTCATTTAATATTTTCCCCATGAAATCCTTCACTACTGCAACCCGAGGCTTGAGTTTTTTCTTCAGTTCTTCCAGCTTGAGAAATGCTAAGCATGTTCTTCCCTTTTGATTTTCTGTCTCCAGCTCTTTGCACATGTCATTATAATACTTTGTCTTCTCAAGCTGCCCTTTGAAATCTTCTGTTCAGTTCTTTTACTTCATCGTTTCTTCCTTTTGCTTTAGCTACTCACCATTCAAGAGCAAGTTTCAGAGACTCCTCTGACATCCACCTTGGTCTTTTCTTTCTGTCCTGTCTTTTTAATGACCTTTTGTTTTCTTCATGTATGACTTCCTTGATGTTATTCCACAACTTATCTGGTTTTCAGTCATCAGTGTTCAACACATCAAATCTATTCTTCAGATGGTCTCTAAATTCAGATGGGATATACTCAAGGTCATACTTTGGCTCTTGTTGACTTGTTCTAAATTTCTTCAGTTTCAACTTGAACTTGCATATAAGCAAATGATAGTCTGTTCTGCAGTCAGCCCCTGGCCTTGATCTGACTAATGATATTGAGCTTTTCCATCATCTCTTTCCACAGATGTAGCTGATCTGATTCCTGTGTATTCCATCTGGTGAGGTCCACGTGTATACTCACTCTTTATGTTGGTGAAAAAAGGTATTTGCAAGGAAGAAGTCATTGGTCTTGCAAAATTCAATCATGCGATCTCCGGCATCATTTCTGTTGCAAAGGCCATATTTTCCAACTGCTGATCCTTCTTCTTTGTTTCTGACTTTCACGTTCCAATCACTAGTAAATTATCAATGCATGCTGATTGCATGTTTGATCAATTTCAGACTGCACAAGCTGGTAAAAATCTTCAATTTCTTCATCTGTGGCCTTAGTGGTTGGTGCATAAATTTGAATAAAATCATATTAACTAGTCTTCCTTGTAGGCATATGGATATTATCCTATCACTGACAGCGTTGAACTTCAGGATAGATCCTGACATGTTCTTTATGACAATGAATACAATGCCATTCCTCTTCAAGTTGTCATTCCAGTCATAGTAGACCATATGATTGTCTGATTCAAAATGGCCAATACCAGTCACTAACGCCCAGGATATCAGTGTTTATGCATTCCATTTTATTTTTGATAATTTCCAATTTTGCTAGATTCATACTTCATACATTCCATGTTCTGATCATTACTGGGTGTTTGCAGCAGTTTCTTCTCATTTTCAGTCATGCCACATCAACAAATGAAGGTTCCAAAGGCTTGATTCCATCTATGTCATTAAGGTAGACTCTACTTTGAAGAGGCAGCTCTCCCCCAGTCATATTTTGAATGCCTTCCAACCGGGGGGGGGGGGGAGGGTGCTCATCCTCCAGCACTGGATCAGACAATGTTCCACTGCTATTCATAAGGTTTTCACTGGCTAATTCTTTCCAGAAGTAGACTGCTGGATTCTTCTTCCTAGTCTGTCTTAGTCTAGAAGCTCAGCTGAAACCTGTCCACCATGGGCAACCCCGTCAGTATCTGAATACCAGGGGCATAACTTCCAGCATTACAGCAACATGCAGGCCCCCACAGTATGACAAACTGACAGACATGTTGTTCTTATATCTAATGTAGTGTAATATAATTACATTCCATAATGTAATATAATTAATCATCAGTTGAAGGTCTTAAGAGAAAAAAGGGAGTTTCCCTAAGATGTATTCTGCCTCCAGACTATAAAGATATTTTGGTAGCACTCACTCTCTCTCCCTACTCAGCACTCTTCCCACCACTGGACCTACTGAGCTTGGGATACAAGCCTGCAGAAGTCTCTAAAACTTCACCTGACCTGCAGCTTTTGGACTTGCCAGCTTCCCACAATCACCAGTTCCTTGAAGTAAATATATATAGTGGGTCTATCTTTCTAGGGAACCCTGACTAAAACAGCTTCAAACCATCAACATTAACAAAGGTGTCAAGAAGAACATGAGAAAACATTGAAATTTACATGCAGAATGGAGCAGGGCTTACAGACAATATCTACTAGTATTCAGATGAAGGTTGTAGTCATTTGGAGCTATAAATCTATCTTCCTAAAACTGAGGTTTCATCATATCAGTGCCATATTTAAGAAACTACCATGGCCCTCAATTATCTGCTAATCTCAAAGCAAATTAAAAACCAAACCCATTGCAGTCTAGTGGTTCCTACTCATAGTGAACCTACAGTGTCAAATCCTTTACAACCTAATCCCATCTTTTTTAAAACCTTGTTATGGCTTGAATTGTGTCCCTCAAAAGGCAGGTTGAAGTCCTAACCCCCAGTAGCTGTAAATATGGCCTTATTTGGAAATAGAGTCTTTGTTGATGTAATCAAGTTAAGCATAGGTCATTAGGGTGGGCCCTGATACAATGCGTCCTCATAAGAAAAGGAGAAGAAACAGACACACAAGGAGAACACCATATGACAACCAAGGCAGGGACGGCTGCAGTGATGCTGCCACAAGTGAGAGAATGCCAAAGACTGTGGGAAATACCAAAAGCTGGGAAGGGGCAAGGAGACTTCTCCTAGAGCCTTCAGAGAGAGCATGGCACTGCAGACACCCTGATTTTGGACTTCTAGCTTCCAGAACTGTGAGAAAATCAATTTTCGTTGTTTTAAACCATCTAGTTTGTGGCAATTTGTTACGGCAGCCCTAGGCAACTAATATAAACCTCAGCTGGGCAAATGATACAACAGTTCAGCCCATCACCTTACTGGGCTACCAGCAACTGCCACTCCCATCTTAATGATTTTGTCCTTGCTATTCCACCCTCCTGTACTCCTTTCTCTCTATCTACACCTACCATTTCCTAAAAATAGCCTCTTCACTTTCTTCTACTCTCCAGCTTCTATAAGCTCCCCACCAAACCCACCTCTGGATATAGCTCTGCTTTCCAAGACCTCATAAAGCATCTATTGTAGGTACCACAGACTATGGCTATCCTCTCATGGTGTTTTCAATCATCTCGTATGTATGTGAAAGCTGGACAATGAATAAAGAAGACTGAAGAAGAATTGACACCTTGAATTACGGTGTTGGCAAAGAATACTGAATATACCATGGACTGCCAGAAGAACGAACAAGTCTGTCTTGAAAGAAGTACAGCCAGAATGCTCCTTAGAAGCAAGGATGGCGACACTATGTCTCACATACTTTGGACATGTTATCAGTAGAGATCAATCCCTGGAGAAGGACATCATGCTTGGTAAGGTAGAGGGTCAGCAAAGAGGAGGAGGATGAGGTGGATTGACACAGTGGCTGCAACAATGGGCTCAAGCAAAACAATAATTGTGAGGATGCCACAGGATGGGCCGTGTTTCGTTCTTTGTACACAGAGTCGTTATGAGTTGGAACCGACTTAACAGCATCTAACAACAACAACTGTTGGTCCAATCTTGGAGAAGACTAAGTAATAATTCATGTGTCATCTTACCATTTCTCAGGTTTAATTAATTAGTTACAATCCCAAGTTATAATCGTCAGCACATAATTTCTAAAGACATTCGTTTTTATAGATAATGATAAGGAATGCATACTAAAATGTTTCCTACTCTTCCTCTGTGCGAGAATCTGGCACAACTGATCAATGTGGCCACAAACGCAGAGCAGTAACACCCATCAGTGTTACTGCATTCTCCAGCTGGTGAGCTTCCACTTCCCAGGAACTCTCCCTTGTAGGGTTTAGAAAGCTAGCAGACACCTCTGACAATACTTCAGATCATAACCGTACCCACAGAAGGATATCATCTAGCTGAAAACCAGACTGACACCCAAGACAGGCTTCCAGCAAAATGTATGGTAAACACTTCTTTATTTCTGAGTCCACTGCTACCAGCTGTTCACCAGAGGAAAATTAGCATCAGCAGCACCTCCTCCAAGAAGTTTTCTCCAATTATTCTAGAAAAAATGATCCCTCCTGCTTCTAAACGCCTGTAGGATTTTGGTTGTCTCCTTACAGTGACATTCGACACATCAGCTTTTTGCTTTTGTTTGTTTGTGTTTGTTTTTAACAGGATCTTCATATTTACACGAAAGCAAGGGCTTCTTCCCACTCTGGCTGTGAGGAGCAAGCAATTACAGAAAGCTTGGAGGTTTGATAGTACCCAGAGGTCGGAGTAGGGTGGGTCCTAATCCCTTCTGGTGGTGGTGTTGTTAGCTGGCCCTGGGCCCTAACTCATGGTGACCCCAAACCAAAAAACCTGTTGCTACTGAATCAATTCCGACTCATAGTGATCGTATACGACAGAGTAGAACTGCCCCATAGGGCTTCCAAGGACTGGCTGGTGAATTTAACCTGCCAACCTTTTGGTTGGCAGCCGTAGCTCTTAACCACTGCACCACCGAATCAAAAAACCAAACACAAACTCGTTGCCACTGACAGAACTCCAGCTCACAGTGACCCTATAGGCCAGAGTGGAACTGCCCCATAGGGTTTCCAAGGCTGTATATCTTTATGGAAGCACACTGCCACAGAATCTGGTGGGTTCGAACAGTCAACCTTTTGGCTAGCAGCCACGTGCTTAACCACTGCACCACTAGGGCTCTTTAGACCCCCATGAACAATGGAATGAAATGCGGCCCGCTCCCATGCCATCCCCATGATTGATTGTGGATCAGACCATTGGGTTTTCATTGACTAATTTCTGGGAATAGACAGCTAACTAAACAATAGCCAAGGACTAATGATGCTGGCCCTGCACCTACAGGCTTATGATTGTTCTTAATTAAGGAAAAATAAACTCTTTAAGAAAGACTTACCAAAAAAGGAACTAAAGAATAAACTAAGTTACAAAATTCTTAATATATAAAAAAAAAATTGCATATGTCACTCCAAACATGGAATTAGTCATGAAACCTTCACCTGGACAATCAGTTGCCTCACTCTTTCTAAACTGCAACTCTAGGATTAGCCCAAAACTTAACTTTCCCCAGAAGACAGCATAAAGAGCCCACCCACACTGTCACCAAGTCAAATCAAAGGCCTGGTTCTTCTCTCCCCACAGATAGTACCCTGGGCTGGATATCCCATCTGCTGACTCCCCACCCACTTTGCCAAGCTTCCATGCTTGTTTTTTAGCTAACATCAAAATCATGGGGTGATAAGGAGCAGGAGAACCAGAAACACTCTGCTATGTGCCCAGTTCAAGTGCCCCTGGGTATGTGAATATCTAAAAAGCACTAGATATTTAAAAAACCAAAAACCAAACCCATTGCCATCAAGTCGATTCCAGCTCATAGCGACCCAGCAGGACAGAGTAGAACTGCCCCATAGGGTTTCCAAGGAGCGGCTGGTAGATTCAAACTGCCAACCTTTTGGTTAGCAGCCGAGCTCTTAACCACCGCACACCAGGGCTCCAACTAGATATTAAAGCGAAGGAAGTCAAGGGGTTGTTTCAAAAAGCTCTTTTACTCTCCATACTTACACCTCACTGACATATTTCCAATCGACTAGTATTTTTTCAGAGGATCTTCCAAATCCCAGGCCTTCATTGCTCCCTTGGAGTGTGATGATTTTCAGACCAAGCAGATATTATCCCAGAAAGCTCTGCAGGCCTGGGGAAGACTCAGGTCCATCCGATTTCACAATGCGTTCTGAATGGCGTGGTAAGGATATTCAGGGCACTGTCCCATGAAACCTTCACTAAAGATGTTGTCACAGTCAGATACTTGAGCTGGAAAGGTTAATTATTCTACCAGAAGTTGGCAATTTTTCTGTTTCCCAAACCCAATAAAAGCAAACTCGTTGCCATCAAGTAAATTCTAACTCATAGTGACCCTATAGGACAGAACAGAACTCCCCACAGGGTTCCCAAGGCTGTAATCTTTATAGAAGCAGACTGCCACATCTTTCAACCACAGAGTGGCTGGTGAGTTCAAACCGCCAACTCGTTCGGTTAGCAGGTCACCCTTTCGAGCACTTAACCACTGTGCAACCAGAACTCCTTCCCGTTTCCCAACCATCCTCAAATTCCCTCCTGTCACTCATCCTACAAACATTTAGAGGCTGTCTATCCTGGTGGCATAGTGGTTGACAAAAGGGTTGGCAGTTCAAATTCACCAGCTGCTCCTTAGAAACCCCTGTCCTATAGTGTCACTGTGAGTCAGAATCAACAGGACACCAATGGGTTTGGTTTGGTTTTATTATGGTCCAGCACTGTGAACGACCCCAGAGATACAACGATGACTAAAACAGAGTCCTGCCTTCGAAGGATTCAGCTAGTAGGGGGGACAGCCCTGTAAACAAATAATTACACATTACAAATGATGCATGCACTGTAATAAATTTTATTAGGTACAGTGATGGCTCAGTGGTAAAATTCTTCCCTTTCATGTGTTCATTTCCTGGCCACTGCACTTCATGTGTAGCCGGTGGAGGCTTGTGTGTTCCTATGATGCTGAATAGGTTTCAGCAGAGCTTCCAGACTAAGACAGAACAGGAAGAAAGCCAAGATGATCTACTTTCAAAAATCAGCCAATTAAACCCTACAGATCACAATCATCCAATCTGCAAACAATCATGGGGAACGTGCAGGACTGGGCAACATCTTGCTCCATTGTGCATGGGGTCTCCATGAGTCAGGGACCGACTGGATGGCTGATAATAACGATAGTGTTATCACACAGAGAATGGTTGTCTATTACAACATCAAAGCAACATCTTGGAAAATCCTTTAAAATATCAGTAGATAGCTGACATTCATAGACAGAAAGGCAAATAAACAGAAGGATAGATAAAACTTTGTCATCAACTCCCCTTCTAGACTATAGGCCTGTGTTGATAATTCTCTGTTTAACACCCTCCCCCCACTGGCCATTTTCTGTGCCTAGGGGATTGGCTGGGGTAAAGATCCCCTATAATTATATCATCTAGGCTCTCTTTGATCTAGCTTCCAGGTGATTTTAACCAAACCTCCCACTGGGCAATGGGAGACTAGAGGGCAGGAAGCCTTGTCACAGTACTACCAGTAACTACATCACTCTCAGTCTCAAGTACCTATTCTGGCAGACAGCACCTCCAGTTCTCACCTGGTCAGGTAATGGCATTTCCGCCCCCACTTGCCCCACCAAGTCTAAAGTTGGTAATGGCTTCCACTTTTGCTCATGTCTGGGTTCCTCACCATCCTTTGATGGTGGGGTTCCTGACATCTCTGTACATGGTACCTTCATGAAATGATCTTCCTAATCCTGGTTTAGCCTGCCTTCTGTTCCCTTGCATGGCCTTGGCTGACTGAAGGCTGATGAAGAAAATCAGTGTACTCCTTAAAAGCTGTTCAGAGATGTCAATAATTTAAATAAATCTCCAGCAAATCACTTTTTCATACACTGATTTCACAACCTGTGTGGGTACCATTCCTACAGTTTATGTAAACCCAAATGCAGAGGGGGCTAGCTCTTAGACTACAGCTCCGAGAAAGTGCCTGGTATGACCCAGAGAAAAATGATTCACTTGAGGTTGTGCCCTGATGGTGTAGTGGTTAAGAGTTTGGCTGGGGACCACAAAGTGGGCAGTTTGAATTCACCAGCCACTCCTTGGAAACTGTATGATGCAGTTCTACTCTGTCCTATAGGGTCACTGTGAGTTGGAATTGAGAGCAACAGTTTTTCTCTTTCTTTTTTTTTTTTTAAGGTGGTGCATGAACCTCATTGGAGAGAGGTTAGTCTTCTCCAAAACATAATAGGCGTGTGAAAGACACAGGGTTTGTAGGAGAGTACAGAAGCAGGGTTCAGGAAATAAAGTTCCCATCCCCAGTTTCTTGCTTCTTGTTTGTGGGCTTAGGACAGTTCGGTCACCTAACTCCCTTGAGCCTCTTTCCTCATCTTTGAAACAGGGGGTGGACCAGATGATTGTTAACAACCCTCCAGCTCTAAATTTTTATGTGAAACTGCTGATAGAGTGAAATGCTTGCCAAAAAGGGAGTAATAAAAAAAGCTGGTTAAGGAAGCCACTGGGCTGAGAGTCAGTGGGGACTCTGGACTCAGTTTCCTGGCTTCACGCTGCAGTTCCAGCCGGGGCTGCGTCAGCGTTGGCATCTGCACCTCCTAGCCCCTTCTGCGTGCTGCAGAGCAGAACACGTTCCACCAGATGTTCCTCAAGCACTTGGGGATTTGCATGGGAAAGACATAGCCAAACACAGCCATGAAGCAACAGGGTCAGAGCAGGGTCTTGACACACCCAAGGCCGCCCACCAGAAAGTGGTTGAGAAGGGCTTCACTTCATGAGGGAGGAGCCCACTGTCCTTCACCCCATGTGGCACCCCCTCAGTTCTCAACCCACATGAGACAAGACAAAAGCAAAGCCACTTCTCAAGGAAGTATTACTGGAATGCCTTTAGAACAGAGGAGACGGGTCCACTTGGGCAGTTTTGCCACCATCAGTGATTTTCTGGTCAAACATTCATTACATCCCTCTTGTAATGTGTATGGCACTCTTCCAAGAACCACAAGCTGCGCTGCCTTATTTTCTTTATTCCTCACCTCGAGCCTAACTTACCTGTCCATCACTGTCTAACAGGGCTCGCTTGCTCTTACCTCTGGAGTCCATGAAGACCACACTGTTCTTCTCTCTAGCAATGTATATCCCGCCTCACCTCCCACACAGGGCTCCAAATGCTCCTTCCTCAGGGAGCTTTCCCTGATTCACCTGGCCTGTTCACAACTTTGCGTTTTAGTCAGCTTCCCCTCAGCGCCTGAGCACTCAGTGGTAAAGGCATCACCAAGGTGCTTCCTGCTGGCTTTATCCTCACCCAAGGAGACTCCTGGCAACCAGCGACCAGCAACCAGTGAGACCAAGTGGCCACTCCTCCGCCTGCCCTCTGCTCTTACTACCAACACTCCAGCAATCTCACAGTTGTCAAGTTACTTTTATATCCATTTCCCACCTGAGCCTGTTCAGGCGCATGTAAAGAAATAGGGGCTTAAGGATAGCAGACGCAATGTCTTCACAGAACAAATGCTGGTTTTCATTAGCATCACAGAGGTGGGCTCAGGATAGCTGACTGCGCACACATCTCTCCCCAGCCCCACGTGCAGTGGTCCCATGTAGCTAGCTGGAAATTGGCCACGGTAGGAATATTTACACGGAACACAGCAGGGCTTCTGGAGAAGTGGTTTACCAGCAAACGACTGGTTAGGGTACTTGAGGTCTACTGTCAAGTGGTGGTGTTGTTAGCTGCCGTGGAGTCAGCCCGACTTGTGGCAACTCCATGCACAATGAAATGAAACACTGCCTGGTTCTGCGCTGTCCCCACGATTGGCTGTGGATCAGACCACTGCGATCCACAGAGTTGTCATTAGCTAATTTTTGGAAGTAGCTCACCAGGCCTTTCTTTCTAGTCTGTCTGAGTCTGGAAGCTCCAATGAGGTATACTGGCAGAGAACTGAGCCCAGGCCTCCCACAGGGAAGATGATAATTCTACCACTGAACCACCAATGCCTCCATTGATAAGAAAATATTTTAATTAATAAATACAATAGAAATATTAAAAACAGTAGACATGTCCCCATATAGAGAGTCAGGAGGCCTGGGTCCTGGAACTTGCTCTGCAGCCAATTTGAGTGACTGTGAAAAGTCAGTCCATTTCACTTACTTGCCTCATGTATAAAACAAAGAAGTTGAATTTTATTAGAGTTTTCAATTTGACAGAGAGAAAATATTGCAAAAGCAGTTTTGAGCACCAATATGAGGTTGTGCAGACTTTTAGCTGTCCTTACTTGACAAAATAATTACAATCTAGAATCCCTATCATTCCATATAAGAAACATGATTTTAACACCTCAAAAACAGAAAGGACGGGGTAGAGCCAACATGGTGCCCAAGACAGACAAACCATGCCATCCCCCTGCAGCAAAAAACTAAGTAAAACAAATATAATCATCAATCCTGGAAAACTGATCATCAAATGAAGGGATAAAGAATTATATAAAACACTGAATGAAAGAAGAAACTGACGGTAAACAGAGAACTAGGAGAGAGATGAAGTGGAAATCCCCTGCCAACTAACAGCATCATCATCCTGAAACACCGCCAGCAAGGACCCCAGACAGGCAGTACAGGAAGGCAACTTCATAGAGCTCCCAGTAGGAGACAGAGCACCTGGTAACCAGGTGAGCAGAAGCAAGAACCACCTATCCCAGCAGCCTCCATCGCCGGAGTCCACAATACAAGCCCCTTGCCTCCCGGGCCCGCCTCACCCCCTCCCGCTGTGTGGCTTTTTTCCCCTTTTCTTTATACACCACCTGCCCCACTTCCTGCCACTGTGCTGCCGTCTTTTTTCTTTCTTTTCTTTCTCCCTCCTGCCTCGCCCCATACACCACCTCCCTTCCCCCACCAAGCCCCAGGTCTGCCCGCCTTCACTCGCCAACACCCACCAAGTCACCATTTTTTCTCTTTCTTCCTTTCTCCCTCCCACCTAGCCCCATATACCACCCTGCCCCTTCCCACCAGCCCCTGCTGCACCACCACAACTACACAGCCACAGGCCTGCCACTACCTCAAGTCTGCCCCACCCCTACCCACTGACCCCCACCGTACTCCCTTTTTTTTTTTTTCTATTTTTCCACTTCTTTCCTTTCTCTCTCCCACCTAGCCCTGTATGCCACCTTCCTTCCCTTCCCACCAGTCCCCGGGTATATCCCACCCTCACTCATTGGTCCCCACTGTCCCACCATTTTTATTCTTTTTCTCTTTCTTCCTTTTCTTTCTGCCTCCCACCTGGCCCCATACACCACCTCTCCCCCTTCCCCCAGCCCCTACCACACAGAGAACCATGAGCCTCCTGCCAAACTGGGCCCAGCACACCCCCTATTTGTCGGCTCCTGCCATGCCAGTTATTATTGTCTTTTTTTTTTTCTCCTTTCTTTTTTCTTCCCACCTAGCCCATTATAACACAATTCCTCCCCACCAGCCCCTGGGTCTACTCCGACCCCACTCGCTGATCCCAATCACACTTCCTTTTTATTTCTCTTTCGTCCTTTTTTTTCTCCCTCCCACCTAGCCCCATACACCACCTCCCCTCTTCCTGCTGGCTTCCACCATTCTGCCATGGCTAGAGAGCCACCAGCCCACCGCTGCTCTGGGTGCACCCAGCCCCTACCCACTGGCTTCTGCTGTACCACTTTTTTTTTCTTTTTTCCTGTTTTTTCTTTCTTTTCCTTCACTCTCCCACCTAGGCACATAAACCACCTCCTCTCCCTTGCTACCAGCCCAAGACTCCCCCTACCCTCACTCACTGGCTCCCACCACACTGCCATTTTTTTCTTTTTTCTTCCTTTCTTTTCTTTCTCGCTTCCACTCATCCCCCTTCCCAACAGCCTCCATAGCACCACTGCAGATAGAGTGCCACCAGCACACTAGCCCACCACTGTCCCAGGTCCATGCCATCCCCACCCACCAGCTGCCAACACACCCCTTTTTTTTTCTTTTTATTTCCTTCTTTTCTTCCACCCTTCCATATAGCTCTATATGCCACCTCCCCCATCTTCCCACCTGCCCACAGGAAACCATGCCCCACCTACAGGCTCCTTCCATGCCATCTTTTCTTTCTTTCTTTCTATTTTCTTTTCTTTCTCCCTCCCAATTAGCCCCATACACCATCTCCTTACCCTCCCACTAGCCCCTGCCACACCACTATGGCAAGAGTGCCACTCAACCACCTGCTAAACAATAGGAGGAGAGCCTGCACCACTCCCCATCCGACACCCTCACCATCTGATCAGGGGCTAGAAACACCCCCATGCTGCTGTCCGACATTAAGGGGTAGACAGCGCCCGCCCAATCTGCCCTCACCCACTTACCCAAACCAGTATACAGAGAAGCAGGTTCACCCTGCCTGCTGCCGCCCTGCCCACCTGGATAAGGTTGTGAGAGCTATAATGCCCATAGGTGAGTAAGCAGCAAAGCATGCTGGGCCCACCTGCACTGACATATCAAAATAAAACAAAAAAGGAGTATGAAACAGATAAACATACAAACAATAAAAAAAAGAAAAGAATACATTAATGTCTCAGAGCCAGCAGACAACATTAAAACATAAAAAATCAGGACAACATGGCTCCAGTAAGTGGCCAAAATAAAGAATCAGATAACTTTTGGGTAGAATTAAAGGCACTGAAAATACTTGATATGGAATTCAAAAGACGAATATTTAGAGTTCTCCAAGAGACTGGGAAAAAGATCAAGTAAAACAAAGACAAAGCAAGGGAAAAATAGACAAAATCATGGAAAACACAAAGACAAAACCAATGAAAACATAGCCAAAATCAAGGAAAACAAAGACAAAGCAAGGGAAGAATTCAGGAAAACAGTACAAGAACAAAACATCAACATAAACAAACGACTAGAGTCATACAAAAACAATAATTAGAAATCCAAAAGATAAACAACAAAATTTCAGAAATGGACAACTCAATAGAAGGTTTTAGGAGCAAATTTGAAACAATGGAAGACAGAATCAGCGAGACTGAAAGCAAATCATGGCAGGGACTTTGTTGGAGGAAAAATCACAGACAAGAATGAAGAAAAATGAACAAAACCTAAGAATTATGTGGGACACAATCAAGAGCAAACATCTGAGCAGGATCAGCATTCCAGAACAGGGGAGAAAACGGAAAACACAGAGAAAATTGTTGAAGATTTACTGGCAGAAAACGTCCCAAATATCATGAAGGACAAAAACCTAACAGTCCAAGAAGCTCAACAAAACCCAGACAGGACAGACCCCAAAAGAAAGTTACCAAAACATATCATAATTGCACTTGCCAAAACCAAAGAACAAAGAATCCTGAGAGCAGCTCGAGAAAAACGAAAAGTAATATACAAAGGGGAAAGAGTAAGACTAAATGTTGATTACCTGTCAGGAACTATGCAGGCAAGAAGGCAACGAGAAGACATATATAAAACCTTGAAAGAAAAAAGGCTACCAAACAAGAATAATGTATCCTGCAAAACTCACTCTCAAATACGATGGTGACATTAGGACATGTCCAGATAAACAGAAATTTAAGGAATTCAAAAAAACAAACCAAGCTTACAAGAAATATTAAGAAGAGCTCTTCAGTTAGAGAATCTACATAAGACAAGAGCCAGAGTCTAGGACTCAGGACAGCATCAGCCAGATACCCACCTGGTAAAGAACTCTCAATAATAAAACAAAACTAAAAGGCTTTAAACAGGGAACCAGAGATGTCAATCTGTAAATGACGGCAACATCAAGAAAATAAAGCGGGAATAAACAGTGTAGGCATAGAACTTTCAAGTACAGAGGAAGTCAAGGTGATATCAAGTAATAAAAGACTGGTTCAAACTAAGGAAAGGGAAACTTCAAGGTAACTATGAAGAATGCTAACAAATCTACTAATCAAAATAAAGAAAAATGTAAAGACCCAGTAAACACAAAATCTATAATAATGAAAAAATGAAAATCCATAAACAAAAGGAGCTCAGCCCACAAAGCAAAAAAAAAAAAAAAAAAAAATCACTGCAATACAACACCAATAAACTCATGCCTATTTTTTTTTTATTGATAATCAAACTGGATGCAAATGGCTTCAATACACTGGTAAAGAGACAGACAGTGGCAGAATGGATTTAAAAAAAAAGACAACGCACCAATACACTGTCTACAAGAGACAGACCATTAACACAGACATAAATATATTGAAAATAAAAGGATGGAAAAATATATCAAGCAGTCAGTAACCAAAACAGAGTAGGACTAGCAATACTAACTTCAGATAAAATAGACTTTAAGACAAAATCTACTGTAAAAGACAAGGAAGGGCATTATACAATGATTAAAGGGACAACCCACCAAAAAGACATAACCTTAATAAATACCTACATACTCAACAACACAGCTCTAAAATACATAAACAGCACAGAAAAAAATAAATAGAAAATTCCACAATACTAGTAGGAGACTTCAACATAGCACTCTCCGTAAAGGAAAGAATACCTGGAAAGAAACTCAACAAAGATACAGAAGATGTAAAGGCCACAATCAACAAACCTGGCCTCATAGACATGTATAGAACACATGACCCAACAGTAGCAAAGTATACCTTAATTTCCAACACACATGGAACATTCTCCAGAATAGAACACATTTTAGGCCATAAGGCAACCCTCAAAAAAAAAAAAAAACCAAAACCTTAAAATACTACAAAGCATTCTCTCTGATCACAATGCCATAAAAGTCAAAATGAATAAGAGGAGGAGCAAAGACAAAAAGTCAAATACATGGAAACTGAATAACATCTTGCTTAAAAACCACTGTGTAATAGAAGAAATCAAAGAAAGAATAAAAAATTCCTAGAATCAAATGAGAATGAAAATACATCATGCAAAAACCTTTGGGACACAACAAAGGCAGTGCTCATGTGATAATTTACAATAAATGCACATATCAAAAAAGAAGAATGGGCAAAAATCAAAACATTAGCCCCACAACTTGAACAAATACAAAACAGTAAAAAAGCCCACAGGTACCAGAAGAAAGGAAATAATAAAGATTGGAGCTGAAATTTAAAAATTAGAGTACAGAAAGGTTCAACAAGCCCAAAAGTTGGTTCTTTGAAAAGATCAACAAAATCAACAAACCATTAGCCAAACTGACAAAAGAAAAACAGAAGAGGAAGCAACTAACCCAAATAAGAAATGACATGAGGGACATTACAACAGATCCAACTAAAATGAAAAGGATCATAACAAAATACTATGAAAAATGGTACTATGACAAATTTGAGAACTGAGAGGAAATAGACAAACTTCTAGAAACACACTATCTGCCTATACTAACGAAAACTGAGGTTGAAAATCTGAACAGATGCATAACAAGATATTGAAGAAGTAATTTAAAAAAAATACGAACAACAACAGAAAAATCCCTGGACCAGACAGCTTAATTGGAGAATTTCATCAAACATTCAGAGAATAGCTCACACCAGTACTACTAAAATAATTTCAGAACATAGAAAAGGAAAGAATACTCCCAAATTGATTCTATGAAGTCAGCATAACCCTGATAACAAAGCCAGGCAAGGACAACACCAAAAAGGAAAATTACAGACCAATATCTCTCACAAATACAGAAGCAAAAAAACTCAACAAAATATTAGCCAATAGAATTCACCATCATATCAAAAAAATAACACACCATGTCCATGTGGCATTCACACCAGCTATGCAAGAATGGTTCAACATTAGAAAATCAATCAACATAAACCACCACATAAATGGAACAGAATAAAGAATCACATGATCATCTCAACCAATGCAGAAAAGGCATTTGGTAAAGTCCAACACCCATTCCTGAAAAAAAAAAAAAAAAAAAAACTGTCAATAAAATAGGAATAGAAGGGAAATTCCTCAACATAATAAAGGGCATCTATGCAAAACCAGCGGCCATCATCATTCTCAACCAAGAGAGTTTGAAAGCATTCCTCCTGAGAAGAGGAACAAGACAAGGATGCCCTTTATCACCACTCCTATTTAACATTGTGCTGGAAGTCCTAGCTAGAGCAAAAAGGCAAGAAAAAGAAATAAAGGGCCTCCAAATTGGTAAGGAAGAAGTAAAACTATCCCTATTCACAGATGACATGATACTATACATACAGAGCCTCAAAGATTCCACAAGAAAACTACTGGAACTAATATAAAGATGCAGCAGAGTAGCAGGATACAAGATGAACATAAAAATATCAGTTGGATTCCTATACATCAAAAAAAAAAGAACTTTGAAAAGGAAATCAGGAACACAGTACCATTTATAATAACCGCTAAAAAGAAAAAATACTTGGGAATAAATCTAGCCAGGGATGTAAAAGACCTATACAAAGAAAACTATAAAACACTACTGCAAGAAACCAAAAGAGACCTACATAAATGGAAAAACATACCATGTTTATGGATAGAAAGAGTCAACATTGTGAAAATGTCAATTCTACCCAAAGAGATCTACAGATATAATGCAATCCTGATCCTAATACCAATAGCATTCTTCAACAAAATGGAAAAACTAATCACCAACATTACATGGAAAGGAAAATGGCCCTGGATAAGCAAAACATTACTGAAGAAAAAGAACAAAGGAAGAGGACTCACACTACCTGATCTCAGAACCTGCTATAGAGCCAGGGTAGTCAAAACAGCCTGGTGCTCATACAACAACAGACACACAGCCCAATGGAACAGAATCAAGAACCCAGACATAACCAGCTGATCTTTGACAAAGGACCAAAGTCCATTAAATGGGGAAAACACAGTCTTTTTAATAAATGGCACTGGCACAACTGGATGTACATTTGTAAAAAAATGAAACAGGACTCACACCTCACACCACACATGAAAAGTAACTGAAAATGGATCAAAGACCTAAATATAAACCTAAAATGATAAAGATCATGGAAGAAAAAATAGGGACAAAGCTAGGGGCCCTAATATATGGCATAAATACAATTCAAACCATAATTAACAACATACAAACACCAGAAGATAAACTAGATAACTGGGAGCTTGTAAAAATTAAACACGCTCGTCAAAAGACTTCATCAAAAGAGTAAAAAGAGAACCTACGGACTGGGAAAAAATGTTTGACTACGACATATCTGAAAAGGGTCTGATCTCTAAAATCTATAAAGTACTTCAACACCTCAACAACAAAAAGACAAATAATCCAATTAAAAAATGGACAAAAGATATGAACAGACACTTCACCAAAGGAGACATTCTGGTGGCTAACAGACACATGAGGAAATGCTCGCCATCTCTAGCCATCAGAGAAATGCAAATCAGAACTACAATGAGATACCATCTCGCCCCAACATTACTGCCACTAATCAGAAAAACATAAAATAACAAATGTTTGAGAGGTCGTGGGGAGACTGGAATGCCTATGCTTTGCTAGTGAGAAAGCCATTTCCTTAAAAACCTAGAAATAGAAATACCATATGATCCAGCAGCTCCACTCCTAGGAATATAAGAGAAATAAGAGCTGTCACATGAATAGACATAAGCATACCCGTGTTCACTGTAGCATTATTCACAAGAGCAAAAAGATGGAAACAACCTAGTTCCCATCAACAGATGAATGGATAAACAAATTAAAGTACATACACACAATGGAATACTATGCAACAATAAGGAACAATGATGAATCAGTGAAACATCTCTCGAGTATGAATCTGGAGGGCATTATGCTTAGTGAAATAAGTCAAAAGGACAAATACTGTAGGAGACCACTATTATAAAAACTCATGAAAAGGTTTACACACAGAAAAAAATAATCTTTGATAGTTATGAGGGAAGGAAGGAGTGAGGAGAGGAAATCACTAAGTAGACAGTAGATAAGCGGTAACTTTGGTGAAGGGAGAGACAACACAAAAAACAGGATATCAGTACAACTGGACCAAGGCAAAGTCATAGAAGCTTCCTAGACACATCTAACCACCTTGAGGATTCAAGTTCCTGGGGCTGAGGGCTGCGGACCAGAGTCTCAGGGGACATCTAGGTCAACTGGATAACATAGTTCATAAAGAAAATGATCTAATCCTACTTTGACGAGTAGCATCTGGGGTCTTAAAGGCTTGCAAGCAGCCATCTAAGATATGAATATTGGTCCCATTCTGTCCAGAGCAGAGAAGAATGAAAAAAAACAAGGAAAATACTAGGCCACAGGACTAATGGACCACATGAGCTACAGCCTCCACCAGCCTGAGCCCAGAAGAACTAGATGGTGCCCAGCTACCACCAACAACCACTTTGACAGCGATCACAATAGAAGGTCCTGGACAGAGCGAGAGAAAAAATGTAGAACAAAGCTCAAATTCACAAGAAAAGGCCAGGCTTACCGTTCTGACAGAGAAAGGAGGAACCCCCAAGACTATGGCCACCAAACACCCGGCTAACTCAGAACCGAAGCCATCCTCAAAGTCCACTTTTAACCAAAGATTAGACAGGCCTATAAAACAAATAACACACATAAGGAACGTGCTTCTTAGTTCAATCAAGTACACCAGACCAACTGGGCAACACCTGCCCAAAAACAAAGATGAGAAGGCAGAAAGGGACAGGAAAATTAGATGAATAGACATGGGGAACCCGGGTTGAAAAGGTGGAGGGTGCTGACACAATTTGGGGAGAGCAATCAATGTCATAAAACAATTTGTGTATAAATTTTTGCACCAGAAACTAATCTGTGCTGTAAACTTTCACATAAAGCACAAGAAAATTAAAAAAAAAAGAAAGGATAAAATCTCAAAATAAAAATGAACAGTCATTTAAACGGGGTTTAATGTTAAGAAAATCTCACTATAATGTCTTTACTTTTCTGATTTCATCTCCGACCTTTAAAAACAAAAACAAAATGGTGATCTGTAGGTCATCATTCTAGATGATGTAGTTTGCCCCTTCCAGCTTCAACCTTCAACCGATGTCTTCTTTGCCATCTCACTGAGGGAGGCACCTGAAAGACTCAACATCCATACTCTTAGCTCCTCTTGGTCAATGCCTTCTTGGGCTCCTCTTTGTCTTGTCTCTAGCCTCCTACTACTGCTGTCCTTACTGGGGTCCCCTTTCCTGTTCAATCTAAACTCCTCTTATAACTCTAGCTGTATAAAAAAAAAAAAAAAAGGAGACTGGGGAAGATGGCGGACTAGGTAGACGCTACCTCAGATCCCTCTTGCAACAAAGAATCAGAAAAACAAGTGAATCGATCACGTACATAACAATCTACAAACCCTGAACAACAAACACAGATTTAGAGATGGAAAACGAACAAATACGGGGAAGCAGCGATTGTTTTCAGAGCCTGGAGCCAGCGTACCAGTCAGGTAACCTTTGGTGTCCGATTTAGGGCAGAGCCCAGGGGAGCAGACGGCACAAACAAGGGGCCCAGCCCTAACCCCAGAACTCACCCCGGGAGGGGGCCCAGCCCATTCGCGCAGGGGGCGTGGTGACGCAGCTGGTGGGAGAAGTCCCCGGGAGGCAGTGACTGGTCTTGGAGCGGGGAGAGCAGCGTCCCAGCCAGGGAACCGTCCCGCCGGGATTTGGACTGGGCACAGGTACGGCACAAGCACGCGGAGCTGCTCCACTCCCCTGAACTAACCCCGGGAGGGGGCCCAGTCGGTTCTCAGGGGCGGCACGGCGACACGGCTGGCGGGACAAGAAGTCCCCAGGAGGCAGCAACTGATTTTGGAGTCGAGAGTGCACCGTCCCAGCAGGGGAACCTTGACGTTGGGCGTGGGGCTGGCAGCGGAGGATCTGACCGTGACTTCAGTGGGCCAGACCCCCTGGGCGCAATCTCCACACAGCCAGCACACATACGCCACACGCCCCGTGCGAATCTCAGATATAATACTCATTCCAAGCAAGACAAGCAATTCTGGCTATATTCTGAGGTGCTACTCTCCTATTTCTCTGATCCCTCCCCCACCCTCCCCAGGCGGCTTCATTAACATCCAAACTGCCTGAGCCAGAGGGAGAACGGCTCCTCTGGCTCCGTGGCGGCTTTGCTTCCCCCCCCTTTTTTTTCTTTTGGTCTTTTCCTAATCGACTCTTTCGGCCTGAGAGAAGGAACAACAACAACAATAAAAAAAAAAATCCCAGGGACCAAAAATCCACCCCTAATTGGACTAAAAACATAGAACCAGCTACAGCGAAGCATATACGATCCAAACCTCAGACTTTCATCCTTACACGGAACAACGTGGCAGTTATACTCCAAAGGCAATTCTGATAGGGATCTGACTGCATTTTTTTTAGCGGATTTTCTGGAAAAACTAGTTTCCCAGTGATGGCTCAGAAACAGCAGTCCATATCAAACCACTTAAAGAAGCAGACCATGACAGCTTCTCCAACCCCCCAAACAAAAGAATCAAAATCTTTCCCAAATGAAGATACAATCCTGGAATTATCAGATACAGAATATAAAAAACTAATTTACAGAATGCTTCAAGACATCACAAACGAAATAAGGCAAACTGCAGAAAAAGCCAAGGAACACACTGATAAAACTGTTGAAGAACTCAAAAAGATTATTCAAGAACATAGTGGAAAAATTAATAAGTTGCAAGAATCCATAGAGAGACAGCATGTAGAAATCCAAAAGATTAACAATAAAATTACAGAATTAGACAACACAATAGGAAGTCAGAGGAGCAGACTCGAGCAATTAGAATGCAGACCGGGACATCTGGAGGACCAGGGAATCAACACCAACATAGCTGAAAAAAAATCAGATAAAAGAATTAAAAAAAATGAAGAAACCCTAAGAATCCTGTGGGACTCTATCAAGAAGGATAACTTGCGGGTGATTGGAGTCCCAGAACAGGGAGGGGGGACAGAAAACACAGAGAAAATAGTTGAAGAACTCCTGACAGAAAACTTCCCTGACATCATGAAAGACGAAAGGATATCTATCCAAGATGCTCATCGAACCCCATTTAAGATTGATCCAAAAAGAAAAACACCAAGACATATTATCATCAAACTCGTCAAAACCGAAGATTAAGAGAAAATTTTATAAGCAGCCAGGGAGAAAAGAAAGGTTTCCTTCAAGGGAGAATCAATAAGAATAAGTTCAGACTACTCAGCAGAAACCATGCAGGCAAGAAGGGAGTGGGACGACGTATACAGAGCACTGAAAGAGAAAAACTGCCAGCCAAGGATCATATATCCAGCAAAACTCTCTCTGAAATATGAAGGCAAAATTAAGATATTTACAGATAAACACAAGTTTAGAGAATTTGCAAAAAAGAAACCAAAGCTACAAGAAATACTAAAGGATATTGTTTGGTCAGAAAACCAATAATATCAGATACCAGCACAACACAAGGTCACAAAACAAAACGTCCTGATATCAACTCAAATAGGGAAATCACAAAAACAAACAAATTAAGATTAATTAAAAAAAAAATACACATAACAGGGAATCATGGAAGTCAACAGGTAAAAGATCACAATAATCAAAAAGAGTGACTAAATACAGGAGGCATTGAACTGCCATATGGAGAGTGATACAAGGCGATATAGAACGATACAAGTTAGGTTTTTACTTAGAAAAATAGGGGTAAATAATAAGGTAACCACAAAAAGGTATAACAACTCCATAACTCAAGATAAAAGCCAAGAAAAACGTAACAACTCAACAAACATAAAGTCAAACACTACAAAAATGAGGATCTCACAATTTACTAGGAAAAACGTCTCAGCACAAAAAAGTATGTGGAAGAATGAAATTGTCAACAACACACATGAAAAGGCATCAAAATGACAGCACTAAAAACTTCTTTATCTATAATTACGCTGAATGTAAATGGACTAAATGCACCAATAAAGAGACAGAGAGTCACGGACTGGATAAAGAAACACAATCCATCTATATGCTGCCTACAGGAGACACACCTTAGACTTAGAGACACAAACAAACTAAAACTAAAAGGATGGAAAAAAATATATCAAGCAAATAATAAGCAAAAAAGAAGAGGAGTAGCAATATTAATTTCTGACAAAATAGACTTTAGACTTAAATTCACCACAAAGGATAAAGAAGGACACTATATAATGATAAAAGGGACAATTGATCAGGAAGACATAACCATATTAAATATTTATGCACCCAATGACAGGGCTGCAAGATACATAAATCAAATTTTAACAGAATTGAAAAGTGAGATAGACACCTCCACAATTATAGTAGGAGACTTCAACACACCACTTTCGGAGAAGGACAGGACATCCAGTAAGAAGCTCAATAGAGACACAGAAGACCTAATTACAACAATCAACCAACTTGACCTCATTGACTTATACAGAACTCTCCACCCAACTGCTGCAAAATATACTTTTTTTTCTAGCGCACATGGAACATTCTCTAGAATAGACCACATATTAGGTCATAAAACAAACCTTTGCAGAGTCCAAAACATCGAAATATTACAAAGCATCTTCTCAGACCACAAGGCAATAAAACTAGAAATCAATAACAGAAAAACTAGGGAAAAGAAATCAAATACTTGGAAAATGAACAATACCCTCCTGAAAAAACACTGGGTTATAGAAGACATCAAGGAGGGAATAAGGAAATTCGTAGAATGCAATGAGAATGAAAATACTTCCTATCAAAACCTCTGGGACACAGCAAAAGTAGTGCTCAGAGGCCAATTTATATCGATAAATGCACACATACAAAAAGAAGAAAGAGCCAAAATCAGAAAACTGTCCCTACAACTTGAACAAATAGAAAGTGAGCAACAAAAGAATCCATCAGGCACCAGAAGAAAACAAATAATAAATATTAGAGCTGAACTAAATGAATTAGAGAACAGAAAAACAATTGAAAGAATTAACAAAGCCAAAAGCTGGTTCTTTGAAAAAATTAACAAAATTGATAAACCATTGGCTAGACTGACTAAAGAAATACAGGAAAGGAAACAAATAACCTGAATAAGAAATGAGAAGGACCACATCACAACAGAACCAAATGAAATTAAAAGAATCATTTCAGATTATTACGAAAAATTGTACTCTAACAAATTTGAAAACCTAGAAGAAATGGATGAATTCCTGGAAAAACACTACCTACCTAAACTAACACATTCAGAAGTAGAACAACTAAATAGACCTGTAACAAAAAAAGAGATTGAAACGGTAATCAAAAAACTCCCAACAAAAAAAAGCCCTGGCCCAGATGGCTTCACTGCAGAGTTCTACCAAACTTTCAGAGAAGAGTTAACACCACTACTACTGAAGGTATTTCAAAGCATAGAAAATGACAGAATACTACCCAACTCATTCTATGAAGCCACTATCTCCCTGATACCAACACCAGGTAAAGACATTACAAAAAAACAAAAATTACAGACCTATATCCCTCATGAACATAGATGCAAAAATTCTCAACAAAATTCTAGCCAATAGAATCCAACAACACATCAAAAAAATAATTCACCATGATCAAGTGGGATTTATACCAGGTATGCAAGGCTGGTTTAATATCAGAAAAACCATTAATGTAATCCATCACATAAATAAAACAAAAGACAAAAACCACATGATCTTATCAATTGATGCAGAAAAGGCATTTGACAAAGTCCAAAACCCATTTATGATAAAAACTCTTACCAAAATAGGAATTGAAGGAAAATTCCTCAACATAATAAAGGGCATCTTTAGCCAACAGCCAATATCACTCTAAATGGAGAGAACCTGAAAGCATTTCCCTTGAGAACGGGAACCAGACAAGGATGCCCTTTATCATTGCTCTTTTTCAACATCGTGCTTGAAGTCCTAGCCAGGGCAATTAGGCTAGACAAAGAAATAAAAGGTATCTGGATTGGCAAGGAGGAAGTAAAGTTATCACTATTTGCAGATGACATGATCTTATACACAGAAAACCCTAAGGAATCCTCCAGAAAACTACTGAAACTAATAGAAGAGTTTGGCAGAGTCTCAGGTTATAAAATAAACATACAAAAATCACTTGGATTCCTCTACATCAACAAAAAGAACACCGAAGAGGAAATAACCAGATCAATACCATTCACAGTAGCCCCCAAGAAGATAAAATACTTAGGAATAAATCTTACCAAGGATGTAAAAGACCTATACAAAGAAAACTACAAAGCTCTACTACAAGAAATTCAAAAGGACATACTTAAGTGGAAAAACATATCTTGCTCATGGATAGGAAGACTTAACATACTAAAAATGTCTATTCTACCAAAAGCCATCTATACATATAACGCACTTCCGATCCAAATTCCAATGTCATATTTTAAGGGGATAGAGAAACAAATCACCAATTTCATATGGAAGGGAAAGAAGCCCCGGATAAGCAAAGCATTACTGAAAAAGAAGAAGAAAGTGGGAGGCCTCACTCTACCTGATTTCAGAAGCTATTATACAGCCACAGTAGTCAAAACAGCCTGGTACTGGTACAACAACAGGCACACCGACCAGTGGAACAGAATTGAGAACTCAGATATAAATCCATCCACGTATGAGCAGCTGATATTTGACAAAGGACCAGCGTCAGTTAATTGGGGAAAAGATAGTCTTTTTAACAAATGGTGCTGGCATAACTGGATATCCACTTGCAAAAAAATGAAACAGGACCCATAGCTCACACCATGCACAAAAACTAACTCCAAGTGGATCAAAGACCTAAACATAAAGACTAAAACGATAAAGATCGTGGAAGAAAAAATTGGGACAACCCTAGGAGCCCTAATACAAGGCATAAACAGAATACAAAACATTACCAAAAATGATGAAGAGAAACCCGATAACTGGGAGCTCCTAAAAATCAAACACCTATGCTCATCTAAAGACTTCACCAAAAGAGTAAAAACACCACCTACAGACTGGGAAAGAATTGTCAGCTATGACATCTCCGACCAGCACCTGATCTCTAAAATCTACATGATTCTGTCAAAACTCAACCACAAAAAGACAAACAACCCAATCAAGAAGTGGGCAAAGGATATGAACACACACTTCACTAAAGAAGATATTCAGGCAGCTAACAGATACGTGAGAAAATGCTCTCGATCATTAGCCATTAGAGAAATGCAAATTAAAACTACGATGAGATTCCATCTCACACCAACAAGGCTGGCATTAATCCAAAAAACACAAAATAATAAATGTTGGAGAGGCTGCGGAGAGATTGGAACTCTTATACACTGCTGGTGGGAATGTAAAATGGTACAACCACTTTGGAAATCTATCTGGCGTTATCTTAAACAGTTAGAAATAGAACTACCATACAACCCAGAAATCCCACTCCTCGGAATATACCCTAGAGAAACAAGAGCCTTCACACAAACAGATATATGCACACCCATGCTTATTGCAGCTCTGTTTACAATAGCAAAAAGCTGGAAGCAACCAAGGTGTCCATCTACGGATGAATGGGTAAATAAATTGTGGTATATTCACACAATGGAATACTACGCATCGATAAAGAACAGTGACGAATCTCTGAAACATTTCATAACATGGAGGAACCTGGAAGGCATTATGCTGAGCGAAATTAGTCAGAGGCAAAAGGACAAATATTGTATAAGACCACTATTATAAGATCTTGAGAAATAGTAAAAACTGAGAAGAACACATACTTTTGTGGTTACGAGGGGGGGAGGGAGGGAGGGAGGGAGAGGGTTTTTTTATTGATTAATTAGTAGATAAGAACTGCTTTAGGTGAAGGCAAGGACAACACTCAATACATGGAAGGTCAGCTCAATTGGACTGGACCAAAAGCAAAGAAGTTTCCAGGATAAAATGAATGCTTCAAAGGTCAGCGGAGCAAGGGCGGGGGTCTGGGGAACATGGTTTGAGGGGACTTCTAAGTCAATTGGCAAAATAATTCTATTATGAAAACATTCTGCATCCCACTTTGAAATGTGGCGTCTGGGGTCTTAAATGCTAACAAGCGGCCATCTAAGATGCATCAATTGGTCTCAACCCACCTGGAGCAAAGGAAAATGAAGAACACCAAGGTCACACGACAACTAAGAGCCCAAGAGACAGAAAGGGCCACGTGAACCAGAGACCTACATCATCCTGAGACCAGAAGAACTAGTTGGTGCCCGGCCACAATTGATGACTGCCCTGACAGGGAGCACGATAGAGAACTCCTGAGGGAGCAGGAGATCAGTGGGATGCAGACCCCAAATTCTCATAAAAAGACTATACTTAATGGTCTGACTGAGACTAGAGGAATCCCAGCAGCCATGGTCCCCAGACCTTCTGTTGGCACAGGACAGGAACCATCCCTGAAGACAACTCATCAGACATGAAAGGGACTGGTCAGTGGGTGGGAGAGAGATGCTGATGAAGAGTGACCTAATTATATCAGGTGGACACTTGAGATTGTGTTGGCATCTCTCGTCTGGAGGGGGGATGGGAGGATAGAGAGAGAGGGAAGATGGCAAAATTGTCACGAAAGGAGAGACTGAAAGGGCTGACTCATTAGGGGGAGAGCAAGTGGGAGTACGGAGTAAGATGTATGTAAACTTATATGTGACAGATTGATTGGATTTGTAAACGTTCACTTGAAGCTCAATAAAAGTTAAGAAAAAATAAAAACCAAAAAAAAAAAAAAAAAAAGCACCTGAAATTCTAGCATCCTATCCCCCACTCAGGCAGCCCTCTGCCAGCTCTATCACAGCAAAGAGGTGGCAGGAAGTTCACTGCCAACAAAAGCAGAGACAATCTGCCGCAGTCACTCGGTACCAGACCAGCATTTCCAACCCGATCCTGGGACACTAAGCTTGGAGCAGGGCCAGTCAAAGAGGGAGTGAAATGTGTGTGCCGTCCCAAGTCCAGCCCCTGCACCATGAGTTTGCACCACGCTAGCTTGAAGTGTTTCCTTCCTTTGCAATTCCTGATTCTTTCAAGGAAATAGATGAAAGCACAGTGACTTTCCTCAATAATCTCTCCCTGGGTATGAAACATTGGAACCCAGTAGAGAGAACAGCAAATACTCCAGCGACTACCTGGTAGGTGACTAGCTTCATTAGACTTCATTTATTGTCTAGCACAGATTGATTTACAGCCAAAAAATAAGGATAATGCCTTTACATGTCATTTGTGCTAGTCATACCTCCACATTAGACTGCACTGATCCTTTTCTCTGTTCCTCCTTAACCACCAAACCCACTTCTTTCTGCCAATTAGGTATACATTTTTAGGATGTGATCCAAAAAGACTGCTCATCGATGGGTGCATATAAAGATGCCTGAGTGTGTGCTCCTTGGGAAACTCTCAGGCTCATACTACTCTCAGGATGCCCCTACCCTCCTTCATCAGTGAGCTTCATCCCATTAACACCAGCTCCGTGTCTGAATGATGTTGTTGTTGTTAGCCGTCATAGAGTCAGCGCCAACAGAATGAAACCTTGCCTGTGCCATCTTCATGATCACTGGTATGTTTGAGTCCATTGTTGTCGCTATTGTGTCAATCCATTTCATGAAGGGTTTCCCTCATCTTCACTGACCCCTCTATTCTACCAACCATGATGTCCTTTTCTAGTGGTTGGTCTTTCCTGATGATATGTCCAAAGCCACAGAGCTGGAGTTAGTTCCTCAGAAAAATGGTTGGCTCTCCCTAAACCTGGGTGCTTCATTCAAGCCTAATAATTCCCAAAGGCGAATGTAATGGTCAGGAGACATCTCTCACAGTACAAAGAGTTCTGGATCAGCCTTGGCCATGGCTGTGGTAGAGTCAGCAATGGGTAACCAAGTTGGCTTAGGGCACAACTCGGGAGGGCTGGAGTGGGGTGGGGAATATCTATAAGGTGCAGCAGAGAAAGGGAATGCTCAGTGTTGTCTGATTTGACATCCTGTGAGATTCTTGGGTCTGGGAGGGAGAATGGAATAAAATGCACTAAGTGCTGACTAGTGTCAGGCACTGTGCTCCAGGTCAACTCACATTACTGTCAGACTGCACAGCCAAGACTCAGAGTGTTCCCCCAGGGCCCACTGGCCACTTTGTCTGTTCCAGACACTTGTGAGCCCTGAGAGCCCCAATGATAGGACACGATCTTTACTTCCCTACACAAATGCTCGTTTTTGCCTTTGCAATTTGATTCTGACCCACACACACCACTTTTTACTCCTGGGGGCAAAGAGAAAGAAAAGGGCATACTGCATAGGCATCTTACAAAGCTGCACATGTTTTCCATGGGGAAATGGCTCCTGTTTTCAGTAAGTATTGAGTTTCTTCCCACAGGGCGTGGAAGCATCCAAGGGCCTTCATTCTTTGCCATGTGGACTCACTACTAATTTAATCATATCTTTCCCTCAACCCTAAAATAGTGCAGATTTTAACTCTCCAAAGCCCTTGGACTCTCACATATAAGTCTCGCAACACTGCAGTGAAGAAAACAAATATTCTCACCTCCATAAAGGAGAAGCTGATGCCCAAAGCAATGAAACAATTTGTCTGAGGCAGCCCATGGTAATAACAGAAACAAGAGCAGACCCGTGGCTTGGCCGCAGGCTTGAGCTCTTCCTTTGATGCTGAACCCTCTTCTCAGATCTCTTACTTCCTCTTGGTCAGTGCCTCTTGGCTCCTCTTGGTCTAGTCTCTAGCCACCTGCCACAGCTCTTCTTAACTAGGGTCCCCTCCCTGGTCAATCTCAGCTCCTCTTACAACTAGAACTACTACCTGGACATGGGCAGTATCCCAACCTCTACGTCCAGGTCATAACTCACTCCCCGCCACCACAATGTTAGATAGCAAAGAAGTGAACAGTGTAGGTTTGAAGCCCAATTCCACCACTTGCTGTCTTTGTGAGCTTGGGAAAGTTCTTTAACTTCTCTGTGCCTCAGTTTCCTCATCTGTATATTAGGGATAAGGATTAAATGTGCTGATATATGTAAAGGATTTAAAATAGCATCTGGAACAGAGCAAGCACTGTGTATTAGCTATTTTTTAGAATTATTATATGTCTAATTACCTGCTAAACATCTTTACCTGGACATCCCAGTGACACTTCAATCGATAGTCAAAAATGACCTTTACCATTTTCCCTTCAAACCTATTTCCCCTCCTGTGTCACTCATAATAAGATTCTGCTATATCCTTCTCCCCAATAATTAAATTCTGAGCTTTTCACCCTGAATTAATTGCTCCATGAATAAAACTTTCTTTTTACCTCCCACTTCTGTTATTCACTATTATTTCTCAAGTACCCTAGTAAATATTTGTTAGATGAATGAATAAATGAAGGAATGCCACTGGCCCATCACCTCCTTCCAAGACACTAGCCAGAGGATGAACCTCTTCTCCTTCCACCATCAGCTTACCCTCTCAAATCTGACCTCTCTACCACACCCCAGGACAAGTGGGAACAGTCACCCCGTACTTAAACCTGCTATACCACCCCACCCCACCTCCATTCTTCCCTGGGACTGGATTTAGGTCCATCTCATCTTCTTTTCCTATATGCTCTGCCTGGCATTTCATACTCCAGCAGGACCAACCTACTCATCCTCCCCCAATACCCCATGCTGCTGCTTCTATCTCTGCTGAGAGTGCCCTCCACTTCTGTCTCACCTGTCACTCCACCATCTTTTGAGATTTTCTCAGAGCACCTTCTCTGCTCCCACCAACATCTGTGTAACAGCTCCATGCAACGTAAGAGCCATGAAGGCAAAAACTGTGCTCTCAGCATGGACTATGCCCCATTCATTATCTGTTGACAGGACGGGTTGAATTTTAACTATTCACTAGGGACCATCCTTCTAATAGAACGTGAGCTCAAGCAATAAAAAGAAACAATGGGTTGCTCATCTTCTTGCATCAGCACTCAGCTCAAATCCTGTTTAGTGCTTCTGTTCTACCTCCTAGTTAAATTAAGAAGTGCCTGGGGTCTTAAAAGCTTAAAATGCAAGTGGTATTAAAAGTGCAAGCAGCCATCCAAAGTACAACAACTGGAACTTTTTGCTGTTTGCTTCAGTGGGAAATTCTCCAAAACATTTAGAGAAGAATTGACACCAATCTTGTTTAAACTTTTCCAAAAGATACGAGAAGGAAGGAATACTCCTTAATTCATTCTATAAAGCAGACATAACCCTGATACCAAAACAAAACAAAGACACCACGAGAAAACTATAGTCCAATATCTCCTATGACTATAGATGCAAAAATCCTCAACAAAATACTAGTAGACAGAATCCAACAGCATAATGAAAGAGTCATACGCCATGACCAAGTGAGATTTATTCCAGGAATGCAGGGATGGTTCAACCTTAAAAAAATCAATCAATAAAATTTGCACCACAACAACGGAACAAAGGAAAACAACCACATGATCATCTCTATAAATGCAGAAAAAGCAGTTGGTAAAATTCAACACCCTTTCTTGAAGAAAATCTCAAAAAGATTAGAATACACGGAAATTCCTCAATATAACCCAGGACATATATGAACAGCCAACATTATACTTAATGGAGAAAGACTGAAATTGGGAACAAGACAAGGGTGCCTGCTCTCACCACTTCTATTCAATATTGTATTAACAGTCCTAGCCAGAGCAATAAGACAATAAAAATAAATAAAAGGTATATGGATTGAAAAAAATTACTTTTGTCTTCACGAGCCACATATGAAATCTCCTGTTCAGCTCTTTTACTTCATCATTTCTTCTGTTCACTTTAGCTACTTGATGTTCAAGAGCAAGTTTCAGAGTCTCTTCTGACATCCATTTTGGTCTTTTCTTTCTTTCCTGTCTTTTTAATGAGCTCTTGCTTTCTTCATAGATGATGTCCTTGATGTCATTCCACAACTCATCTGGTCTTCAGTCATTAGTGTTCAATGCATCAAATCTGTTCTTGAGACGGTCTCTAAATTCAGGTGGGATATACTCAAGGTCATACTTTGGCTCTCATGGACTTATTCTAATTTTCTTCAGCTTCAATTTAAACTTTATATTGATGGTCTGTTCCACAGTTGGCCCCTGGCCTTGTTCTGACTAATAATATTGAGCTTTTCCATCTTTGCTTTCTATAGATATAGTGGATTTGATTCCTGTGTATTCCATCTGGTGAGGTCCACATGAATAGTCACCATTTATGTTGTTGAAACAAGGTAAGAAGTCATTAGTCTTGCAAAATTCTATCATGCGATCTCCAGCATCATTTCTATCACCAAGGCCATATTTTTCAACTACCGACCCTTCTTCGTTTCAAACTTTTGCATTCCAGTCACCAGTACTTACCCATTCTGACTGCATGTTTGATCAATTTCAGACTGCAGAAGTTGGTAAAAATCTTCAATTTCTTCATCTGTGTCCTTAGTGGTTGGTACCTAAATTTGAATAATATTCGTATTAACTGGTCTTCCTTGTAGGCCTATGGATATTATCCTATCACTGACAGCACTGTAAACAGAAAATGTTCTTTTTGACAATAAATGCAACACCATTCCTCTTCAATTTGTCATTCCTGGCATAGTAGATCATATGATTGTCTGATTCAAAATGACCAATACCAGTCCATTTCAGCTCACGAATGCCTAGGATATCAATGTTTATGCATTCCATTTCATTTTTGACTATTTCCAATTTTCCTAGATTCATATTTCATACATACCACGTTCCAATTATTAATGGATGTTTGCAGCAGTTTCTTCTCACTTTGAGTCGTGCCACATCAGCAATGAAGGTCGCAAAAGCTTGACTCCATTCACATCATTAAGGTTGACTCTACTTTGAAGAGGCAGCTATTCCCTAATCGTATTTTCAGTGCCTTCCAACCTGAAGGGCTCATCTTCCGGCACTATAACAGACAATGTTCCACGGCCATTCATAAGGTTTTCACTGGCTAATTCTTTTTTTTTTTTTTTTAATTTTTATTGTGCTTTAAGTGAAAGTTTACAAATCAAGTCAGTCTCTCAAACAAAAACTTATATACACCTTGCTACATACTCCCAGTTCCTCTCCCCCTAATGAGACAGTCTGCTTCCTCCCTCCTCTCTCTTTTCGTGTCCATTTCACTAGTTTCTAACCCCCCTACCCTCTCATCTCCCCTCCAGGGAGGAGAAGCCAGTATAGTATCAAGTGTCCATCTGATCTAAGAAGTTCACTCCTCACTAGCATCCCTCTCCAACCCACTGTCCAGTCCAATCCCTGTCTGAAGAGTTGGCTCTGGGAATGGTTCCTGTCCTGGGGGCCATGACCACCAGGGTCCTTCTAGTCTCAGTCAGACCATTAAGTCTGGTCTTTTTATGAGAATTTGGGGTCTGCATCTCACTGCTCTCCTGCTCCCTCAGGGGTTCTCTGTTGTGTTCCCTGTCAGGGCAGTCATCGGTTGTAGCCAGGCACCATCTAGCTCTTCTGGTCTCAGGCTGATGTAGTCTCTGGTTTATGTGGTCCTTTCTTCTCTTGGGCTCATAATTACCTTGTGTCCTTGGTGTTCTTCATTCTCCTTTGATCCAGGTGGGTTGAGACCAATTGATGCATCTTAGATGGCTGCTTGCTAGCTTTTAAGACCCCAGATGTTCACTGGCTAATTCTTCTCAGACGTAGACTGCCAGGTCCTTCATCCTAGTCTATCTTTAGTCTGGAAGCTTAGCTGAAGCCTGTCCACCGTAGATGACCTTGCTGGTATTTAAATACTGGTAGCATAGCTTTCAGCATCACAGCAAAACGTAAGCCCCCACAGTATGACAAAGTGGATTATATGAAGAAGAATGCAACATCAGGATTGGAGGAAGACTCATTAACAACCTGCAATACACAGATGACACAACTTTGCTTGCTGAAAGTAAAGAGGACTTGAAGCACTGACTGATGAAGATCAAAGGCTAAAGCCTTCAATATGGATGACACCTCAACATAAAACAAAAATCCTCACAACTGGACCAATAAAAAACACCATGATAAACAGAGAAAAGATTGAAGTTGTCAAGGATTTCATTTTACTTGGATCCACAATCAACACCCATGGAAGCAGCAGTCAAGAAATCAAACAACACATTGCATTGAGAAAATCTGCTGCAAAAGACCTCTTTAAAGTATTAAAAAGCAAAGATGTCACTTTGAGGACTAAGATGTGCCTGACCCAAGCCATGGTATTTTTGACTGCTACATATGAATGCAAAAGCTGGACAATGAATAAGGAAGAGCAAAGAAGAACTGATGCCTTTGAATTATGGTGTTGGCAAAGAATACTGAATATACCACGGACTTCCAGAAGAATGAACAATCTGTCTTGGAAGAAGTACAGCCGGAATGCTCCTTAGAAGCAAGGATGGTGAGACTTCGTCTCACATGCTTTGGACATGTTGTCAGGAGGGATCAGTCCCTGGAGAAGGCTATCATGCTTGGTTAAGGAGAGGGTCAGCAAAAAAGAGGAAGACCTTCAACAAGATGGACTGACACAGTGGCTGCAACAATTGGCTCGAAAATAACAATGATTGTGAGGATGACGCAGAATCGGGCAGTGTTTCTTCTGTTGTAAACATGGTCACTATGAGTCGGAACCAATTCGACAGCACCAACTAATAAAAACAGACTGGAAGAAAAGAAATAAAATTATCTGTATTCATGGATGATATGATCCTATTTATAGAAAATCTCAAAGAGTCTGCAAGAAAACTTACCGATCTAATACAGGGATTTAGCAAAGTTTCAGGGTACAAGGTGAACAAACAAAAATCAGTTGGGTTTCTATGCACCAGCAATGAGAAATATGAAAGGGAAATTAGAGAAACAATTCCATTTACAAGAGCATCTAAGAGAATAAAATACCTAGGAATAAATTTAACCAGGGATGTGAAGGACTTATACAATGAAAAGGAAACAACACTGCTGAAAAAGATTACATAATACTTAAATAAATGGAAACAGCTCCCATGTTCATAAGCAATAACTCCCATGTTCATACGCTGGAAGAGTTAATATTGTTAAGATGTCAATACTACTCAAAGAAATGTATAGATTCAATGTGATCATGATCAAAATTCCAACAGCCTTCTTTACAGAAATTGGAAAACCAATCCTCAACTTTATATGGAATGGCAAGAGGCCCTGAATAGGTAATGCAAAGTTGAAAGAGAAAAACAAAGTAGGAGGACTCACACTTCCTGATTTTAGAATATATTATACAACTACCGTAATCAAAACAGCCTGGTACTGGTATAACAATAGACACATAGACCAGCGGAATAGAATTCAAAGTCCACACATCTACGGTCAACTGATTTTTGACAAGGGTGCTAAATCCATTTGATGGGGAAAGAAGAGTATCTTCAAAAACTAGTGCTGGGAAAATTGGATTTCCACATGTAGAAGAAGGAAACAGGTTACATGCCTCACACCATACACAAAAACAAATTCAAAATACATTAAAGACCTAAATGTAAAAACTAAAACTATGAAATTCTTAGAAGCAAATGAGAGTGCAGGGCTGTTGGGCCTAGCTTTTAACAATGAATTATCTAATAGCAAAAGTACAAACAGCAAAAGGCTAAATAAATGGGATCTCATAGAATTAAAAATTGTCCATCAGGAGACTTTACCGAAAAAGTGAAAAGACAAGCTACTGACTGGGAGAATATCTTCAGATATATCCAATAACGAAAAAAACCCATTGCCATTGAGTCAATTCCAACTCATAGCAACCCTATAGGACATAGTAGAACTGCCCCATAGGGTTCCCAAGGCTGTAATCTTTAAGGAAGCAGACTGCCACATCTTTCTCTCACAGCGTGGATGTTGGGTTCGAACTACCGGCCTTTCAGTTAGCAACTGAGCACTTAACCACTGCACCACTAGGGCTCCATATAGGGGACAAGAATTTAATAACTAAAATATATATATATAAAACTTTGACAACTTAACAACAAAAAGACAGATAACCCAATCATAAAATGGGCAAAGGATTTGAATAGACATTTCACCAGAGAGCCATCAAACACATGAAAGATGCTTAACATCATTAGCCATCAACCAAATAAAAACCAAACCTGTTGCCATTGAGACAGTTCCAACTCACAGCTACCCCACAGGACAGAGAGAACTGCCCCATAGGGTTTCCAAGATGTGTGTGGTGGATTTGAACTGCCTACTTTTTGGTTAGCAGTCTAACTTTCAGAGAGATGCAAATCAAAATCACAATGAGATACCATTTCACTTCTACTAGGATGGCTAAGATAAAAACAAAAAACAGAAAATAACAAATTTTGGTGAGAATGTGGGGAAATTGGAACCCTTATCCATTGCTGGTGGAAATGCAAACCGGTAAAGCCGTTTGCAGAAAACAGTGTGGCGATTCCTCAAAACACTGAAAATATAACTACTATGTGACCCAGCAATTTCACTCCTAGGTATATATCCAAAAGACTTGAAAGCAGAGATTCAAACAGCTACTTGCATACGAACTTTCATTTCAGCACTATTCACAATACCCAAAAGACGTAAACAAGCTAAATGCCCAAACAAAATGCGGTACGTACATACAATGGGACACTATTCAGCCACCAAGATAAATGAAGTCATGATACATGCTACAGTGTGGATGGAGCTTGAAAACATTACGCTGAGTGAAATAAGTCAATCACGAAAGAACAAATATTGTATAACCTCACTTACAAAAGACAAGAACAGGCAAATGTATAGAGACTAAAATACACTAGCGGTTACCAGGGGTGGGAAGGAGGGGAAAGGGTGGGCTATTTCTTATGGAGCACTGTGTTTCAGTTTATAGTGATAGAAAAATTGCATTGATTAAGGATAGGGTTGCACAATCAATGTCATTGTTGTCAACAGCTTGGACACCTGTAAAAAGTTGAGTTGGCAAAACTTGTGCGACAGATATATTTACAACAACATCAACAAAAACCAAAAAAAGAATAGCTGCTGCTAGGTCATATACAACCAAACACCTCATGGGATTTGGTTCCTTGGTCTGGAGCTTTAGGGTTATGGTTTCATGGGCCATCACAGTTAACTGGCCTAATATTATGTCTACTGCTTCTGTTCTCCCTCCTAGTTCATTGTGTAGTACCTGGGGTCTTAAAAGCTTGCAAGAGGCCATCCAAGGCACAAGGATTAGTCTCTGTTCACCTGGAGCAACAGAGGAAGAAACAGAATCAGGACTAGGGGAAGGAACTGAAATTTGTGGCTAATCACCTCCATCACCAACTACCCCCTTTGCCACGAGACAAGAACTGGATGTGCCCAGCTACCATTACTGAACATTTTGACCAAAGAGTCTACTGAAGAATCCTGACCAAAAGGGGTAAAATGCAGAACAGAATTTCAAATTCTCGTGGACTCCAGACTTTCTGGACTCATGGAGGCTGGACGAACCCCTGAAATTACTGCCCTGAGATAATTCTTAAAACTTAAACCAAAAACATCCCCTGAAATCTTCTTAAAACCAGAGTTTAGCTTAACTAGTGAAGAATGTTTGCTTTGACATTGTGCTCTTTTAAAATCTATCTATATGGGATCAAACTGACAACAGCAACTCTAATGATCAGACAGAAAACTTAGGTGGGAGTGAGTTTTATATTAATGGGATAGGAACAACTTGGAAAAGGAGGTTGAGAACGGTTGCACAACTTGAAGAATGTAACCAATGTCACCGAATCGTGCACGTAGAAATTATCAAATTGGTGTATGTTCTGCTGTGTATGTTCTTAATAACAACCAAAATAATTTTTTTTTTTTTTTTTATATATGATGGCTGAGGGATCCAGGACGCCCAGGTATCCGGAACAGTCTCCTCCTGTATACCCAAAGCTCTGAGCTGGCCACTATACAGGTGCCACAGAAAGTGAACCCATGTCATTGTATCCTATCAGCTAGCATGACGACCCCAACCCGGCCCTCACCACCTACCACCCCAACATAGCCCCAACTCCCAAACTCCACCCCCAAGCTTCTGGTTTAGGTTGGAAACAAAAAACAGAAGCATTTAGTCAAATACCAGATGATATGTAAGCACCAAAGAACCAGCCTCTTTCATTTGGAGATTCCACTTCCCCAACAGTGGCCACTTGCCATCCCCATGTAACCCCTCTGAAAAGTCAGTCAAATCCTATTCTCCAAGGCGACTAGCATGAGATACAGCTTCTGATTGCTGAGCCTGGCCTGTTATTAAATCAACATGACCATGAGCCTCTTTCTGAGCAGCACACGGACTATAATAACAGCAGCAACTTTGCAAGGGCCCTGAGGAGCAATACAAAAAAATAAACACAACAAGGCTCCCTCTTGTTTCCCAGGCAGCCAGGTCTTACCCCTTCACTGCTTGCTTGCCCTTCGCCTCTGAGAGCGATTTCCCTCGGGAGTTGTACTTTGATTTCCCTTACATAAAAAGTTATTTTTTTTTAATGGTGCGTGTACCAGGAAAGCAGAAGTACATAACAGAACACTCATGCCTCACCCTCCCTCCCCAGGAGATTTCTCTCTTCAGATCCAATTCCACTGGAAATCATACAAGGATGATGGATTTTTAAAGGCCAATAAACTTATAGACTATAAGGAAAACCCCAGTGAAGTTTTGTCTGAAACTGATACCTAGACAATGTGCCTGCGTACCAAGACGACGTGCCTGGGTACCAAGATGACGTGCCTGGGTTCTGAGACAGTGTGCCTGGGTACCAAGACAGCATGCCTGGGTACCCAGAGGACGTGCCTGGGTACCAAGATGACGTGCCTGGGTACCGAGACCACGTGCCTGGGTACCCGAGACCACGTGCCTGGGTACCGAGACCACGTGCCATGTTATCAGTTTCAGTAAGAGCATGAAACCAAGTATAAGCAACCAGAGGGGGAAGAGCCAGCTGGGAATGAAGGCAAAATAACTGGTTTCTACCAGGTTCACCAAAACATATGAGTACTATGTTCACAATGCATTAGCATCATGCAGGTGCCAAGAGTCCTGAGGCAGAGATCAGGCTCCAGGCTCTGCTGCAAATTCACCCAAACCAGCAATTACCAAGCACCAACCATGTACCGGGCACTTTGCACAAAGATCAACACAGAGTCCCTGCCTTCCAGAAGCTTCTAATCCATTGAGGGATTTGGAAGAGTATACAGGTAATTACAATTGTGATTAAAATAAATTACAGTTACGACTGACTGTATTTTATTCTCTTTGGCTTCCAAATACCCTATAGTGCCTAGAATGTAGCAGTGGGTTCAAAACATGAGGGGTGGATACACAGATAGATTGAGACAGTCTGTGTCTCACAAAGCCCCTCAAGTGACAGAAAATGGGGAGCCACTCTGGGCGAGAAGGTGGAATGAAGGGCAGATCCATGAGATAGGGGCTCAGGATATGACAAGCCTAGCCTCCCACCAATCACACATTACCCGACAGCCACAAACTATAAGGTAGCCAGCAGGCCTTCTTCACTCTCCATTTCCCCCTCATACTTCTGAATCAGGGTTCCTTAGTTCTGATCAATTTTTCAACAAATCCCCTCCAACCTCTCTGCAATTCTCAGTTTTGGAGGATGGTGGCCACTTGTACAAAAAGTAATCACTCTATTCTTTCCAGCCCGTGGGCTGCTGCCAGTCAGCAACTGCAGGGAAGGAGGCAGAGGCCCCCGCTGCAGGGCCTCAGGGACTTCGGCAATTCCCTCAAGCCTTGGCCTAATCAGTGCACGTGAAAGAAATGCAGAGTTCCCACAGCAGTGTTTTGCTTTCCTAGACTGAACTGTAACGATCCCAGTTGTGCCAAGATGGCTAAGCTTCTAAGCAGGAAATTAAACCAATAGATCAGGAGAAGGAGGTAAAAGTGCTTTAGCATCTCCCTTGTCAGCTGACCTCTCTCTCTTTCTCTCCCCCATCCATCCCACACCCTGAACCCTATACCCACTTCTTGGCTGTACATTAAGGCAGTAGCAGCATCATATTTAAAGTGCCAAGCCATATTGTTCAAATATAACTGGCTTGGGAAAGGTGCTTGAACGGCTTCCATAATTAAGACTGCAATTTCCAAAATAACAGCATCTTTTTTATGCAGGTCAGCTGTTTTACTCCATAGGCAGGTGATCAGGAAAACGTCAGCTTTTCAGGGAGACGACAAGCCCATACCCCCAGCAAGTCTGCGGTGAGGAAGAATATCTTGGAACTTTGCCTGGCTGTGCCTCTCAGATCCTGTGTGGCTTTTGGCAAGTTTCTTGACCTCACTGGGCTTTGTTCCCAGGAATATACCAGTTCTTATTAAGAAAACACGAAAGGAAACAATGAGTTATTTGAAGATGGGTGTAACAACTAATCTTGAAGTATGGTACGCAAAACTACTGGGTCATGCCCTAAAGTGCAAACAGGGAATGTTCAGTCCCATCACACAAGCCTCCACTGGCAAAGGAGCTGTTGTGCCTGAAGTTGGTTGGGGAGGGTGCTGCACTCCTGGCCTCTCAGCCCAGTGTGCTCAACACCCCCCATCCAAGATCAGACAGCAGCTCTTTAGACTCTTGAGTACTAATGCACCCTGACAGAGCCATGTCCAACTCCCTCCTGCAGCAACGCCCTTGGATTCTAACGTCCTTGTTTTTGCAGGAACTAAAAGGATATGAAAGAATAATCCTAAAGAAAAGGCATAATTCTGTTGATGGAGACTAGAACTTAGAAGGAACAATATGAGAACCAAAGAATGTGTCATTACGAACTAAATTGGGTGGTAAGGACAGTACATGCTGAAGCAGTTCAGAGGGAGAAGAGCTCGCCTGTGAAGTGGGCTCCTCCAGAGCAGTCACCCAGCTAGTCAATACTCACTAAACCTGTATGAGGTCCCTCTGAGCTAGGAACAGTGCATACAGGCCTGGTAAGATGTCCATCTCACAGGACGGTTGTGACAATAAATGGAACAACGTATATAAAATGTCTTAGCACAGTGTCTACCACACAGTAAGCAGGCTCCGTAAACATTAGATCTCATCACCATCACCACTGTCCGTTAGCGCTCAGTAGTTCTGCTCCTTGCTAACACACCCTCCTCTGATGCACTCCTGTGTTTGGGATCATTCAGACACTTCTAGCATCACCAACCTTGTTGGTAAATAGGTCTTCTCAAAGAATACCTTGGATTATATACTGTTTAGAAAAATCTAGGCACTGAGCATGCCTGACATACTGTATTCTGATTGCTCCCACGTAGTACATGACAGTCCCTATAAACCATTTCTCAGTATCATCATAGTCATGGTTCTGTCACTAGTTTAGCTAGTCCACGAAATCAACAGACTTGATTTTATCCAAATAAGCTTATACATTCTGGGCTCTGGCCTTGGCTTCTAGTTTTTCTTCATTCCTATTTCTCTCTCTAAATATTGAAAACTGGTATCACCTTCTTGCCTCCCCCTTTCTTATTGTATAGCTTTCTACAGTTATTTCTTTGAGTTTTATATCTTTAAAATCCCACTAATAATCTAGAAAACTACTCAATTAGAGAGACTTGAAAACATTTATCCCTAGAAAATAATAGTACTCATATTTTTCAGTTATACGAAGTCTTTGTTGTTCTTGTTGTTACTTGTAGTTGCCATCAAGTTGATTCTGACTCATGGTGACCTCATGTGAACAAAGCAGAACTGCTCCATAGAGTTTTCAAGGTTGTGACCTTTCAGAAGCAGATTGCCAGGCCTGTCTTCCAAGGTGCCTCTGGATGGACTGAAAATGCCAACCTTTTGGCTAGTAGTTGAACACTTAACTGTTTGCACCATCCAGTGTCTCTACACAGAGCCTAGCGTTAGGCTCACCAAGTACAACAATAAGGATGGTTTGGTATTCTCACATTTATATATGTGAACCTAAATAGCATGTTCTGTGGATAAGCTACCACCTCTTCCATGTCTCCAGTGATCACATTATTTGACAACTTGGTAAATAACCCTCATATAATAATTAACTTTATCCCAGGTACAAACTCTAAATTAATAGACTCAAAATTGATGAAGTTTGATTGTCTTTAAGCTAAAGCCACTGCCTGTTTGTTACACAATTCAGTTCCTCTTCTCTAAATCCTGAAGCCCAAGGGCATGGCATTCTGGTTTAAACTTGTGTTCTCAGTGCACCGTGCCCTGCACAGAGGGTGTCTCTGCAGCAAGCTCAGTCAACCCACCAGCTGGTCCCGATTGAAGGGCTTTGCACCTGCATCCAGAGGAGTCCAGGGGAGGCAGAGAAGTCTCCATCCAATATTTTCAGGCACCAAGTGGCACGCATATCCAAACAAGTGGTACATGTTAGAAAACAGCTGCAGAAATGAGAAGTCCAGCAATAAGGCTTAGAAGTGGAGTTTGTAATTTGTTACAAAAGGGAACAGACTTTCCCTGTTATTCATGCCAACCCAGGCTGAGTTCTCTATCTAGTCCCTTCTATATACATCAATACAAGACCCCCCAAAAAAGAAAAATAGCAATTTCTGGTTCACCTGTACGTTAGACTATAGCACCAAGATATAGGCATCTCTGGGTGATGCAAAACAGTTAAGCAGCTCAGCTGCTAACCAAAAGATGTGAGGTTCAAGTCTACCCAGAGGTACCTCAGAAGAAAGGCCTGGCAATCTACTTACAAAAAAATCAGCCACTGAAGACCTAGAGAACACAGTTCTACTGTGACACACATTGATCACCATGAAATCAACTGGATGCCAACTGGAACCAAGATATGACACCCAGAAGGAAGGAAATAATTTAGTTTGACAAACATCTTTACATACATTAGCTCATTTAATCCTCATGACAAACCTAGCATTTGAATATGATTGTTCTTTCCATGTTTCTGATGAGGAAAAGGGATCACCAGGTCAGGGAGCCACTAGTGTCAGAGCAGCACTACTGGCTCTTAAACCTAGAGCCCTAATGGGCCCACAGCCTAGCCTTGTACTTCCATAGAGCCAAAGGAACCCACAGGGCTGGTACCACCAGCAAATGTCAGCGGGAATTGGTATGGACCTTGAAGATTTTTTTCTTGCATATTTTCTTTGTGCTTAATAATCCCATTAAGAATAAAAATTAATTTCTATTGTTTTTATTACACAATGTTTCATAAAAGAAAAAAGAGAGAAGCAAAAAGAATAAAACAAAGTGTGCAATCAACCCTCTGTATCCGCAGGTTCCACATCCATGGATTAAACCAACCAGGAATCAAAAATATTAAGTTAAAAAACGGAAAGTTCCAAAGAGCAAAACTTGAGTTCACCACCAAGCACTACACTGAATCTACCCAAATGAAGTGACATGTGGGCATCCCCTGCTGCAGCCTCTTACCATCTCACAGATCCTCGGTCTCTCTCCAGCACTGTAATTTGAGCACTGTTCACCTCCTATTCTTTCCTACTTATGTTGTGTACACCCTTTGTTTCTGTTAAGAAATGGCTCCTAAAGATGGTGGAGGACACTTCCAGCAATCCCTCTAACAACAAAGACCAAAAAAAAAACAAGTGAATCAATTATATATATGACAAGCTAGGAGCCCTGAACATCAAGGGCAAAGTTAGGAAATTGGACTGGGCGGCAGGTGGAGGGAGAGACGGTTCAGAAGTGGCAAGGAGTTGCTGGACATGACTCAGTGGGAACAGGCGTCCGTCAGGCACGATCAAGGGTAACTGGTGCCTCCCAGTCCTTCAGCTAAAAGCACTGGGTGCCCATGGACTGGCTGCAAAGCTCACCCACCTATGTGCTCTAGGGAACAGGGACACACTTTCCTCACAGACACTCGAGGGACAGTTGTCAGCCCCCTGCCTTGCTCAGAGCGTGAACCCCTACTGCAACTAAATGCTTGCTCCTACACCAATCACCCCTGCCCCTCTAAGACTGTAGGAGAGAGCCTGTACCACACACTTGGTGACCGACTACCTGGATACCTGAGCTGAATCCATACAAGAAAAGTGAATGGACTCCTAGGCTCATATACCTGGTAACAGCTCTAGCCATCTGCAGACAGAACTTCAAAGGCACAAATAATCAAACTAGCTCACTCAAGAAGCCTATTTGGGTATATCGAAACAAAACAAAGCAAGAAGCTAGAACACAGTAAGCAAGCATAAAATAAATTAAAACGATCACTTATAGATGGCTGGGAGACAACAGTCAATATCTAATCAAATAAACAAGCAGACCATGATCACTTCAACGAGCTCTCAAAACAAAGAATCAAGGAATCTTCCAAATGAAAAAATATGTTCCTGAAATTACTAGAGGTAGAATACAAAAGGTTAATATACAGAACTCTTCAAGAGATCAAGGAGATCAGGCAAAACACAGAACAAGTCAAGGAACACACAGATAAAGCAGTTCAGGAAATTCAGAAGGTTTTTCAAGACCATAATGACAAATTTAATACACTGCAAGAATCCACAGAGACAGCAATCAGAAGTTCAGAAGATTAACAATAAAATTTCAAAATTAGACAGCTCAATAGAAAGTCAGAGGAGCAGAATCAAGGAAATGGAACTCAGAATTAGTGAGACTGAAGATAAAATGCTTGGCACCAATATATTTGAAGAAAAATCAGATAAAAGGATTTCAAAAAATGAAGAATCACTAAGAATCATATGGGACTCTATCAAGAGAAATAACCTACAAGTGATTGGAGTACCAGAACAGGGAGGGAGAACAGAAAATACAGAAAGAATTGTCGAAGATTTGTTGGCAGGAAACTTTCCTCATATCATGAAAGATGAGGAGATATCTATCAAAGATGCTCATCAAACTCCACATAAGGTAGATCGCAAAAGAAAGTCACCAAGACATATTATAATTAAACTTGCTAAAACCAAAGATAAAGAAAGACTTTTAAGAGCAGCTAGGGATAAACAAAAAGTCACCTACAAATGAGAGTCAATAAGCTCAGACTACTCAGCAGAAATCACACAAGTAAGAAGGCAATGAGATGACACATATAAAACACTGAGGCAAAAAAAATGCCAGACAAGAATCATGTATCCAGCAAAACTGTCTCTCAAATACGAAGGCAAAATTAGGACATTTCCAGATGAACAGAAGTTTAGGCAATTCATAAAAACCAAGCCAAAACAACAAGAAATATGGGAGCTCTCTGATTAGAAAATCAGTAACATCAGATAACAACACAAGACTAGAACATAGGACAGAGTAACCAGATATCAAGCCAGACAAGGAAATCACAAAAATAAATCAACATTAAAGAAAATGCTTATAACAGGGAAACAGAGATATCATTATGTAAAAGACGACAACATTAAATCAATAAAGAGGGACTAAAAAATGTACTCATCGATCTTTCATATGGAGAGGACATCAAGGTGATATAAAGAAATAAAAGTTAGTTTAAACTTAGAAAAAAGAAGTAAATATTAAGGTAACCACAAAGGAGAATAACAATCCTACACATCAAAATAAAATACAAGAAAAACATAAAGACTCAGCAAAAACAACAGCAATGAAAAAGAAAACACAGTATATAAAGAAAAACTACTCAGCACAGAAAATTAAGTGGAAAAAAGAAACTGTCAAGAACACACACACAAAATGACAGCACTAAACTCATACCTATCCATAATTACACTGAATGTAAATGGACTAAATCCATCAATAAATAGACAGAGAGTGGCAGAATGGATTAAAAAAAAAAAAAACAAACACGATCCATCTATATGCTGTCCACAAGAGACATACTTTAGACTGAAAGACACAAACAAACTAATCAAAGGATGGAAAAAAAAAAATCAACCAAACAACAATCAAAAAAGAGCAGGCATGGCAATACTCATTTCTGACAAAATAGACTTCAAAGTTAAATCCAGGAGCTTCCAGACAACATGTGCCATAGAAAGAAGCACCATGCTATCCCTCCACAGCAAAGACATGAAAAACTAAGTAAAACAGAGACAAACGGCACTCCTGGAACCCGAAATGTCAAATGAAGAGATAAAGAACTCTGCCAAGGAACAAATGGAATAAAAAAACCTACAGAGACAGAGAGCAAGGAGAGATACATGCAGAGGTTCCCTATCAGCTAATGCAGCACAGACCTGCCGTCTGGACTCCTGTCAGAGATTTGCGGACAGGGAGCACAGGAAAGCAGCTTCTCAGAGCTCCCAGAAGGAGACAGAGCACCCAGGAACCAGCGACACATGCTTTCCCACCCCCACCCCCCGATCCTCTCCCCACTGTTCTACCTTTGAGCTTCCCAGCAGGCAGTAGTGGCTCTGCAGAAGGGGAAGTGCAGCGTCTGTGCTCCCTGGGTTCACCCTGCCCACCTCAGAGATCGGCGGACAGGGAGTACAGGAAAGCAGCTTCACAAACTTCCCAAGAGGAGACAGAGCACCTGGTAACTAGCAATATACCCTTTCCTAACCCCCACCCTTCTTCACCACCACCACCCACCACTCCAGGCCTCCTCTGCTTTCCACCAGCTGCAGTCTCTTGGCCCAGAGGCAACTGCTTCCCCCTGGGCTGCTTAGATTCACCCCACCCACACTGGCAGGCTAAATGAATGCCATTTTTCTGTTGCTGTTTCTTTTGGTTTCTTCTGTGCCTCCCACCACCACCCCCATCCGCTTTGCTCTCGAACACCTGGCTCTGTGTGCCATCTTTGCTTTTTCTTGAAAGGCTGTAAAGCACCGCTCAACTGATAAAACACTCCCCCAGCCCAAGACACAACACTGGTGGGATTCTTGGGGCTTTTTTGGGTTTTTTTTTTTTTTGCTTTGTTTTGTTTTGCTTTGTTCTGTTTGTTTGTTTTCTTCTTCTTCTCACAGCTTGGATGGCCGTTGTAGCCAGGCAGCACTGCACAGCTTAGGAGCCACTTTCGAAGTTGGTGGGATCCCTGAGGGCATTTCTTTCTTCTTTCCTTCTTTTTTTTTTTTGTCCACTTTCTCTTTATTCCTTTCTTTCTTCATTTCTCAGTTCTTGTCTCTCTATACTTACCTTCCTTTCCTATCTCCTGAATACCTAGCACTGTGTGACATCTATACCCCCTCGAGTCAGGCTATATTGCACAGCCTGGGAGCCATTCCCTGGTCTTTACAGCCAAACTGGTAGAAGCTGTGGGGACTTTTCTTTTCTTTCTTTTTTTTTTTTTCCTCTTCGAATTTTTATCTAGTTACTTTTTTTTCTTTTTCCCTTTTGTCTTTTTTTCTCCTTTTTTGTTTTTCCCCACTTCTTGGTTTCTCATCTTTCCACTCTGATGACAAGTTCCCTTAGCACTCTTTTTTTTTTTTTTCAATTGTTTGTTTTTGGCCCCTATTCCTCTCTCCACACTCTCCTCTTTCCCACATCCATATTAGCTCCACATATCACAATATACCCACTCTTTCCTGTCTACCTGCACTGTGCACTGATCATCACACCCCTCAGCGGCACAGGCACAGCCTACCAGATGCTGCCCAGCACTGATTCCCAGCCACCCTGTCAGCCCTAGTATGTGCCACAAACAACCCATCCCAGCCCCTCCCCTTCAGCTGGAACTGCCCTGCTATACCATAGCTGAGTGACTAGGCCTGCCCATTGGATGAGATGAAAACTATCGTGATCACAGAAGCAAACAACAAAGAATGCATAGCCCCCCTGCTCAGACATAACCAAGTAAAACAAAAAATCAAGACGAAATAAACAGATCTACAACCAATAAATCAAGAAAATAACTACTGAATGTCTCAAAGACAGCAGACAATACCGAAATATATTTTTTAAAAAAGGACAAGATGGTTCCAGTCAGCATGCAAAATAAAACACCAGATGACTTTCCAGTAGAAGAAAAGGCACAAGAACTACCTGACAGGGAATTCAGATGTCTACTATTCAGAGATATCCAAGAGCTGAAGCATAATGCAGATGAAAATGAGGAAAAAACAGACAAATCCATGGAAAAGACAGACATATTCATGGAAAATATAGACAAAAACATGTAAAAATTCAGGAAAATAATATACAAACAAAATGCAAAATAAATTCACTATTAGAAATCATACAAAAACAATTGGAAATCCAAAAGATAAAAAACAAGATGTCAGAAATGGACAGTATCATAGAAGGGCTAAGGAGTAGGTTTGAAATGATGGAAAGCAGGATAGTGAAATTTCAGACAAACACATGGATACAATTCTATTTGATGAAAAATCAGAAAAAAGAACGAAGAAATATGAGGAAACCCTGAGAATTATGTGGGATACAATCAAAAGCAAAAACTTGCAAGTGATCAGACTTCCAGAACAGAGGGATAAAATGGAAAACACAGACATAATCATTGAAGAATTGCTGACAGAAAACTTCCCTAATATTATGACAGATAAAAAGCTGACCATCCAAGAAGCTCAATGAACCCCAAATAGAAAGACCCCAAAAGAAAATCACCAAGGCATAATCACACTGCATAAAACCAAAGACAAGGGAAAAATTGAGAGCAGATTGAGAAAAGCAAAAAGTGACATGAACAGGAGACACAATAAGACTAAGCTCTGATTATTCAGAAGAAACCATGAAGACAAGAATGCAATGAGAAGACATAAATAAAACCTTGAAAGAAAAAAATTGCCAACCAAGAAGAGTATATCTTGCAAAACTCTCATTCAAGTATAATGGTGAAATTAGAACATTTCCAGATAAACAGAAATTAGGGGGACATGTAAAAGCCAAACCAAACTTACAAGAATTATTAAAGAGACTCCTTCAGTCTGAGAACAAACATCAGACCACATCCTAAATCTATGATGAAAGACTGTACCAGCCAGATATTAACCTAGGAAATTAACCCTTAAGGACTATCCAAAACCAAAAGAAATACAACAGAGAATCAGACAGATTAATCTGTAAAGGACCACAACATCAGAACAATAAAAGAGGAAATAAACACTATGGATATAGAACTTTCTGATGGAGAGGAAGGCAAGGCAATACCAAGTAATAATAGACCAGTTCAAACCTAGGAAGATAAGGATAAATTTCAAGGTAACAACAAAGGAAGTTAACAAACCTACTCATCAAAATAAAGAAGAAAAACATAAAGTCTCAATAAAAATGAAATCTTCAAAAACAAAATAAATAAAAAGAAATCCACAAACAAAAGGAATTCGGGACAGGAGAGTAAGAATGAAGAAAAAGTCAGCACCACAAAAAAAAAAAAAAAACTACACAATGACAGCAATAAACTCAAACATATCAATAATTACACTGAATGTAATGGCCTAAATTCATCCACAAAGAGACAGAGAGTGACGGAATAGATTAAAAAAAAAAGGATCCACCCATATGCTGTGTAAAAGAGACACACCTTAGAAACAAAGACAAATTTATTAAAAATCAAAAATGAAAAAAATATATACCAAGCAAACAGCTACCAAAAAAAAAGCAGGAGTGGCAATGCTAATGTCAGACGAAATAAAACAAAATCCACCATAAAAGACAAAGAAGGGCACTATACAACGATTAAAGGCAAGATTGATCATGAATACTTAACCATAACAAACATCTACACACCCAATGACAGGGCTCCAAAATACATAAAACAAACTTCAACAGCACTGAAAAGAGAAACTGACAGTTCCACAATAATAATAGGAGACTTCAACCCACCACTCTCAGTAAAGGACAGAACATCTACAAAGAAACTCAACTAATTGCAGAAGACCTAAAGGGCAGAATCAGCCAACTTGACCTCATAGATATATAGAGAGCACTCGACCCAACAGCTGCAAAGTACACATTCTTTTCCAATGAACATAGAACATTCTTGAGAATAGACCACAGCTTATGCCAGAGAGCAACCCTCAAAAATATCCAAAACACTGTAATAATACAAAGTCTCTTCTCTGACTCTATTCCAACTCATAGCAACCCTATAGGACAGAGTAGAACTGCCCCACAGAGTTTCCAAGGAGCACCTGGCAGATTCGAACTGCTGACCCCTTGGTTAGCAGCCATACCACTTAACCACTACACCACCAGGGTTTCCATATAGGGTAGCTATGAGTTGGAATCAACTCAATGGCACTGGATTTTTTTTTTTTTTCTTTTGCTTCTATGACCACTCTGCCGTTAAAGTACAAATTAATGACAGGAAGAGCAAGGAAAAAAAATTAATTACATGGTAACTGAATAACACCCTGCTTAAAAACCACTAGGTAATAGAAGAAATCAGAGATGGAAATGAAAAAATTCCTAGAATCAAATGAGAATGAAAACACATCATACCAAAACTTTTGGGACACAGTAAAGGCAGTCCTTAGAGATAAATTTATAGCAACAGATGCACACATCAAAAAAGAAGAAAGGGACAAAATCTAAACTTTAGCTACACAACTTGAACAAATAGAAAGAGAAAAGCAAAAGAAGCCCACAGCCACCAGAAAAAAGGAAATAATAAATATCAGAGCAGAAATAAATGAAATAGAGAATAGAATAACAGTAGAAAGAATCAACAAAACCAAAAGTTGGTTCTTTAAAAGGATCAACAAAGTTGGCAAACCCCTGGACAAACTGACAAAAGAAAAACAGGAGGGGATGCAAATAACCTAAATAAGAAACGAAGTGGGGGATATTACAACAGACCAAGCTGAAATAAAAAGGAGCATAACAGAGTATTATGAAAAACTATACTCTAACAAATTTGAAACCCTAGAAGAAATGGACAAATTTCTAGAAACACATTACCGACCCATGCTAACACAAAATGATGTTGAAAATCTGAACAGACCCATAACAAGAGAAGAGACTGAAACTGAAAAGTTAAAAAAAAAAAAAAAAAATCCCCTCCCCCCAAAAAAGCCCCAGCCCACATCGCTTCACTAGAGAATTCTACCAAACATTCAGAGAAGAGCTTACACCAGTACTATGCAAACTATTTCAGAACAAAGAAAAGGAAGGGATACTTCCAAATGCATTCTATGAAGCCAACATAACCTTGATATCAGGCAGAGACACCACAAAAAAAGAAAATTACAGACCAATATCTCTTATGAACACAGATGCAAAAATTCTAGCCAACAGAATTCAGCACCATATCAAAAAAAACAATACACCACAACCAAGTAGGATTCATCCCAGGTATGCAAGGATGGCTCACATGAGAAAATGAATTAACATAATCCACCACATAAACAAAAGGAAATAAAGGAATCACATGATCATCTCAACAGACGCAGAAAAGGCATTCGACAAAGTCGAACACCCATTCCTGATAAATAAAATAAAACAGGTATACAGAAGGAAAATTTCTCAACATAATAAAAGGACATCTGTGCAAAACCAATGGCCAACATCATTCTTAATGGAGAAAGGCTGAAAACATTCCCCTTGAGAACAGGAATCAGACAAGGGTATCCTTCATCACCACTCCTATTTAACATTGTGCTGGAAGTCCTAGCTACAACAATAAGGCAAGAAAAAGAAATAAATGGCATGCAAATTGGTAATGAAGAAGCTAAACTGTCCCTATTTGCAGATGATATGATACTATATATATATTTATATATCATAATTTTTATATTGTCTGTGGTTTCTGATGTGTATAAACACTCAGAGTAACACATAAATGTTTTGACTTAGCTAGGAAATAAAACCGCTAAGTGAAAGAGGAACCGATACTTATTGAGAAGCAACTAAGTGCCACACTCTTTAAACAAATAATTTTCTTAATCTCAGATAAGCATGTGAGATTAGTATTACTGATACCAGAGAATGGCCTCGGTTCTTGTCTTTGGTGTAGGAAAGAATTCAAACACTGAGACAAACAGTGCCAAGGAAGCAGAGGTTTATTAGCAAGCAGAGGGTTAGTAGTAAAAGCACACTTGACTAGGAAGTGTCAAGCAGGCTACTCAGGTAGAGAAAGAATCTGAGTGCCCTGATAGTCGTTTTCTTAGGGTTTTATACCCTTCTTGTCTCTTATCTCTCTCTGTTAACGTTGAACAGCCAGGACAGGACCCCCTATGGAGACTATTTCCTTGGCTTAAAGGTTTAATTACCAAGTTAGGGACCTTATCAAGTTAGGGACTTTATCAAGTTAAGGATTTTATCAAATTAAGGACCCCTGTAAGGATCATTTCCTTGGCTTAAAGCTTCACTATGTAGGGACCATCTTATTGAGGAATGTCACCACGCCCGTCTCTTCCTTTGTAGGGACTGTCTTATTGAGGAATGTCACCACCCCCATCTCTTCTTCTGTGGGGACCATCTTACTGAGGAATGTCCACCCCTTATCTCTTCCTCTTCTCGAGTGCAAGCTCTCCCCCTCCCTCTTACCTTACCATCTCCATTTCAGCCATGCAGAAGCTGAGGCACAGGGAGGGGCATAACTTTTCCAGATTTATACAACGGTAAGGGAGGGCACCTGGATCTGATTCCAGATGCATACCCCCAAAACCCACAGCTCTTGCACTGCCACCCTAGTGATAAGGAGATCTTCCATAAGAAAAGGGTCATGTGTACGTGTCATATAACAGGCGTCCCATCTCATAACACTCAGTCTACTAAAAAGGCTCCTCACAGAACTAGAACGCAAGCATTAAACTGCCCAGCGGCATTTTTTTTTTTATTAAGCAATTAGATATGTAGTTTCTCATTAAACCTTAAATCAAAATCAATTTTAATAGTCTCTAGATTCTACCAAGTTTACTTAAAAGCACAGTTAAAACTAATGAAAGGGACTACCACTTAGATTTGCTGAAACCTGCTTTCCAAACTTTATTTTTTACACAATTTCAGGATATGGATAGATTTTCTTAAACACGTCATATTGTTTTATCACTCATTTATTAATCTAACAATTAAAAGGGAACTATATCCACCAGGCACTCCTTGGAAACCCTACGGGGCAGTCCTATAGGGTCGTTATGAGTCGGAATCAACTCAGCAATGGGTGTGGGTTTATATTCAATATGCCAATATTATTTCAAAAATTAATCTTTTAACTGATGTACATGTACTCTACCTTAAGCCCCTTGTTGATAAATTTTGTAATCAAGCAATGTGTTATTCAAACTCTGTCAAACACTTAGAGAGCAATGATGAATAAAAAACGCCTAAGGCTTACGTACAACATGCAAGGTGCTCCTCTAAGCACTTTACAAGGATTATTCATTTAGTCCTCAGAAAAACGTTTTGATGCAGGTACAATCATTAACCTCATTTTGATATGAAGAATTCTACTTTGTGCAAAGGTTTTATTAGGCATCACAAAGCACAAAAATACACAGCTCTACACATGAAGGCATTAGAGAATTAAAATCAATAGGTGCAAACTATATTATCCCAAAAGTTACAGCTGAAAATATCTGGTTTGCCAAAAATATAAACAGAGAGTGGCATCTTCAATCTCATTAAAAGAAATTCAGCTGTTCTAACTTCTGCATCCTCCCAGCTGGGCAAATAACATCAAGACAACCAATTCAGGATTTGTACTAAAAAGGAAATCTCGCCCATGTTCTTCTTTAGGGTGGGGCTGCGCATTGATTAATTAATTCAATTTTTGTTGTTCATCCCTATAAAGAAGGCTCATTGACACATGCCAGTGAAACTGATACATGCCTGGCACACAACAAGCATTCAGTAAATCGTAGCTGCTTTATTTTTTTATTGTGCTTTAGATGAAAATTTACAGAACAAACTAGTTTCTCATTAAACAATTAATACAGATACTGTTTTGTGACATTGGTTGCCAACCCCACAATGTGTCAACATTCTCTGCTTCTCAACCTTGGGTTCCCCGTTTCCATTCAAACAGCTTTCCTGTCCCCTCCTGCCTTCCAATCCTTGCCCCTGGGCTGATGTGCCCATTTAGTCTCCTATATATGGTTGAGCTGTATTTATTATTGTTTTGTGGGCCTGTCTAATCTTTGGCTAGAGGGTGAACCTCAGGAGTGACTTCAGTACTGAGTTAAAAGGGAGTCCACGGGCCATACTCTACGGGTTTCTTGAGTCTCTGTCAGACCAGAGAGTCTGGCTTTTTTTGTGAATCAGAATTTTGTTCTACATTTTTCTTTAGCTCTGTCTGGGACCCTCTATTGTGATCTCTGTCAGAGCAGTCAGTGGTGGTAGTCAGGAACCATCTAGTTGTGCTGGACTCAGTCTGGTGGAGGGAGTGGTAGTTGTGGTTCATTAGTCCTTTGGACTAATCTTTCCCTCGTATCTCTGGTTTTCTTCATTCTCCCTTGCTCCAGACAGGGTGGGGCCAGTAGATGTATCTTCCATGGCTGCTTACAAGCATTTAAGACTCCAGAGACTACTCACCAAAGTAGGATGTAGAAAATTTTCTTTATAAACTATGTTACGTTGATTGAGCTAGATGTCCCCTGACATCATGGTCCCCAGACCTCAGCCCAGTAAATTCAGTCCCTCAGGAGTTCTGGATGTGTCTATGAAGCTTCCATGACTTGCTTTGCTCAAGTTGTGCTGACTTCCCCAGTATTGTGTACTGTTTTACCCTTCACCAAAGTTACCACCTATCTATTGTCTAAACCAAAAAAAAAAAAAAACAAAACTCATTGCCATCAAGTCAATTCTGACTCATAGCAACCCTACAGGACAGAGCAGAACTGTCCCACAGGGTTTCCAAGGAGTGCCTAGTGGATTTGAACTCCTTAGCATTTGGTTAGCAGCCGTAGCACTTAACCACTACGCCACCAGGGTTTCCACATCTATTGTCTAGTTAGTGAATTTTCCCTCATAACCATCAAAGATTGTTTCTTTCTGTGTGTAAACCTTTTAAGTTTTTATACTAGTGGTCTCATACAGTATTTGTCCTTTAGTCACTGACTTATTTCACTTAGTATAATACCCTCCAGATTCGTTCATGTTGTGAGATGTTTCTCAGACTCATCACTGCTCTTTATTGTTGCATAGTATTCCATTGTATGTATGTACCATAGTTTGTTTATCCATTCATCTGCTGATGGGCACTTAGGTAGTTTTCATCTTTTTGCTATAGTGAATAATGCTGCAATGAACATGTGTCTGTTCATTTGACAACCCTTATTTCTCTAGAACATATTCCCAGGAGTGGAATTGCTAGATCATATGGTATTTCTATTTCTAGCTTTCTAAGGAAGCACCATATCATTTTCCAAAATGGTTGTACCATTTTGACTTCCCACCAGCAAGCAGTGCATAAGTGTTCCAATCTCCTCGCAGCCTTTCCAACATTCGTTATTTTCTGTTTTTTTTGATTCATGCCAGTAATGTCAGGGTGAGATGGTATCTCATTGTAGTTCTGATTTGCACTTTTCTAATGGATAGTGATCATAAGCATTTCCTCACGTGAATGTTAGTCGCCTGAATGTCTTCTTTAATGACGTGTCTGTTCACATCCTTTGCCCATTCTTTGGATAATTTGTCTTTCTACTGTGAAGGTGTTGCATTTCCTATAGATTTTAGATTAGACCTCTGTTGGATTTATAATAACAAAGAAATTTTCCCTGTCCGTAGATTATCTTTTTACACTCTTGGTGAACTCTTTTGACGAGCATAAGTTTTAGAAGATCCCAGGTATCTAGCTTATCTTCTGTCATTTCTATATTGTTAGTTATGGTTTGTATCCTGTTCATGCCGTGTATCAGGACCTCTAGCATTGACCCAAATTTTTTCTTCTATGATCTTTATAGTTCATAGTTTAAGAATGATGGTGGTTGTTGGTTTTGTTATAGATGCCCTTTATTATAAGGAATTTCCCTTCTATTCCTATTTTATTGAGAGTTTTTATCAGGAACTGGTGTTGGAATTTATTGAATGCCTTTTCTGTAAAGATTGAGATGATCACATGATTCATTTCTTTTGTTAATCTATGTGGTGGATTACACTGATTGATTTTCTAATGTTGAACCATCCTCGTATACCTATTATGAATCCCATTCAGTTGGGGTATATATATATATATATATATATTTAATATGGTGCTGAATTCTGTTGGCTAGAATTTTATTGTAAATTTTTGCATCTATATTCATGAGATATACGTCTTTTTTTTTTTTTTTTTGTATCTGTGCCTGCTTTTGGTATCAGAACTATGATGACTTCATGGAATGAATTTTGAAGTAACCCTTCCTTTTCTAAGTTCTGAAATAGTTTGAGTAGTGCTCATGTGAGCTCTTCTTCTCTGAATGTTTCTTAGAATATGGGTCAGGGTTTTTTTGTTGTTGTTGTTGGGAGTTTTTTAATTATCTTTTCAATCATTTCTCTTGTTATAGGCCTGTTCAGATTTTCAAATTCAGTTTGTGTTAGTTTAGGTAGGTGGTGTGTTTCTAGAAATTTGTCCACTTTCTCTAGGTTTTCAAATGTGTTGGAGTGTAATTTTTCATAGTACTCGTTACGATCCTTTTTATTTCATTTGGATTTGTTGTACTATCCCTGATCCCATTTCTTATTTGGGTTATTTGCTTCCTTACCTGTTTTTCTTTTGTCAGTTTGGCTAATGGTTTGTCAATTTTGTTCATCCTTACAAAGAATCAACTTTTAGTTTGGTTGATTCTGTTGTTTTTCTATTCTGTTTCATATTTATTATTTAATAATATGAATTGATATTTAATATTTAATAATATGAATTTTCATGAAATGAAAAGTTTATTATTTAATATTTATTTCTGCTCTGACTTGTATTAATTCCTTCCTTCCAGTGGCTGTAGGCTGTTTTCTTCCTATTTATTCGAGTTGTATAGCTAATGTTTGGATTTTTTTCCCTCTCTTCCTTTTTGAAGTGTGCATCTATTGCTATAAATTGACCTCTGAGCACTGCCTTTATTGTGTCCCAAAGGTTTTTGTATGATGTATTTTCATTCTTGTTTGATTCTAGGGATTTTTACATTCCATCTTTGATTCCCTCCATTACCCACGTGCCTGTCAGTTTGTCGTATCGTGGGGGCTTGTGTGTTGCTGTGACGCTGGAAGCTATGCCACTGGTATTCAGATACCAGCAGGGTCACCCATGGAGGGCAGGTTTCAGCTGAGCTTCCAGACTAAAACAGACTAGGAAGAAGGACCCAGCAGTATACTTCTGAAAAGCATTAGCCAGTGAAAACCTTATGAATAGCAGCAGAACATTGTCTGATACAGTGCTGGAAGATGAGCCCCCCAGGTTGGAAGGCACTCAAAAGATGACTGGGGAAGAGCTGCCTCCTCAAAGTAGAGTCAACCTCAATGACATGGATGGAGTAAAGCTTTCGGGACCTTCATTTGCTGATATACCACAACTCAAAATGAGAAGAAACAGCTGCAAACATCCATTAATAATAGGAACCTGGAATGTACAAAGTATGAATCTAGGAAAATTGGAAACTGTCAAAAATGAAATGGAACACATAAACATCGATATCCTAGGTGTTAGTGAACTGAAATGGACTGGTATTGGCCATTTTGAATCGGACAATCATATAGTCTACTATGCTGGGAATGACAACTTGAAGAGGAATGTGTTGCATTCACTGTCAAAAAGAACATTTCAAGATCTATCCTGAAGTACAACACTGTCAGCGATAGGAAAATATCCATATGCCTACAAGGAAGACCAGTTAATATGGCTATTATTCAAATTTATGCACCAACCACTAGGGCCAAAGATGAAGAAATAGAAGATATTTATCAGCTGCCACAGTCTGAAATTGATCGAACATGCAATCAAGATGCATTGCTAATTACTGGCGACTGGAACACGAAAGTTGGAATCAAAGAAGGCTCAGTAGTTGGAAAATATGGCCTTGGTGATAGAAACAATGCCAGAGATCAAATGATAGAATTTTGCAACACCAACGACTTCTTCATTGCAAATACCTTCTTTTACCAACATAAACAGCGACTATATACACATGGACCTCCCCAGATGGAACACACAGAAATCAAATTGACTACATCTGTGCAAAGAGAAGGTGGAAAAGCTCAATATCATCAGTCAGAACAAGGCCAGGGGCTGACTGTGGAACAGACCATCAATTGCTCATATGCAAGTTCCAGCTGAAGCTGAAGAAAATCAGAAGAAGTCCACGAGAGCCAATATATGACCTTGAGTGTATCCCACCTGAATTTAGAGACCATCTCAAGAACAGATTTGACTCATTGAACACTAGTGATCGAACACCAGACGAGTTGCAGAATGACAGCAAGGACATCATCCATGAAGAAAGCAAGAGGTCAGTGAAAAGACAGGAAAGAAAGAAAAGGCCAAGGTGGATGTCAGAGGAGACTCTGAAACTTGCTCTTGAGCGTCGAGCAACTAAAGCAAAAGGAAGAATTCATGAAGTAAAAGAACTGAAGATTTCAAATGACTGCTTGAGAAGACAAAGTAAAGTATTATAATGACATGTGCAAAGAGCTTGAGATGGAAAACCAAAAGGGAAGAACATGCTCGGCATTTCTCAAGCTGAAAGAACTGAAGAAAAAATTCAAGCCTCAAGTTGCAATAGTGAAGGAGTCCACGGGGAAAATATTAAATGATGCAGGAAGCATCAAAAGAAGAGGGAAGGAATACACAGAGTCATTATATCAAAAAGAATTAGACGATATTCAACCATTTCAAGAGGTGGCATATGATCAGGAATTTGATGGTACTGAAGGAAGAAGTTCAAGGTGCACTGAAGGCATTGGCAAAAAACAAGGCTCCAGGAATTTGATGGAATGTCAATTGAGATGTTTCAACAAACAGATGCAGCACTGGAGGTGCTCACTCGTCTATGCCAGGAAATATGGAAGACGGCTTCCTGGACAACTGATTGGAAGAGATCCATATTTATGCCTATTCTCAAGAAAGGTGATCCAACCAAATGCGGAAATTATAGAACAATATCATTAATATCACATGCAAGCAAAATTCTGCTGAAGATCATTCAAAAATGGCTGCAGCAGTATATCGACAGGGAACTGCCAGAAATTCAGGCCGGTTTCAGAAGAGGACGTGGAACCAGGGATATCATTGATGATGTCAGATGGATCCTGGCTGAAAGCAGAGAATACCAGAAGGATGTTTACCTGTGATTTATTGATTATGCAAAGGCATTTGACTGTGTGGATCATAACAAACTATGGGTAACACTGCAAAGAATGGGAATTCCAGAACACTTAATTGTGCTCATGAGGAACCTTCACATAGATCAGGGAGCAGTTGTTTGGACAGAACAAGGGGATACTGAGTGGTTTAAAGTCAGGAAAGGTGTGCGTCAGGGTTGTATTCTTTCACCATACCTATTTAATCTGTATGCTGAACAGATAATATGAGAAGCCAGGCTACATGAAGAACAGGGCATCAGGATTGGAGGAAGACTCATTAACAACCTATGTTATGCAGATGACACAACCTTGCTTGCTGAAAGTGAAGAGGACTTGAAGCACTTACTGACGAAGATCAAAGACCACAGCCTTCAGTATGGATTACACCTCAACATAAAGAAAACAAAAATCCTCACAACTGGAACAATGAGCAATATCATGATAAACGGAGAAAAGATTGAAGTTGTCAAGGATTTCATTTTACTTGGATCCACAATCAACAGCCACAGAAGCAGCAGTCAAGAAATCAAAAGATGCGTTGCATTGGGTAAATCTGCTGCAAAGGACCTCTTAAAAGTGTTGAAGAGCAAAGATGTCACCTTGAAGACTAAGGTGCACCTGACCCAAGCCATGGTATTTTCAATCACATCATATGCATGTGAAAGCTGGACAATGAATAAGCAAGACTGAAGAAGAGTTGATGCCTTTGAATTGTGGTGTTGGCGAAGAATATTGAATATTCCACAGACTGCCAAAAGAATAAACAAGTATGCCTTGGAAGAAGTGTAGCCAGAATGCTCCTTAGAAGCAAGGATGGCAAGACTACGTCTCACATACTTTGGACGTATTATCAGGAGGGATCAGTCTCTGGAGAAAGACATTACGCTTGGTAAAAGAGGGTCAGAAAAAAGAGGAAGACCCTCAACGAGATGGACGAACACAGTGGCTGCAACAATGGGCTCAAATATAGCAACAATCTTGAGGATGATGCAGGACCGGGCAGTGTTTCATTCTGTTGTGCACAGGGTTGCTATGAGTCAGAACCAACTTGATGGCACCTAACAACAAAAACAACAGGTCACTCTACATCTCTTTACGGGTGCATTTCTCCGTTCCATTGCTATCGAGTCAATTCTGACTCACAGCAACCCTATAGGACAGAGAAGAACTGCCCCACAGGGTTTCCAGTAGTGGCTGGTGGATTTGAACCGCCGACCTTTTGGTTAGCAGCCTGAACTCTTAACCACTGTGCCAGCAGGGCTCCCTATGGGTGTATTTAAGCCATTTATATTCAGCATGATTACTGATAGGTGTGAGTTTATCGCTGTATTTTTGTAGTGCTTTTTTTGGTGATGCTAACATTTCCTTTGTTCCTCTTACTCTCCTGTGCTGAATTTCTTTTGTTTGCTGATTTTTTTGTTCAGTCGTTTCTTTCATTTTTGTAGATTTTGTGTTTACTGAGACTTTGTTTTTCTACTTTATTTTGATAAGTAGGTTCGTTAACTTTCTTTGTGGTTACCTTGAAATTTATGCTTATCTTCCTAAATTGAAGCCAATCTTTTATTACTTGATATCACCTTGACTTCCTCTCCATTTGAAAGTTCTAAACCTGCACCGCTTATTCCCTCTTTTATTGTTCTGACATTATTGTCATTTACAGGTTCAGCTCTCTGGCTCACTTTTGTAAATCTTTTAGTTTTCATTAATCCTTGAGCATTCATTACCTAGGTTGGTGTCATGGATTAAACTGTGTTCCCCAAAAATATCTGTGAACTTGGCTAGGCCATGGTTCCCAGTATTGTGTGATTGTCCACTATTTTGTCATCTGATGTGATTTCCCTATGTGTTGTAAATCCTATCTGTATGATGTTAACGAGATGATATTAGTGATAGCTATCTTGAAGAGACTCAATCTACAAGATCAGGTTGTGTCTTAAGCCAACTACTTTTGAGATATAAAGAGAGAAGCGAACAAAGAGACATGGGGATCTAATACCAACAAGAAACAAGAGCCAGGAGAACAGCAGAACCTTTGGGCCCAGGTTCCTGAGCTGACATGCTCCTCGACCAGGAAAGATTGACGGCCAGTGCCTCCCCCAAAAGCCAAGAGAGAGAAAGACTTCCCCTGGAGCTGGCACCCTGAATTCACACTTCTAGCATACCAGACTGTGAAGGAATAAATTTCTGTTTGGCATTTCTGTTATAGCAGCACTACATAACTAAGACCGTTGGTATCTGGCTGATGCTGTCCTGTGTCCTAGATTCAGGCTGTTGTCTAATATTGTTGGTTCTCTATTTGAATGGCTCCCTTTAATAATTTTTGTAAGTTTGGTTTGGTTTTTACATATTCCCTTATTTTCTGTTTATCTGGAAATGTCCTAATTTCACAACCACAGCTGAGCAAGACTTTTGTAGGATATATTATTCGTGGTTGGCATTTTTTTTTTTCTTTAGAGATTTTATATATGTCATCCCATTGCCCTCCTGCCTGCCTGGTTTCTGCCAAGTAATCAGAACTTAGTCTTATTGCTTCCCGTTTGTATGTGTCTTTTCACTTTTCTCAAGCTGCTCTCAAGATTCTTTTGTCTTTGGTTTTGGCAAGTGTGATTACAATATGTCTTGGTGACTTTCTTTTGGGGCCTATCCTATGTGGGGTTCATTGAGCTTCTTGGATGGTCAGCTTTTTATCTTTCATGACATTAGGGAAGCTTTTTGTCAGCAAATCTTCAATGATCCTCTCTGTGTTTTCTATTTTCTCCCCCTTTTCTGGAACCCCAATCACACACAGATTTTTGTTTTTGATGTATCCCACAGGGTTCTCAGGTTTTCTTCATTTTTCTTCATTCTTTTCTCTGATTTTTCCTCAAAGTGATATCCAACAATTTGTCTTCAATTTCACCAATCCTGTCTTCTATTTTTCATATTTGCTCCTAAAACTTTCTATTGCTCTGTACATTTCTGAAATCTTGTTTACCTTTGGGATTTCTAATTGCTGTTTTTGTATGATTTTTAGTTGTTTATTTTGACATCTTGTTTCTGTATTATTTTTCTGAATTCTTCCATTGCTTTTTCTGTGTTTTCCCTGGTTTTGTCTATATTTTCCTTGATTTTGTCTATTTTTTCCTTACTTTTATCTGTGTTTTCCTTCCTCTCTTTCCTAATTCCTTAAAAAAAAAAAAAGGCCCTAAATATCAGGCTTTTGAATTCCCTATCAGGTAGCTCTTGTGCTTTTTCTTCTATCAGAAGGTCATCTGGTGTTTTATTTTGTTTGCTTTCTAGAGCTATCCTGTCCTATCTTTTTATATGTTTTTGTATTGTCTGCTGTCTCCAGGACATTCAGGAATTATTTTCTTCACTTATTTTGTCCTGTTTTTTTGTTTTATTTGGTTATGTCTTGGCAGGCAGGCTGGGCGTATTTGTTGCTTTCTTGTCTGTGGGCACGATACTTCTCACCATCGTTCAGGTGGGCAGGGCCAGTCGCTCAGCTATGGTGCAGCAGAGCAGGTCCAGTGGGGGGAGGGAAGGGCAAGGATGGGTTGTTTGCAGCACAAACTTGGGCCGAGGGGGGGGCTGGGGGCCTAGGTGTCTGCACTGATGTCACTTGGGGGCACAGCACTTGGCACATGGTGCAGTTAGGCAGGAGGGAAGGGAGAGAATGTGATGTACAGAACTAAGTGGGTGAGAGAAAAGAGAGAAACAGAAGCAAAGAAAAGCAAAAAAAGGTAGGAAAATTGCCAAAAAAAAAGTAAATAAAATGGTGACACAGTAGGATTCAGTGGGTGGGAGCACTGCAGACCCAGGAAGGCCATGTGCTGGTGACTCTGTAGCCAAGCGATGTGGCTTGGCCTTTTGTGAAGGGGCGTGGGCAATGCCTGGGGCTAGGTGGGCAGGAGAAAGGAAAGGAAAGAAGGGGAAGACAGAAAAGAAACAAAAATAACAACAATAAATATGGTCTCAAGGAAGCCAGTCACTGGGGGCAGGGTGGAACTGGGGTAGTGTGGTGAGCTGATGTCACTCTTGCTGAGCAGCATGACACTACTCATCAGGAAGGGACGGAGACAGTGCAGAGCCTAGGTGGTAGAGAGAAGGAAAAGGGAGAAGGAGAAAGATAAAGAAAAACAAAAAAAATATGGCACTGAGAGAGCCAGCCTGTTGGAGCAGCACAGACCCAGGGAGGCCATGGTGCACCACACCCACCAAGAAGGGAGGGGGCGGTGTACAGGCTAGGTGGGTGGGACAAAGGAAAGAAAGGAAGAGAGAGAGAGAGATTAACAACAAAAAAAGAAACAAAACATGGCACTGAGTAAGCCAGTCAGTGACGGCAACGCAGACCCAGGGAGGCCATGTGCCAGTGGCTCTTTACCTTAGCAGTGCAGCACGGCCCTTCAAGAAGGGACGGGGGCAACACACAGGGTTAGGTGAATGGGAGAAGGGAAAGGAAGGAAGGGAGAGAGAAGAAACAGAATAACGACAAAAGAAAAAACAATGCAACCAAACTAAAAAAATATGGCACTGAGGGTGCCAGCTAGTGGGGGTAGCACAGACCCACAGAGGCTGTGTGCCAGTGGCTCTCCAGCCAAGCAGTGTGGTAAGGACCTTCAAGAAGGAGCGGGGTCAGCACTCAGGGCTAGGTGAGCAGGAGACAGGAAAGGGAGAGAGAAGGAAGCAATAAACAAAACAAAAACAAACAAAAAAATATGGCACTGAGGAAACCAGCCAGTGGGGGGAGCACAAGCCCAGGGAGGCCTTGTGCCAGTGGCTTTCTAGGCAAGCAGTGCAGCACAGCCCATCAAGAAGGGGCGGGGACAGCACACAGAGCTAGGTAGATGGGAGTAAGGAAAGCAAGAAAGGGAGGAGAGAGAAGAAACAAACAAACAAAAAACATGACACTGAAGGAACCAGTTCGTAAGGGTGGCATGGACCCAGGGAGGCCATGTGCTGGTGGTTTTCTAGCCAAGCAGTGCAGCACGGCCTGTTGAGAAGGGGCGGGGACGGCATACAGGGCTAGGTGGGTGGGAGAAAGGCAAGGAAGGGAGAGAGGATGAAGAAACCAAAAAAAGCCAAAGGAAACAATAACAACAACGAAAGGTGCTGGACGAGTTGGCCAGTGGGGGCAGGGCAGACCTGGGCAGCACTGAGCTGGTGTCTCTCCAGGAGAGCGACCATGGCCTGTGGGAAAGCAGCACAGGCCAAGTAGAAGGAAGAAGGGTGGGGGGTAGGAAAGCATGCATCCCTAGTTACTGGGTGCTCTGTCTCCTGTTGGGAGCTCCGTGAAGTTGCCTTCCCATATTCCCTGTCTGTGTTCCTTGGTGGTTGTAGTTCAAGATGGCGGCTCTGGCCACATTAACTGGTAGCAGACCTCTACTCCGTAGCTCTCTGCAGTCTCTGTTCTGTCAGTTTCTTATTCCATTAAGTGCCTAATCAAGCTCTTTATCCCTTCATTTGACCCTTAGGGTTCCAGGATTGATATTTGTATCCGTTTTACTTATTTTTTCAGGTCTTTGCTGCAGAGGGACGGCATGGTGCTTCTGTCTATAGTGCCATGTTGGCTCCGCCTGTGTACTGCTTTTATTAATATGGTGAAAAGAGCCAAGGTCTGGGAATTGGTAGCCCTGGGTTCTAATTTCACTAAATTTCACCACCCTTGTGAACATGATCAAGTCAATAAATCTCAAATTCAGAGAAATTAAGTGAATGGGGCTTTAAAGAAAACAATTTTCATAGTTTCTTGAGGCCAGAACTATCCAATAATTCTAGAATTAATGAGCCCAACAATTCTGATTAATATTTCAGTGTATTTTTCAAAATTAAACATTTGTAACACTTATTGCTATAGCAGGATCACTGGTGGTGCAGTGCTTAAAAGCTCAGCTGCTACCAAAAGGCTGGCAGTTCAAATTCACCAGCCGCTCCTTGGAAACACTACGAGGCAGTTCTACTCTGATCTATGGGGTCTCTATGAGTCGGAATCGACCCAACAGCAACAGGTCTAGGTTTGGTTTATTGCTGTAGGAAGATAAATCATCTCGGGCCTGAAAAACAATGATTGGCCTAGTAAAATCTGTCCTTGACAATTCTTTGGGGTATGGAATTATCAGTGTAGTTCTTCTGTAATATTAAGAAAATGTCTGCTTCCATCGGACTAAGGACAATCTCAAATATCTGTACATTTTCTCAATGAATACAAAGAGACTGTTTAAAAAAAGAGCAACTGGCCATACAAGCACACACCAGAAGGTTTGGGTTTATTTTATTTTTACCAATCCCCAAAGCAACATGGGGATTTTATTGCTTAGTTCATCAGCTGCAATATTGTCAAAGACCTCGCTACTCTAAGTGTGACCTCCCAGACCAGTAGCACTACCTGGAAGTGTGTCAGAAATGTAGAATCTCAGATGTAAACCCAAATCAGAAACTGCATTTTAACAAGTTCCCAGGTGATTCATGGGCACACTACAGTTTGAAAAGCCCTGCTGCAGGATACAATACTTCTCATGGGGGAGAGAGCACTCCCTTTACACCAGGACCAGACCCCCCTACTAGGTAAGGAAGCAGTCGACTTTCACAATTGCACTGGCTTCCCTAGATACTGATTCTCTGCTGCTACTCCAAAACTTGGGTCATGTTTGCAACCAAATGAGTGAGATCACAAAGGAGTGCTGAACGGAAGCTAAAGTATAGAAATTTCCTTTAGAAATATATCAATCAATTTGAGTCTTTCAATTCACAGCTCTTCTCTTACTGGTGCTGAATGGATTAATAAAAAGACAAATGAAAATGTGTCTTCTAAAATGACAGAAAGCCTTAATGAGATGGAATGACACAACAGCCACATCAATGGACTCAAACACACCAACAATCATGAAGGTGGCACATGACTGGGCAATGATTTTTTTGTACATAAGGTTCCCATGTACACAAGGTAGTTTTGTACGTAAGGTTGTATGTAAGGTTGCCTCAACGTCAACTAACAACAATAGGCGATCTTATGACCTCCAAATAAAGTCTTCTGAATTTGGGGAAAGAGGACATATAGCTCCACTCCTCCATCTTCCCTTAAATAAGAATAATAAAAATGATGACAACAGCAGTAGCCAACAAAATACAAATCGATGCAGTGACACCCCAGGGCCTGTCTGTATTAAGATACCCAGGCTCCATCTCTCACAAATAAATTCAGCGTTGTATTAAAGTTACCTATTATTAATAGTCCACTTAGCATTTAAAAGCTCCAACGGAGATCCTAACACAGATGCCCTATATACTTGCTCGGGAAGCCCGAGGAAGAAGAATGTGTTGAGTAATATACCACGAGAGCTAAAGCTCTTCAATTACCAACCATCCTTAATAATTCATGGTATATCTTCTGTTGTACCACCAAACCCTTGCTGCATTACAAAAGAATTGGAAGGTTGGCAGCTGGCAATTCTGGATCGATGACGTGATAAACACTGCTGGAGGCACGTGTCAAAACATAATGGGACCCAGTACAAAATCCCTTATATGGAAAAAAGTGGATTAACTAAAGACTAACCTGAAGACATAAAAAGTCTTTATTGCACAGAGCACAGTACCTTTAAGGACAAGAAATGTTCTTCCCATCTTTCCCAGCATCAGCAAATGGCAGAGAGGCCTAGAGGTCAGTGTTTTCCACAGCAATAATTTCCTAGCAGGTGCTGGGCAAGCCCACACAGAGGAGCTGAGGAGTAGGCCTCTTGGCTTCAGAGGGATTCTCAAACATGAGCACACCCTTATCCAAAGAGCACCTCCCCACTGCCCTGCAGGCCCACATACGTGCAAGTAAAGGAGGCTTCCATTAACATGGTATGACTTGAGAAGGAAGGTCTCCACCTAAAAACCTGGTCCCCAAAGAGCCTGAAATACCACCATCCCTTTCTACCAAAGCAGAAATTGCAAACTTGCAGCATACAAACATGGGGTTGGTTGTTTGTTCATTCGTTCATTCGTTTGTTCGTTTTGGCCTGACTTGAAAAGGAGAATATGTCATATGAAAATAGAGACATCCAGATATCCAGTGTCTTAGGAACAACCAGGAGATATGCCTTAAATGAACCTATACTCCCTCATGACAATGATCAGCTAGAGGTCAGTGGCTTCCCTTTGGAAAAAGGATTGTATCTTGAGTTAATCTCTTTTGAGATATAAAAAAGAGAATCAAGCAGAGATGACAGGGACCTCCTTACCACTAAGAAAGAAAAGCTGGGAGCAGAGTGTGTCCTTTGGCCCAGGGTCCCAGCACTGAGAAGCTCCTAGACCAGAGAAAGACAGACGACAAGGACATTCCTCCAGAACAAACAGAGAAGAGAAAGCCTTACCCTGGAGCTAGTGCTCTGAACTCAGACTTCTAGACTCCTAAACTGCAAAAGGGTAAATTTATTTTTGTTAAAGACACCCACTTGTGGCATTTCTGTTATAGCAGCACTACATATCTAAGACAGAAGATCTCCCTTGAGTCAGCTATTTATAGCAGGGGCCACAAATTCAGGGCCAGGTACGCACAGCAGGTTGGACAGGGACTATGAGGACCTCGTGAGGGATGTTCCATCTAAAAGGGCTGGTGCTTCTCAGTACTGCCAGGAGGAATGAAGTATCAACGGTGTAAGATCTTCAGGTTTTTCAAGAGAAATCATAAATCTGTGTCTTTAAGTGAAATTTCAAGATGATAAAATATTGACTACTAATTCACATTTTTTAAAATCACTATAAGAATTAAACTAAATGATCAATAGACAACCACTTTGTGAGCTCTGATTCAAGTTTCACATATGGTGGCTGACAGGTTCCACTCCCAGGCATAGTTGTAAGCCACATCACAGACTGTGAAATAGAAGTCTTTATACCTTGTGTACACTGGAGCACACAAGTAAAAGAGAGATGGTCTCAGTTGAGTTGCGTTGGGAGGTTCTCTGAAATTATACCACCTGGACAAGCTTCTTGTGCCTGCATCCTAGCAATTGTGTAAGCTTCTAAAAGTCAGCGATACGTCTTAAAACTTCCTCCCATTAGCTACAGCCTGGTCTCATAGCAGGTGCTCAGCTAATACTCAGCAGATTTCATCAGTACTTAAACCCTTTCTCAGTCAAGTATCCCTTTCTATCCATTAATTGAATAATTAAAAGAAGCAGGCTCAGCACCCCCTGACACTCAAGGAATGTTAACGCAAGTCTTGGGCCTGGGCAGGGTCAGACGACACCAGCTACTTCTCTTCCCTCAATCAGGAGCAGACCATCTGGAGACCCAGACTTGTTTTGCTACACACCTGTGGTGAAAGATCCTCACAAGTCCACCAAGTTTATGTTACAAGCTGAAGCTTGAGAGGTGAGAACCATCTTACTGGCCATCTAAGAAACATCCATTTTAAACCACAGCTGATGGAGCAGATATTGCAAATATGAAACAGGAGATTTACACGTTACAAAGTTAACTCTGGTGGCAGTAATGGAGAATGAATCAAAAGAGGTAAAATCAATAATTCAATAATGAAGATATTGCAATAGTGTAGGCAAAAGCAATGAAGTATGATACAAGAAATTTTGTGAAACTGGGTGTAGGGTGATACCTTTCAATGATAAAGGGAATATGGGAAAAGGATTAGACTTGGGGAAGGATAAGGAATTCAGTTCTGGATATGCTGAATGTGATGTGGATGTGGGTCAGTCAGACGAATGTCCTGTAGACACATGAATAGATAGATCTGGAAGTTATGAAAGAGTCTGAGTTACAGTACAGTTTTGAGACGAGCCAATGCATGCAAGTAACTGAAATCATGGCTTCATATAAGATTGCCAAAGGACAAAGAACAGAGTGAAAAAAATGAAGATGATCAAGTAATCGTGAAAACACTAACATTCAAGACGCAGGGGTGAGAGGATCCAGAGATGAGGACTAAAAGGGTGGGTGGGAGAGAGGGAGAAGGTGAAATGGGGCCAAGCGCTGCTATGGAATCCAAGGGAAGAGACGCTGAGAATTAGAATGTGGTCAACGGCTTCAAATGCCACACGGAAGGCTAGGAAGATATGTCCTAAAAGCATCTGTTGGGTTTAGTGGCTTTGAGGTCATTGGGGGTTTTGTGTGGCTTAGCCAGTTGCTGTCAAGTAGGCCTGACCCCAGGTATGTCAACGTAGAACTGTGCTCTATAGGGTTTTCAGTGGCTGATTTTTCAGAGGTAGATCACCAAGCCTTTCTTCTGAGGCATCTCTGGGTAGACTTGAACCTCCAACCTTTCAGTTAGCTGTTGAGCACGTTAACCATTTGCACTACCCAGGGACTCTTGGTGTGGTTTAGCCTGTAAGAATCACAGGCATTCAGAGAAGGGTTAAGAGCTTTGCCTTGTGTATTCTGAGGTGACTTCCTGAAAAAAGAGAATTGCGTCTATTATTTAGCATTAACACTTTACCAATGGCCTTTTGTTTAAAGTAGAAAGCAGGAAGCACCCAAATGGAATATATATAACGTGGCATCAATAAGGATCAAAAGCATAACAAAATTCAAGGCTTATTTCATACAGCAGTTTGTAAATTGGCTATGATTTTTCATAATCTGAAGTTTGGGTGAGGTGATGTCAATACCCAGCTGGTGCAAGATGAAAAAACAATCAAGCTGGAAATATGACTTGATGAAAAGAATACTTCTCCCAAGCAGAGCTAATCACACAACATTCAGCTGATCCCAGCCCACTCAAATAAATGTGTTTGATGCGCAGTCCTCAAACATTTGGGCTTCCTCCTAAGCTCAGGCACAACCCTTCCTCCAGAGCCCCTCAGCCTGAAATTAGACAGAGCGTGAGCACACGCATGAAGACAGGAGGAAGGGGCCCGTGACCTCCCCTGAGGAATCATCGTAAGGGCCACACAGTCTAACTGCCCTTCCCCTTTATCTCATAATAAATTTTGAAAACATGGATGAGATCTTTCCTAAGATGTCCATATCTTAGTGAATGCTCTCTTCTATGGATGGGATATAAGTATATATTTATTTAAAAACCACAAATGCAGATCATTCTTTATACCTGGATATATACTACAGTGATTAAGAGCTCGGGCTCTGAAGCCGAAGTAGCTGGGTTCAAACCCCAGCTCTACCAGGTACTCTTAATGCTATTTTGGGCAAGTGACCTGACCTCCCCCTGTCTCAGTTTTCTCATCTATAAAATATACATAATAACAGTTCCTAGCTCATAAGGCTATTGTGAAGATTAAACAAGATAATATAAATAAAAGGAGCACACTAGTGCAGACACACAATAAGCTCTCAGTGTTAACTGTTATTATTATTAACCATCTATCTAGAGATTGTTCCATATCACCACATACAGATCCGCCTCATTATTTTTAACAGCTGCAAGATATTCTACAGTATGAGTACAATGATATAGTTAGCCATTATCTTACTTATGAAAAATTAAATTGCTTTTAGTATTATTTTAAAACAAAATAATGCAGCAATAAACTTCCTTGTGCAAACATATTTGCATGTATGTGCAAGTTATCTGTAGGACAAATTCCTAGTAGAATTTCTGGGTCACAAAGTTGCAAATTTTTTCATAAACCAGTGCCAGTTGCAGTGGAGTTGATTCCCACTCACAGCGACCCCACGTGTGTCAGAGCAGAGCTGTGCTCATGGGGTTTTTCAATGGCTGATATTTTGGAAGTAGACCACCAGGCCTTTCTTCCAAGGCACCTCTGGGTGGACTCGAACCTCCCCTTCTGTTAGCAGCCAAGTGCATTACTGTTTGCACCACCCAGGGACTCCTAGATACTGCCAAACTGCCCTACTAAGAGGCTGATCTGGTTTCCACTTCCACCAGCAGTACATAAGAGGCCTGTTTATGCCATGCCCTCTCCAACGCCAGGAAGGTCGAGCTGTGGGGTTGTCATCCCACCTAAAAGCACAGGAGCACACAACAAAAATGAAACATTCCCTCAGCATCCAAGGAGGTCAGTGAGTCAACAAGGAGTGGGGGAAGTAATTGCATGCCAGGGTCATACCCCTAGCTCTCTCTGAATCCAGCCTGTCCACCCTGGTGCCTCTGGAAACATCTGTCTTGATATAATCATCTCTACACTGCATCCTAAATCTCCATTTAGACCAGTCCTGCTTTAGCAAGACAGCTTCCCCTGACACAGGTTTATAATGCAGTTAAGCAATTGTCCGTGATAAGGCACAGCCCAAAAGACCATTGATAGTTCTTCAACCTGAGGAAATGGCTTCATGGCCTAAATCAGCCATGAAAATAAAGGAAAGTGAAAGCCTTGCTGGGGGCTGAAAAAGAAATATGTGTACATCTAGGAAGAATTATGCAACAGGACAAGTAAGGGCTGGTGTCTTCCCTTTTCTGAGTTTGCTTTTTAATGGGATTTGCATTTATGTGAAACTACAGGGAGTCCATTGGTTTGGGCCCGTCTACACAGCATCTTATACAAATTAGAAAAAGTACTTCTTCTGGGCTTGTATGGCCCCAAGAAGGCTGATATGATTTGAGAAATCGTATTGTGGGGAAAGAGTCAAGGATAGAACAAACAGGGCATTTCAGGCTTCTCCTTTATAAAATTATGAGGTTTCTGGGGACATAAGATACCATGTATTGCATCCAGATCTGAATATCAGAATCCAGTTGTTTATGGATGCCTGAGGTTAACTTCTGAGTTGCAACTTAGAAAAGCAGTATTGAGGCTACGTAAACACAAATTATTACAACTAAATAATTTACTTTCCAATACAACTACACCAGATGGGGAACTTTGCAAATTACAATAACATATCATGAGTTGAGGAGGGGAAGACTACAACACAGGTTCACAGAATAGATAGCTGGGCCACTGACCCTGGCATTCTGACCTTATTTGTCATGGCCATTTTGTGCTCTACCTCCGTAAAGCTTGCAGCTTTGGAGCACCACAGTGGGCATGTTGCCAAGAGAAGGGCCTCTGGTTCAAAAGGGCCACAAACGATCTCTGAATGTGAGAACCTCCAATTTGGGCGCCAAACTTCCCGTCTGCATTCTTCAAGCCTCATCAACAGTCAAAACACCAGTGAAAAAGCCCCACTGGGATCAAATTCATTTAGAAAGCAAAGGCACTATGGATTTTGAGGGGAGCGGATGCCTCCATCCATTATTTTATAACTCTGACTTATTTTTTCATACAGTAAACAGAAATAATAATAACATCACTGCTTATTCTACAGAAGAATCCTGGTCAAAAGGGGGGAAATGCAACATGGAATTTCAAACTCTCATGGGCTCCAGGCTTCCTGGAGCCATGAAGGTTGGATGAACCCCTGAAACTGTTGCCCTGAAATAAGCTTTAAACCTTAAACCAAAAATATCCCCTGAAGTCTTAAAACCAAACAATAGTTTAGCTTAACTAGTAAACAATGTCTCCCTTGAGAATTACGCTCTTTTAAGAACTATCTATATGGGATCAAACTGATAATAGCAACTCGAATAATTAGAGGGGAACCTTAGAGGGCAGTGATTGTATGTTAATGCGGGAGGAACAACTTAGAAAAAGATGAGAATGGTTGTACAACTCAAAGGATGTAATCAGTCACTAAATGGTGCATGTAGAAACTGATGAATTGGTATATGTTTTGCTGTGTATATTGTCAACAACAACAAAATAAAAATTTAAATGATAGATATTAAAAAAAATTTTTTTAATATCACCATTTATTGAGCACTTGCTAGGTGCCAGGCACTGAGTGCTGATAGAGTAGGTACATAGGTAGCTAGATGGAGTAAGTAGGTAGGTAGCTGCTGCTGAGCTGACTCCAACTCATGGTGAACTTATGTACAAAAGAACAAAGCATTGGCTGATTCTGCATCAACCTCACAATCACCAAGACATTTGAGTCCATTGTTGTGGCTACCGTGCCAATTCCTCTCACCAAGGGCCTCCTATGTCTTCACTGGCCTTCTAAGTCACCAAACCTGATGTCCTCCTTTAGTGATCAATCCCTCCTGATGACACATCCAAAGCAAATAAGTCAGACAGTGTTCTGCAGTGATCCATAAGGTCTTCATTGGCTAATTTTCAGAAGTAGACCACCAGGCCTTTCTTTCTAGTCTTAGTCTAGAAGCTCCACTGAAACCTGGCCACCATGAGTGACCCCTGCTGGTATTTGAAATACCAGTGGCATAGCTTCTAGCATCATAGCAACACACATGCCACCACAGTACAACAAACTGACAGACAGATGATAGAGTGCTTATAAGGGTAATCTAATTTAAGCCTAACAATGACCCTCTCAGACAGCCACTATTATCAGTCCCATTTTACAAATGAGGAAACTAAGCCAAGGATATGTTATAGTTTTCCTCAGGTCACACAATTAGAAAGCAACAGAGTCTAAGGATATGAACACAGGTTACCTGACCCTAAGCCTGTGGAATTAACCACAATACTATATTCTAAATATCTGGGATAACTAACCAAAAGGAGGAGCCCTGGTGGTGCAGTGGCTAAGAGCTTGGCTGATTACCGAATGGCTGGCAGTTCGAATCCTTCAGCTGCTCCTTGGAAATCCCATGGGGCAGTTCTACTCTGTCCTATAGGGTTACTATGAGTTGGAATCGACTCGAAGGCAGTGAGTTTGGTTTTTATACTTTTTTTGTTTTAGCCATTTTCTTTCCTTTAAAAATCTCTTCCTGAGATTATGAGTAATTTTTATAACATTGAAGATCGACAAGAAAAAAACTTATTTTACGCTAGCAAGCAGCCATCTAAGATGCACTAACTGGTCTCAACCCACCTGGAGCAAAGGAGAATGAAAAACACCAAAGACACAAGGTAATTATGAGCCCAAGAGACAGAAAGGGCTACATAAACCAGAGACTACCTCGGCCTGAGACCAGAAGAACTAGATGGTGCCCGGCTATAACCAATGACTGCCCTGACAGGGAAGGCAACAGAGAACCCCTGAGGGAGCAGGAGAGCAGTGGGACGCAGACTCCAAGTTCTCATAAAAAGACCTGACTTAATGGCCTGACTGAGACTAGGACCCTGGAGGTCATGGTCCCCAGACTTTCTGTTAGCCCAAGACAGGAACCATTCCCGAAGCCAACTCTTCAGACAGGGATTGGACTGGACTATGGGATAGAAAATGATACTGGTGAAGAGTGAGCTTGGATCATATAGACACATGAAACATTGTGGGCAGCTCCTGTCTGGAAGAGAGATGAGAGGGCAGAGGGGGTCAGAAGATGGCTGAATGGACACAAAAAGAGAGAGTGGAGAGGAGTGTGCTGTCTCATTAGGGGGAGAGCAACTAGGAGTATACAGCAAGGTATACATAAATTTTTGTATGAGAGACTGACTTGATTTGTAAACTTTCACTTAAAGTACAATAAAAAAATTTTAAAAAATCAAATGAAATGAAACAACATTTTTATCCTCCGTTGAACTGTAAAATATATATATATATATATATATATATATATATTTGTTTTATCCACAGACATTACAAGGTTCCACCAGCCAAGTTTAGCTCTGCGCAGTTCAAGAAGAGAAAGTAAGAGAGAAGGGTCATGACTGAGGCTGTAGAATCTCTCTCCAAGGAGTCTCCAGGCAAATGGAGCAGTCCTGGGTGGGCCAGAACAAAATCCCACCCACCCGTCACCCCCAACCATGAGCTGTCTATCTTTCACCCCACAGCACCACAAATACAATGTGGTACATGTGCTATGACCTTGGAACGGATAGGGAGCCCTGGCCTAGAGAAACTGGGACTCATTTCTGAATTTGAGTTTTCTTTCTTTAAAGGTCTCCAAAGGAGAAAAGATTTTTCATTTTCTTCATTATCTTTTTCTGGTAGAGAAGAGGATGCAGAAAACAGCTTCCACGGGAGAAGCTTAGCTTGCTGCCTTTCTGAATTTAGTTCTCCACTTTTCACAAGTTAAATGACAGTTCCTGTTAACATGACTCGTCTACTAACAAACATTAAAATCATGAAAAAGATCAAAAATTAAAGGGAGCTAAATTGCTCTCATCCAACTAAATGAATGAAACAGATCTTGCACTGGATATTTATGGTGTTTATTCCAATATTTTCTAGGCAAGAAAATTCTTGAGCTCACCATGGCCCTCCTGTCACTGTGACAAACAGGCTTGATGAGGCCGGGCTGTGCCTGCAGTTACATTTTCCATTCTCCAAACAGAATGCATTAGATATTATGCAGGCAACATTTATTTTTAGTAAGGCTTTTCATTACAGAGATGTAAAATGTCAAGGCTGGAGCTCATCAGGCTCTGTCTAGATCTCCAACATTCACTCATTTATCTAACAATCGTACAGTGAGTTCAGGCCACGTGCAAAGCCCTGTGCTGGGCCACACCTCACAAAGCAGGCCAAGACTGAACATTAATCATTAATTAATTGGGAATAAAATCAGTAAACCAAACAAGCTGCCATCATGGCAACCTCATGTGTGTCAGAGTAAAACTGTGCTCCTGGGGTTTTCAATAACTAATTTTTCAGAAGCAGATTGCCAGGCCCTTCTTCTGAGCCACCACTGAATGGACTCAAACCTCCAACCTTTTGGTTAGTAGCTCAGTGATTAATGCTTTTACCCAACCAGGGACTCCTAAATGTAATACAGGGAAGCAAAGATGAATCAGATATGGATGCAGCCATCAAGGAGTGAACAGTCCAGAAACAGGCGAGAAAGGTAGGGATGTTGTGCTAAAAGGGGTCTAGATAATGAGTTCCAGGGAAGTTCCAGAGTTGCTCTAGGAGGGGAAGGTTACTGGCAGCAAGGAACAGGGGATCAGGAAAGATGTGCAAGGGTCCAAGTCCACAATGCAGGCAGCCACTGTCCCACACCAATGAGGAGAAGGCCGTGGGAACCCAGAGGAGAGAAAAAGAAGACAAAGAGGGGGCAGCTCTAGATCTCCTCACACCCTGTCCTTCGCTGTGCCTTTACTCCTTTTGGGCTACATCTGAGAAAAGGGAAAGCCCCAGAGGTGTGTTGCGACAGGCGAGTCATTCTGACCTCACCAAGTCGGAACTGGGTGCAGAAATAACATGACATGCTACAGGCTACAGTCACAAACTGAGGCTAGAGTGTACATGAAATGTGCAAGGATCCTTCTATTTATTAAAACTATTAAATATTATCATGTTCAACATCTTTATTTCATAAATGAGGAAACTGAGGTCCAGAGAAAGTTGGTGATCCACCCAAGACTCACACAATATAATGAAACCCCTTACTTTTACACTACTCCCAGAGATTGTAAGAGTCCCAGGTTTGGGAGGAAAAAAAAAAAATTGAACCACTTTTAGACCTGATTTCTTTTTGCTAAAATACAGGCATACCTCATTTTATTGTACTTTGCTTTACTGTGCCTCACAGATACTGTTTTTTACAAACTGAAGGTTTGTGGCACCTTGCCTCAAGCAAGTCTATCGGCACCATCTTCCCAACAGTTTGTGCTCGCTTCCCTGTCTCTGTGTCACATTTGGTAATTTTAGCAATATTTCAAAACTTTTTTTTTTTTTATGGTGACCTGTGATCAATGATCTTTGATGTTACTATTGTAATTGTTTTGGGGTACCACAAACCACGCTCATATAAGACAGCTAACTTAATCGATAAATGTTGCATGTGTTCTGACTGTTCCACCAACTGGCCATTCCCTCTTCTCTCCCTTCTCCTCAGGCCTCCTTATTCCCTGACACACAACAACATTGAATTTAGACTACTTGATAACCCTACAGTGGCCTCTAAGTGTTCAAGAGAAAGGAAGAGTTGCACATCTCTCACTTTAAATCAAAAGCTACAGATGATCAAGCTTAGTGAAGAAGGCATGCTGAAAGCTGAGATATGCTGAAAGCTGGGCCTCTGGTGCCAAATAGTTAGCCAAGCTGTGAATGCAAAGGAAAAGTTCTACCAGGAAATTGAAAGTGCTACTCCAGCAAACACACAAGTGATAAGAAAGGGAAACAACCTTACTGCTGATAGGGAAAAAGTTTTAGTGGTCTGGATAGAAGATCAAAGCAGCCACAACATTTGGCTTAAGCCAAAACCTAATCCAGAGCAAAGCCCTAACTTTCTTTAGTTCTGTGAAGACTGAGAGAGGTAAGGAAGCTATAGAAGAAAAATTCGAAGCTAGCAGGGGCTGGTTCCTGCAGTTTAAGGAAAGAAGCCGTCTCCATGGCATAAAAGTGCTGATGTACAAGCTGCAGCAAGTTATCTAGAAGATCTAGCTAAGATAATTAATGAAAGTGGCTATACTAAACAACAGATTTTCAATGTGGATGAAACAACCTTACAGTGGAAGAAGATGCCATCTAGGACTTTCACAGGTAAAGAGGAGAAGTCAATGCCTGGTTTCAAATCTTCAAAGGACAGGGTTACCCCTTTGTTAGGGGTTAATGTGGCTAGTGACTTTAAGTTGAAGCCAATACTCATTTACCATTCTGAAAATCCTAGGGCCCTTAAGAATTACACTAAATCTCCTCTGCCTGTGCTCTATAAATGGGAAATGGAACAACAAAGACTGGATGACAGCATATCTAAATATTTTAAGCCCACTGTTGAGACCTACTGCTCAGAAAAAAAGATCCCTTTCAAAATATTACTGCTCATTGATGATGCACCTGGTCACCCAAGAGCTTTGATGGAGATAGACAAGGAGATTAATGTTGTTTGCGTGACTGCTAACAAATGCAACATCCATTCTGCAGCCCAGGGATCAAGGATTAATTTCAACTCTCAAGTCTCACTATTTAAGAAATAACTTCCTAAGGCTACAGCTTCCGTAGACAGTGATTCCTCTGATGGATTTGGGAAAAATAAACTGAAAGCCTTCTGGAAAGGATTCATCATTCCTGATGCCATTATGATCATTTGTGATTCATGGGAGGAGGTCAAAACACCAACATTAACAGGAGTTTGGAAGAAGTTGATTTCAACTCTCATGGATGACTCTGAGGGGTTCAAGACTTCAGTGGAAGAAGTAACAGCAGTAACAACTCACTGAAGGCTCAGATTATGGTTAGCATTTTTTAGCAATAAGGAATTTTTAATTAAGGTATGTATATTGTTTTTCAGACATAATGCTATTGTACACTTAATAGACTTAAAAAAAAAAAAAAAACCCGTTGCCGTCAAGTCAATTCCAACTCATAGCGACCCTATAGGACAGAGTAGAACTGCCCCATAAGGTTTCCAAGGAGCAGCTAGTGGATTCAAGCTGCCAACCTTTTGGTTAGCGGCCACTTAACCACTGTGCCACCAGGGCTACTAATAGACTACAGTACGGCATAAACATAACTTTTATATGCACTGAGAAACAAAAAACTTCGTGTTACTTGCTGTATTGAGAAATTTGCTTTACTGAGGTGGTCTGGAGTCAAACCTGCAACATCTCTGAGGCGTGCCTATACTGAGAAAATTTGCAGGAAAAGGTTTTCAAATATTGATGTAAATCATATGCCATGATTTATATTGTACCAAGTTGTGAGCTTTACTACAAATATACTAGACAAATATTCCTGGAGAAGATATGGTGGATTTAATAGAAATATTCCTTAAGATGGTGGATTTCTATTTTTTTTTTCAATTAATACACTTTATTTATTTGTTTATTTGTTTATTTATTTTAATTTGGGGGAAACTGGGTGGCATAATAGTTTGCACGTGACTATTAACCTAAAGGTTGGCAGTTTGAACTCACCCAGTGGCACTGTGCAAGAAAGGCCTGGCAATCTGCTTCCATAAAGATTACAGCCAAGAAAACCCTATGGAACAGTTCTCCCCTATAATATATGAGGTCACCAGGAGTTAGAATTGACTTGACAGAAACGAGTTTGGTTTTCTTGGTATATAGGCTTTCTGTCTTAGTCATCTTAGTAACAGAAATACCACAAGTGGGTGGATTTAACAAACAGAAATTTTATTTTCTCACAGTTTGGAGGCTATAAGTCCCAGTTCAGAGTGCTGGCTCTAGGGAAAGGCTTTCACTCTCTGTCAGCTCTGGAAGAAGGTCTTTGTCTCTTTTGAGCTTCTGCTCCTGGATGAACTTCATGTGGAATTACATCTATCTTCCCCATCTCTGCTGCTTTGCTGTTTGTTTAATCTGCTTTTATACATCAAAAACAATTTAAAACACACCCTACATTAATACTGCCTCATTAACAGAAAAAACGTATTCCCAAATGGGATTATAACCACAGGTATAGGGGTTTTTTTTTTTTTTTTTTTTTTTTTTATAGGGGTTAGGATTTACAATACATATTTTGGGGGAACATGATTCAATCCATAAAAGGTGTCAAACCTTTATTTTTTCAATTAAAAATGTTTAAAGCAAAAACAAAAGAAAGCCTATCACCTGTTTTCAGAATCACTTCTTAAAAGAAAAAAACACTAACACCAAAAAATATATATGATCTCAGAGTAATAAGGTTTTAAACTGAATAAATCTGACTTTATTAAAATAAATAAAGACCACCGCACTGTCCTTGTTTCTCTCTGCTGGCTGTGTGCTGGCCCTTGGGAGACTGGCTCCCGGGACCGGAATCCACGGACCAGCCTTCTAACATCCACGTCCTGCTTCTCCCCCCCACCCCCACCCGGCTTCCAGGTCCAGTCCTCTGGAGGAGAGCTCCACACAAATAATGAACACAGGTCATCCCATGGATTCATGTCTCATTAAGCTAAATACTAATATTCAGGTTATATGGTGGGCTTTTTCAAGGGAATGTGAGTTGAATTCCTAGAGCTTGATCAGCACTAGGCGGCCCAGAAAAAAAACAAGTGTGGGCCTCCACAAAGCCAAGGAGGGACCCAGGTGGAGCTCCCTCCTCTTAGCTTCTCTGAGGAGCTAAGGGACCTAGCCAAAGGTTTATCTCTGTAAGGTTAAATGCACACGCAGCTGGGAGAGACCAGAGGTAGAAGCTGGGTGTAATAAGCCTGAGAAATATTAGCATGTGTGTATACATTTTATATATATATACACCCCATTTGCTTACAGAGAAAATATGTGGCCATATACTAATAAAAGGAGACAAAAAATAGCACTGTCAACTATTTACGGCAGGGAGGAGGACAGGTATCAGACTCCCATGTTGATAAATGTGTTTGTTATCCCACGGGGGATGCTGCCCCAAAACTGCCCCTGGCTTGGAAAAAATGTTTATTTTATTAGCAAAAGCCAATAACGCAAGAGGTTTCTGAACTTTTCTGACACTTTCCTGATCACTCCAGTTGGTAGCGATCACTGGATCTGACTTCTGTGGCACTTGCTTCTTTCCCATTCATCAACATAGCAATACTCCTGCCGCTAATAACAACACACAGAACCCTCACCATGTGTCAGGCACTGTGCTAAGCACTCTACATAATGTTTTCTCATTTAATCCTCCCAACTCCACATCATCATTTTATAAAAGAGAATATGAAGGCAATTTGCTCACGTTCATATTGCGGTTAGTTCCATAACTATCTCACAAAAAGAATCTCTTCTTAATCACAGTATTATCTTGTGTTATAACCATTTTCTTTACGTAACAACTCAATAAGTCATGAACTCAGACAGACATGGCTGTGGCCGCATGCTTGTTCGTTTTCCCATTCTCGCCTATTCTGTAATATTCTCTGAGCTTGGGCAGACACGGCTGTGGCAGCATGCTTGTCCATTTTCCCATTCTTGCCTATTCTGTAATATTCTCTGAACTTGGGCAGACATGGCTGTGGTAGCATGCTTGTCCGTTTTCCCACATTTGTTCTGTAATATTTCCTCAGATTCAGGCAGACATTAGCCCTGGCAGCATACTTGTCCGCTTCCCACTTTTGTCTTTTTGAATACATGCCGAATGAAGCTTTCTTTGTGCTTTACTAAACTTTGTGATGTTTTTTACCCTACAACACCTTCCAAGGTCTTCCAGTTGCCTAAAGTCGCAGGCATCTCCTCCATCCATGGCCTGTGTCCCCACCAGCAACAGCAGGCCTAGTGCCTGGGGCCCATGAAAGTCATAATGCTGTACAAACTTGTTGCTGAAAGTTGTGGCTATAGTAGAAGACAGGGTGTCCTGACTTGTTTTAATCTGTCATTAAAATAAATAAATAAATAATAAGGCATGGCCTCCTGAAGGTAAGGACATTTCCTTATACTTTCTTTTGAGTTTGAGTGTCTGGACCCTTGTAAGCCCTCAATAAATATTTGTTAATGACAATGATGATAACGTCCATTTTATCATCTTAAAGTTCTCATCCTAAAACTTCTCCCTACTAGGTAACTGCACAAGAATGCTCTGCTAGGAGGACATGGAAGGTAGACATACAGAAATGTTACACTGCATTTTTCAGCTATGGCAATGAACAGGCAGGGCCAGTGTCACAGCAACGGGCTCTTCCGCACCACTCTGCCCACTGTATCAGAGGTAGGATGCTTACATTTCAGACTCAGATTGCTGTAAATAACACAGGGTACATACTCAGCACTTCTTTTAGTCACGATGAAAACATTACAATATATATCTAGTATATGAAGTTTATTTAAAAGAATCACGCCTCTCTTCAGATTACTCTTTTGCAAAACATGTATCCTCCTGCCTAGCGCTGGCTGGCCCACGGCAAAACTCCCTGGTGGTACTCCTTGAAAATAAGTAACTGAACCTTTCCACTACCTCTTTCTTGTTTTCTTAAGCCTTTAAATAGATCACAGAGGATAAGCTGTTAGTCTAACTCCTCCAATGTCATCTCATACCTTGCACACCTGTCAGGTTCTGTTTATTGTCCTCACACTCTCAGAAAATGCAGAGTGCCAGACACTTGGAAGAGGAGAACAACACTGGTGGAGAGAAATCCCTAGATTCAAAGATCAAGCAGCATTTGGCATGCAATGATCTTTCTTTCCTGTCCTTTGGTTAGAAGGAACATGTTTTCTAGAAGTAGTATACAATGAGCCCAATTTCCAGGGCCTTAGCTGATCATGAATTAGGTAAAACTGATCTTTCTTGACCCTTCCACTTTCCTACTTGGTTACACTCCCCTTCAGCTCCCCAGTATGCCCACACTACTCCACCCAGGTCTTACCATAGGGATGTTCTACCCAGATCTGGAACCCCCTACATGTATGTGCATTGTGGATTCTTTGGATCAGTGAACAAAATGCACAGTTCCAGGCCTCAAATACAATCAAATAACAATCAAGTACTATTAGATCTTTTTGCTACTGTTGTTAGTTGCCATCGAGTCGGTTGCAGCCTTATGCACAACAGAAAAAAATTTACCCAGTCCTGTGCCATCTTCATGATTGTTGGTATGTTTGAGTTCATTGTTGGGGCTATTGCATCAATCCATCTCTATGAGGGTTTCCTTCATTTTCACTGACCCTCTACTTGACCAAACTTGATGTCCTTTTCTAGCGATTGGTCTTTCCTGATGATGTATCCAAAGTAAGCAAGACAAAGTCTCGCCATCCTTACTTCTAAGGAGCATCCTAGCTGTACTTCCTCTAACACTGCTTTGTTCATTCTTCTGGCAGTCTGAGGCATATTCAATATTCTTTGCCAACACAATTCAAATGTGTCAATACTTCTTAAGGGTCCTTAAAGTCTGCCTAGTTCAATTCCCTCATTTCACAGCCATGAAAAAGTGGCCCAAAAAGGTTACCCGCAACTTACCCAGCATCACACAGCTAAGGTGTGGCCCAGTCAGGACAAGACTTCAGCTCTGCAAACTTTCCTTGAATGTTCTTGCCCCTGCCTCACACTACTGAACATGCTGACTCTAGTCAAGAGTCTTTCCTTTTTTATTTTTTCTTTTCTACAAATTTTTCATTTTCAACTTTTCCCAGTTCTTAATTTACAAGACATCCCAAACCAAAACCAAACCTATTACCATCAAGTCAATTCTGACTCATAATGACCCTATAGGACAGAGTAGAACTGCCCCACAGTGTTTCCAAGTAGCGGCTGATAGTTTTTTACTGCTGACCTTTTGCTTTTCAGCTGAGGTTTTAACCAGGGCTCCAAAGAAGAAGGTAAAATTTATCAATTAAAAAAAAAAAAAAGCTATTCAGAGCACAGAGCAAAGAAGATAGATAACAAACTTACATACCCTTAAATTCATCACTAAGTGGCAAAAGACATAAACAGATTGGTATTATTTATCCACAGATGGCAATGGGTTTGGTTTTGGTAAAGACAACAGGTCACATTATTAATGATTCAATGGTGATCTACAGAAACACATTATAAACTGATAAAGAAAAACTGTACTTTGGGCTAAGAAAATAATTCATAGCACAGAACCCTACAGGACAGAGTAGAACTGTCCAATACGGTTTCCAAGGAGCACCTGGTAGATTCAAATGCAAAACACCAGCGTTTCCATAGCGACCCTACAGAGACCCTCAATGAGAGGGTTAGTCAAATCATTACCGGGAACAGAACTCTATTCTCAATCTCTGGTGTAAAAATTGCTTTGGATTTTGTTCTTCAGTAGGCAGTGATTAAACTGATATAGGAACAGCAGTTTCCAAATAGAGAGCATGACACATGTCATTCATCCCACTGATGTTGCCAATATAGTAAGCTTGCAAATATGAGTTTATATTTTCTGAATGGCTTATACTTTATTACAACTGAATAAATAACTCTTACCCACTGACATCTTCTAAGCTGAAGAATAGTCCTTAAGTTATTGTGAAATGTTCTTAGACCGAGAGTACAAATTTAACAGGGCTGTTGCGGAGGTTCACATGACACGTGGTCAACAGTAGTGAGTCTTCTAGTGCTTACAGTTTAGAAGTGTACTTCCTCCCCTCCTTTCACTTTTATAAAAATCCATGGTAGGAATTAATGATTGTTCTCTTGTACAGAATGCCTCATCTGATAATTAACATTCCTTTGTATTTCATTAAAATTTTATACCAAGCTAAAAAACTTGAAATGTTCAGAGAAATTGTGGACTGGGGCATAGAAAAGGGCTCTGCTTCCTGCCTAGTAATGCAGAAAACATCAGCCCTGGATGCTGATGAGATCAGAACAGATTTTCAGATACACAGTCAGGCAATTTTCAAAATGAGATTATGTTATTTGCGAAAATAGTGATTCTTCAGTATCACATTTAAAAATAGTCAACATAAGGGTTTTAAATTCAATCTTAGAGTAACCAAGCTGGAGAAGATTCTCAAGGAATACTGGTTTCTGCCTCCTGACTTCCAGCAAGTGCTTGCCCATGCTCTTTATGGCCGATAATGTTTTTTTTCTTTTCTTGAAGACATCCAGAGCAAAAAGAGGGTTTCCATAGCCTTCCTCAGTTTTTCTCTCTAGTGAGGTTTACAAGACTAAGAGACCCAGGGCATGTCACTTGACATCCCAAGGTCTGAAATTCCTTATTTTTAAGTTCTTTATAAATTCATGAAACTAGACTAGGGAATCTTCAAAATCTTATCCAGCTGTGAAAGTCTATAATTGATTTATTCATTTATTCAGCAAAAAGTAATGAGTGTATTATACACACATACATACAGAGAGAGAGAGAGAGCCCTGGTAGAGAAGCGGTTAAGAGCTCAGGCTGCTAACCAAAAGGTCGACAGTTCAAATCCACCAGTCACTCCTTGCAAACACTATGGGGCAGTTCTACTCTGTCTTACAGGGTCAGTATGAGTAGGAATTAACTTGAAGGGAACAGGTTTTGTTTTGTTTTTTTGGTTCTTTATATATGAAACCCTGGTGGCATAGCAGTTAAGAGCCATGGCTGCTAGCCAAAAGGTTGGCAATTCAAATCCATCAGGCGCTCCTTGGAAACTCCATGTGGCAGTTCTACTCTGTCTTATAGGGTTGCTATGAGTTGGAATCAACTTGACGGCAACAGGTTTAGTTTTTTGGTTATATTGGCCACAACAATGGACATATCACTGATCATGAAGGTGGCATAAGACCAGGCAACCATTTTGTTCTATTGCATATGGGGTCATCATGAGTCAAAGCCAACCTGATGGCATCTAACAACAACAAATGTTAGTTCAGTAGACCATATATACAATTGTTAAAGAAGTATATATACTTAATAAATAAATATATATTTCTGTTGAGATATACTATAAAAAATTTGGACGCTACTGGATTAGAAGTAGAGGGTAAAGCATGGTCAGCAAGAGGGAAGGCTAGAGAGTATGCAGGAAGGAGAGGATGGTAAAGAGTCTTGCATGTGGATTTGGGCCTTACTCAGAAGGCAATGGCGAGGTTTTAAGCAGAAGGGTGATACGATCAAATTTTTATTTATGATAATCACTTTGGCCAGAATTGTAAGATAGATAAGAGGAGAACAAGACTTCTTTCTATTAAAATGTATTCTACTACAATTTAAGCTGATTTCTTCCTCTACACATGTGAAGACCAAGTGTGTGACAACTCCCTCCAAAAACTCTCCATCTACGTCAGGGTCTCTCAACACTGGCACTACTGACATTCTGGGAAGAATAATTCTTTGTTGTGAGGGGCTGTATTGTAGGATGTTTAGCAGCATCTTGACCTCTACTCACTAGATGCCAGCAGCACACCCATCCTCAGTCATAACCATTGAAATGTCTCCATACACTGCCAAATGTCCCCGGAGGGTACTCCCAGTTGAAACCACTGGTTTATACTCCAGGATAATGACACTTCACTCCCTCAGGCTGTAAATTAAAACAACCTTCATTCTTTCTTCACAGGGTGTTTCTATTTCCTCTATTCATTTATTTTTCCCAGCAAAGTAACATCTTTTGATACTCAGGAAGGACCAATACAACATTTGAAATATGATAACAATATACCCACACCTGTAGATTCCTTCAAAATGAGGCTTAGATTTTGGAGATAATACCTGTTTAATCTGACACAGTCTTTGTGAGACATGTTATTTTATACACGATCACCTCTAATGTCTGGAACATTGGTTTTTCCATAGAGTTTAACTTTAAATTTGCCTTGGACATTTGGCGTTCCTCCAAAGTTCCTATGAATAACATTAATCATTGAACCAATACTATTTATATTCTTATCAGTATCAATTGAAACTGAACATACCACATTTTAACATCGCCAACAGACTTGTCAATTAATGTGCTCTACTGTCAATACGACAGCTTACTAGCACCCTAAAACAAGTTTTAAATCTGTATTTCACGTCCTCAAACCCTCTGGAGAAGAAGAACAGGCATAGCTAGAAAAATATACACATTTTCAGCATCGAAGCACATTTTTGTTCTCTCAGCATAGCACTAAATCAAAATGTTCTTTGAGAACTGCATCTCACTCCCAGAGACAAGATAGATGTAACCAAGCAGAGTCTTATTGCTTAAGTTTGATATTCTTTCATCCCTTACACATTTGCTAATTTTTTACTAAAAAGTAAACTATTCCCAAACTATTATTTTAATATTACCCTCATCCTTTCTCCTTGACATTCACTTGTCATATAAAAATCTAAAATTACCTTCTAGTACCTTAGCATTTCTAGTTATTTGATCTGTATATATCCAGCCACAATCTCTATTACTGAGGTAAATTAAAATCTAGGTTCCTTATATGTTAAAAATAGAAAACCATGAGAAATTATAATAGAAATGAAAAAATAATGGATCCTGCTTCTTAGAGGACTAAACTAAAAATCTAATCCTTATTCTTTTACTCAGCGATGAAAAACTCATATAAAAAGGTATTTGCTGGATTTTTAACATTGACATTTGTTGTGACCGTCAATGCTTCCACTTCATGAAGTGCTTGATTCTTGCATCAAACAACACAAAAGCTAATGCAATGACAAGGCCCACGTGAGGGACTCTTTCCTGGTGTGACCACTTAAATGGAGGTGTGTGCTTGGTGATCACACTGAGTGTCTTAATTATCTAGTGCTGCTACAACAGAAATAATACAAGTTGATGTATTCAACAAACAGAAATTTATTGTCTCACAGTCTAGGTGGCTAGAAGTCCAAACTCAGGTGCCAGCTCCTGGGGAAGGCTTTTTCTCTCTGTTGGTTCTGGGGGTAGTTCCTTGTCATCAATCTCCCCTGGTCTAGGAACTTCTCAGCACAGGGACCCTGGGTCCAAAGGACCTGTTCTGCTCCTGTTTCTGTTTTCTTGGTGGTACGAGGTCCCTCTGTCTCTCTGCTAGCTTTTCTCTTTTATATCTCAAATGAGATTGACTCAAGACACAACCTAATCTTATAGATTGAATCCTGCCTCATTAATATAACTAAGTCTGGGGAGCGGAGCCAACACACAGCAAAGACCCAAAAAAAAAAAGTAAAACAGAGACAAACATCAATCCTAGAACCCTAAGTGTCAAATGAAGAGACAAAGAGCTCAACCAAGCACCAAATGGGATAAGAAACTGACAGAGAACAGAGAGTGAGGAGAGGTACGGAGTGGAGGTCCCCTATCAGCTAACATGGCATAGATTCACCATCTTGGACTCCTCAGCCACCAAGAACAGTGGACAGGAAGTATAAGAGGAAAAACTCAAGGAGCTCCCAGCAGGAGACAGAGCACCCAGTAAGCAGCAATGCAGGCTTTCCCACCCCCCACCCTTCTTCCCCCGCTCAGACTCCGCTGCCTCCAAGCAGGCTGCAATTGCTCAGCTGGGGAAACGTCAGCTCTGTGTCACTTGGATTAGCCCCATGGACACCAGCTGGATCCTTCAGTGCCACTTTTTTGTTGCTGTTGTTGCTTTTTTTTGTTTCTTCTCTTTCTTTCACCTCCTTCCTTTCCTTTCTCTCAAACACCTGGCTCCGTATGCCCTCTTTGCTCCTTCTTGACAGGCTGTGAAGTGCCTCTTGGCTGGGAACCACTTCCCCAGTCCATGCTGCCACACAAGTGGGATCCCTGGGGGCACTTCTTTTTCTTTATTCCTTCGTTTCTTGATTTCGTGCCTCTCTCCCCTTTCCTTCTTTTCCTGTCTTCTGATTACCTGGTGCTGTGTGCCATCTCCACGCCTTCTAAATGGGCTTTGCAGTGCTACCAAGCTTGGAAGCCAATTCCTTGATCTGCACCACCAAGCCAGAGGGCTCTCTCGGGGATTTTTTTTTCTTTTCTCAATTTCTTATCTCTCTTTACCATTCTTCCCTTTTTTTCTCCTGAACACCTGGTGCCATATGTGAACTCTGCTCATTCTAGATGGGCTGTGTAGTGCAGTGTGGCTGGGGAGCCACTTCCCCAGTCCATGCCACCAAACCAGTAGGCTCCCTTGGGTATTTTTCTTTTCTTTCTCTCTTTTTTACTCTCGATTTCTTGTCTCTACCTTCCTTCCTTACCCTCCTCCTAAACACCTGGCACCATCTGCCATCTCTGCTTCTTCTGGACAGGGTGTGCAGCACTGCTCAGCTGGGGACCCGCTTCTGGTGGGCTCCCTTGGGGCATTTCTTTTTTTTTTTTTCCTTGGTTTCTTCTCTCCCTACCTTCCTTCCTTTGCTTCCTCCCAACCACCTGTTTTTTTTTTTTCTTTATTTTCTTGGTATCTTGTCTCTCTACATTCCTTCCATTCCTTTCTCCCAACTACCTAGCAGTGTGTTCATTTCTCTTTTTTTTCAGTCAACTTCTTATCTCTCTTTCTCGTGCTTTCTTCCTTTAATTTCTCCTGTCAACCTAGCTGCGTGGGCCATATTTTCCCCGTCCTGATGGGCTGTGCCTCACCGCCTGGCTGAAAGTCACCATCACATAGCTTCCCTGGGTCTCCACCACTCCAGCAGCAGGCTCCCTCAATACTTTTTTTTTTATTCCTGTTTCCCTCTCCTCTTTCTCTTACTTCTCACATATACTTAGCTCTACACATCACAACCTCCTCCTGCCTATCTGAACCATGCACTGAGCATCACTCACACCCCTGAGCAGCACACACACAGTCCACCAGAACCTGCTCTGCACTGTCCCATGACCTTATCCTGTTGGCCCCAGTATGTGCCACAAACAACCTATCCCAGTCCCTCCCCTTCTGCTGGACCTTCCCTGCTCCACTATAGCTAGGCAACTGGCCCTACACATTGTACAAGGTGGTGAGAAGTATTGTGCCCACAGATAAGAGAGCAACAAAATACACCCAGCCCACCTGCTCAGACATAGCCAAATAAAACAAAAAAGCAGGACAAAACAAACAAATCTACAATCAATAAATAAAGAAAATAACTACTGAATGTCTCAAAGACAGCAGAAAATATCAAAAAAAAAAAAAAGGACAGAATGGTTCCAGTAGACGTCCAAAATAAAACACCAGATGACTTTCCAGTAGAAGAAAATGCACTGAAACTACCTGATAGAGATTTAAATCTCTAATTTTCACAGCTATCCAAGAGTTAAAGGAAAAAGCAGCCGAAAAGACAAAATCTTGGAAAAGACAGACAAAACAATGGAAGAATTCAGGAAAATAATACAGGAACAATATATCAAAATAAATTCACAACTAGAAATCATACAAAAACAGCAATTAGAAATCCAAAAGATAAACAAGATTTCAGAAATGGACAGTGTCATAAAAGGTTTGATGAGCAGGTTTGAAACGGCAGAAGACAGGCTCAGTGAAACTGAAGACATATACTTCGAGACCAATTTGTTTGAGGAACAATCAGAGAAAAGAATGAAAAAAAAAAAACAAAGAAACCCTGAGAACGATGTGGGATACAATCAAAAGCAAAAATTTGCATGTGATCAGACTTACAGAACAGGGGGAGATAAGGGAAAACACAGAGAGGGGTCATTGAGGAATTGCTGACAAAAAGCTTTCCTAACATCATGAAAGATGAAAAGCTGACCATCCATGAAGCTCAACGAAACCAAAATAGGATAGACCCCAAAAGAAAATCACCAAGGCATACCATAATCACAATCCCTAAAACCAAAGACAAAGAAACAATCTTGAGAGTAGCTCAAGAAAAATGCAAAGTCACATACAAAGAGGAAACAATAAGACTAAGCTCTGATTACTTGGCAGAAACCAGGCAGGCAAGAAGAAAATGGGATGACATACATAAAACCTTGAAGGAAAAAAATTGCCAACCAAGAATAATATATCCTGCAAAACTCTTGCTCAGATATGGTGGTGAAATTAGGAGATATCCAGATAAACGGAAATAATGTGAGTATGTAAAAACCAAATGAAACTGACAAGAATTATTAAAGGGAGTCCTTCCATTACAGAACAAACACCAGACAACAGAATGACTCTAGGACGCAAGGCTGCATCAGCCAGATACCAACATAGGTAATGAACTCTAAAGGATTAATAAAAAATAAAAGATTTACAACAGGGAACCACAGAAGTTAATCTGTAAATGACAACAACATCACAACAATAAAAGAGGGAATAAATAGGTATACAATTTTCAAATGGAGAGGAACACAAAGCAATAACAAGTAATAAAAGGCTGGTTCAAACTTAGGAAGATAAGAGTAAATTTATCCAAAGAAAGTTAACAAAATACTCATCAAAATAAAGAAGAAAAACATAAAGTCTCAGTAAACACAAACTCTACAAAAACAAAAGAAATGAAAAAAAATCCACAAACAAAAGGAATTGAGCACAGGAGAGTAAGAGGAAAAAAGGAAATGTTAGCACCATAAAAAAAAAGCACTACAAAATGACAGCAATAAACTCACACCTATCAGTACTCACACTGAACATAAATGGCCTAAATACACCCATAAAGAGACAGACAGTGACAGAATGAATTCAAAAACAGGATCCATCAAGATGCTGTCTATAAGAGACACACCTTAGAAACAAAGACATAAATTTATTAAAAATCAAAAGATGGAAAAAAATGTATCAAGCAAACAGCTACCAAAAAAAAGAAAGAGTGGCAATACTAATCTTAGATAATACAGACTTTAAAACAAAATCCACCACAAAAGATAAAGGGGATTCTATAATGATTAAAGGGGCAATCTATCATGAAGACATAGCCATAATAAATATCTGCACACCCAGTGACAGGGTTCCAAAACACATAAAACAAACTCTAACAGCACTGAGAACAGAAATTGACAATTACACAATAATAGTAGACTTCAACACACCACTCTTGGTAAAGGACAGAATATCTCGAAAGAAACTCAACAAAGATATAGAAGATCTAAAGGCCACTATCGGCCAACTTGACCTCATAGATGTATATAGAATAATTCTCCCAACAGCTGCAAAGTACACACTCTTTTCCAAAGCAAATGAAATAGTCTCCAAAATAGACCACATCTTAAGCCACAAAGCAGCCCCCAACAAAATCCAAAACATGAAGATAATACAAAGTATCTTCTCTGATCAAAATGCCATAAAAGTAGAAATTAACAACAGGAAGAAAAAGGGGAAAAAAATCGAATACATGGAAACCCAATAACACCCTGCTGAAAAACAACTGGGTGAGAGAGGATATCAATGATGGAATCGAAAATTTCCTAAAATCAAACAAGAATGAAAATACATCATAAAAAAAAAAAACCTTTGGGACATAGCAAAGGCAGTGCTCAGGTCAATTTATAGCAACAGATGCACACATCAAAAAAGAAGAAAGGGACCAAATCAAAACATTAGCTACATAACTGGAACAAATAGAAAGAGGACAGCAAAAGGAAGTCCACAGCCACCAGAAGAAAGAAAATAATAAAGATCGGAGCAGAAATAAATGAAATAGACAATAGAAAAAATCAGCAAAACCAAATGTTGGTTCTTTGAAAGTATCAACAAACCACTGACAAAAGAAAACAGGAGAGGATGCAAATGACCCAAATAAGAAATGAAATGGAGGCCATTACAACAGACACAACTGAAATAAAAAGGATCATAACAGAGTACTATGAAAAACTACACTCCACAAATTTGAAAACCTAGAAGGAATGGACAAATTTCTAGAAACACACCATCTACACAAACTAACACAAAATGATGTTGAAACTCTGAATAGACCCATAAGAAAAGAGACTGAAAAGGTGATCAAAAAAAAAAAAAAAAACTCCCAACAAAAAAAATCCCTGGCCCAGGTGGCTTCACTGGAGAATTCTACCAAACATTCAGAGAAGAGCTTATACCAGGACTACTGTATTTCAGAACATAGAAAAGGAAGGGATACTTCCAAATTCATTCTATGAAGCTAGCATAACCCTGATACCAGAACCAGGCAAAGACACCACAAAAAAAGAAAATTACAGACCAAGATCTCTCATGAATATAAATACAAAAATTCTCAACAAAATTCGAGCCATTCCTGATAAAAAACACTCAATAAAATAGGTACAGAAGGGAAATTTCTCAACATAAAAAAAGGCATACAAAACCAACAGCCAACATCGTTCTTAATGAGGAGAGGCTGAAACATTCCGCTTTAGAACAGGAACAAGACAAGGATACCCTTTATCAGCACTCCTATTTGAACCCCGTGCTGGAAGTCCTAGCTAGATCAATACAGCAAGAAAAAAGAAATAAAGGACATCAAAATTAGTAAGGAAGAAGTAAACCTGTCCCTATTTGCAGATATGACCTTATACATAGAAAATCCAAAAGACTCCACAAGAAAACTACTGGAAATAATAGAAAGATTCAGCAGAGGAGCACGATACAAGATAAACATACAAAAGTCAATTGGATTCCTACACAACAATGAAGAACACAACAAAAAGAAAGTCAAGAAAACAATATAATTTATAATAACCCACTACCACTGTCGTCGAGTCAATTCCGATTCATAGCGACCCTATAGGACAGGGTAGAACTGCCCCATAGAGTTTCCAAAGAGCACCTGGCGGATTTAAACTGCCGACCTCTTGGTTAGCAGCCATAGCACTTAACCATTAGGCCACCAGGGTTTCCATAATTTATAATAGCCCCTAAAAAAAAAAAATACTTAAGAATAAATCTAACTAGGGATGTAAAAGACCTATACAAAGAAAACTACAAAACACTACTGCAAGAAACCAAAACAGATCTCCATAAATGGAAAAACATACCATGTTCATGGACAGGTAGACTCAACACTGTGAAAACGTCAATTCTACCCAAAGCAATCTAGAAATATAATGCAATCCTGATCCAAATACCAACCAAAATAATAAAAACCAAACCCATTGCCATTGAGTCAATTTCAACACATAATGACCCTACAGGACAGAGTAGAACAGCCCATAGCATTTCCAAGGAGTACCTGGTGGATGTGAACTGCTGATCTTTTGGTGAGCAGCCCTAGCACTTAACCACTACGCCACCAGGGTTTCCCAAATACCAAAAGCATTCTTTAAAAAGATGGAAAAATTAATCATTAACATTACATGGAAAGGGAAAAGCCCCTGGATAAGTAAAGCACTATAGAAGAAGAAAGTAGGAGGATTTGCACTACCTGAACTCAGAACAGCTATGATAGTCAAAACAGCCTGGTACTGGTACGATGACAGATACATTGACCAATGGAACAGAATTAAGAGGCCAGGTGTAAATCCACCCACCTATGATCATCTAATCTTCAACAAGGGCTCAAAGTGTATCAAATGGGGAAAGGACAGTCTTTTAAACAAATGGTGCTGGCAAAACTGGATGGCCATCTGCAAAAAAACAAAACAGGACCCATACCTCACACCTTACACAAAAACTAATTCAAAATGGATAAGAGACCTAAATATAAAACCAAAAACTATAAAAATTATAGAAGAAAAAATAGGATCAACGTTAGAGACTCTAATACATGGCATTAACGGGACACAAAACATAACCAACAACACACAAACTCCAGAAGATATGCTAGATGTCTGGGATCTTCTAAAAATTAAACACCTATGCTCATCAAAAGCCTTCACCAAAAGAGTAAAAAGAGAACCTACAGACTGGGAAAAAAGTTTTGGCTATGACCTATATGACAAAGGTCAAATCTCTAAAATCTAGAGGAAAATCCAACACCTCTAAAACAAAAAGACAAATAATCCAATTAAAAAATGGGCAAAGGAAATGAAGACACTTCACCAAAAAAGACATTCAGATGGCTAACAGACACATAAGGAAATGTTCAGGATCACTAGCCATCATAGAAATGCAAATCAAAACCACAATGAGATGCTGTGTTAGTCATCTAGTGCTGCTATAACAGAAATACCACAAGTGGATGTTTTTAACAAAGACAAGTTTAATTTCTCACAGTAAAGTAGGCTAAAAGTCCAAATTCAGGGTGTCAGCTCCAAGGGAAGGCTTTCTGTCTCTGTCAGCTCTGGATGAAGGTCTTTCTCGTCAGTCTTCCCCTGGACTAGGAGCTTCTCTGTGCAGGAACCCCGGGTCTAAAAGACACGCTCTGCTCCCGGTGCTTCCTTCTTGGTAGTATGAGATCCCCAGCTCTCTTGAGCGATAAAAGGTGGTGCAGGCCACACTCCAGAGAAACTCCCTTTACCTTGGATCAGGGAGGTGACTGAGTAAGAGTGATGTTACAATCCCACCCTAATCCTCTTAACATAAAATCACAAAATGGAGGACAACCACACATGGCCTAACCAAGTTGATACAAGCATTTTGTGGGGGACATAATTCAATCCATGACAGATACCATCTCACCCCGGCATTATTGGCATGAATCAAAAAAACAAAATAACAAATGTTGGAGAGGCTGTGGGGAGACTGGAACTCTTATGTACTGCTGACAGGAATGCAAAATGTTACAACCGTTTTGGAAAACAATATGGCACTTCCTCAGAAAGCTAGAAATAGAAATACCATATGATCCAGCAATCCCACTTGTAGGAATATATCCTACAGAAATAAGAGCCGTTACACGAACAGACATATGCACACCCATGTTCACTGCAGCATTGTTCACAATAGCAAACAGATGGAAACAACCTATATTCCCATCAACAGATGAACGGATAAACGAACTATGGTACATAAACACAGTGGAATATTACACAACAATAGAGAACAATGATGAACCTTTAAAGCATCTCACAGCAGGGATGAACCTGGAGGGCATCACTCTGAACGAAATAAGTCAATCACAAAAGGACAAATATTATATGAGACCACTACTATAAAAATTCATGAAAAGGTTTACACACAAAAAGAAACAACCTTTGATGGTTACGAGGGAGGGACGGAGTGAGGGCAGAAAATCACTAAATAGACAATAGATAAGTTACGATAAAGTAACTTTGGTGAAGGGTAAGACAATACACACTGCTAGGGAAGCCAGCACAGCTTGTCCAAGGCAAGGTTACAGAAGCTCCACAGACACACATAAACTCCCTGAGGGAACCAATTATTGGGCTGAGGGCATAACATAGTTTATAAAGAAAGTGTTCTACATCCTACTTCAATGAGTAGTGTTTGGGGTCTTAAAAGCTTGTGCACAGCCATCTAAGATACTCCACTAGTGTCACCCCATCGGGAGCAAGGTAGAATGAAGAAAACCAAAGACACAAGGGAAAGATCAGTCGAAAGGACTAATGGACCACAACTACCACTCCCTCCACCAGACTGAGTCCAGCACAACTAGACAGTGCCCGGCTACCACCACCAACTGCTCTGACAGGGATCACAATAGAGGGTGTTAGACAGAGGTAGAAAAAAATGTAGAACAAAATTCTAACTCATAAAAAAAGACCAGACTTACCAGCCTTACTAAGACTGGAGAAACCCCGAGAATTACGGTCCCTGGACACCCTTTTAGTTCAGTAATGAAGTCACTCCTGAGGCTCACCCTTCAGCCAAAGATTAGACAGGCCCATAAAATAAAATGAGATTAAAGGGGTACACCATCCCAGAGGCAACCACTAGAAGCAGGAGGACAGAGGAAAGCTGGTAATAACAATATGTGTACTAATTGTTTAATGAGAACCTAATTTGTTCTGTAAACCTTCATCTAAAGTACAATAATAAAAATAAAAATAACTGCCTCTAATTTTGCCTCATTAACATCAAAAAGGTGGGACTCACAACACACAGATAAATCATACCAGATGACAAAATGGTGAACAATCACTCAATCCTGGGAACTGTGGCCTAGCCAAGTTGACACACATTTCTGGGGACACAATTCAATCCATACACTGAGTAAGCAGCATGCCAGGCAGGGCTGGGGTGCTGATCCACTCTGCAGGAGGACCATCCCAGGCTCAGGCCAGAAACACATTTTCAGTCCAGACCTGGTTCTGCAAAAAATGAAAGTTTCTGCAGGATTTGCTTTTGATATCGTGGCTTCTCTATTTCAACTCTGCCTCAAAGTCTTTTTTTGTTTTTAAAGCATGTTCTAGGTCCCAAGGTGTGAAGTAGGTATTAAGGGCCAAAGCCTCAGTTGGTCCGTGTGGAGCAAGTTCCAGGCTTTCCTCCTGCAGCACTGGGCTTTGTGGGCACAGCCTTCATAACTGGAGACCTTGGCCTCTCCTGTCTGACACCCCTCACCCTGGCAACCCAGTGGCACCTCTGCCTGCAGCCTCTTCACAGGTGTCTCTGCTTTTTCTCTGGGGGAGGAATGTGTTGCAGACATCAACAAAAATAAAATAAACACCCATACAACACAAAATTTTACCAACACCAACATAACAGGGAAGGAGCCATCACCTGATGCAATGGACTTTAAACCTGGCGGCCAAGAAAGAAATAGAAGACTCTTGAGCAAGGTGGAAACACATAGGGTGGCTCGGCTTCAACCTCTTTGGAAGAATAACATTAAATAAATGTTAAACAGTGTAGTCATCATTAGTCATTTTCATTATTACAATATAGTCAGGCCTGCATCCTACTTAGGTGCACCTGTTTTTAAAATATGCTTATTAAAAAACATAAATGATATTACTAGTTAATATATAATTGCAATGCTTTTGCAAAAATCTCAACAGTTGATCCAGCTGAGACTTGGACTCTAAAGTGATATTAGTTTCAATAATAACATTTCTTTCCGTCTCCCTACCTACTTCCAGGCACAATGGGAAAAATGTGAAGGTTCCAAGAATAACAACTACTAGGACTTGTGGGGAACTTTTACCATTACAAAGGACTCTCCCATCTCTCTCATTTAGCCCTCTCAAAAACATTAAGAATTTGGTTTTTTGCTCATAGTATAAATTCAGAGAGATTATAATACATGAAGTCCTATCATTTCTATTGATTTCTAATAAGTGCACACTGTAACGATTCCAGGATTATAACTTTTCAGTCAACATACTGCACTAAAATGTTACTATATATTTGTCATGTAATTTAGGCCCTGCACCCACTTCTACACATACCCCACCACGTTTTCAGAAATCATCTGTAGTTTCTACCTCTATTCTCTTTCTATTCAAACACGCCTAGCCCACTTCCTGTTATTAAATGACCAATAGTTACTTGGTATTAAGCACCAGAGCACCATGGCAATATAGGCACAAGGACAGGAAAGCTCTTTCCAAAGAAGCTAATATTTATACTTCCCCAAAGGGCCTTTCAACCATAATGTTTATGTTTCTGCTTATGCAACACTGAGTCAGATGGAAGTTCGATGATCTTAGCCCTTAGCCTACTTTCAGGCAAAAGTAGAGAAAGAGATTCAAGAACCACGGATTTTTTTGTTGTTGTTGTTAACAGTAGATGTGCCTTTGTGGGAAAGAAGAAAGACTTGAGGTGGGAAGGCTTTTGGATGGCCACTCATTCTGTCTCTTCACCTAGATGCCAACCTCTGCCTGCCATGGAGAAATTAAGCTGTCACTGGTGTGCGAGCTCTGGTTCCCTTAAGACAATGCTATTTCAGAGGACATACAAATCACTGAATCGGCTTCAAATCATACCACAGCTTAACTACTGCTTTGAACTGGATGAAAGCCACTGCCTGAAATGGAAGAAGCATTTCGCCAACTTTATCGGCTGCTCCATCCATTTACAAGTTGGATGTATTTTGCTGTCGGAATCAAAATCGACTTGAGCCATTAATATAAGCTACCCTTCCCTTTGGAAATCAGGTCAGCCTTTCTTCGGAAAGTTCCTCCCACCAAACAAGTCATTTCCCAACACATCCTTTGTACTGTATATAGGACATGGCATCAGAGACTGAAAGGGGCTTTTAGAACCACATGGTAACACAGAATGCCCATGTCCCATGAAGGAAATTTTCATTCCTTCTACCTTCTATCTCTTACATACATAAGCTTCTACCAGCATACTTCAGAAAAGAATAACATGTAACTAAATTGAGTCATCCTTTTACCTGTTTGTTACTCTAAATGTCAAGCTCAAATGGCACTTACTCTTAAAGTTTTCTTATGAAAGTAATCCCTCCTTTATTCCTTACCCTGAAGTGGGCCCTTTGTTATAACAAGTCTGATATGAGAGCTAGCTTCTTTGATGTTTGTATTACCACATTAAAAAAAAAAAAAAATCTGATGGAAACACAGCAAGCATTCTGAACATAAGAGTTTTTATGGACATACCAAGCAGTGAATTCTATTGGTGGCATTTTCATTCCCTGCCATTACAGGACGTCTAAAGATGTCCAAAAATAAGTCATCCATTTCCACATATCAAAATTCCCTCTGAGAGGCAAACTAAATAACTGAATCTGACACCCACAACAAAACCCAACTCAGAAAATCAAAAAGACACATTCCCAACCCTTAAATGCTAAAGGGTATTTTAAAATTCTCTTGGAACCAACTAACAATGTCTAGAGGTTCTGAAACTCCATAAGGGAAGCCAATTTGGCAAGTGAGAAAAGTATTTCTGTTCCCTAAAATAGTAAGGAGTAAAAGTTCTTGTTCCTATAGAGTTAGAGAGGTGGTATTCAAAAACATGAATAATCCTTATGCTGGGATTACACCCTAGAACATCTACACCTACCTACATTCTGAAATCCATCTACTTGGGGAAAAAAAAAGGAGAGGCTCTGAAAACCAAGAGACCTCAAATCCAATCCAAACTCTTCCATCTACTTAATGGGTGTGCAATAGGGCATTTTTTTTTAACCACTCCAGCTGAGTTTTTACATTTATAAAATGGAGATAGAAATGCTCATCACTCAGGGTTGTTCTGGGGAAAACTGTAATTACAAATAGAAAGCTCTAAGACTAGTAGTTTCCAGGTGTTAAGGGAATTGGAACAGGAGTATCACTACAAAGGGACAGCACAAGGTAGTTTTGGGAGGTGATGGAACTGTTTTGTATCCTCATAATGGTGGTGGTTATCTGAATCTATACATGTGTTAAAACTCGGAACCATGTTATGGATTGAATTATTGTCACCAAAAAAGATATATCACCCCTGTACTAGCTAGTGAATGTGACCTTGTTTGGATATAGGGTCTTTCTTTGAAGATATTAACAGATGAGTAGTTAACAAAGTCCTATTGTTTTTTTTTTTATCTTTTTTTATCAGAGTAGGGTAAATCCTATTCCCTTCTGAGTGGTATCTTATAAAAGGATAGAACAGACACAGAGTCAGAGTCACAAACGCAGTAAGGCTATGCATCTAGATTCATCTAAAAGGCAAGGAACTAGGGCTTCAAACCAGTTTGAACCAGTTCAGTCATGGACAATGAAGCGAAACCAGAACAATACCAAATTTTTACAATTTGGCTGATCCAGAACCATAACTGGAACAGGAAAAACTACAAGTCGAAGCCCTAAAATGGGAGACTCAGAAGAGGTATACTGAGCCTTTTCAGGAACCTGATGCCTGAAGCTGAATTACTGGAAGCACTGAAGAGAGTGACACACGTTTGAAGCTGCACGGTAGGCCACCATCTTAGAGTGGGTACTGCTGTTTCTGACTCGACTCAAAATCCGAAAGGCAAGAGATTTGGTTGCTATGCAACATGTATGCTGCCCTTGTTTTCTAAGAGGGAGATTAGATTTCTAGCAGAGCTTCGACCCATAATTTTTCCCATTCTAGTTATCATTCCGGTTCACCCAAATTTTAAAAATCTGAGTCTGTTCTGGTTTCGCTTCCTCCGCCATGACTGAACCAGGAAAACTGGTTCAAAGAACTGCAAGGAACACCAATAAATGCCCAGGGCCACCAGAAGCTTGAACAGACAAAGACGGATCTTCCCCTATAGTAGACAGAGAGAGCATGGCCCCACCCGACACCCCGAATTCGGACTTTTAGTCTCCAGAACTATGAGATAATAAATTTTCTTTCAAAACCAAGCAGTTTGTGGTATTTAGATATGGCAGCCCTAAGAAACTAAGACAAATGGTATACCAAAAAAAAAGTCAATTTTACTGCATGATATTTTTAAATAAATTTTTTAAATTCCACAACCTGTTTTACAAATATTAGTTCATCCTCTACCACCCACCCCTATGCCCTTGAATTCACTCTCACAAGCACCGTTACTACTCACAAGTGCTGAAAAGAGAGTATCCTTGCGTTTTCTGAATAACAATTAAAACTACTGGAGGGAAAAGACTAAAAACAGAAAAAGTGAAATGCCTCTCTTATCCACTTCCATAGATGAGAGTTAACACATGGTGATCACTGTAAAACACTAAACCTCTTCCACATTTCTCTACATCATATGCACAAATGCCATTAAAGACAGACGTGGTCCTGATGTTTCGCACATAAACACGTAAAATTCAAAGTTCAGTTTCTTAGACTGGTGTGAGAGTCACCCGTGTCTCAGCTGCAAAAAGTAGACTAACAAACAAGGTATTTAATATGTGAACAAGTAAGTGTTTCCTGGAGAACCTCACCTGTTCTTAGTTCCTGCCTTGGATATTTAAATAGTGGTAGGGCTGTAAGAGATAGCACGAATCAAAAGAAAAAAATTTCTTTCACCTTTCAGCAAACTCTGTTTCCATGCCATTTCCAGGCAGCAAAAAAAACTAGATGGACTGTTTTTTTGCTTTTCAGCTTTTCTGGCCTTCTACCAACCAAGATTTAAAAAAAAAAATAAGTCCAGCTGGCTCTACATTTATGAAGGTCAATTTAGGCTAATGTGAAAACAGCTGCCAGGTGCTTTTATGTGGAGCGGAGGGTTATCAGCCATGAATTCAGCTGTTTGCTTTCTCAGGGAAATGGAACATCTTGTCAGAAAAGATAAGATAGGTTCTTAGTTGGGTGAGTCTCATTTGGTCTTCGTCTACCAGGATACATCTGGATGGAAACTCTTTTTGTCCATTTCTTAAGCTTTTTTTCAACTCCCCACACTTAAAGATTTCTTAAACTAGCAATATTTGCGCCTGCACAGGCATATCTTAAATACCTGTGACCCAAAGTCAGAGAGTTATTTTCAGTTTAGGCCACATTTAGTTACAAACACCTTTTTGTAAGAATTTTGAAATTCTAAAGAAATGCTCCAAGAGGCAGTGATAGTGGAAACCTTTTAAAACAAGGCATTTGTAAAGACGGCTCAGCTGACCCCAGTCTCTCCATCACTCTTTGTTCCTCTTCTCCAAAGAGGAATGGGCGAACAGCTTCATTCACAAATAAGATAACACTACATGGAAAAAACAGAACAATATAAACCCAAGATGCAGAAATGAATGCTCATGTAAAAGGACCAATTATTGCACTGCAGCACTATTCACAATAGCCAAGAAGAGGTAACCACCTAAATGCCACCAACAGAAATGGACCAACAAAATGTGGTACATACAATGGAATATTACTCTGCCATAAAGAGAAATCAGTACATACTGATACATGCTACACATGCATGAGTCTTGAAAACATCATGCTGAGTGAAATAAGCCAGTTACACAAGAACAAATATTGTATGACTCTGCTTAAATGAAACTGGCAAAAGTTCATTAGAGGTGGGAGGAAGTGAGAAAAGGGCAGCCATTGCTTAGGGGCACTGAATTTCTGTTAATGGTGATGGAATAATTTTGAAATATACAGTGGCGATGGTTAATAACATGATGAACATAATCAATGTCACTGAATTATACATGTATAAAATGCTGAATTGGCAAATGTTTTGTTGTATATATTTTTACCACACACACACAAAAAAAGGAATCAATGACTGCTGCAGAATTCATCAAAAGGTAAGCCCCTAGGATAAGGCACCTTCGGTTACATGATACAACCTAACTCAACCTATCATGCTGCTATAACCCTGTTCCTCATGGGAAATAGGGAGTCCAACAAATCTATACATTTCACTACAGAAATTCCTGGCATGTATGCCATGCCTGGAGCCCTGGTGGCGCAGGAGTTAAGAGTTCAGGCTGCTAACCGAAAGGTCGGCAGTTCGAATCCACCAGCCGCTCCTTGGAAACCCTACGGAGCAGTTCTGCTCTGTCCTATAGGGTCACTACAAGTCAGAATCGACTCGACTGCAACAGATTTTGTTTGGTTTTTATGCTGTAACTGGGCCCAACACCACCGCAGAGGAAAGCAGAAAGCAGACGACTGCAGAAGATTCTGCCGATAAATAGAGCTCAGCCCCTTGCCTCTAGAGTGGGTACCAACGAATGATGACTTTCATAACCAGGTGCAAACACAGATCAGTTTTAAGAAGAAGAGTTTTAAGATGTTGAAACGCACAGCTCAGCTTAGCACAGAGAGGAAGCCATTTAAAAAAAAACTCTTATTCCCTGCACTATTCCTTCTGAGCCTGTCACATCTAGCTACCATCTCTGGGCACAGGAAGCAGCCACAAACCTTCCACCACCCCACAATTCCATCCAATGCAACTGGTTTCATGGAGGAGCCCATTGTCCTGACACCTCCTTTACTCTGCAGCTGAGTAAAGCTGTGAGCCTGTCCCCTCTGCACAGGAACACCAGCACCTGAGGCTGGTGAAGACTGAGAGGCCAGAGGAGAAAGAAACAGGCATAGAAGCACTATAGACTGCAAAAGCAGACTGTGGGGGTGGAGGCAGGCTTCTCATGACCATAAAGCCAAACAAAATCAAATGGTCAGGACCCCAAGAAGCAAAGATGGATTTGTGCTTTTGTGGCAGGAAGAATTCTTGATTTAAAAGTAAACAATCACGCCATCCAGTTGACAAAAGCAAGCCCGACTCTTTCTCCTATTTTCTGTTTCTCAGTTCTGTGTGGGCTCACTGGTGAATGAAAAGTATATGTAGGCAAGTTGGGAGGAGAAAACAAGAGAGGAATATAACATGCTACTGTCCTCAAAGCCTGGTGTACTGGCTAACTTAGATTTCAGATTCTCCAAGCAAAATTTTCATGAAAGGTTGACTCTACCCTTTGGCAAATGAAATTCATGGTTCCTTAGCAAAAGGCTTATGAATCGGAATCACCGGCGACAACAACAGGTTTTTTTGGTTTTAGCAAAAGGGGAGAGGCCCCTTTCCGTGGCTGCCCCTTAATGTGAGGACTGTCTGTCCAGCTTTCACAAGCTGGCCTACAGAGAATAGAAGAATGGATTAAAGACAAAAGGCTTTTGTTCAAGTGAGACTTCAGAAAAAATGCTGAGAACCTGGACAAGAGGGTGTCTTGAAATTAAAAAGAAAAGTACATGTGGAGGAGGCTGAGACAGGGAGCAAAAGAAGAAACAAAAACGCCAAGTATAGAAAGAGAAGAAAATCACAAAACTGTCCTGGGCAATGCTGCCTAAACCTCAAAGCAGCAATACTACTTCAGCTGTGCCGTCGAGTCAGTTCCAACCCGTGGAGACCCCACGTGTACAGGGCAGGACTGCTCCACAGGGTTTTCAAGGTTTTCTTTCTCTTTAATCTCAGGGTGGGTTTTAACTGCCAGTCTGTCTGTCAGTAGGTGGGCCTCAGCCATTTGTGCCACCGAGGGTCTCCTTATTTTTATTATAAACAACACTGAATCGTATCATTAAAGGGGGTGCTGTATTTTCCACTCTGTTCCAATCTGATAATTGTATCATAGAGGACACTGGGTGGTGCAAACAGTTACGTGATTGCTAGTAACCAAAAGATTGGTGGTTCAAATCCACCCAGAGGCTCCTCAGAAGAAAGGCCTGGCAACATGCTTCCAAAAGGTCACAGCCATGAAAACCCTACAGCGCACAGTTCTTACTCTGATACACACGGGGTTGCACTGAGTCAGAATCAACCCAATGGCAACAGTTTTTTTTGTTTGTTTTTTTTCATGATCATAAGGGAGACTTTAGTGCCAGAAAGACGCAGGCAGAACGAGTGATTCAAGGACAACATGAAGTGATTAAAGCAGAAAAGAATCCTTTCGAGGGAAGTGTAAAGGAATAAGGCCAAGAGCTAGGTACCTCCTGGCAGCTACAATGCTGAAAACAGAATGTAAATAGTTGTTTTGGAAATAAGTTAGTACCATGACAGTAAATTTAGTCATAGTAGTTTTACTGGCCCTGGGTTTCATCAAGAGCAACTTCACTGTCAAAATATAAGAAGCCCCCTAGCTCAATGCAAGGTGTGCTACACAAAAAGAATTGGTGTCTATGTCTTGGTAACATCTGACTCCTAGCTCTTATCTACAAGGTTCTTTAATGCAAGAAAGGAGAAAAAACAAAACAAAACACTGATCTCCTTGAACTGTATGTGTTCTGAAGACCTTAACCTGATATTGAACGTTAACAGCTAAAAAAAAAACAAAATAAAAAGATTACAAGTGACATCAGTGGCGTAAGATCTAAACCCCATATGCGCATCTTCAATCCTGTACCATGGTTTGGAACAAAATGTACGTGAAGTCTAAGAATAGACAGCAATACTCTGAGTGAAGACAGTTCAGGGATAGAACGCTGGGTGGAGGGGCCCTCAGTTCCCTACCAGCTCATACATGCAGACAAGGCTCCATGCTACCGCAGGTTAGGTTCACAAATGGGCAGACCACACTTGCCATTTGCTATCTCACTATATGGCTGGAGTAGTTTCCAATTATGTGGGAGAAGGTAGCAGGTTATACTTATCACCTAGGTCTCTGAAACAATTCGAATGAAGGCTGGGTCCTTAATGTTAGTTATCTCACAAAAAAAGTGGGTCTATAAGGCTCCCTTACGGAACAGAATGTCCCCTTATCAGAGACACCATTATGAGAGCTAGACAGAGTGGGAAAATGGCACCACCTTTTCAGTGATATGATTCAACATTGCTCAAAGCCAAAATAACATTGCTGCCTTAGGCAGCATTGCCCAGGACAGTTTAGCAATTTTCTTCTCTTTCTATACTTGCCACTTTGGGTTTTCCTTAGCTCCCTCCCTCCTCCTCCTTTCTTTCTCTTTAATTTCAGAAAAAATGCCACCAAATGGCAACTGTAGTAGAAAAGAGTAGTCAAGTACCAGGTTCCACTCACACCCTAAGAAATCTACCCTCCCCAGGAACACCGAGTGGGCCAGTGGCAGTGCAATCCTACTCTCCCTGATCTGTGGCAGGCCTGTGTGTAGATGGAGGGCGGCATTTGGTCAGTCACCAAGCAGCTCTCACATGAGGTGATATGCCATTCAAGCCAGACGAAGGAAAGAATACAACCCCAGCAAAAGTCTTCCTTGCTGATTTGGAGCTAAGCCCAGAAGGTCAGAGGCAGAATGAGCAAGACCCCCAAGTCTCCACAGGGAAGTATGGAATAGTGTACGGTAGCTTGGGGACCCTGACTGTGCACTGACCACCAGTGTGCACAGGGACTCTAGCAACAGCGTCTTGGGGTGTGGGAGACCAGGACACAACACTCCAGCCCAGGGCTCTAAGGCCAGGATAGGATCTCTCCTCTCATGCCCAATTTTCCTTCTGTGGCACCACGCTGCCAACCAGATCAGGGTGTACATGAGGAGACAAAGCAGGGAGAAATTCAGGGGGAACCTGGCCCTGCATTAACCCATGAGTCAAGGGAGACTGTGTGAAGCTGCCTCCTTTCTTGCAGCTTTTCCTTGTTTGGAGCTTAGATGGATTAAGTGCCACTGGTGACAAGAAGGGCAAACCAGACTGTCTACGGCCACTTCCGGAGGCAGGGAGAGAGGGAAGAAGAGACTGCTGGAGCTGAGCCTGAGGTCTTGTCTCAGGCGGAGACTCACTGTAACTGAGGTGCTGACTCCAGCTCTGAACCAACCCCCTTGGACCTCTCTTTGCACTCACTCTTAAAAAAGCTGATTCTAATCTATTAGGTTTAGGAGCGCTGGCATTGAAGTTGCCTATGGAAACATTGGTTTTATGGTAAATCTTCTTGACAAATAGTATTAGCATGGGGGGAGGTGCCTTGGAGACTGAATGTTTGCTGGTTTTCTGTTCGTTTTTCATTCTGATCTCAGAAAGGAAGCTAATTTTGCTCTCCCTCCCGCCTTCCCTCTCAAGAAACATTTCACCACTGCCTCTTCCTTCTGCTTCTGTCAGGGAAGGAAAATGTCAGTTGGTTTTGAATGATACTGATGGAGGGGTTCCTATAATAATGCGGTTGGAGATCCAAGGTTGAGGCTGAGCTATTTGTGGGGAGGAGGGCTGAGGTGAGGTGTAAAGACCAAAAGCGCAAGTATCTCCCCTTCCAGGCTCGCTGGCCCACCGCGAAGTCATCCAGGCACTTTCTCTCCACGCCCTGTCTTTTCCCTGATGCCCGGCCCTCCTCAGCACCTACTCTGAAGCACACGCGCCACAAACACACCATGGGAGAAATGCCTACATGCCCAAATCAAAAAGGAGCGGGGCAAATATCCGTACTCCCAAGGTCTCTAGCACAGCAACGCGGTCCGGAGAAGAGACTGAGTAGTGGGGCTTGTCTCTGAGGACAGAAGCGACCAGAGCGATCCGGGCTGAGCTCGTGGAGGAGGGCCTCGGAAAAGAGGGAAGATGCGACCAGGGAGTGTCTGGGGCTGTCCGCGGCCAGGAGGCGCGCTGGCGGCAGGCAGGGCCCCCGCAGCGGATGTACGAGGCGGTCGCTAAGAAGGAGGCCAGGTCGCCCCAAGAGGAAACTGAGGCAGTGGCTCGAAAAATGCTTACATCTTGCATGAAACGGAAGCGGGTGCCGTGACGGCCGAGGCTAGGGGCTCGGCGCCAGCGGAGGAGCGACGAGCTACCTCGGCCAGACCCGCACCTGTAACACGGAGCTCGCGCCTCCCGGCTCCCCCGAGACCCACTCACCTAAGCGCCCCGGGAGCTGACGGCCGCGGGCCAGGGGCACGAGGGCGGCAGGCGCGACGGGCGGCGGCAGCAGCAGGAGCAGGAGCAGCGGCAGCGGCGACCGTGCCATGGCGCGCGGCGGCGACCCCATCACCGCGGGCCCATCCCAGGCTGGTGCGCTCCGGCTCGGGCTCGGGCTCCGGTTCGGGCTCCGGCGGCGATCAGTCCGTGGATGCGCTCGGGAGCGCGGCCGCGGCGGCGAGCAGAGGGGCGCGGGCTGCAGGCGCGAGCAGGCGGCGGCGGGGAAGGCAGGGCTGAGGGGCGCGCGGCCACCGGCTCCGACCGCCAGGCGCCTATCTCCGTGCTCCTGCAGCAGCCCCAGAGCCCGGCGCCTCAACACCCGGGACAGCGCCGCCATCCCCGCCCCCACCGCCCCTGGCCACGCCTCCCGCCCGCCGCCGCGCCCGGAGGCGCCCCGCCCGACTCCCGCGCCCCCGCGCCCCGCCTGACTCCCGCGCCCGCCTGACTCCCCGCGCCCCCACGCCCCCGCGCCCCCGCGCTCCCCTCCCCGCGCCCCCGCGCCCCCGCGCCCGGCCTGACTCCTGCGCCCCCGGAAGCCCCGCACCCTCGGAGCCCCCACGCCACTCTGCCCCACCTGCCGGCGCTGAGCTCTCCCCTGATCCGGCCCGCCCGCCGTTCCCAGCCCCAACGCCCCAAGCCTAGTCCCGGGGTGCCTTGAATAAGAAAGCTGGGAGTGGGTGTGGCTTTGGAATTCCCAGACCTTGGACACCCTCAAGGTTGTCAGGTTTGGAAGCAGGATTCCTTTCCCTCCATTTAAAATATTGGAGATGGAGGGCTGACAAGCCCAGGAGCGTGCAGAGGCTGCTCTGGGACATTGACACCTCACCACCCTTTAGGACCACCTTGGCAAGATGGCTGACCAGGGTTAGGGGCATGGCGGAAGGCCTTGGCAGAGTTTTCCCTTTTGTTTGGCTTTCCAGTGAGAAGCCTAACTAGCATGTGCCCTAAGGCACTGGAGCGAGTGGTCACACTGTTCCCCGTGGGTCACCGCCTTTGCGGGGCAAACACCCATGTGGGAGTCCCCAGAGTAAATGGTTAAAATTTAAAATGCAGGTGATGGAAACGGCCCAGACTTTTGAGAATCTTGCATGCTCTGGCCTCCTAGGTCAGGTAGTCTACACCTGCGCTGTCTACAGGGCATTCACTAGCCACGTGTGGTTATTGCGCGCTCTGAAATATGGCACTGCACCTGAGGAACCGAATTTTTATTTAATTTTATTTAAGTTTAATTATCCACATGTGGCTAGTGACTACCATATTGGATAGCGCAAGTGTACACTAAAGTCAGAAAGTCAACTGAAGCTTAAGACGGTTTTGTGAAAAGGGACCTTTGAGCTCACACAGAAGGAAAAACTCATTGAAGACCGGGCTTATTTATAGAACTCTGCAGAAGTGCACTACATTCAGAGGGGCAGTGATGGTGGAGAGGTGGGGAGGACCCCTTACCTCAACCAGGAAACAAAAAGCCCAGGAGTCTCAGGTGGAAAAGTCAGCTGGCTACAAAGAAGCCAAAACCAAAAAGCAAACCAGTAGCTGTCCAGTCTCCGGACCCATAGAAACCCTATAGGACAGAGTAGAACTGCCCCATAGAGTTTCCAAGGAGCACCTGGTGGATTCCATCTGCAGACCTTTGGGTTAGCAGCTGTAGCTGGTAACCACTGTACCGCCAGGGTTTCCACAAGGAGCCTGTGGAAGCCAAAAAAGTGCTGCCTACCAGATCACCCCTAGGCAACCCTGGGAAACTTGCGCAGACTGAGTGCTGGGTGGAAGCCCTGACTGAATAATCTGATGCCCTTCCAGGCGGGGTCAGTTCTAGAAAAAATTGTGACATGGGCGGTCTTCCTGGGATCCTTCCATCCTCCCCACAGCCTGTCCCTCTGCTGGCCCTGCCCGTTCCCAAGTGTCTTGGCTCACAGGATCCACTCCCCAGGGAGGAAACAACCCAATGGACTATGGACACTGGCTTCCTGGGGACTTTATGTAATACCCCCTCGGGAGACTTTTTCTAATTTATAAAAAGACCTGGGTCAAAGTCTGTGAGGAGTATTTAATGGTAGAATTTTATACACCAGAAAGGGACTGTGTGTTCACGGTACATGTTATGAATTGAATTGGGTCCCCGAAACTATGTGTTGGAATCCTAACCCCTATGCTTGTGGGTATAATCACACTTGGGAATAGGGTTTTCTTTGTCATGTTGGTGAGACTGTATCAGTGTAAAGCTCGTTTTAAACCTAATCACTTTAGAGATTTAAAAAGAAAGATTAGGCACAGACAGAACCCAAACTGAAGCACTTGTGAGACCCACCATGGAACCCAGGAAGGCCAGGGTTACAAAAGTTGAGACAAGAATCCTCCCCCAGGGCCAACAAAGAGAGAGCCTTCCCCTAGAGCTGGTGTCCTGAATTCAGACTTCTATCCTCCTAAGCAGAAGACCCTGGGTGGCACACAGAATTAAGCACTCAACTACCAGTGTGAAGATTGCTGGTTTGAATCCACCCAGAGGCACCTGGGAAGAGAAGCCTAGCGATCTGCTTCTGAAAGGTCGCGGCTTTGAAAATCTGTGGAGCAGTTCTACTCTGCACACATGAGTTGCCATGAGTCAGAATGGGCTGCACAGCACATAACAATAGCCTCCAAAACTACGAGAAAACATATTTCTGTTCTTTAAAGCCACCCTTTTGCGGTATTTCTGTTACAGCAGCAATAAAACCGTGTACTTCCCTCAAATCGTAACACCTTCTGCCCTGATGTATACGTAACCACTCCTGGGCATCCTGGATCCTCGCTTTAATATTTGACAAAGTGGCCGAGCCCTCCTTCCAACCACTGGGAAAGGTCCATGCTCTACTCTTTCAAGGTCATCTCTCACTCCAGGTTCTCTTTCTGCACCTCACTCCTGCGGTGAGTTTCTTTCTGCCTGCATGCCCTTCATTAACCCATCACTCCCACAGAGGCTCTTCCTCCCATTTCCTTTACCTACACTGGCATAAGTCTGGCTTGTATAGGAAATTTTGTTGGTTTGGAAGTGACAGAAAGGGAATTACATCTCAACCTAGCACATCTACAATTAAAATTGTCCTGAAATTCCACTCCTCGCTGACCTGGAGAATTTTTCGCTGACTTACCCTTCCCTCATCATTCTGATACACCCCTCTTATCTCAGTTCCCAAAGAAAAAGTTTTTCTTTGTCTCACTCTCTCCTCCAGGCCTTCCTTACAAAGGTCCAGAGAGTTATCTCCCTAGGAAAAGAGCCCTCCCAAGTCAGAGGTGAATGTCGCCCAGACCCTAGACATAGCAGAGGACAGTAACTGTTTCCTACGCACCCATTTTTTCTCCTCCTGTTACACATATATAATCAGGCAGGTTTGCAACCTACCAGTGCTACAGAAGGATGGTCAACTGGTTAAGAAAAATGATGGTTTGAGAAATGTTTTAGTAGGTTTTAGGTTTCTTGTTTTACTCATCGCATTATTTTTAGTAGCCTGGAATCTGGGTTATTACAGTGCTACTCTCACCTCAATGGCAAGTGAGAGCCTTTGAAGTAGAAATTATCGATGAGATGATTCATTTGCAGACTCCAAGAGAGGCTACAAGAGACAGTCATTCTTCAGCTTGATTAGAGTAACATGCAAACCAGGGCGTGTGCAAGTTGCGCTTATTCCAAAATGTGGATTACATGGTATGGAGAAATAAGCTTCAACAAAATTGGTAAGGGCTTTGCTGTGAGAGACTAGGCAGACAGCCCTGGGAGAGAGAGAAGCACTATCAGAGGAGAACGAACCAAGGTATGCTTCGATGAATGAATATATTCTCAGAGGTCCTGAAAACCATCTGGTAATAAATTTGGTGACAGAAACGACAGGAGAAGAAAAAAAATTAAGATCAAGTTCAGCTAGTAGAAGGTGAAGTTTATTCTTGACATGATCACAGATGAATCAGAAGCGTCAGGGCAGGACATGTAACTCTTTTAAATAACATTACTTTGTGATTCAGAAGAACCTATTCTCCAATTGTAGTTGGTTGCTGTTGAGTCAATTCCAATTTATGGTGACCCCATGTGTGCAGAGTAGAACTGCTCCATAGGGTTTTCATGGTTGTGACCTTTCAAATGCAGATCACGAGGCCTGTCTTCCAAGGTGCCTCTGGGTGAGTTCAAACCACCAACCTTTCCGCTTAACCGTTTGCATCACCCAGGGACCAGCCTTAATCCTATTTCTCTTTTATAGATGAGGGGTCTAAGTAACCAAACATTGCCTAAATGAGAGTTACTAAATTTACATTGCCTCAGAGTCATGCCTCAATAAAATACGTTTACCCTACAGTCATACTAGCCTAATTGCTCTTTTGATAATTTGGAGGCCATTTTGGAATCCAACCATCTGAAATATCCATTGACATTGGTAGTGGGTATTTGAAGGACCCAGCAAGGGTTTAAGAGGCCACTCTGAGCAGACGTCCTAGAGAACTGTTTATTTTTTGGTTCTGTGGCACGTCCTGTTCCTGATTATAAGCCTTGTTTATTGTTAAACAAATCTTGGGCGGGAAGGGCCTGGGATTATTTGCACTCTCATTGCATGACTGGGAGCTAAAGAGCAGTTTCCTGATCAAGGTCCTGTTCCCCTCGAAGTGCCCTCAACGTGATTTCAAATGCAGGACAGGGGTTCTGACAGCATCCAAGTAAAGAGAGGAAAAACACCCCAAGGAAATTGAAAGCGAAAAATCTCAGACACACAGGAAGAATCAAAGGGAGTCTATCACTAACAAAAGCGCTGGGAAGGAGGCACAGAACCTGCAAGACACTTAACAGACCACGGTATAGGCAGCACTGTCTGCTTCTTTCTCTCCGTTGTCAGGCATTGAGCATTCTGAGTACTGATTCTGCCTAGAACAGATCAATCTTGGGCTTTGCTTCAAATATTCACAAAACCTTAGCTCTGCTAAAACAGTACAAGAAAATAAGGCAAAAAAAAAAAAAAAAAAACAAAGTGTGGGAGGAAGAAAGAAAAATATTATTTACTAACAATAAAGCCCATGCTAGAAGAACTCAGTCTGAGGTAGCCCAAACTTCTGATCTGAAAGAAGGCTATGCACTGCTCCCTCTGGAGCACCAGCCAGATGATCACTGCCTGACACCACACATGCAGAAATGCATGTGGAGCACATACGTGTATATACATACACTGGCACATACACTTGACATATGTATGTGTGCATATGTATATGTATGTGTGTACATATACATGTGGAAACTGGTGGTGTAGTGGTTAAGTGCTATGGCTGCTAACCAAAAGGTCGGCAGTTTGAATCCTCCAGGCGCTCCTTGGAAACTCTATGGGGCAGTTCTACTCTATCCTATGGGGTCGCTATGAGTTGGAATCGACTCGAGGGCAATGGGTGGATTATATATATATGTATGTGTGTGTATATGTACATATGTATGTGTGTATATGTACATATGTATGTGTGTATATATATGTGTGTGTATGTGTATATATGTATGTGTGTGTATATATTGGTGTGTGTGTATATATGTGTGTATATATTGATGTGTGTGTATATATGTATGTGTGTATATGTGTGTGTTTATGTGTGTGTATATGTGTATGTATGTGTGTATATATGTATGTGTGTATATGTGTGTATATATGTGTATATGTATGTATGTGTGTATGTATATGTATGTTTGTATATGTATATGTGTATATATATGTACGTGTATGTATATGTATGTGTGTATATGTATGTGTGTGTATATATTGGTGTGTGTGTTATATGTATGTGTGTGTATACATGTGTGTATATGTGTATGTGTATATATGTATGTGTGTATATGTGTATGTTTATATGTGTATGTGTATATATATGTGTGTATATATATGTATGTGTGTATATGTATATGTGTGTATATGTATATATGTATGTGTGTATATGTATGTGTGTATGTGTGTGTATATACTGATGTGTGTATATATGTATGTGCGTGTATGTATGTATGCGTGTATGTATGTATGCGTGTATACGTATATATGTATGTGTGTATGTATATGTGCGTGTGTGTATGTATGTGTGTGTATATATTGGTGTGTGTATATATGTATGTGTGTATATATGTGTGTGTGTATATATTGATGTGTGTGTTATTGTATGTGTGTATATATGTATGTGTGTATGTATATGTATGTGTGTATGTATATGTATGTGTGTATATATATATATGTATCTGCTGTATAAACAGTTTACTCTTGGGTGTAACCTAAAGGCTGGCAGTTCGAAACCACCCAGTGGCACCCTGGAAGAAAGGCCTGATGATCTGATTCCATAAAGATTAAAAAAAAATCTGTTGCCATCAAGCTGAAGTAGAAATGCCCCATACAGTTTCCAAGGAGCGCCTGGTAGATTTGAACCACCAACCTTTTGGTTAGCAGCCGCAGCACTTAGCTACTACTCCACCAGGGTTTCCCCATAAGGATTACAGCCAAGGAAATCCTATGGAACATTCCCCATAAGGATTACAGCCAAGGAAATCCTATGGAACATTTCTACTCTGTAACACATGGGGTCACCATGAGTCAGAATCCACTTGACAGTAATGGGTTTTCTGTATGTCTATGTACCAAACCAAAATCCACTGCCATCGAGTCGATTCTGACTCATAGCAACCCTATAGGTCAGAGTAGAACTGCCCGATAGAGTTTCCAAGGAGCACCTGGCGGATTTGAACTGCCAACCTCTCGGTTAGCAGCCGCAGCACTTAACCACTACACCACCAGTGTTTCCAGTCTAAGTACAGTCTATGTCTATGTACAGCATTCATAAATGTTCTTATTCCCTAAACCCTTTAGATAGGGAACGTCCCCTATATGTACTTATGCATTGTATCTTTTCACTTGTAAAGTTATTCAATCCATGAGCATCACACTTGCTCATATTTAAATCCATTATACACTTATAGCACACCAGGGTCTTTATACAATATAGTCTTGCAGTTTACAGTGTTTACATCCTCAGGGAAATAAGAACATATCCCTGACATTTGTAATCATGGTTCACTGAATAACTTCCAAAAATATTTTCAAGATCAACATGGCCCATCTCCAAACAGGTCTCCTCTCAAGGAGCTCTCCTCAACCTAAGAAGCCAATTAGAGAATGAGTTCCTGAACTAGATGTTGGATGTCCCGTGGAAAACACAAGTGACTTGGGGTCAGAAGGTCAGGATTCAAATATCAGTTCTGCGGTGTACCAGCTCTGTGACCTTGAACATCGCTACCAAAAAAACCAAACCCACTGCCGCTGAGTCGATTCGAACATGTAGCGACCAATAGGACAGAATAGAACGGCCCAACAGAGTTTCTGAGGAGGGCCTGGTATATTTGAACTGCTGACCTTTTGGTTAGCACCCGAACATTGCCAAATGGTAACAAATACTAAACTGTATTTGTCCACTCAGATGGTGTTATGGATTGAACTGTGTCCCCCAAAATGTGTGTCAACTTGACTAGGCCAAGATTTCCAGTGTTGTGTCATTGTCTACCATTTTGTCATCTGAAGTGATTTTCCTATGTGTCATAAATCCTACCTCTATGATGTTAATGAGGCAGGACTGTTGTTGTTGTTGTTAGGTGCTATCGAGTCAGTTCTGACTCATGGTGACCCTATGCACAACAGAAGGAAACACTGCCTGGTCCTGTGCCATCCCTACAATCATTGTTACGCTTGACCCCATAATTGCAGCCACTGTGTCAATCCATCTCATTGACGGTCTTCCTCTTTTCTGCTGACCGTGTACTTTACCAAGCATGATGTCCTTCTCCAGGGACTGATCCCTCCTGACAAAGTACATAAGACACAGTCTCACCATCCTTTCTTCTAGGCACCCTGGTTGTACTTCTTCCAAGATGGATTTGTTTGTTCTTTTGGCAGTCCATGGTATATTCAATATTCTTCGCCAACACTATAACTCAAAGGCATCAATTCTTCTTCCGTCTTACTTATTCATTGTCCGGCTTCCACATCCATATGATGAGATTGAAAATACCATGGCTGGGGTCAGGCGCACCTTAGTCTTCAAGGTGACCTCTTTGCTTATAGGGTCACTATGCATAGGAATCGACTCGACAGCAAGGGCCTTTGTTTGTTTTTTTTGGTTCTTGCAGCAGATTTGCCCAACACAATGCGCCTTTTGATTTCTTCACTGCTACTTCTGTGGGTGTTAATTGTGGATCCAAGAAAAATGAAATCCTTGACAATTTCAATCTTTTCTCCATTTATCATTATGTGGCTTATTGGTCCAGTTGTCAGGATTTTTGTTATCTTTGTGTTGAGGTGTAATCCATATTGAAGGCTGTGGTCTTTGATCTTCATCAGTAAGTGCTTCAAGTCCTCTTTACTTTCAGCAAGCAAGGTCATGTCATCTGCATAACACAGCTTGTTAATGAGTCTTCCTCCAATCCTGATGCTTCGTTCTTCTTCATATAGTCCAGCTTCTCTGATTATTTGCTCAGCATACAAATTGAATAAGTATGATGAAAGGATACAACCCTGACACACAACTTTCCTGACTTTAAACCACTCAGCATTCCCTTATTCTGTTTGAATGACTGCCTCTTAATCTATGTAAAGGTTCCTCATGAGTACAATTAAGTGTTCTGAAATTCCCATTCTTCACAATGTTACCCATAGTTTGTTATGATCCACACAGTCGAATGCCTTTGCATAGTCAATAAAACACAGGTAAACATCCTTCTGGTATTCTCTGCTTTCAGCCAGGGTCCATCTGACACTAGCAATGATATCCCTGGTTCCACATCCTCTTCTGAAACTAGCCTGCATTTCTGGCTGTTCCTTGTCCATATACTGCTGCAGCCGCTTTTGAGTGATTTTCAGCAAACTTTTGCATGTGATATTAATGATATTGTTTGATATTTTCCACATTCAATTGGATCACCTTTCTTGGGAATAGGCATAAATATAGATCTCTTCCAGTCACTTGGCCAGGAAGCTGTCTTTCATATTTCTTAGTATAGACAAGTGAGCACTTTCAGTGCCACATCCATTTGTTGAAACATCTCAGTCGATATTCCATCAATTCCTGGAGCCTTGTTTTTTGCCAATGCCTTCAGTGCACCTTGGACTTCTTCCTTCAGCACTATCGGTTCCCGATCATGTGTTACCTCTTGAAATGGTTGAATGTCCATGTTGACTAATTCTTTTCGGTATAATGACTCTGTGTATTCCTTCCATCTTCTTTTGATGTTGATGCTTCCCGCGTCATTTAATATTTTCCCCATGGAACCCTTCACTATTGCAACTCGAGACTTGAATTTTTTCCTCAGTTCTTTAAGCTTGAGAAATGCCAAGCATGTTCTTCCCTTTTGGTTTTCTATCTCTAGCTCTTTGCACATGTCATTATAATAGTTTACTTTGTCTTCTCGAGCCGCCCTTTTAAATCATCTGTTCAGTTCTTTTACTTCATCGTTTCTTCCTTTTGTCCTAGCTTCTTGACGTTCGAGAGCAAGTTTCAGAGTCTCCTCTGACAACCATCTTGGTCTTTTCTCTCTTTCTGTCTTTTCAGTGACCTCTTGTCTTCTTCAAGGATGATGTCCTTGATGTCATTCCACAACTCGTCTTGTCTTCGGTAACTAGTGTTCAATGCATCAAATCTATTCCTTAGATGGTCTCTAAAATCCAGGTGCGATATACTCAAGCTTGTATTTTGGCTGTCATGGACTTGCTCTGGTTTTCTTCAGTTTCAGCCCGAACTTGCACATAAGCAATTGGTGGTCTGTTCCACAGTTGGTCCCCATCCTTGTTCTGACTGATGCTACTGAGCTTTTCCATAATCTCCTTCCACAGATGTAGTCAGTCTGATTCCTGTGTTTTCCATCTGGCAAGGTCCAAGTGTATAGTCACTGTTTATGTTGGTGAAAAACGTGTTTGCAATGAAGAAGCCGTTGGTCTTAAGAAATTCTATCATTTGATCTCCGGCATTGTTTCTATCACCAAGGCCATGTTTTCCAACTACTGATCCTTCTTTGTTTCCAACTTCTGCATTCCAATCACCAGTAATTATCAATGCATCCTGATTGCATGTTCGATCAGTTTCATAGTGAAGAAGCTGATAAAAATCTTCAATTTCTTCATCTTTGGCCTTAATGGTTGGTGTGTAAATTTGAATAACAGTCATATTAACTGGTCTTCCTTGCAGGCATATGGATATTATCCTATGACTGACAACTTCAGCATAGATCTTGAAATGTTCTTTTTGACAATGAATGCAACACCATTCCTCTTCAAGTTGTCATTCCCAGCATAGTAGACTATATGATTGTCTGATTCAAAATGGCCAATACCAGTCCATTTCAGCTCACTAATGCCTAGGATATCCATGTTTATGTGTTCCATTTCATTTTTGACAACTTCCAATTTTCCTAGACTCATACTTTGTACATTCTAGGTTCCAATTATTATAGGATGTTTGCAGCTGTTTCTTCTCATTTTGAGTCGTGCCACATCAGCAAATGAAGGTCTCGAAAGCTCGGCTCCATCCATGTCATTAAGGCCAACTCTACTTTGAGGAGGCAGCTCTTCCCCAGTCGTCTTTTGAGTACCTTGCAACCTGGGGGGCTCATCTTCTGGTGTTATATCAGACAATGTTCTGCTGATATTCATAAGGTTTTCACTGGCTAATTCTTTTCAGAAGTGGACTGCCAGATCTTTCTTCCTAGTCTGTCTTAGTCTGGAAGCTGAGCTCAAACCTGTCCTCCACGGGCGACCCTGCTGGTATCTGAATGCTGGTGGCATAGCTTCCAGCATCACAGCAACACACAAGCCCCCACAGTACAACAAACTGACAGACACGTGGCGGGAGGCAGGATTAGAGGAAGTTATATTAATAGGCAGGACTCAATCTACTAGATTAGGTTGTGTCTTAAATCAATCTCTTTTGAAATATAAAAGAGAGAAGCAAGCAGAGAGATGGTGGAGGGGCTCATACCACCAAGAAAGCAGCAGCAGAAGAACAATGCTTCCTTTGGACCCAAGGTTCCTGTGCTGAGAAGCTCCTAGACTAGGGGAAGACTGATGACAAGGACCTTCCCCCAGAGCCAACAGAGAGAGAAAGCTTTTCCCTAGAGCTGACACCCTGAATTTGGACTTCTAGTCTCCTAAACTGTGAGAGAATAAATTTTCCATTGTTAAAGCCATCCACTTGTGGTATTTCTATTACAGCAGCATTAGGTAACTAAGACAGATTGTTTGTTGTTTTTGGTGTTGCTAGGTGCCGTCGAGTTGCTTCCAATTCATAGCAACCCTGTGTGAAACAAAACGAAACACTGCTCAGTCCTGCGCCATCCTCACAATTTTTGTTATGCTTAAGCTCATTGTTGCAGCCATGTGTCAATCCATCTTGTTGAGGGTCTTCCTCTGTTTTGCTCACCCTCTACTTTACCAAGTATGATTTCCTTCTCCAGGGACCGGCTCCTCCTGATAATATGTCCAAAATATGTGAGATGAGGTCTTGCCATCCTTGCTTCCAAGGAGCATTCTGGCTGTACTTCTTCCAAGACAGATTTATTCATTCTTCTGGCAGTCCATAGTATATTCAATATCCTTCACCAACACCATAATTCAAAGGCATCAATTCTTCTTTGCTATTCCTTATTCATTGTTCAGCTTTCACATGCCTATGAGGCAATTGAAAATACCATGGCTTGGGTCAGGCACACCTTAGTCCTGAAGGTGATACCTTTGCTTTCCAAACACTTTAAAGAGGTCTTTCGCAGCAGATTTTCCCAACATGATAGACACATTGCCTGATTTCTTGACTGTTGCTTCCATGGATGTTGATTGTTGATCCAATAAAATGAAATCCTTGACAACTTCTATATTTTCTGAGTTTATCAAGATGTGCTTATTGATCCAGTTGTGAGAATTTTTATTTTCTTTATGTTAAGGTGTAATCCATACTGAAGGCTGTGGTTTTTGATCTTTATCAGTAAGTACTTCAAGTCTTCTTCGCTTTCAACAAGACTGTGTCATCTGCATATTGCAGGTTGTTAATGAGTCTTCCTCCAGTCTTGATGCCTCATTCTTCTTCATATAATACAGTTTCTCAGATAATTTGCTCAGCATATAGACTAAATAAGTACAGTGAAAGGATACAACCCTGATGCATACCTTTCCTGAAGTTAAATCATGCACTATCCCATTTTTCTGTTTGAACAATTGCCTCTTTGTGTGTGTAGAGGTTCCTCATGAGCACGATTAAGTGTTCTGGGATTTCTATTCTTTGAATGTTGTCCATAATCTGTTATGATCCACACAGTGAAATTCCTTTACCCAGTCAATAAAACACAGGTAAACATCTTTCTGGAATTCTCTGCTGTCAGCCAAGATCCATCTTATATCAGCAATGATAACCCTCATTCCATGTCCTCTTCTGAATCTGGCTAGAATTTCTGGCAGTTCTAGTTGATGTACTGCTGCAACCCCTTTTGAATGATCAACAGCAAAATTTTACTTGTGTGTGATATTACAATATTGTTTGATAATTTCCGCATTCTGTTGGATCACCATTTTTTTGGAATGGGCACACACATGGATCCCTTCCAGTCAGCTGTCCAGGTAACTGTCTTCCAAATTTCTTGGCATAGACGAGTGAGAGCTACCAGGGTTGCATCTGTTTGTTGAAACATGTCAATGGGTATTTGGTCAATTCCTGGAGCTTTATTTTTCGCCAGTGCCTTCAGTGCAGCTTGGACTTCTTCCTTTAATATCACAGGTTCTTGATCATATGCTACCTCCTGAAATGGTTGACTGTAGACCTATTCTTTTTGGCAGAGTGACTCTCTGTATTCTGTCCATCTTCTTTTGATGCTTCCTGCATCATTTAATACTTTGTCCGTAGAATCTTTCGCAATTGCAACTTGAGGCTTGAATTTTTTCTTTGGTTCTTTCAGCTTCAGAAATACCGAGCATGTTTTTCCTTTTTTGGTTTTCTAAGTCTAGGTCTTTGCACATTTCATTATAATACTTTACTTTGTCTTCTCAAGCTGTCCTTTGAAATCTTCTGTTCAGCTCTTTTAATTCGTTCTTCCATAAACGTTAGCTTCTCTACGTTCGAGAGCAAGTTTCAATGCATCAAATCTATTCTTGAGATGGTCTCTAAATTCAGGTTGATATACTCAAGGTTGTGTTTTGGCTCTTGTGGACTTGTTCTAATCTCGTTCAACTTCAACTTGAACTTGCATGTGAGCAGTTGATGGTCTATTTCGCAGTTGGCCCCTGGCCTTTTTCTGACAGATAATATTGAGCTTCTCCACTGTCTCTTTCCACAGATGTAGTCAATTTCGTTTCTGTGTATTCCAGGTGGAGAGGTCCACGTGTATAGTCGCTGAGTCTGATGATTTACACCATATTAATCAGTTGTCCAGATTATATCACAGTTGATCAGTATAACTGTGGCATGTAGTGAGCACCTTAAATTCTCTGTGTTAAAAAAAGAAAGTCACATAGGTGCAGAAGGACGAAATGAGATAGTGTACATGAAAGCCCTGGAATATAATAGGTACTCAATTAACACTCTCTGAGCCTAACCATGTTTGCTCTTTATTGTGAATTCCCAAGGCTTATGCTTTGTCAAATAGTGTCAGTTATTTCCTATATTGTTTTTTCCTTTTTCAAGTTGAAGGCTAGGGTTTTGATTTTTTATTTTTAGTGCCCACAGTTGGAAATATTCATTTGATCAGGAATAGCTCTATGAAGAAGGGAGAGATATGAGGTAAACTTTTAAGGCAAGCAGAGAGATAGTTTTGGCAAGCTACATGTATGTTACCAAAGGAGTCTGAACATATGCTAGCATACCTACTCAAAATTATTCATTTTAGACATATTTTGGTAATCACTAATTGACATAATAGTTCCAGTCAACTGTGATGAAATTTGGGTAATTGATTAAAACAGTCAAAACTGCCAGATTGGCCATCTTAAATTGGATATTTTTCATCATTCAAACACAGCCTGAGTATCAATTAGAATGGCAAACTAGGATATTAGTCACCTAGTAGTCTAATTCTATCCCATGAGGTGGAAACTGGGCCATCAAAACACCACTGAGAAGGACGTTTCCTGAGTGGGTCAGTCACTTGTCAGCTATGACATTATTGAGCCCAATCTAGAGAGGGGAGGGAGCAAATTTTTCCCTACCCTTACTGCTACAGAGAACAGACCACTACCACTAAATATTCCCACTTAGCAAAGAGAAGTCACTCAGGAAATGATTCACCACTCCTTGCAGCCTTGTCACATTGTGGAAATTGCCTAAATTCACCTGTGTAGCCAACACAGTTTAAAAAGTGTAAAAAGCAAAAATGTCACTTCAAGAAATAAGGTGTGCCTGACCCAAGCCACAGTGTCTTCTATCACCTCATATTCATGTGAAGGCTGGACAATGAATAAGGAAGCCTGAAGAATTGATGTCTTTAAGTTATGGTGTTGGCGAAGAGTACCAAATATACCATGGACTGCCAGAAGAATGAAAAAATCTGTCTTGGAAGATGTACAGCCAAAATGTTCCTTGGAAGCATGGATGGTGAGACTTGTCTCACATACTTTGGACATGTTATGAGGAGGGACCAGTCCCTGGAGAAGGACATCATGCTTGGTAAGGTAGAGGGTCAGTGAAAAAGAATACCCTCAACATGATGGATTGACACCATGCCACAAGACAAGGCGGTGTTTGGTTGTGTGGTACATAGCATCACCACGAGTTGGAACTGACTCTACAGAACCTATCTTAGCTCTCTAGTGCTGCTATAACAGAAACAGCACAAGCGGATGGCTTTAACAGAGAGAAATTTATTCTCTCACAGTTTAGGAGGCTAGAAGTCCGAATTCAATGTGTCAGTGGTAGGGGAAAGCTTTCTCTCTCTGTTGGCTCTGGGGGAAGGTCCTTGTCATCAGTCTTCTCCTAGTCTAGGAGCTTCTCAGCACAGGAACCTTGGGTCCAAAGGACACATTCTGCTCCTGGAGCTGCTTTCTTGCTGGTATGAGGGCCCCCTGTCTCTCTGCTTCCTTCTCTCTTTTATATCTCAAAAGAGATTGATTTAAGACACAACCTGGTCTTTTAGATTGAGTCATAGAGGTAGGATTTACAACACATAGGAAAATCACATCAGATGACAAAATTGTGGACAATTACACAATACTGGGAATCATGCCCTAGACAAGTTGACACATATTTTGGGGGGACACAATTCAATCCATGACAGCACCTAACAACAAGACTCACAGAGCACACTGAGCCAAAAAAAGAAAAAGAAAAGTTCTGCCTACCTACCCAGTACTTTCTTTATACCAAGCTCTTCTTTATACCAAGAATATCTACAGGCTGGGCTTCATCTCAGTTCTCTAACCTGTTCTCCTCTGGACCAGTTGAAGCCAACCATTTGCAACCTGAATGTGTCCTAAATGCGCCAGTTAAAGCCTCTTTGGGACACTTTCAATTAGATTAACTATGAGTGCCGCCATCTGAATTTCAGAACCAGAGTTTCCACAAAGCAGGGACTCATTGTGCTCATTTGCAATGTAAAAGCCTCCTCATTTACAATTTGTCTTTCAACCTGAGGACTATAAGGAACCAAACAAGCCTTAATTAATTAAACTATGGCCCCCTTTGGAGAGGCAAGTATCTCTCGGACCAAATGTAAAAGAGTTAGACCACAGGGTATGGTCGATTAAAGCTCCAAATCAGAATTCAAATGATGCTCATTGGCTGAGCCAAACTAACGCAGTTTTCCATCTGACTTGAACTCTTCATTCCCAGTGTGAAACATTTCAGAATCGAGTAACTTTGTGGGTGGGTGTCATAGTCATCTAGTGCTGCTATAACAGAAATACCACAAGTGGTTGGTTTTAACAAAGAGAAATTTATTCTCTCACAGACTAGCAGGCCACAAGTTCAATTTCAGGGCATCCATTCCAGGAGAAGGTTTTCTCTGTTGGCTCTGGAGGAAAGTAATTGTCATCAATCTTCCACTGAACTATGAGCTTTCCCTGGTCCAAAGGATGAGCTCTGCTCCCGTTGCTCCCTTCTTGGTGGAATGAGGTCCTCAGTCTCTTCTTGCTTCCCTTTCCTTTAAATCTCTTGTAAGATAAAACGTGGTGCAGGCCCCACCCCAGGGAAACTGACTTTACATTGGATCAGTGATGTGACCTGAGCAAGGGCGTTACTTCTCACCCTAATCCTCTGTAATCACAGGCAGAGATTACGATATATAACACATAGGAAAATCAGAAAATGGAGGGAAACCACACAATAATGGGAATCATGACCTAACCAAGTAGACACATAATTTGGGGGGACACAATCCAATCCATGACAATGGGGCATAAAGGAAATTCCAATTTGAGTCTCATGAAATCTTACTCTCCACTTAAAAACATTAATATTACTTCCCTGTAAACCACTTTAGTGACCACAGCCGTCTGTAAGTTATCAATGGTAAGTGGTCAGGATGCTTCTACTCAGCAAAATATTACAGTGGATATCAAGAACTATCCTCTGAAATATGGAAAAAGGAATATATTTGTTAATGCCTCTCATTCCAGGTGCTTCACATCTGATACCCTGTTAATGTGAAATGAGTATTATCCATTCCAATTTTGGAGATGAGGAAAGTGAGTTTCAGAAAGTGTACATAACTTGCCCACACCTCACAAGTAGTAACATGCTAAACCATAATTTTAACTCAGATTTTTCCAAATGCCCATGTCCTATGGGGCAGTTCTACTCTGTCCTATAGGGTTGCTATGAGTCAGAATTAATACAAAGGCAATGGGTTTGGTTTTGTTTGTTTGATCTGTTAAAGATATATACCTAGATATTAGGTGAAATTAGGCAAAGTCTAGAATTTGCTATAACATAGTTCAAAAGCAACAACAACAACAAATTGAAGATTAATGAGGTTTGTTGTACTATTCTCTCAACTTTTTTAAGTTTTTAAAAATAAGTGCTTTAAATGAACTAACTGGGGCAAATAAAATGATTAGCACACAATAAGCTCCAATTGGAGTCCCTAGGCAGCACTGAATAGTTAACTGAGTGTTAATGGTTGGATGTTTGAGTCCACCCAGAGAGGCCTTGGAAGAAAGCCCTAGAGATCTAGTTCTCAAAGATCACAGCCATTGAAAATCCTATGGAGCACAGTTATACTCTAACACATTGGGGCACCATGAGTCAGAATTGATTTGATGGCACCTTTGTTTTATGCTGTAAATAAACTCTAGCCTCTCTGGCTGGCAATAAAAAAATAATAAGTGCTTTAAGATTGAAAAAAAATTATGACCAAGGAGATCCTTTTCCCAGAAATGAAAGGGTAGCTCAACATTTTAAAGTCTATTGATAGAGTAAGTATGATAATTCTTAGAAATAGCATTCAGGTGCTCATAACAGAAAACAAAACGACAGCCTTATTGTTAGTTGCCAGCAAATCAGCCTCCAACTCATGGGGACCTCATGATGCCCAGTCCTGCGGCATCTTCATGATTGGTTGCAGATCTGATTGTTGTGATCCAAAGGGTTTTCACTGACTGATTTTCAGAAGTGTGTTGCGAGGTCTTTCTTCCAAGTTAACAGTAGCTTAAACAAATTAGGAATTTTATTTTTCTCATGTAACAGAAGTCTGGAAGTGGGCTGGCATGCTCTCCAATGTCATCAGGGACCTAGATTCTATTGATCTTTCCATTCCATCAACATTAATCTATGCTTGTTGCTTGTGTTCACAAGATGGCCAGTCTATCTCCAGCATCAAGTGCATGTTCTTACATGGAAGAAGAGTAAAGCAAAGTGTGTAACGGAATGTGCCAACTGAACCAGTCCCTTCTAAAGAGCTTTCCTACTAGACATTCTGTTGCTTCCCACTCACGTCTTATAACTGTTTCAAACGACTGGCTCTACCCTAAGGGAAAGCTGGAAAACGTAGTTGTTTTTTAGCTATATACATTACCACCCTAAATAAAATCAAAAGTCTCGAGGCGGGGCCAAGATGGCGGACTAGGTGGACGCTACCGCGGATCCCTCTTGCAACAAAGACTCGGAAAAACAAGTGAATCGATCACATACATAACAATCTACAAACTCTGAACAACAAACACAGACTTAGAGACGGAGAACGAACAAATACGGGCAGACAGCGATCGTTTTCAGAACCAGGAGCCAGCTTACCAGCTGATTACCTGGAAAAACTAGTTTCCCAGTGATGGCTCGGAGACAACAATCCATATCAAACCACATAAAGAAGCAGACCATGACAGCTTCTCCAACCCCCCAAACAAAAGAATCAAAATCTTTCCCAAATGAAGATACAATCCTGGAATTATCAGACACAGAATATAAAAAACTAATTTACAGAATGCTTAAAGATATCACAAATGAAATTAGGCTAACTGCAGAAAAAGCCAAGGAACACACTGATAAAACTCTTGAAGAACTCAAAAAGATTATTCAAGAACATAGTGGAAAAATTAATAAGTTGCAAGAATCCATAGAGAGACAGCATGTAGAAATCCAAAAGATTAACAATAAAATTACAGAATTAGACAACACAATAGGAAGTCAGAGGAGCAGACTCGAGCAATTAGAATGTAGACTGGGACTTCTGGAGGACCAGGGAATCAACACCAACATAGCTGAAAAAAAATCAGATAAAAGAATTAAAAAAAATGAAGAAACCCTAAGAATCCTGTGGGACTCTATCAAGAAGGATAACTTGTGAGTGATTGGAGTCCCAGAACAGGGAGGGGGGACAGAAAACACAGAGAAAATAGTTGAAGAACTCCTGACAAAAAACTTCCCTGACATCATGAAAGACGAAAGGATATCTGTCCAAGATGCTCATCGAACCCCATTTAAGATTGATCCAAAAAGAAAAACACCAAGACATATTATCATCAAACTTGCCAAAAACAAAGACAAACAGAAAATTTTAAAAGCAGCCAGGGAGAAAAGAAAGGTTTCCTTCAAGGGAGAATCAATAAGAATAAGTTCAGACTACTCAGCAGAAACCATGCAGGCAAGAAGGGAATGGGACGACGTATACAGAACACTGAAGGAGAAAAACTGCCAACCAAGGATCATATATCCAGCAAAACTCTCTCTGAAATATGAAGGAGAAATTAAGATATTTACAGATAAACACAAGTTTAGAGAATTTGCAAAAACTAAACCAAGACTGCAAGAAATGCTAAAGGAGATTGTTCGGCCTGATGACCAATAATATCAGGTACCAGCACAATACAAGGTCACAAAACAGAATGTCCTGATATCAACGCAACTCAAATGGGGAAAGCACAAAAACAAACAAATTAAGATTAATTCTAAAAAATGAATAAATAAACAAAATAATACACATAACAGGGAATCATGGAAATCAATAAACAATCACAAGAATCAAAAAGAGGGACTAAACATAGGAGGCATTGAACTGCCAGATGGAGAGTGATACAAGGTGATATAGAACGATACAAGTTAGGTTTTTACTTAGAAAAATAGGGGTAAATAATAAGGTAACCACAAAAAGGAATATCAATTCCATAACTCAAGAAAAAAGCCAAGAAAAACGTAACGACTCAACTAACATAAAGTTAAACATTATGAAAATGAGGATCTCACACTCTACTAAGAAAAACGTCTCAGCACAAAAAAGTATGTGGAAAAATGAAATGGCCAACAACTCACATGAAAAGGCATCAAAATTACAGCACTAAAAACTTATTTATCTATAATTACGCTGAATGTAAATGGACTAAATGCACCAATAAAGAGACAGAGAGTCACGGACTGGATAAAGAAACACAATCCATCTATATGCTGCGTACAAGAGACACACCTTAGACTTAGAGACACAAACAAACTAAAACTCAAAGGATGGAAAAAAACATATCAAGCAAATACTAAGCAAAAAAGAAGAGGAGTAGCAATATTAATTTCTGACAAAATAGACTTTAGACTTAAATCCACCACAAAGGATAAAGAAGGACACTATATAATGATAAAAGGGACAATTGATCAGGAAGACATAACCATATTAAATATTTGTGCACCCAATGACAGGGCTGCAAGATACATAAATCAAATTTTAACAGAATTGAAAAGTGAGATAGACACCTCCACATTTATAGTAGGAGACTTCAACACACCACTTTCGGAGAAGGACAGGACATCCAGTAAGAAGCTCAATAGAGACACGGAAGACCTACTTAACAACAATCAACCAACTTGACCTCATTGACTTCTACAGAACTCTCCACCCAACTGCTGCAAAATATACTTTTTTTCTAGTGCACATGGAACATTCTCTAGAATAGACCACATATTAGGTCATAAAACAAATCTTTGCAGAATCCAAAACATCGAAATATTACAAAGCATCTTCTCAGACCACAAGGCAATGAAGCTAGAAATCAATAACAGAAAAACTAGGGAAAAGAAATCAAATACTTGGAAAATGAACAATACCCTCCTGAAAAAAGACTGTGTTATAGAAGACATCAAGGAGGGAATAAGGAAATTCATAGAAAGCAACGAGAATGAAAATACTTCCTATCAAAACCTCTGGGACACAGCAAAAGCAGTGCTCAGAGGCCAATTTATATCGATAAATGCACACATACAGAAAGAAGAAAGAGCCAAAATCAGAGAACTGTCCCGACAACTTGAACAAATAGAAAGTGAGCAACAAAAGAACCCATGAGGCACCAGAAGAAAACAAATAATAAAAATCAGAGCTGAACTAAATGAATTAGAGAACAGAAAAACAATTGAAAGAATTAACAAAGCCAAAAGCTGGTTCTTTGAAAAAATTAACAAAATTGATAAACCATTGGCTAGACTGGCTAAAGAAAAACAGGAAAGGAAACAAATAACCCGAATAAGAAACGAGAAGGACCACATCACAACAGAGCCAAATGAAATTAAAAGAATCATTTCAGATTACCACGAAAAATTGTACTCTAACAAATTTGAAAACCTAGAAGAAATGGATAAATTCTTGGAAAAATACTACCTACCTAAACTAACACAATCAGAAGTAGAACAACTAAATAGACCCATAATAAAAAAAGAGATTGAAACGGTAATCAAAAAACTTCCAACAAAAAAAGTCCTGGCCCAGATGGCTTCACTGCAGAGTTCTACCAAACCTTCAGAGAAGAGTTAACACCACTACTACTGAAGGTATTTCAAAGCATAGAAAAAGACGGAATACCACCCAACTCATTCTATGAAGCTACCATCTCCCTGATACCAAAACGAGGTAAAGACATTACAAAAAAAGAAAATTTTAGACCTATATCCCTCATGAACATAGATGCAAAAATCCTCAACAAAATTCTAGCCAATAGAATCCAACAACACATCAAAAAAATAATTCACCATGATCAAGTGGGATTTATACCAGGTATGCAAGGCTGGTTTAATATCAGAAAAACCATTAATGTAATCCATCACATAAATAAAACAAAAGATAAAAACCACATGATCTTATCAATAGATGCAGAAAAGGCATTTGACAAAGTCCAACACCCATTTATGATAAAAACTCTTACCAAAATAGGAATTGAAGGAAAATTCCTCAACATAATAAAGGGCATCTATGCAAAGCCAACAGCCAATATCACTCTAAATGGAGAGAATCTGAAAGCATTTCCCTTGAGAATGGGAACCAGACAAGGATGCCCTTTATCACCGCTCTTATTCAACATCGTACTTGAAGTCCTAGCCAGGGCAATTAGGCTAGACAAAGAAATAAAGGGTATCCAGATTGGCAAAGAGGAAGTAAAGGTATCACTATTTGCAGATGACATGATCGTATACACGGAAAACCCTAAGGAATCCTCCAGAAAACTACTGAAACTAATAGAAGAGTTTGGAAGAGTCTCTGGTTATAAAATAAACATACAAAAATCACTTGGATTCCTCAACATCAACAAAAAGAACACTGAAGAGGAAATAACCAAATCAATACCATTCACAGTAGCCCCCAAGAAGATAAAAGACTTAGGAATAAATCTTACCAAGGATGTAAAAGACCTATACAAAGAAAACTATAAAACTCTGCTACAAGAAATTCAAAAGGACATACTTAAGTGGAAAAACATACCCTGCTCATGGATAGGAAGACTTAACATAGTAAAAATGTCTATTCTACCAAAAGCCATTTATACATATAACGCACTTCCAATCCAAATACCAATGTCATATTTTAAGGGGATAGAGAAACAAATCACTAATTTCATATGGAAGGGAAAGAACCCCCGGATAAGTAAAGCATTACTGAAAAAGAAGAAGAAAGTGGGAGCCTCACTCTACCTGATTTCAGAACCTATTATACAGCTACAGTAGTCAAAACAGCCTGGTACTGGTACAACAACAGGCACATAGACCAATGGAACAGAATTGAGAACCCAGATATAAATCCATCCATGTATGAGCAGCTGATATTTGACAAAGGACCAGTGTCAGTCAATTGGGGAAATGATAGCCTTTTTAACAAATGGTGCTGGCATAACTGGATATCCATTTGCAAAAGAATGAAACAGGACCCATAGCTCACACCATGCACAAAAACTAACTCCAAGTGGATCAAAGACCTAAACATAAAGACTAAAATGATAAAGATCATGGAAGAAAAAATAGGGACAACCCTAGGAGCCCTAATACAGGGCATAAACAGAATACAAAACATTACCAAAAATGATGAAGAGAAACCCGATAACTGGGAGCTCCTAAAAATCAAACACCTATGCTCATCTGAAGACTTCACCAAAAGAGTAAAAAGACCACCTACAGACTGGGAAAGAATATTCAGCTATGACATCTCAGACCAGCGCCTGATCTCTAAAATCTATATGATTCTGTCAAAACTCAACCACAAAAAGACAAACAACCCAATCAAGAAGTGGGCAAAGGATATGAACACACATTTCACTAAAGAAGATATTCAGGCAGCCAATAGACACATGAGAAAATGCTCTCGATCATTAGCCATTAGAGAAATGCAAATTAAAACTACGATGAGATTCCATCGCACACCAACTAGACTGGCATTAATCCAAAAAACACAAAATAATAAATGTTGGAGAGGCTGCGGAGAGATTGGAACTCTCATACACTGCTGGTGGGAATGTAAAATGGTACAACCACTTTGGAAATCCATCTGGCGTTATCTTAAACAGTTAGAAATAGAACTACCATACAATCCAGAAATCCCACTCCTCTGAATAGGACCACATGAACCAGAGACCTACATTATCCTGAGACCAGAAGAACGAGTTGGTGTCCCGCCACGATCGATGTCTGCCCTGTCAGGGAGCACAACAGACAACTCCTGAGGGAGCAGGAGACCAATGGGATACAAGAGCCTTCACACAAACAGACATATGTACACCCATGTTTATTGCAGCTCTGTTTACAATAGCAAAAAGCTGGAAGCAACCAAGGTGTCCGTCAACGGATGAATGGGTAAATAAATTGTGCTATATTCACACAATGGAATACTACGCATCGATAAAGAACAGTGACGAATCTCTGAAACATTTCATAACATGGAGGAATCTGGAAGGCATTATGCTGAGCGAAATGAGTCAGAGGCAAAAGGACAAATATTGTATAAGGCCTCTATGATAAGTTCTTGAGAAATAGAAAAAATGGAGAAGAACACATACTTTTGTGGTTACAAAGGGGGGAGGGAGGGAGGGAGGGAGAGGGTTTTTTATTGATCAATCAGTAGATAAGAACTGCTTTGGGTGAAGGGAAAGACAACACTCAATACAAGGAAGGTCAGTCTAATTGGACTGGACTAAAAGCAAAGAGGTTTCCGGGATAAAATGAAAGCTTCAAAGGTCAGCGGAGCAGGGGCTGGGGTCTGGGGAACTTGGTTTGAGGGGACTTCTAAGTCAATGGGCAAAACAATTCTATTATGAAAACATTCTGCATCCCACTTTGAAATGTGGCGTCTGGGGTCCTAAATGCCAACAAGCGGCCATCTAAGATACATCAATTGGTCTCAACCCACCTGGAGCAAAGGCAAAGGAAGAACACCAAGGTCACACGACAACTAAGAACCCAAGAGACGGAAAGGGCCACATGAACCAGAGACCTACATTATCCTGAGACCAGAAGAACGAGTTGGTGTCCCGCCACGATCGATGTCTGCCCTGTCAGGGAGCACAACAGACAACTCCTGAGGGAGCAGGAGACCAATGGGATACAGACCCCAAATTCTCATAAAAAGACCATACTTAATAGTATGACTGCAACTAGAGGAATCCCGGAGACAATGCTCCCCAGACCTTCTGATGGCACAGGACAGGAACCATCCCTGAAGATAACTCATCAGGCATGAAAAGGACTGGTCAGTGGGGGGGAGAGAGATGCTGATGAAGAGTGAGCTAATTAAATCAGGTGTGTTGGCAACTCTTGACTGGAGGGGGGATGGGAAGATAGAGAGAGAGGGAAGATGGCAAAATTGTCACGAAAGGAGAGACTGAAAGGGCTGACTCAATAGGTGGAGAGCAAGTGGGAGAAGGGAGTAAGATGTATGTAAACTTACATGTGACAGACTGATTGGAATGGTAAATGTTCACTTGAAGCTTAATAAAAATTAATTTAAAAAAAAATCAAAAGTCTCTTAGTATAGAAGAAAAGAAAATTGACATTGGATAGACAGCTAGCAGTCTCTGTCACAATTACATATATTCAGTGGAACCTTATGAAAGTTCTGATATTTAATCGTTTTGACCTACAAATGTTTATATGAGTCAATCTAATATAGCAGATTGAAGAAGAAAAGCAACATATTGGGTTGGCCTAAATGAAATTGCATCATTGTAGGTCAAAAAGAAGCTGAATATTGGCAATTTCACAAGATTCAAACTATTAAATGTCACCAAAAAATTAACAGAATCAACTGACAAACAATTGTAAGTAATAAGAGATTTCACTAATTAAGCTGGATACAATATTGGCATATAAACATATATATTGTTGTTAGGTATCATCGAGTCAATTTCAACTCATACTGACCCCATGTGACAGAGTAGAACTAACGCATTGGGTTTTCTAGGCTGTAATCTTTACAGGAGCAGATCTTCAGGTTTTTCTCCCATGGAGCTGCTGGGTAGGTTTCTGGAACTGCTAACCTTGTGGTTAGCAGCTGACAGCTTAACCATTGCACCACCAGGGCTCCTAAATATGTATATATATATATAAAAAAAAGTTAATTAATAATAATTAATTAGAAATAATAAATAAATAATTAGAAATAATTAATTAGAAAGCAAAATAGAAAAGATTCCACTCTCAGTTTAAAAAAATGTAAATATAATGTGCTTAATAATAAACATAACAAAATAGAAAGACATCTATGGGGAAAAAAAGCAAAAAACATAGGACTTCCTTGAAGCAGATTTGCCTTAGTCATCTAGTGCTGCTATAACAGAAATACCACAAGTGGATGGCTTTACAAAGAGAAATTTATTGTCTCACAGTCCAATAGGCTAGAAGTTCAAATTCAGGGTGTCAGCTCCAAGGAAACGCTTTCTCTCTCTGTCAGGTCTGGAGGAAGGTCCTTGTCATCAATCTTCCTCTGGTCTAGGAGCTTCTCCATGCAGGAAACTCAGGTCCAAAGGGCGCACTCTACTCCTGGAGCTGCTTTCTTGGTGGTATAAAGTCCCTCTCTCTCTTTTACATCTTTTACACTTCCCTCTTTTACATCTCAAAAGAGATTCACTTAAGACACAATCTAATCTCCTTGATTGAGTCCTACTTCATTAATTTAACTGCAGCTAATTCCACCTCATTAACATCATAGAGGTAGGATTTACAACACATATGAAAATCACATCAGATCAAAAAATGGTGGACACTTTTGCTGGTGGGTGGGAAATTTTGCTGATCCAGGGGAAGCATCTGAGAGACTGGCCAGTACCTTTGACAGCCTCACATAGTTAGAAGAACAAAAATTAGCTTGGAGCCCCCAAGGGCAGGGAGGAGGGCAGTCCTAGTAAATCCCTCTTACATGGACTACAGCCTGGTTTCAAATTATCTGAGTGGTCCCAAAAATCTCAAACCTTGAAATGATATTAGAACATTCTTGGATTGCTAGTTTCCTAGGGAATAAATATCCTCTCTAAAGGAAGATATCATCCTAGACAGCAAATATTTTTCAAAGACAATACTCAGCTCAAAATCAAACACAATCTGACCATGAGGAGACAGGAAACATGAACAAGAACCAGCATTGAGAATGAACAGAAATAGACCTACAGATAGCGTAATTATGCTCTAACAAATTTGTGGTACGGTAAATTGGAGTAACATGGGAAACAGGAGCCAGGGAAGCCATGAAAAGTAACTAGTTTTATTATAGTCACAGTTCTCAGATACAGGAAGGCACAGCATGCCATGACACGAAGACAAGGTAACAACAAACTGAAATTGTAGGATACACTTATGTACAGCAAGCAGAGCGGAGTTAGCTAGATTCCTGGGGACTGGCCATTTTGAGTAATTCAAGCTCAGGAGCCTTAAGGACTGTCCCTAGTTGTTGGGTTCCTGGCCCTGAGGCAAATAGGATAGGTGGCATACTGGCCAGGAGTGTGAGATCCTGATAAGGGGAGTGGGTGGAGAGTTGACTTAATATGCTGCTCAGTAAGGGAAATGGGTCAGCCTACAGAGATACGGCCTCAAAACTGTCAAGACAGCATTTTAAGAAATTGTATTACAAATTACCAGATGAGATTGTTGTTGTTCTAACAATGCTTATTATTCTTATGGAGATAAAAAATAGAATTTCACATTTTCAGCAAGGAACTAAAAACTACAAAAAAAAAAAAAAAGATATTGCATATCAGAAAAAAATTATAAATTCTTGAAATGAAAAATACAACTGCAGTTAAGAATCCTGAGGCTAGTTTGAAAAGGTTAAACACAGGTGAAGAGGTTATTCATGAATTGCATGACTGTCAGAAGAAAATACGTAGAATAAAACACGGGCAGGTAAAGGGTGTAAAAAATACAGGCAAGTAAGTCCAGAGATAGGTCCAGAGAGAAAGTCTAAGATACACTTCATTAGAATCCTAGAAGGAGTGGAGACACTGAATGGATAAAAAGTATTTTGAAAAAAATAATGACCCAGAATTTTCCAAAACTGATGAAAGGCATATATCCACAAATTTGAGAAACCCAAGGAAACCCTAAAAAGATTAAAAAAGAAAATCTATACCTAGACACATCATAGAGGAACTGCATAAAACCAAGGACAAAGAGAACATCAAAAAAAAAAAGTAGCAGGGGAATGAGGTAGAGGTAATGGGAACAGATTACCTTCAAAAGAGGAACAGATTAAACAGATGGCTTGTCAACAATACCGATGGAAACTAGAAAACAGTGGAATATATCTTCAAAGTATTGACAGAAAACAATTGCCAGCCTAAAATCCTATCCCAGAAAAAAGATATCCCTTATGAATGAAATAAATATTTTTATATAAACATCAACAACTAAAACAGAGAATTATCACCCACAGACCCACACTAAAAGAAATACTAAAGGATTTTTTCAGGCAAAAGGAAGATGGTCCCAAATAGAAGATCATAGATGCAGGACACAGTGAGGAGCAATTAAAATAGCAAATATATGAATACCTATAAAAACACTGAATGCATAAAGCAATAATAATAATACCTTGTGAGAGTTAATGTAACATAGAATCAAAATAAAATACAAGGACAGCACACAAGTCAAGAGGGTGTTGGCTAAAGAGGCCTAAAATCTTTCATCTGTCCAGGCAAAGGATAAAAGTACCAATCATCACTTTCCTAAATCAAGAGTGTTCATTGTAATTTTCAGAAGAAACTTTTAAAGAAGATATAACTTCCAAACTAATAGGGGATAAAATGGAATAATAAAAAGTAATAAATCCAAAGAGGACCAAAAGAAAAAAAAAAGAGCATAAAGAAAGCATGCAGTAAGATGATATTTTTAACCCTAACTATTATGAGGAAGGAAACCCTGGTGGCATAGTGCTTAAGTGCAATGGCACTGGGTTTTTGGTTTTATTATGAGGAAACCCTGGTGGCATCGCGGTTAAGAGCTACAGCTGCTAACCAAAAGGTTGGCAGTTCAAATCCATGAGGCGCTCACTGGAAACTCTATGGGGCAATTCTATTCAGTTCTATAGGGTTGCTATGAGTCAGAATCAGCCTGACAGCAATGGGTCTAACTATTATCAATATGGAGCCCCGGTGGTGCAGTGGTTAAGAGCTTGGCTGCTAACCAAAAGGTCAGCTGTTTGAATCCACTAGCCTCTCCTTGGACACCCTATGGGGCAGTTCTGCTCTGTCCTATAGGGTCATTATGAGTCTGAATCAACTCATGGGCAATGAGTTTGAGTTATCAATATTACATCAAATTTAAGTAGCTAATTATTCTAGATGAAAACATAAGTGGATAAAAATCAGATCTTAAAAACATAGCAATATGCCATTTTTAAGAAACATATCTAAAATATGAGGATACAGAAATGTTGAAAGTAAAAGGGTAGACAAAACAAGCACTAACCAAAATAAAGCTAGTCTTACTATATCAATAGCAAAAATAGGCTTTAAAGCAAAAAGTGCTACTAAAAATAAAGACAATAGAAGATTTATATCACCAAATAGATGTAACAATCCTAAAATTGCATGTACCTAATAACAGATTTAAAATATATAAAGCAATTAGCATAGAGTTTGTGTTGAGTGAATCTCTTTTAAGATATAAAAAGAGCACATTAAGCAAGGAAGAAAAGAAGATGGGGGAAGGTGGATGCCACACTACATGAAGTTCACCAAGAAGCAAAAAAATAGAAGCTGTAGAGACAAGGACATTCCCCCAGAGCTGACCAAGCAAGACTGCCTTTCCCTAGAGCCAGTGCCCTGAATTCAGACTTCTAGCTTCCTAAACTGTGAGAAAATAAATTTGTTTGTTAAAGCCAATATTTGTATATACATATATGTATATAGGAAACCCTGGTGGCGTAGTGGTTAAGTGCTACGGCTGCTAACCAAAGGGTCAGCAGTTCGAATCCACCAGGTGCTCCTTGGAAACTCTATGGGCGCAGTTCTACTCTGTCCTATAGAGTCTCTGTGAGTCGGAATTGACTCGACGGCACCGGGTTTGGTTGGTTTGGTACAGAGAGAGAGAGAGCCCTGGTGGTGCAGTGGTAAAGAGCTTGGCTGCTGACCAAAAGGTCAGCAGTTTGAATCCACCAGCTGCTTCTTGGAAACCCACCCTATGGGACAGCTCTACTCTCTCCTATGGGGCCACTATGTTTCAGAATCAACTCGATGGCAATGGGTTTGGTTTTTTTGATATATATATATATATATATATACATGCACACTCACACATACACACATATATATATACACACACATACGTATCTATAGCAAAAAATAAACTAAAATATGAAAAAGAGAAGAAGCATAATGGTAGATTTTCATACGTTTGATTGATAGAACAAGCATACCTCATGTTGCCCTTTTATAGTCATACCTACTTGCCTCCTGCCTCCTCTCCCTTTCCTCACCCCCTATAATTCCTGACAACTATTAATTTGTTCTTCATTTATTATGCATTGAATTGTGTCCCCCCAAAACATGTGTTGTAAATCCTAACTTCTGCCTGTGGTTATAATCCCATTTGTGAATGGGTCATGTTTGTTATGTTAATGAGGCAAAATTAGGTTATGTCAACAAGGATTAGGTTATGTCTATTATGTTAATGAGTCAGGATTAGGGTTAATCTCTTTTGTGATATAAAAGAGGTTAAACAAGCAAGTGAGAGGAGCAGAGATGGGGAAAAAGAGATGCCAAGCCACATGAAGACTGCCCAGGAGCAGAAACTCAAAGAGACAACGACCTTCCTCTGAGCCAACAGAGAAAGAAAGCCTTCCCCTAGAGCTGGCACCCTGAATTCAGACTTGTAGCCTCCTAAACTGTGAGAAAATAAAATTGTTTGTTAAAGCCACACACTTGTGGTATTTCTGTTATAGTAGAACTAGATAGCTAAGACAAAATTTGTACCAGGAGTGGGGTGCTGCTCCAACAGATACCTAAAATACGGAAGTGGTCTTGCAATTGCATAATGGGTAGAGGCTGGAAGAGTTTTAAGGCGCCTAATAGTAAAAGCCTAGATTGCCTTGAAGAGACTGTTGGTTGAATTACGAACATCAAATTCGAATCTGATGAGGGCTCAGAAGGAAGCGAGGAGAGCTATACAGAAATTCTCCATTGTTCTGGAGAATATATATGGTGCCAGCAACAGAAGGTTGCTAGAAATGCGGATGTTAAATGTTCTTCTGGTGAGGCTTTAAAAGAAAACAATGAACATGTGATTGGACAATGCAAGAAGGGCAATGCTTTTTATCCAGTGGCAAAGAACTTGTCTGAATTACGTTCAAATGTTCAGTGGAAGTTAGAACTTGTAAGTGATGAAATTGGATATCTGGCTGACAAAATTTCCAAGTAAGATCTTAAAGGGGTCTCGTGGTTTCTCCTTGCTGCTTATGGTAAAATGCAAGAGGAAAGAAATGGACTTAAAAATGAACTGTGCAAAATGAAAACAAAGCTTAAAGATTTGGAAAATTCTGTTTTACAAACTAAAGATATGTGTCCTAGAATTTTCACCAAAGATGTGGCTACACAAGCTTTTGTTAAAGAGATTAAGTCTGTGACTAAATGATCTAGCCAACTACCACAGCAGAAAATCCATCAGTTTAGACTGAAGGGACAGAGAAAGAATGAAAGGAAAGAATGCTGTCTGCCTCTTGGAACTCTACGGGCAGGAAAAAATCAAAAGAGTTACATCTGTTGTCCTCTAAGAAAAGAAAAAGGCCATCCCTGGAGCAGCTCAGAGGTCAGCAGAACTGTTGGAAGGAGCACAGAAAGCAGGGCTGCCTCAGTCTCATAGAGTGAGACCATGGCCTCCGGGGTTTCAAAGGTCAGGGCCAATGTCTCCTGGTTCTCAAAGGATGGGGCCACAGTTTCAAAGAGTAGGATCTTTGCCACAGTTTCAAAGAGTAGGATCTTTGCCAACCCTGTTCCAGAATATGAGGTTGCCGTTAAACTGTGTCAGGGGGATGAGGCTGTCACCCAAAGCTGAGGGGCAGAACTGCCATGCCCAAGAGGCAAAAGAACAGGGCCTGCTAGGGCTGAGGGAGTGGAGGTGCCTCTCAGATAGACTAGGATAATGGAGCCACCCAAAGGCAAGGGAGCAGAGTTGTGGTTCCAGTGGGCATGGAAGGTGGAGCTGAAGCCTAGGGCTGAGGGGCCTCCACCCAGAACCCAGAGAGCTTGGCCAACATCCAAAGTCTGGAGGGCAGGGCCATTGCCTAAATGGTCTCAGAGAAGAGAGGATTTTTTTCATGCCTTGAGAGCTAATGTAATTTTTTTCCGCTAGGTGTTAGACTTGCATGGTGTCTGTTATTCCTTCTTTCCCTCCAACTCCTTCCATTTGCAGTGGAAATATCTACCTTATGCTTGTTCCACCATTGTATTTTGGAAACAGATAACTTGTAGTCTAGATTTCTCAGGTTCACAAAAAAGAAATTTCGACCCAGGATGGAATGCACCTAAAATCTCACCAAGGTTTGATTTAGATGATTCTGAAGATGAGATTTTGGACTTGGAGTTGATTTAAGACTTTTGGGATGATGTGATGGGGTGAATGTGTTTTATGTGTGGCTAGGACATGAATTTTGGGGGGCCAAAGGGTGGAATGTTGTGGACTGAATTGTGTCTCCCCAAAATATGTGCTGGAAATCCTATATACTGCCTGTGGTTATAATCCCATTTGTGAATGGGTTGTGTTTACTATGTTAATAAGGCAGAATTAGGGTGTACCTTGAGTCAGTCTCTTTTGAGATATAAGAGATTAAACAAGCAAGGGAGAGAAGCAGAAACGGGGGAAGAGTGATGTCAAGTCACATAAAGACTGACCAGGACCAGAAACTCAAAAAGACAAGGACCTTCTTCTGAGCGGCAGAGAGAAGAAGCCTTCACCTGGTGCCAGCACCCTGAATTCACACTTGTAGCCTCCTAAATTGTGGGAAAAAAAATTTCTGTTTGCTAAAGCCACCTACTTGTGTTATTTCTGTTACAGAAGAACTAGATAACTATCACACCATTTATACAATGTTGTCATTTCAAGAATGTTATATAAATGTAATCACATAGTATGCAACCTTTTGGACTGGCTTTTTCATTCAGCCTAGTTCCCTGATGATTCATCCAAGTTGTTGCTTGTATTCAAGTTTGTTTGTTTTGACAACTAAGTCATATTTCATGGTATGGACAGACCACACTTTATCCATTCATCTCTTGACAGACATATAGGTTGTTTCCATGTTTTGGCTAATACAAATAAAGTGATTATAAATATTTGTGTACAGGTTTTTGTATGAATATATGTTTTCATTACTCTAGCATAAATCCCAAGGAGTGCACTTGCTAGATCATATGGCAGCTGCATGTATAGTTTCCAAAGAAATTGCAAAACTGTTTTCCAGAGTGACTGCAGTTCCTACATTCCCACTAGCAATGTATCAATGATCTAAATTCCAGCATCCTTGACAGCATTTCATGTTGTCGCTAATTTTTATTTTAGCCATTCTGATAGGTATGTAGTGATATCCCATAGTTATACATTGCATTTCCCTAAAGCCTAATGATGAACATTTTTTCACACACTTATTTGCTATAGATCTTCAATCATTCCATCACTATTTGTTAAAAAGTCTATTTTTTCTTCATTGAATTGCTTTCAGACCTTTGTCAAAAATAAGTTGAGCATATTTGTGGGGGTTTATTTCTGAATTCTCTATTCTATTTCATTGAGTTATGTGCCTATTTTCTGCCAATACTATTCAAGACTAATAAATATTGGAATTGAGTAGAATGAATCCTTCCACTAATTTTTATTTTCCAAAATTGTTTTACCTTTTCTAGTTCTTTGCCTTTCCACATAAATTTTAGAACAATTTTACCTATATATCTACAAAAATCTTGCTAAGATTCTGATATGAATTTGCGTTGAAACGATATCGATTTAGGGAGCACCGACATCTTTTCTATGTTGAGTCTCTCGATCAATGAAAACAATATGTCTCTCCAGTTATTTAGTTTTCCTTTGATATCTTTCATCAACACTTTGAAGTTTTCAGTGTACAAGTCCTTTAGGTTTTGTAGATTTTTTAGTAATTACAAGTGGTCTAGTATTTTTTCATTTTGTTTTCCATGTGTTCATTGCTAGTATATAGAAATGGAATTGATTTTTGTATGTTGATATTATGTTTCCAAGAAGACCTACCAATCCTATGTCTTGCTGAGCTTATTACTTCTAGGAGTTTTCTTGTATATTTCTTGGGTTTTTTATTTATTTTTTATTGTGCTTTAAGTGAAAGTTTACAAATCAAGTCAGTCTCTCACACAAAAACCTATATACACCTTGCTACGTAGTTGCTGAAAGTGAAGAGGACTTGAAGCACTTACTAATGAAGATCAAAGACCACAGCCTTCAGTGTGGATTACACCTCAACATAAAGAAAACAAAAATCCTCAAAACTGGACCAATGAGCAACATCATGATAAATGGAGAAAAGATTGAAGTTGTCAAGGATTTCATTTTACTTGGATCCACAATCAACAGCCATGGAAGCAGCAGTCAAGAAATCAAACGATGCATTGCATTGGGTAAATCTGCTGCAAAGGACCTCTTAGAAGTGTTGAAGAGCAAAGGTGTCACCCTGAAGACTAAGGTGCGCCTGACCCAAGCCATGGTATTTTCAACCACATCATACGCATGTGAAAGCTGGACAATGAATAAGCAAGACTGAAGAAGAGTTGACGCCTTTGAATTGTGGTGTTGGTGAAGAATATTGAATATACCATGGACTGCCAAAAGAACGAACAAATCTGTCTTAGAAGTACAACCAGAATGCTCCTTAGAAGGATGGCGAGACTGCTTCTTACATACTTTGGACGTGTTGTCAGGAGGGATCAGTCCCTGGAGAAGGACATCATGCTTGGCAGAGTACAAGGTCAGCGGAAAAGAGGAAGACCCTCAACGAGGTGGATTGACACAGTGGCTGCAACAATAAGCTCAAGCATAACAATGATTGTAAGGATGGCGCAGGACCAGGCAGTGTTTCGTTCTGTTGTGCAAGGGTCGCTATGAGTCGGAACCGACTCGATGGCACCTAACAACAAACAACAGCAACACATACTCCAAATGCTCTCCCCCTAACCAGACAGCCCACTCCCTCCCTCCACCCTCTCCCCTTATGTCCCTCTCACCAGCCTCTAACCCCCTCTACCCTCCCATCTCCCCCCCGCCCCAGGAAGGAGATGCTAGCACAGTCTTAAGTGTCCATTTGATCCAAGAAGCTCACTCCTCACCGGCGTCCCTCTCCAACCTATTGTCCAGTCCAATCCCTGTCTGAAGGGCTGGCCTTGGAAATGGCTCCTGTCCTGGGCAAACAGAAGGTCTGGGGGCCATGACCACTGAGGCCCTCCTAGTCCCAGTCAGACTATTAAGTCTGGTCTTTTAATGAGAATTTGGGGTCTGCATCCCACTGCTCTTCTGCTTCCTCAGGGGTTCTCTGTTGTGGTCCCTGTCAGGGCAGTCATAGGTTGTAGCTGGTCACCATCTAGTTCTTCTGGACTCAGGATGATGTAGTCGCTGGTTCATGTGCCCTTTCTGTCTCTTGGGCTCCTAATCACCTTGTGTCCTTGGTGTTCTTCATTCTCCTTTGACCCAGGTGGGTTGAGACCAATTGATGCCTCTTAGATGGTGCTTGCTAGCGTTTAAGACCCCAGACGCTGCTCTCCGAAGTGTGATGCAGAATGTTTTCTTAATAGATTTTATTATGCCAACTGACTTAGATGTTCCCTGAAACCATGGTCCCCAAATCCCCGCCCCTGCTACGCTGGCCTTCGAAGCATTCAGTTTATTCAGGAAACTTCTTTGCTTTTGGTCCAGTCCAGTTGTGCTGACCTCACCTCTATTGTGTGTTGTCTTTCCCTTCACCTAAATTTAAAGTAGTTCTTATCTACTAATTCGTGAATAACCTTCTCCACCTCTTCCTTCCTCCCGCCTCTTGTAACCATCAAAGAATACTTTCTTCTCTGTTTAAACTATTTCTTCAGTTCTTATAATAGTGGTCTTACATGATATTTGTCTTTTTGCAACTAATTTCACTCAGCATAATGGCTTCCAGATTCCTCCATGTTATGAAATGTTTCACAGATTCATCACTGTTCTTTATTGATGCATAGTATTCCATTGTGTGAATATACCATAGTTTATTTATTTATCCATTCATCCATTGATGGGCACCTTGGTTGCTTCCACCTTTTTGCTATTGTAAACAATGCCGCAATCAACATGGGTGTGCATATACCTGTTCATGTAAAGGCTCTTATTTCTCTAGGATATATTCCAAGGAGTGGGATTGCTGGATTGTATGATAGTTCTATTTCTAGCGTTTTGAGGAGGTACCAAATCAACTCCCAAAGTGGTTGTACCATTTTACATTCCCACCAGCAGTATATAAGCGTTCCAATCTCTCCACAGCCTCTCCAACATTTATTATTTTGTTTTTTGGATTAATGGCAGCCATGTTGGAGTAAGACGGAATACCACTGTAGTTTGATCTGCATTTCTCTAATGGCTAATGATCCTGAGCATTTCCTCATATATCTGTTAGCTACCTGAATGTCTTCTTTAGTGAAGTGTCTGGTCATATTTTTTGCCCATTTTTTAATTGAATTGTCTTTTTATAGTTGAATTTTTGCTGCATCATGTAGATTTTAAAGATCAGGCGCTGACTGGAAATGTCATAGCTAAAAAATTTTTCCCAGTCTGTAATCTTTTTACTCTTTTGGTGAAGTCTTTGGATGAGCATGGGTGTTTGATTTTTAGGAGCTCCTAGTTATTTATTTTTCTTCTGCATTGTTCGTAATGTTTTGTATACTGTTAATGCCATGTATTAGGGCTAGTAACTTTGTCAATATTTTTTCTTCCATGATCTTCATCGTTTTAGATTTTATATTTAGGTCTTTGATCCATTTTGAGCTCATTTTTGTGAGCTCAAATAATTTTTGTGAGTGAGGTATAGGTCTTGTTTCATTTTTTTGCAGATGGATATCCAGTTATGCCAGCACCATTTGTTAAAAAGACTGTCATTTCCCCATTTAACTGTTTCAGGACCTTTGTCAAATAACATCTGCTAATATGTGGATGGGTTTATGTCTGGATTCTCAATTCTGTTTCATTGGTCTATGTATCTGTTGTTGTACCAGTACGAAGCTGTTTTGACGACTGTGGCTGTATAATAGGTTCTAAAATCAGGTAGAGTAAGGCCTCCCACTTTGTTCTTCTTTTTCAGTAATACTTTACTTATCTGGGGCCTCTTTCCCTTCCATATGAAGTTGGTGATTTGTTTCTCCATCTCATTAAAGAATGTCATTGGAATTTGGATGGGAATTGCATTAAATCTATAGATCGCTTTTGCTAGAATAGATGTTTTTACAATGTTAAGTCTTCCTATCCATGAGCAAGGTATGTTTTTCCACTTATGTAGGTCTCTTTTGGTTTCTTGCAGAAGTGTTTTGTAGTTTTCTTTGTATAAGTCTTTTACAACTCTGGTAAGATTTTTTTCCTAAGTATTTTATCTTCTTGGGGGCTACTCTAAATGGCATTGATTTGGTGATTTCCTCTTTGATGTTCTTTTGTTGGTGTAGAGGAATCCAACTGATTTTCGTATGTTTATCTTGTATCCCGATACTCTGCTGAACTCTTCTATTAGTTTCAGTAGTTTTCTTGAGGATTCCTTAGGGTTTTCTGTGTATGAGATCATGTTATCTGCAAATAGACATACTTTTACTTCTTCTTTGCCAATCTGGATGTCCTTTATTTCTTTATCTAGCCTAATTGCTTTGGCTACGACCTTCAGCACAATGTTGAATAACAGCAGTGATAAAGGGCATGCTTGTCTGGGTTCCAGATCTCAAGGGGAATGCTTTCAGGCTTTCTCCATTTAGGATGATGTTGGCTATTGGCTTTGTATACATGCCCTTTATTATGTTGAGGAATTTTCCTTCAATTTCTATTTGCTGAGAGTTTTTATCATGAATGGGTGTTGAACTTTGTCAAATGCCTTTTCTGCATCAATTGATAAAATCATGTGATTCTTGTCTTTTGTTTTATTTATATGATGGATTACATTAATTGTTTTTCTAATGTTGAACCATCCCTCCATACCCGGTATGAATCCCACTTGGTCATGGTGAATTATTTTTTGGATATGTTGTTGAATTCTAGTGGCTAGAATTTTGTTGAGGATTTTTGCATCTACCTTCATGAGGGATATAGGTCTGCAATTTTTTTAGGGGGGGGGTGTCTTTACCTGGTTTTGGTATCAGGGATATGCTGGCTTCATAGAATGAGTTTGGGAGTATTCCGTCCTTTTCTATGCTCTGAAATACTTTTAGTAGTAGTGGTATTAACTCTTCTCTGAAAATTTGGTAGAACTCTGCAGTGAAGCCGTCTGGGGCAGGGCTTTTTTTTTTTTTTTGTGTGTGGGGAGTTTTTAAAATTACCTTTCAATCTCTTCCTTTGTTATGGGTCTATTTAGTTGTTCTACCTCTGTTTGTGTTAGTTTAGGTAGTTCTTCAAGTTGTAGAGTTAGGCTGTTGATTAGAGATCTTCTTTTTTCATTTAGGCATTTATTGATGTAAGTTTCCCTCTGAATATTGCCTTTGTTTCATCTCATGAATTTTAGCATGTTGAGCTTTCATTTTTCTGACTCTAAGAAATTTGTGATTTCTTCCTTGACCCATTGGTAGTTTAATTTTGTCGTTTAATTCCCGTATCTTTATTTTTCAGTTTTTTTGTTACTGATCTCTAACTTCATTCGATTGTAGTCAGAAAATTTACTTTGTATGAATTCAATCTTTTTAAGTTTATCAAGACTTGCTTTGTGACCTTATATGTGGCCTATCCTGGATAATCATCTATGTGCACTGGAGTAGAATGTCTATTGTGCTGTTGTTGGGTGGAGTGTTCTGTATATGTCTGTTAAGTCTAGTTAGTTATAGTGTCACTCGGATCCTCTGTTTCCTTGGTCTTCTTTCTAGATGTTCTGTCCAATATTTGAGTGGTATATTGAAGTCTCCAACTATTATTGTATTGCTATCTATTTCTCAGGTATTCTGATGTTGGATGCATACATATTGATAGTTAAATCTTCTTGAATTGAATGTCCATCTTTATCTCTTCTAATAGATTTATCTTAAAGTCTACTTTGTCTAATATTAAAACTGCCATCCCAGCTCTCTTTGGATATTATTTGCATGGAATATTTTTTCCCCCATTTCATTTTCAACCTATTTGTGTCCTTGGGCCTAAAGTATGTCTTTTGTAAACAGCATATAGTTGGATCATGTTTTTTCAATCCATTCTGCCTCTCTCTGCCTTTTAATTATAGCATTTAGTCCATTTACATTCACTGTAATTACCAATAAGAAGTGACTTCTGCCATTTTGTTGTTTTTTTTTTGTGTGTGCCTTTAGCCTTCTGTGTCTTTGTCTTTTACTGTTTGCTTTTATGTTTAGTTGGTTTATTGTAGTGAGCCATTTTGGTTCCTTCTGCTTTCCTTTTGTGTGTTTTTATTTTGATGTTTTGTTAGTGGTTACCATGAATATTACATTTAACGGTTTGTATATATAACTTCCTAGGGTTAATTGGCACCAATTTAACTTCAGTAACATACAAGAGATTCTATACCTATATCATTCCTCCTCTCTCCCTCATTTTGTTGTTGCTATCACTATGTCTTTATATTTCATGTGTCTCATAACACAATTTCATCCTTGCTTTTTATTCATGTCATTAAAAAGCAAAAAGGACAAAACAATTAGAATTATCAAGCTGAATACCTTATTACTAGCCCTTATACTTGTCCATGTAATTCCCTTTATTAGGGACCTCTTTTTATATATGGCTTTTAATTACTTTCTAATATCCCTTCCCTTTTCATCTGCAGAACTCCCATTAGTATTTTTTTGTAGGGCCAGTCTGGTGGGTATGAACTTTCTCAGCTCTGTTTGTCTGGGAATGTTTTAATTTCACACACATTCTTAAAGGACAGTTTTGGTGAGTATAGTATTCTTGATTATTTTTCACTTTCAGCTCTTTAAATATATCATTCCATTGTCTTCTGGCCTCCAAGGTTTCTGAGGAGAAATCAGCACTTGATCTTATTGGGGATTTTTTGTATCTGACTGTTTGTTTCTCTCTTGCTGCTTTCAAGATTCTCTCTTTATTCTTACTTTTTGAGAGCCTGACTATGTTGTGTCTCATTGTATATCCCTTTGGGTATATCCCGCTTGGAGTTCTTTGAGCTTCTTGGATTTGTAGATTCATGTCCTTCATCAGGTTGGGGAAATTATCTACAATTATTTCTTCAGATATTCTTTCCATCCCTTTTTCTCTCATCTCCTCCTGAATTACCATAATGCATGTATTAGGTCCCTTGATGTTGTCCCATAATTCAATTAAACTGTGGTCAGTCTTCTTGAGCCTCCATTCTTGTTGCTCTTCAGCCTCTGTAATTTCAACTATTTTATCCTTTAATTCTCTGATTGCTTCTTCTGTTTTATTAAATCTGTTAATTCCTTTCATTGTGTTTCTCATTTCAGTTATCGTCCCTTTCAGTTGCAATATTTCAGTTTAGTTTCTTTTTATCTCTTTTTGAAGATCCTCATTTTGTTCTTGCATTGTTTTCCTTATTTTAGGGCTTTGTCTATGTGTTCTCTTTACTCTTTAATTATATTTAATGCTGTCATATTATGTTTTCCCATTCTTTTCATTATTTGATCTTCCTTAGAAGCACTTTCGCTCCATCACGTTCATTTGGATGGGCCATCGTTTCTCTTTTTTTGTGTGTCTTGTGGTGTTTTGGGGGATATTAGAATTTCTGAGGCTGTTAACTATCTCAGTTCTCCCCAGTATTTGCCTGCAGTACTTCCTGCAAAAAACTGTTAGGCTAGCAGAGCCTTTGTTCTTTGCTCACCGTTTCCTCTCTTCTGCGATAGCTCCTTCTCCCTCCTTGGCTTAATTAGGATTTGAAAGTTCCAGATCTTGGCTTTCAACTTTCAACATCTCTCAAACACACCACAGTACATGCTGTGATCAATCTGTCCACCAGCGGGCACTCAGGTGAGATACCGCGCACTAATCAATCTATTCACCTGGAGGCACAGTCTTCTGTCTCTGGTTATTACTTCCTTTCTCTGTTTCTGCAAACATGTTTTCCATTGGAAAACCCACACCCAGTGAGCCTCCTTCAAGGCTGGTTGTTGCCCTCTAGTTTGGCTCAAGGCTTCCTTCCCTGCTCTGTGAGGCTGCTTATATCTGAGCAGACATTTAGGGGAAGCACAGACTTTTCCTCATTTCAGGAGGAGGAGGGACTGGCACTCCCTAGGACTTCCAAGAGATCTGTCTTGTTGGTTTCAGAGCCCCAGTGGCCCTGTGGTGGCTGGGGAGCAGTCTCCACATAGGTAGGTGACTTGTTACCTGGCTCCACTGTAGGGAACCCTCTGTGGGAGTTCGAATCAGTCCATGAGCTAACAGCTATCAGGTTGGGGAGGGGTTGTCATGCTCTGAACGGACTCCCAGGATGGTCTGTCTGCCTTGTTGCTATCAGAGCCCTCTCCCCACCCAGTGTAGTATGTTGGCTGTGGGTGTAGCCTCCACTCAAGACACCCGCTTCCTAGCACAGAGCAGCTTCAGTCAGCAGTCCTCATGGCCAACCAGAAAGGGGAACAGATACCCAAACTGATCCCCAGGAAGTCTGTCATCTTTGATACACCTGCCTGGGACATGGGGTGCACAGGGAGGCAGGAAGAGTGCTATGGGACCAGACTCCACTGCAGGATGCCTTCTATAGTAATTCTCAGCAGTCTGGCAGCTGCCCATGACTGGTGGGTGGAAGATCTGTCACACTTCAATTGGACTCCTAGGGAGGTCTGCCTTGTTGCTATCAGAGCCCGCTGATAGATTGTTGGCTGTAAGTGCAGCCTTCACTCCACTCTAGACACACTTCCTAGCACACAGCAGCCTCAGTCAGTAGTTCTCTGCACTGACCAGAAGGGGGTACAGATCCAAACAGACCCCCAGGGAGGTCTGCTCTGTTGATTTGGGGGGCTTGAATTACAGGGTGTGAACAGAGGCAGGTAGAGTGCTGCTTATGGAAGCAGACTCCACTTCAGGGGACCTCTGCAGCGATTTGCAGCAGCCTGACAACTATTAGCTACCAAATAAGGGAGGGGCTGTCATGCACCTATTGGATCCCCATGGAGCTCTTAACATGTTGCTATCAGAGCCCACTCAGTAGCTTATTGGTTTGTGAGGGCAGCCTCTACTCGACACCTGCTTCCTAGCACACAGCAGTCTCAGTCAGCAGTCCTCAGCACCGACCAGAAGTGGGGGCTGATGGATCCCACCTGACCCCAGGGAGGCCTGTGCTGTGGTTTTGAAGGCCTGAGTCGTGGGGTACACAGGGACACAGGTAGAGTGCTGACTATGGGAGCAGATTCTACTGCAGGACACCTTCTGCAGCAACTCGCAGTAGCTTGGCAGCTGGGTGGGGGAGGAGCTGTCACACTCCAAACAGATCCCCAGGGAGGTCTGCCTCTTTGCTATCAGTCCCCATCCCCCACCCCGTAGTATGTTGGCTGTGGGTGTAGCCTCTATTCAAGATGCCTGCTTCCTAACAGAGCAGCCTCGGGCACTAGCCCTCAGTGCTGACCAGAACTGGGGGCAGACTGACCCCAATGGACCCCCAGGGAGGCCTGAGCTATGGGTTGTGCAGGGAGGCAGGTAGTGCTGACTAGGAAGCAGATTCTGCCCTAGGGTGCCTTCTGTAAGAATTAACAGCAGCTTTGCAGCTGACAGGTCTGCGTGGGGAAGGTGTGGCATGCTCCCAACACATCCCTGGGGAAATCTGCCTTGTTGATTTTAGAGCAGAAGCTTGGGGTCCTGTCTCTGTACAGGCAGGGGGTGTGGTGGTTAGGGAAGCAGAGTCTTTTGCTGGGGTCACTTTCCACTTCACAGCAGCAAGTGGTCTGCGTGGCCTGGGGGAGGGGCAGGGATGGTGGGAGAAGAAATGTTCCTACCACATGTGACTTGTTGATCAGTTAATTCTTGTCTGCCTGCAATTACCTGTTGCTTGTCCTCTGCTCCCGATTCAGAGTCCCTCACGGCTGAGCAGCGTTTTGTTGAATTTTTGTTATTTGTGGGGGAGGGTCAGAATGCTGGCCTGTTTATGTTGCTATCTTCCCAGAATCTATTTTTTCTAAGTTTTGAAGTGAAGTGTGGAGGAACTGGAACCGCCATCCTTTGCCTAAATTATGAACATAGACAAAATTTGTGATGCTTTCAGCAGAGAAAAAGTTCCTTATGGACTCTGATTAAAGAAGGACGAATCAGGATTCAAACAGGTACTTGTACACCAGTGTTCACTGCGAACAGCCAAAAGGTGGAAACAACCCGGGTGTCCATCAACAATGAATGAATAAATTGGTATATACAGACAATGGAATATTACTCAGCCATAAAGAAATGAAGTCCTGATACATGCTGCATGGATGAACCTTGAAAACATCATGCTGAGTGAAATAAGTCAGACCCAAAGGGACAAATATAATACCATTTATATGAAATATCTAGAGTAGGCAAATGCAGTGCCAAAAACCTATTGGTGGTTACCAGGGACTGGGGGGGGGGCAAGGTTGGGACAAAGAATGGGCAGTTACTGTTTCAGGGATACTGAGTATCCACAGTGGTTAGAAGCTCAGCAACTAACCAAATGGCTGGCAGTTCAAATCCACCAGCTGCTCCTTGGAAACCCTATGGGCAATTCTACTGTGTCCTGTAAGGTCGCTATGAGTCGGAATTGACTCGACAGCAGCGGGTATGGTTTTTGGTTTGGAATTTCTGTTCGGTGATGAAAACTTTTGAAAATAAATGATGGCAATGCGTGTACAACATGATGAATCTAATTATTGTCACTAAACTGTACACTTAAAAATGGTTAAAGTGGCAAATTTTTGTCATATATTTTTACCACACACACTTTAGGTGGATTGAAAGAGGTCTAACAATTCCATACTTCAAAATAAAAACCAAGGTAAACATAACGGCTCCACAAAAATAAATTCAACTACTATGAAAATGAGGAACACACAATTTACAAAGAAAAACTTCTCAGCACAAAAAAGTGGAAAAATGAAATTGTCAACAACACACAAAAAAAGGCATCAAAATGACAGCACTAAACTCATACTTATCTATAATTGCACTGAACGTGAATGGACTAAATGCACCAATAAAGAGACAGAGAGTCGCAGACTGGATAAAAAAGCACGATCCGTCTATATGCTGCCTACAAGAGACACACCTCAGACTTAAGAGACACAAACTAAAACTCAAAGGATGGAAAAAAATATATCAAGCAAACAACAATCAGAAAAGAGCAGAAGTGGCAATATTAATTTGACAAAATAGACTTTAAAGTTAAATCTACCACAAAGGATAAAGAAGGACACTACATAATGATTAAAGGGACAATACACCAGGAAGCTATAACCATATTAAATATTTATGCACCCAATGACAGGGCTGCAAGATACATAAAACTAACAGAATTGAAAAGATAGACACCTCCACAATTATAGTAGGAGACTTCAACACACCACTTTCAGTGAAGGACAGGACATCCAGAAGAAGATCAACAAAAACACAGAAGATCTAATTGCCACAATCAAACAACTTGACCTCATGGACTTATGCAGAACACTCCACCCAAAAGCTGCAAAGCATACTTTTTTTTCTAGTGTACATGGAACATTCTCTAGAATAGATCACATATTAGGTCATAAAACAAACCTTTGGAGAATCCAAAATATCGAAATATTACAAAGCATCTTCTCAGACCATGAGGCCATAAAAGTAGAAATCAATAACTGAAAAATCAGGGAAAAGAAATCAAATACTTGGAAACTGAACAATACCCGCCTGAAAAAAGACTGGGTTATAGAAGACATTAAGGAGGGAATAAAGAAATTCATAGAATGCAACGAGACTGAAAACATTTCCTATCAAAACCTCTGGGACACAGCAAATGCACACATACATAAAGAAGAAAGAGCCAAAATCAGAGAACTGTCCCTACAACCTGAACAAATAGAAAGAGAGCAACAAAAGAATCCATCAGGCATCTGAAGAAAACAAATAATAAAAATTAGAGCAGGATTAAATGAATTAGAGAACAGAAAAACAATTGAAAGAATTAACGAAGCCAAAAGCTGGTTCTTTGAAAAAATTAACAAAATTGATAAACCATTGGCCAGACTGACTAAAGAAATACAGGAAAGGAAACAAATAACCTGAATAAGAAACGAGATGGGCCATGTCACAACAGACCCAACTGAAATTAAAAGAATCATACCAGATTACTATGAAAAACTGTACTCTAACAAATTTGAAAACCTAGAAGAAATGAATTCCTAGAAACACACTACCTACCTTAAACTAACATGATCAGAAGTAGAACAACTAAATAGACCCATAACAAAAAAAGAGATTGAAAAGGTAATAAAAAAAAATTCCCAAAAAAAAAAAGGCCTGGCCCGGACAGCTTCACTGCAGAGTTCTACCAAACTTTCAGAGAAGAGCTAACACCACTACTACTAAAGATATTTCAAAGCATAGAAAAGGATGGAATACTGCCTAACTCATTCTATGAAGCAAGCATATCCCTGATACCAAAACCAGGTAAAGACACCACAAAAAAAAGAAAATTACAGACCTATATCCCTCATGAACATAGGTGCAAAAATCCTCAACAGAATTCTAGCCAATAGAATTCAACAACATATCAAAAAAATAATCCACCATGACCAAGTGGGATTTATACCAGGTATGCAAGGTTGGTTCAATATTAGAAAAACAATTAATGTAATCCACCATATAAATAAAACAAAAGACAAAAAACACATGATCTTATCAACTGATGCAGAAAAGGCATTTGACAAAGTCCAACACCCATTCATGATAAAAACCCTCAGCAAAATAGGGATAGAAGGAAAATTCCTCAACATAATAAAGGGCATTTATACAAAGCCAACAGCCAACAGCCAACAACATCCTAAATAGAGAGAGCCTGAAAGCATTTCCCTTGAGAATGAGAACCAGACAAGGATGCCCTTTATCACTGCTCTTATTCAACATGGTGCTGGAGGCCCTAGCCAGAGCAATTAGGCTAGACAAAGAAATACAGTGCATCCAGATTGGCAAGGAAGAAGTAAAATTATCTCCATTTGCAAACATGATCTTATACATAGAAAACCCTAAGGAATCCTCAAGAAAACTACTGAAACTAATAGAAGACTTCAGCAGAGTATCAGGTTACAAGATAAACATACAAAAATCAGTAGGATTCCTCTACATCAACAAAAAGAACATCGGAGAGGAAATCACCAAATCAATACCATTTACAGTAGCCCCCAAGAATATAAAATACTTAGGAATACATCTTACCAAAGATGTAAAAGACCTATACCAAGAAAACTACAAGATACTACTGCAAGAAACCAAAAGGGACCTACATAAGTGGAAAAACTTACCTTGCTCATGTATAGGAAGACTTAACATTGTAAAAACGTCTATTCTACCAAAAGCCATCTATATATACAACGCACTTCCGATCCAAATTCCAACAATTTTCAATGCGATGGAGAAACAAATCACCAACTTCATATGGGATGGAAAGAAACCCTGGATAAGTAAGGCATTACTGAAAAAGAAGAACGAAGAGGGAGGCCTCACTCTACGATTTTAGAACCTATTATACCACCACAGTAGTCAAAACTGGTACAACAGACACATAGACCAATGGAACAGAATTGAGAACCCAGATATAAATTCATCCACGTATGAGCAGCTGATATTTGACAAAGGCCCAGTGTCAGTTAATTGGGGAAAAGATAGTCTTTTTAACAAATGGAGCTGGCATAACTGGATATTCATCTGCAAAAAAATGAAACAGGACCCATACCACACACCATGCACAAAAACTAACTCCAAATGGATCGAAGATCTAAACATAAAGTTTAAAATGATAAAGATCCTGGAAGAAAAAATAGGGACAACATTAGGAGCCCTAATACAGGGCATAAACAGAATACAAAACATTACTAAAAATGACAAAGAGAAACCAGATAACTGGCAGCTCCTAAAAATCAAACACCTATGCTCATCCAAAGACTTCACCAAAAGAGTAAAAAGACCACCTACAGACTGGGAAAAAATTTTCAGGTACAACATCTCTGACCAGTGCCTGATCTCTAAAATCTACATGATACTGCAAAGACTCAACCACAAAATGACAAACAACCCAATTAAAAATTGGGCAAAGGATATGAACAAGCACTTCACTAAGGAAGACATTCAGGCAGCTAACAGATACATGAGGAAATGCTCAGGATCATTAGCCATTAAAGAAATGCAAATTAAAACTACAATGAGATACCATCTCACTCCAACAAGGCTGGCATTAATCCAAAAAACACAAAGTAATAAATGTTGGAGAGGCTGTGGAGAGACTGGAACACTCTTATACACTGCTGGCGGGAATGTAAAATGGTACAACCACTTTGGAAATTGATTTGGCGTTTCCTTAAAAAGCTAGAAATAGAACTACCATACGATCCAGCAATCCCACCACTTGGAATATATCCTAGAGAAATAAGAGCCCTTACACGAACAGATACGTATACACCCATGTTTACTGCAGCACTGTTTACAACAGCAAAAAGATGGAAGCAACCAAGGTACCCATCAATGGATGAATGGATAAATTATGGCATATTCACCCAACGCATCGATAAAGAACAGTGAGGAATCTGTGAAACATTTCATAACACGGAGGAACCTGGAAGGGATTATGCTGAGTGAAATTAGTCAGTTGCAAAAGGACAAATATTGTATAAGACCACTATTATAAGATCTTGAGAAACAGTTTAAACTGAGAAGAAAACATTCTTTTGTGGTTACGAGAGGAGGGAGGGAGGGAGGGTAGGAGAGGGGTATTTCCTAATTAGATAGTAGATAAGAACTACTTTAGGTGAAGGGAAGGACAATACTCAATACAGGGCAGGTCAGCACAACTGGACTAAACCAAAAGCAAAGAAGTTTCCTGAATAAACTGAACGCTTCAAAGGTCAGCGAAGCAGGGGCAGGGGTTTGGGGACCATGGTTTCAGGGGACATCTAAGTCAATTGGCAAAATAAAATCTATTAAGAAAACATTTTGCATCCCACTTTGAAGTGTGGTATCTGGGGTCTTAAACGCTAGCAAGCGGTCATCTAAGATGCATCAATGAGCCTCAACCCACCTGGATCAAAGGAGAATGAAGATCACCAAGGACACAAGGTGATTAGCAGCCCAAGAGACAGAAGGGGCTACATGACCTAGAGACTGCATCATCCTGAGACCAGAACTAGATGGTGCCCGGCCACGAGCAATGACTGCCCTGACAGGGAACACAACAGAGAACCCCAGAGGGAGCAGGAGACCAGTGGGATGCAGACTCCAAATCCTGATAAAAAGACCAGACTTAATGGTCTGACTGAGACTAGAAGGTCCCCGGCAGTAATGGTCCCCAAACCTTCTGTAGGCCCACGACAGGAACCATTCCCGAGGCCAACTCATCAGACATGGATTGGACTGGACAATGGGTTGGAGAGAGATGATGATGAGTGAGCTACTTGCATCAGGTGGACACTTGAGACTATGTTAGCATCTCCTGTCTGGGAGATGGTAGGGGGTTAGGAGCTGGCAAAATGGTCACGAAAAGAGAGACTGGAAGGAGGGAGCAGGCTGTCTCATTATGGGGAGAGTATTTGGGAGTTACGTAGTAAGGTGTATATAAGTTTTTAAGTGAGAGACTGACTCGATTTGTAAACTTTCATTTAAAGTACAATAAAAATTATTTTAAAAAAAGGTAGGTGGATTGAACATAAGCAGTTACATCTTTACCATGTAAATATTTTACATACTTTGAAAATACAGAAAAAATTGATGGTAAAATTAAACAAATATAACTGATTATACATCCAGTATGATCAGAATCAACTTGACAGCAATGGGTTTAGTTTATTTTGGTGGCAAAATAGTCACACAGAAAGAACTTTGTCCTCCTCTAATATACATACCTTAAGGACAAAAGAACTGCAGCGAAATGTTAAGCTATTTTCAGGAATCATTGTTGGTGATAGTGTGACTCAGGTGGGTGTATTGTTGGTTCAATTAAATGAGAAATCATATTGGTGTCATTAAGAGCTCCAACTTTTGGCCTGGTTGATAGGATATACATACATAAGATCAAGGAGGTTAAGTTAAAATCCTGAATTTGAATTGGAATGACACATATGAACTCATATGGTTATCTTTAAAAAATATATGCATCCATATATATATATTTACATACACACACACGCAAACATATGTATATGTATTGCCCGCTCAAAGGAAGTAGAAATTCTCAGAAAAATGACTGATTTCAAGTTAGGAAATATGCAAGATGACCCTAGAACTACTTGTCACATTAGAAAGCAGGAAAGCAAAAAAATTAAGAAGCCAACTTGAATGAGTTCTTACTGGCTTGCTGGTGAGAAAACGTGAGCATCAATATGGATAATAACTGCAATGGGTTGAAACACATCAAATGATACTATTAAAAACAATCTCATTAGCTAAGTGACCAACTTCAGTATTTTGAAAACTGAATAGAGGGATAAAACTCAGCATTTTCCCTTTTCTCAATCTATACAACCAATCTAATCAAATGAAATATTCCAGCTGATGAAAAAAGGAATACTAGAATTAGAGTATTAGCTTTTGCAGTCTGTTATGAATTAATATCTAGGCAATTACCATCCATAGCTAATAACATCACAAAAACAGACCCTCCAACAGTATGCACATCCTAAAGGAAGTACCCAATATCACTGTCGTAGTTTCTTCAGGTTGCCATAACAGAAATACAACAAGTGGGTGGTTGTAAAGAAGAGAAATTTATTTTTCCACAATTCAGGAGGCTAGAAGTCCAAATTTAGGACACTGGCTGTAGGGAGGGGTTCTTTCAGCTTCTAGTAGCAGCCAGCAATTCTTGGAGTTCCTGAGCTTGTAAACTTTTTGCCTCTTTTGTCTTCAGATAGCGTCTGTCTTCCCCGTGTCTGCTTGCTTGCTTCTGTTCCTAATTTCCTCCTTTTATATCTCAAAAGTGATTAGGTTTAAGACACACTCTACACCAATATGGTCTCACTAACATAACTCCTTATTTCCTAATGGATTACATCCATGGTTAAAATTCCAACACATATTTTTGGGGACACAATTCAGTCCCTAACAACCGCCTATGAAGCACCTTACCAAAGAAAAGAAAATCTGAATCTTATCAAGCTTCAAGACCTAACTACAATTGAGAGGAACAAACATTAAATGGTGCCACAGGGATGCAATGAGCATTCCTGTAACACTACAAGACAAACAAGAAGTGTACATAGAAATTTAAATGAAAAGATGGAGGGGGAAACTACTGTATGACCCAGCAATTCTACTCCTAGGTATATATCCTAAAGACTTGGTGCAGGGACTCAGAGACTCCCACACCAATGCTCCCTGCTGCACCAGTCACAGTATAGGCAGTTCCCAGGTTACGAGCGAAATCTGCTCCTAAGTCTGTAAGTCCAATTTGTAGGTAAGTTGGAACAGATATAGATACATACCATTCATATTTAGCTTACCATCAGTTAATCAAATGCTTGTCTTAGTATATAGTATATATTCTACCTTTCTATGCATATAAAACATTTAAGAAACACTCCCAAATACACTAAAACATCTTAAACATAATAGGGTAGTACATAATACAGTAATAAAACTACATACAGTACTGTACTGAAGAGAATCTGTGTGTCTGTTGATATGCAGTACTGTAAAAAAAAAAAAAAAAAAAAAGAAAGAAACAGGGCTTAAAAGTTTAAATAGAAAAGACCATGATCAACAGTTAACAGAGCTCTCCTTCTATCAATGTCCTGCATGGTGGAAGGGGCATTCCTGAGGTAAGATTATGATACCGTTAGTAAGCGGATGATGCAGATGACAGATGATGGGCCTGCTCCTGGGTGGGAGGGGGTGGTGGTGGTTCACTCCTGGAGGCAATTCCTTGAAGTAGGCATCAAGGGAGGTTTGCACAGAGCTTTCCTTTTTCTCGACATAAATGGCCTTGTAGCAGGTGATACCCTTGGTAACTTTACGGCAAACTATGGTGAACCTCTCTGAATTAGGATCTTGCTCCTCTAGCTCTACCATCCCTGCTTCAACGAGACGAACAACTTCAGCTCTTTCATCGTTTTCCTTCTCTTTGATGTATCACCAGTACTTGCATCGGATTTACGTTTTGGAGGCATGGTTACAAGTTAAATAAGAGGGAAATCGAAGCCAAATACAAAGTTACACACTCAGCAGAGTTACTGGCAACGTGATCTGACTTAAAATGGCAGATGGCGTTCTCCTGCCTTGAGCCTGCGAACCACTGAAGCCGTGCAATATTTTCATGGGTGTCACAAAGGAGTGTTTGTTATTACGAAGGAACCATTGTGTTTACCTCAAATTTTAAATACAACATGCTTTATGGCAGTCATTCTTAAGTACAGGTTGTCTGTAAGTCGAATGTTCTTAATCCTGGAACTTATTGCAGCCAAAATGCAGAACAACCTAAATATCCATCAACAAATGGATTAAAAAAAAAAAAAAAAGTGGTATATACATACAATGGGATACTAAGCAGCCAGTAAGAGAAATGGAGTCTTAATGTATGCTACAATATGGATGGAGCTTGAAGACATGCTGAAAGAAGTCATTCACAAAAGGACAAATATTGTATGACTTCACTTATATAAAAAGACAAGAAAAGGCAGATGTATAGACCAACGTTTATTAGTGGTTACCAGGGGTGGATGGGAGAGGGGAAGGGGGAGGTTATTGCTCACAGAGTACCGAGTTTAGGTTTACAATGATGGAAAAAAGGCATTAAGGGTAGGGCTGCACAGTCAATTAATGTAATTACTGTCAATTAAGTTGTACACCTGTACAAAGTTGAATTGACAAAAGTTGTATGACAGATTTACAACAACGTTATAAATTGAATTGTGTCCCCCCAAAGATATATGTTGTAAATTCTAATCCCATTTGGGAATGGGTTGTTCTGTTAACGAGGCAGTATTAGTGTAGCATGTGTCGTAAGTCAATTTCTTTTGAGATATAAAAGAGCAAGATTAAGGAAGCAGAGAGGAAAGCAGAGATGGGGACAGATAGCTGCCATGACACATGAAGACCACCAAGGAGCCAAGGATCAGAAGCTGAAGAGACAAGGACCATCCTTTCCCCCAGAACTGACAAAGAATGGCTTCTCCTGGAGCAGACACCCTGAATTCAACTTCTAGCCTCCTAAACAGTGAGAAAATAAATTTGTTTGTTACAGCACCCATTTGTGGAATTTTGTCATAGCAGCACTAGATAACAAAGACAAATGAAAAAAAAAGAAAAAGAGTAGCTGATGAGGCTCATGGGTAGTTTGTGCTTTTGGTGTCCTAAGAATGCTTTGCTTACCCTGAGACTGTGAAAAATTTTCTCTTATGTTTCTTTCAGAAATTGTATAGTTGTAGGACACAAAAAGCACAAACTATAAGAAGAGACTTCAGAAATAGACCCACACATGGATGGTCAACTGAATTTTGACAAAGGTGCAAGGTACTTCCATGGGAGACAGGATAGCCTTTTCAAAAAATGGTATAGAACAACTGGATAATTGTGTTAAAAACACACTCACATAAACTGAACCTTGGCCCTACACTACACCATACACAAAAATTAAAATGGATCACAGGTCTACTCATGAGCTAAAACGGTAAAACTTCTAGCACGTTTTCTCATCATCACACTACTAACATTTGGGGCTGGATAACTCCTTGGCGGGGGGGCGGGGGGAGTCCGTCCTGTGCATTGTAGGATGTTTTGAAGCAACTCTAGCTTCTACCCATCAGATGTCAGTAGCACTCTCCCCTCCCATCCCCCGCCCCCCCAGCCCAGTTCTGACAACCAAGATGTCTCCAGACATTTGCAAAATAAGTGCTAAAGAGCTCCTAGTTGAGAACCACTATTCTAGATGAAGGCACAGAGCCACAGGTGTGTCATGCAGTTAATTAACAAAAATACTATGTTCTAAAGGTACAGAAGGAGCCCTGGCTAAGTGCTTGGCTGCTAACAGAGAGGTCGGCAGTTCGAACCCGTCCAGCTGCTCTGTGGGAGAAAGATGTGGCAGTCTGCTTCTGTAAAGCTTCCAGCCATGAAATCCCTTGTGGCAGTGCTACTCTGTCCTATAGGGTCACTACGAGTCAGAATTGACTCCATGGCCGTAAGTAATGGTACAGGGACTACTGGCTACTGTACGGCAAAAATCCAACTCTACCCTTACCTCATGTCATACAGAAAAATTAACTTGAAATGGATCATGGACCTAAACATAAAAGCTGAAACTAAAATTTCTAAAAGAAACACAGGAGAAAAAAATTTCACAATTTGGGGTAAGCGAAGAATTCTGAGGACACAAAAAACACAAATCACAGAACTATAAACTGATAAACTGGACTTAATTTTTTTTTTTTAATTCTGGTTTTTGAAGGACACCATTTAAATAATGAAAAGGCAAGCCACATACTATAATACATTTAACTTAAGAAGGCTTGTATTCAGAGCATATAAAGAAGTCTTACAACTCACTAATAAAACAAGGCAAAAAAACATGAAGCAAAAAACGGACCAGAGATTTGATTAGTATGTCACCAACAACGATACACAAATAGCGTAGTGTGCAATGCTAGTCATCATGGAAATGTAAATTAAAACTAGAATGAGTTGCCATTACACACCCAAAAGAATGAATGAAATGAAAAACACTGAAAACCATTTTGGGGGAAAATGTGTAGCAACTGATAGGAATGTAAAATGTTACAACCACTGTGCAGAATAGTTTGCTAAAAAGTTAAAGGTGCACTTTACACATTACATAGCAATTCAACTTCTAGAAATTTACCCAGGATAAACGGCTACAAGAGCTGTATACATGAATGTTCGTTCATATCATCTTTACTCGTAATAGCTAAACAACCCAAATAGCCACCAACAGGTGAATGAATACACAGAGAACCATGTACGAATCTCAAAAACATGCTGAGTGATCAGTTAGAGGTGGGGCCCAGCAATCTGTATGAACAAATGGTCAGATAATTCCGATGCATGCTGAAGTTCGAGAACAGTGGATCCAGACAATTGGAACTTAAATTACAATTATTGCCATTTCTTTTGGCCACCCTGCATCGGATTATCTTCTTGTTTGGAGGATCTCCCCACTTGAGTCTTGGTGGGTGACAGAATGTCTTCATTATAGTAATTTAAATGCTAGATATTTGCTTTCCCAGCCATACAAAGTTTGTTAGACTCTGACGTAAGTCTAAAGCAGTCTTTGACATAAGTTAATGGCACAAATGGGAAGGGACAGATCTGTTTTCAGTAAAGGACGGGGCAGCAAGGTAGTATAGAAGTGATATTGGTGCTGGAAGTGAGAACACAGCAGTAGAGAGGAGTTTGAGGCAAAAATGCTAATTAAAATGTCAAGTGCCCGATTGTGATGGCAGGGATCCATCGTCAGACTAGTTCAAGTCATGCTTCGGGACTTATTTTACGCCCAATTCTCTAGGTCTCCCATAGATAAAACCAAAAACCATACCCATGGTCATTGAGTTGATTTTGACTCATAGTGGCCCTTTAAGACAGAGTATAACTGCCCTATAAGGTTTCCAGGAAACCCCGGTGGCATAGTGGTTAAGTGCTACGGCTGCTAACCAAAGGGTCGGCAGTTCAAATCCACCAGGCGCAATTTGGAAACTCTGTGCGGCAGTTCTACTCTGTCCTATTGGATCACTATGAGTTGGAATCGACTTGACGGCAACGGGTTTTGTTATAGGGTTTCTAAGGAGTGGCTGGTGGATTTAAATTGCCAACTTTTTGGTTAGTAGCCATAGCACTTAACCACTGTGCCACCACAGCTCCCCTCCCATAGATATTGGGGCATTAAAAAATGTCAGTGTATAAATGTAGAAATCCAGATTCCCTCTAGCTCAAAACTATACTGTCTGTATGACGTGGTCTTATCTTCACAGTCCAATATGGCAGCTAGAGCTTGATAACATTTAATTTTACCTAAGCCCTGTAATCATGGAAATAATCCCACTCTGGTGTTCTTGAAAACGGCTGAGCAAGACAGCCAGCACTGACATTCCCCTTAGTTAGACTACACTTTAGGCAGGCTTCTTCCTGACTCTAGGCCTCAGATCTCTCTTTGGCCTTTACAGATCTAGATGGAACCTGTCCATCCACTCTTAACAGTAACTTCAGGGGGTAACTCCATGTGATCAACATACCCCACTGCTTAATCTCCCCTAATAGTATTTTTCTACTCACACACTTCAGCCTTTAAAACTCTTCTTGGCTTCTGCTTCAGTGGAGTAGGAACTCAGTTCTGGTCTCTCTCCCCACTGCAATGCTCTTTGCTTCTCCTCCATTACCATAATCCTTTTTGTATAGACTATCCTTATCTGTTTTAACATTGTCCAGCAAAATTTTTCCTTGACAAGCTCCATCTACCACAACCCCATTCCAGGCAGAATGTTAGAAAGGCGAAGATGATATAACGCGTATCTTTTAAGTTGCCACATGACACTTTTGCTAACATCTTATTGGGAAGCATTTAGATACGAGATCACACTAGGTGCAAGGCTGAGAAATGTGGTTTTTTTTAAAAACCATGTACCCAGTCAAAAAGATCAGAGGTAGTTACTTCTATGGAAAAAAAGGAGAATGAATAATCGGAACAACTAGTAATCTCTCCCTCAAATATTCAATTAACTGACAATCTTAAATGAATACAAATCCTAGCAAAATGAATTTGATTTACCAATAGTGGCAGAAATGTATATCAATATCATTTACTAATACGGAATATGTTTTAGTTAGCAAAGATTCTTTAGTTATATTTTCAAAATTAGCTGAAATAAACTGCAATAATAATCCATATTCCACTTCTCATTTCCCAGATATCCCTTGGTAAAACCTTACTCTTAATACTCATAACTACATTAAGTAGTAGTCCATTTCTTGTACCTTCCTAGAGGGAAATATACCCGTTGCCGTTGAGTCGATTCCGACTCACAACAACCCTATCAGGCAGAGTAGAAGAGCCCCACAGGTTTTCCAAGGCGGCTAGTGGATTTGAACTGCCGATGTTTTGGTTAGTTAGCAGCAGAGCTCTAGGGAAATATACATATATACATATATAAAACAAACCCATTGCCGTCGAATCAATTCCAACTCATAGCAACCCTTTAGGACAGGGTAGAACTGCCCCAAAGAGCTTCCAAGGAGCGCCTCGTGGATTTGAACTGCCAACCTTTTGGTCAGAAGCTGTAGCTCTTAACCACTATACCACCAGGGTAACACAGGCACTGAAAAACGGGCATTTCTTTACTTTTTGCTTAAGATCTGAGGACAGAATGAGAGAATGACCATGAGATTTCAATAGCACTGACCTTCCATCTGTTAAAAGGGCCACAGGTTGCAGAATCTGCCAGGTAATCACAGGGTGGGAACAATGGGGCCACGGGTGATACACAGAGAAGGCCTAGACCCCGTTCCTCCTTCAGCACCCTGGCGCCTACTTTGTCTTCTGTAACTGCGACAGCTCTTAGAAATGAAAGATAAAATAACAGAAATGCTTCAGGCTAAACTAATTTCTTTGCTACTCACATTTATAGCCACAGGACCCAAGCCTCAATATCCAATAAAGGCATCATTAAGACAAAAACGGGAGTGTGCCACGTTATTTTTTGGAAACTCTGGTGGCAGAGTGATTAAATGCTATGGCTGCTAACCAAAGGGTTGGCTGTATTCAGGAACACAATAAAAAGAGCTGCCTCTGAGCTCTCTCTCTTGTGCGCCTAGCATCAGCCTCTCTGCTTTTGCTATCTACTTTATTCTCCTTCTACACAAGATAGGTTTAAAGATACAGGATTAATCTAAGAATCAATCTTTGCCCCTAAAGGGAAAGACACATATTAATATTTTGGAATAAAATATAAATAGATGTGCCGTTGCTTTGTTACTTAGAGTTTGCAAACAATACATATATGACGACTACCGGTACCATACTTATTTAATCTATACGTTGAGCAAATAATCTGAGAAACTGGACTGCACAAAGAAGAATGCAGAATCAGGATTGGAGGAAGACTCGTTAACAACCTGCAACATGCAGATGACACAGCCTTGCTTGCTGAAAGCAAAGAGGATTTGAAGCACTTACTGATGAAGATCAAAGACTAAAGCTTTCAGGATATGGATTACAACTAAACACAAAAACAAAAATCCTCACAGCTGGACCAATAAACATCATGATAAACAGAGAAAAGATTGAACTGGTCAAGGATTTCATTTTACTTGCATCAACAATCAAAACCCACGGATGCAGCCGTCAAGAAAACAAATGACACATTGCATTGGGCAAATCTGCTGCAAAAGACTGCTTTAAAGTGTTCAAAAGCCAAGATGTCACTTTGAGGACTAAGGTACACTGACCCAAGCCATGGAATTTTTAATGTATGCGGAAGCTGGAGAATGAATAAGGAAGAGGGAAGAATTGATGACTTTGAATTATGCTGTTAATGAATAATACTGAATTTACCATGGACTGCCAGAAAAACGAATCTGTCTTAGAAGCATAGCCAGGATGCTCCTTAGAAGCAAGGACAGCAAACTTCATGTACTTTGGACTTGTTATTAGGAGGGACCAGTCACTGGTTCTGCACGCTTGGTAGAGGGTCGGTGAAAATGAGAAAAGCCCTCGGCGAGATGGATTGACAGTGGCTGCAACAATGAGCTCAAGCACAGCAACGGCTGTGAGGCTGGCACAGGACCTGGCAACGTTTTGTTCTGCTGTAGGTAGGGTTGCTCTGAGCCACAGCTGATTCCATGGCACCTAACAACATATACAGGTGTCACTTTATCTCCAGGACAGTTCTGTGAAATAGGACATTGTGTGAACACCTGGGTCAGCAGCGCACAGGGGTCCTGGGTGCATGGCCTGGGGGCCACTGTGGGGCAGACGGCCTGGGCAGCTCCCGCTTTCTAAGCCTCCAGTGAAGGCTCTTGGCTGGGTTCACCTGGTGCACACCCCCACAGCCTGTTAAGGTCATGGAGGGGAGACTCTAGGTGTGGGCCTGGGAGCAGGGTAGTGATCTTAGTGACTGACCTGGTGTCTCTGCCCTGGCCAGGCCTGGGATGCCTGCCAACCCTGAGTGCTTAGGGGCAGGATCGGGCTCCCGCTCCTCCCAGTGGCAGCGGCCTACCAGTGGGTAAGGGGCGGCAGGGTGGGTTCACTGCCAAGTGGGGCCGTGGGAAGGTGTTCAAAATATTAGTATGTTTAAATTGTCAGGGACCCAAAGTTGTCACCCTAAAGCAAATACAAAGCCAAGGGAAAACGGAGAAACAAACCACTCAGGGCCAGGGTGACCTAATGCACACCAATGGTTTTAGTCATTTATGGCTAGGCAAGATTAGTGACTCGGTGCCCCAGAACTGTGAACTGAGCACGAAACAGCAAACATTGGCTCTTTACAGCATATTGTAGTGGCGCAATATGAAAGGACGGGCCGGACTATAAGAGGCGAGAGTCAGCCACAAAAATCGCTTGCCGGCATTTTCTCTTCAAACTGGCCTGGTTAGATACGGTATTTGAAGAAAGAAGGCATGGGTCAATAATCAACCTGCACTTTCTCCTCCACACTGCTGACACAACTGTTGCCATTCTGCTAAGCCAGCAGCAGGGAAGGCTAGCTCTCCCGTGAGAGCCTGCCCGGTGAGGGTAAGGTGTAAGCCAAGGCGGCCAAGGGTGCCCGAGCCAGGACCGTGGTGCCTGGCGTGCATACATTTCCACTAGCACCCTACAGGACCACACCAGCAAAAAATGGGGATGAGACCCATCGAGTCGCAGGAGCCTAGGGGGACCAGGGTTGGGAGTCTGGGCCTGGGACTCCATCACAGCAGACTATGTGGCCTCCAGGCTGCACACAGCAACTGGGCAGAAATGGGGCTCTGACCTCAAGACGAGGGGTCTGGCTCTCAGACACACAGACACATAGATGTTAAGCTATGTATATCTCTCTGTGTATGTGTGTGTATATGTATATATATATACATATATGTCATTTTAAATAACCAAGTTTTCTAGGAAAATCTGTCCTTTTTGTTTGCACCATTGATTTCTGCACCACTGATAACCATCTGGGCTCTTATACATTAAATAAACAATTTATGCAGGTACCAGGCAAATTTTAAGAACTTTTGAATTTTCTACTAAAAGCTTCTCCCCAATACCCACCAAAAATCCCACCCCTTCCCTGTTACATGGCTTATTAAAAACACTAGGAAAATAAACATTCATTTCAAATATTTTCTATAAGTCCTTTTTCTCTAGCTCTACATGTCCGAAGATGTTTGCTTGGTTATGAATTCAAAAGTTCACCCAATGTTTTCGTTGATGATTCATACAGAAATCTAAAACATAAAGAAAGAAAAAATTAGCTACTAGAAAAAAAAAAATGTAACCTAATTATCCAAATGTACTTTTTCACAAAATACAATCTAAAATTGGTTTTCAATCAAATGCACTTAAAAGAAAATTGAAGTAACTTGTAATTACTTCACTATTTCTCACATGTAAAAGGGAATAAAACATTCTATCATCGCAGGGTTGTTATAAGGTGGGAATTAGGTAATACACAGACAACATGTAGCATAATACACAACACAGTTACTGAGCAAGCCCTCAGTAAATGGTGACTATTGTCATCTTCCCCGTGGTTATCATGACTAGCAAGAATATGAGATGTCTTTCCATTTATTTAGGTCTTCTTGAATTTCATTCGGCAATGTTTTATAACAAGTCCTGTGCCTGCTTGAATTTGTTCCTAAGTATTTTATTCTTTTTGTTATTATAAATGAAATTGTTTTAATTTCCTCTTCAAATTGTTCATTGCTAATTTTTGTGTGTTGACGTGATCTTACGGGAAGCATACTTTTAAATGAACTATAAAAGTAATCCAGTATCAAATGTATTTTTAAAAAAATTGCACACACCAGAATAAATGAAAACATATTTCTTAACAAAAAAAAAGGGGCCAATTTTTCAAGGAGTACTGCATTTCTTCAAGGCCTGATAACAAGGTTTAATGTTGATGACTGTATTATACTACTACTAAAGTTGCCTATATAAACCTGAACCAAACCAGCTGCCATCGAATTGATTCCAGCTGACAGTGATCATATACGACGGAGTAGAATTGCCCCACAGGCTTTCCAAGAAGTGGCTGGTAGATTCGAACTGCTGACCTTTTGGTTAGCAGCCAAGCTCTTAACCACTGAGCCAATAGGACTCCTGCCTATATATAGGTGTAATTAATACTGGCAAGTAATCCAATTATAATATGACTATAATTCATTTACTCAGTGAGAAAAATTCACGACGTAACTCAAACTTAAGAAACATTAACAAATACCTACAGTTCTCTTAACTTCAAATTACAAATTTATTGCTATCTTTAAAAGTAATAAATATAACATGTTTGACATTTAAATGCACTGGTGAATTCGTCCTGTTCCTCATGAGAAAATACACTCAGTTTACAATATGTTATACTGGGTAAAGAGATTCAAGTGCAATGAAAGCATTTTTTAAAATTTATCACCCAACAGTTCAGTCAACAAAATGCTAACTCAGCTGGAAAGAAAAGTAGATTAATTGTTAAGAAAACTTTTGCTTCTAAACTAATGCCCCATTGCCTGAAAGATTAATTGTCCCAAGGGGTTCCCAGAGTCTTAATGTTGTTTTTCTTGCTTTAGAGTCTCATGCCCAACATTAAATCAATAATATTTAAAAATACAGCCTTAAATCCTAATTGTTTCTCTTTCATTAGATTGATTTTTCAGACACTGGTTTCTCTACAGTTTGCTTCTTGCATATTTAAGCAAAAGCCAATATTCCAGAGTCCTACCCGATCATTTTTCAGGTTGCCACCTCCTTAAAGGGAAGAATCTCCCCCAATCTGTGCACCAGTGTAGCAGAGAGGATGGCACAGTTGCAGAATCAACACATAGTTGTAGAAACAATGTACAAAAAAAAAAAAAAAAATACATGCCTCGTTTTAAATCCTTTTCTTTCCCATAGTGTAAGTTTTGAAATCCTCAACCCATTTTCTCTCAACATGAACTAATATACTTCAAGTACTTACCTTGAAACTATGTGCAAGTAAAAATGAAATTCCTAACAAGAAGCAAATGTCCCTCTTTCCTTATATCTTCAGAAAAGCATGCACAATTCTACATCCAAAGAAAAAAACTGTTCTTGCAAATATTATTTCTAACAAGAAATCTTATAAAATGCTTGGACTTCTGAGATTGCCACTATGTCCTGTAAAAATAACTTACGATTTACATAGTTGGTAATTCCGACTGATTTTCTTATTCAATAAGTTGTTGCCTGGTAAAACATTTTAAATTCCCATAAGTTTTCTGAAATGTATAAAAACTTCCTACTTTTCTTTAAAGTCAGAAGAAGAGCGCTGTTGCCTCCCTCTTCTCTCACGTGCCTTTTTTCCCCCACACACTCACAACCTTGGTACATCCAAATCCTACCCACCTACTTCAAGGCCCACTTTCCCTATTTCATCCAGGTAAGAGGTTAAGCCTTGTCTGTAGAGGGCACTGGTGGGACACTGGAGGGGGCAGGGGTTGTCTCTTCCAGGTTCTGGTTCCCGCAGAGTGTATTTTTTTGTCCACCGTGAGGCTCTTAATGCTAGGTTCCTGCAGAGCACAGCTTTCTCCAGCACTTGGCTGCCCCCTTCCTCTTGTACTTGACTCGGGGCATGGCAGCAGTCCCAGTCAGCACAGGTATGCTCCCCACACCTTGCCCTTACTTCAGTTCCAGATGTGCATGTGCACAGCAGGGACCCTATAGGGCTGGCTGTTCAGAGGGCAGCCACCAGGAAGTCATACAGAGAAATACACTGGACTCCTAAGGAGGGTTCTAGCAATGCGAGGCAGCCAGAAGCTTCCTCCAGCATCTAGCTAGTTCTGAGGCACAGCACATCTCCCTGTGGACTGCCTTTCCCAACACCCCAGAGAGCAGATTTGAAGCAAGTCCCACCAGCAAGGCACCTCAACAACTTCTCTATCCAGACAGCCAAGGGGGTCTGGATCTCGGCCCTGGCGGGGTAGGGTGTGGTTGTGTGGGGGTATTCTTCTGGGGAGGCAGGGGAAGGTATCTTCCTTGGGTGCTCTATCTCACCCTAGGAATGGGGCTGCTTCTCTTTAACTCTTGTAGCCAATTCTCCATTACTACAATCCCCTAGATTTGAACACAAATCTCTTTGTAACAGAATGAAAAAAAAAAAAAATCAGTAAGGATATAGAAGATTTGAGGTAACACAATGAACTTGACCTAATTGACAAAGAAGACAGCCCTCAACGTCTACAAAAGACATATTCTTTCCCAGTGCACATGGAGTATTTATAAAAATTGGCCATATGCTCAACGAAAACAATAAACAAGGAAGAATGTTTTGCTACAGGGAAAAACATGGATGAACTGCATAAACACAATGTTGGATGAAAGAAGCCTGACATAAAACAACACTCCTCTATACTCCGTTTACACAAAGTTCCAACAGACAAAACTCATCGGGTTAATAGGTACTTTCAAGGGTTAGAAAGGAGTCGGTACTGGGCGATGCATGTGGGGACTCCTGAGATAATGTATTTCTTGATTTGGGTGGTGATTACATTTTGGTCATTAATTAAGTTGTACATTTATTATTTACTTACCTTTCACATGTAATTTTAAATGAAAAAATTCTATTTAAAATTAAAATTAGAAAAAATACTTTAAGCTACATAATGCTAAGAAATTTGAAAATCTAAAAAAAATAAAAATTCAAAATCTGGATCAATGTATAATTTTATAGGAAAATATAAATTACAAAAATTTATTCGAGTAACAGTAGAAAATCAGACCAGGCTAATAATATGAAAGAAATGGCTGGGGCAGGGAGGTGTTTTTTCAGGTACTTTTCAACAGCTTCAAAACACAAATACAATCTGTGAATTTTCTGTCACACTGGAAATGGGAGAAAGCTATCAGCTAATGCCGACAGCAAAACAGATGCAGGTTCCCCACATCACACACATAAATCAAAACAAAACAAACAGCAAATAAAAAAAAACTATTAAAAAAAAAACCCAGACCCGTTACTGTAGAGTCAATTCCGACTCATAATGACCCTATAGGACAGAGAACTGCCCCATAGAGTTTCCAAGGAACACCTGGCAGAAAAACGAAAAACAAAAAACTATAGATCAATCTTACTTCAAGTGTAACTCAAAAATTCTCAAAATATTAGCAAATAAGATACAAATGATATTTTATAATAATAGAACCCACTAAATTATGCTAACAACGTTCAGCATTAGCAGATTAACAAGGACTCTTTCATACCCCTACCATCAAATACCCCATAAATTTACATATCCAAAGGAGTTCCAGCTTTCTCATAGCTCATGTTATTGAAAAACATTTCTGGAATTCTACTGGAACTGCTTCCAAAGTTAGCTGATAGCTATACAACAAAAATTAGTCTCATCGTTTTACAACTCAACTTGTCTACTTAGTCTTCTTCTCTTCCTCTTTTCCTGTTATCAACGCACTTGGGTTACAGCGAGGTTCTACTGGGCCTCGTCTGAGAATCCAGAGCCCTAGGGACAAAGAGGCTAGGCACCGGGAGCAGGCCTGAGGCAGGGAGAGGAAGATGCACACAGAGCTCAGCTGAGTAACTATCTGTATGCCAGTGTGAGTGTATAGCCCAGAGAGGTGAATTTGTCTAACACAAGACAGGCTACACGGCTTTACTACTGATACACAAGGTGACAGTATTACCCATAGCTTAGTACCAGTTTTTACATAACACACAATAGTAATTCGGGTGTTTTGCCCGTGATACATGTTCAAATTAAAATATCACATATATATTTTGTTTCGTTCTGTTGTGTATACGGTCGCTATGAGTTGGAACCGACTCAACGGCACCTAACAACAACCAATTTTCTAAGCTCTTAACAACTGCGTAAAAGACTAAATGATTTTTTGGTTTCTTTTACTTTTGAAATAAGTTGTAGTTAAAGAAAGTAGGTTTTGTCATTTAATTTTTAAGAAGCATTCACAGTAAACAAAAGGTTGGCAGTTCAAATCCACCAGGCGCTTCTTGGGAAACATATGGGGCAGTTCTACTCTGTCCTACAGGGTCGCTATGAGTCGGAATCAGCTTGGCGGCAACGGGTTTTGGTTTGGATTCACAATACTGCTAAGAAGGTCTAATTTCACTAACAAAAAGATTGATTACAACTAGGATAATAGGTGATTAAAATGCAAACAGCAATCCTTCAGTAAACAAAAATTTCCTAGTAAAGAAAGCATTAAATATATCTGTGCCTAAACACAAGTCAACAATCTATAAAAAGCTACACTTTACAAATTTATTCATAAATTAGCAATTTAGGATTTTGAAAGCCTTCTCCAAAGGAGAAAGTAGTTATAGAATGTGGTTTGCCAGGTATATATAAAACAACTTTTTTTTTTTTTTTTAATAAAACAACTAGTATTAGCTTACCTAGTTCCATAACACTTAACCTTATTTAGCCCATAAAACAGCAAGAAAAAAATTGTTTTATGGCTAATCTGAGAGTCGAACACAATTTATAAGAGTTCACAGGAAAATACATTGCATGTCAAAACCAGTGCATAGCAGCAGAAACACCTGAATGGAAAAGTAGCTCAAAGGACACATTCCTAGCCAGCAGTACCTGTGACAACAATCTGCCACCCAGAAAGAAAGAAAGAATATTTCTTCTGAGGCTCTGGAGGGTACTTACCTTTCCTATTCCTGATGCGGATGTTTGTCAACTAGGTATTTATATCTTAGGAAATGCCTACGGTTACAAAATCATAACTAATCACAAAAAATATCTGTCTGCTGTTGTTAGGTGCTGTCTAGTCAGTTCTGACTCACAGTGACCCTATGTACAGCAGCACAAAACACTGCCCAGTCTTGCACCATTTTCACAATTATTGTTATGCTTGAGTTGATTGTTGCAGCCAGTGTGTCAATCCATCTCACTGAGGGTCTCCCTCTTCTTCACTGACCATCTACTTTACCTGACAACATGCCCAAAGTATGTGAGACAAAGTCTTGCCATCCTTGCTTCTATGGAGCATTCTGGTTGTACTTCTTCCAAGACAGATTTGTTCCTTCTTCTGACAGTCTGTGGTGTATTCAGTACTCTTCACCAACACCATAATTCAAAGGCATCAATTCTTCAGTCTTCCTTATTCATCGTCCAGCTTTCACATACATATGAGGCAACTGAAGACACCACGGCTTGGGTCAGGTGCATCTCAGTCCTTAAAGTGGCATCTTTGCTTTTAAACATTTTAAAGAGGTCTTTCACAGCAGATTTGCCCAATGCAATGCATCATTTGATTTTTTGACTGCTGCTTCCATGGATGTTGACTGTGGATCCAAGTAAAATCACTGACAACTTCAATCTTTTCTCTGTTTACCACTATGTTGCTTACTGGTCCAGCTGTGAGGACTTTTGTTTTATGTTGAGGTGTGATCCAGACTGAAGGCTGTAGTCTTTGACTTTCACCAATGAGTGCTTCAAGTCCTCTTCATTTTCAGCAAGCAAGGCTGTGTCATCTGCATAATGCAGATTGTTAATGAGTCTTCCTCCAATCTTGATGCCGTGTTCTTCTTCATTCAGTCCAGCTTCTTAGATTATTTGCTTTGCATACAGATTGAATAGGTATGGTGAAAGGATACAACCCTGACACACACCTTTTCTGATTTTAAACCCTGTAGTATCCCATTGTTCTGTTCCAACGGCTGTCTCTTGGTCGATGTACAGGCTCTTCCAGTTGATTGGCCAGGTAGCTGTCTTCCAAGTTTCTTGGCACAGATGAGTGAGTACTTCCAGCGCTACATCTGTTTGCTGAAACATCTCAAAAGGTATTCCATCAGTTCCTGGACCCTTGTTTTTTGCCAATCCCTTCAGTGCAGCTTGGACTTCTTCCTTCAGTACCATCAGTTCTTTATCATATGCTACCTCCTGAAATGCGTGAATGTCGACCAATTCTTTTTGGTACGGTGACTCTGTGTATTCCATCTTCTTTTGATTCTTCCTGCATCATTTAGTATCTTCCCCATAGAATCCTTCAATATTGCAACTCGAAGGTTGAATGCTGAGAGTGTTCTTCCCTTTTGTTTTTCTACCTCCAGGTCTTTGCACATGTCATTATAATACTTTGTCTTCTCAAGCCACCCTTTGAAATCTTCTATTCAGCTCTTTTACTTCATCAAGTTTCAGAGTCTCTTCGGACTTTCTTTCCTGTCTTTTTAATGACCTCTTGTTTTCTTCATGTATGATGTCCTTGATGTCATTTCACAACTCATCTGGTCTTCGGTTGTTTGCGTTCAATACGTCGAAGCTGTTCTTGAGACGGTCTCTAAATTCAGGTGGGATATACTCAAGGTGGTACTTTGGCTCTCATGGATTTGTTATAATTTTCTTGAGCTTCACCTTGAAGTTGCATACAGGCAATTGACGGTCTGCTCCGCAGTTGGCCCCTGGCCTTGTTCTGACTGAAGACACTGATCTTTTACATTGCCTCCTTCCAAAGATGTAGCCAATTTGATTCCTAAGTATTTCATCTGGTGAGGTCCACCGTGTATAGTCGCCACTTGTGTTGCTGAAACAGGGTATTTGCAATGAAGAAGTCGTCGGTCTTGCAAAATTCTATCATGTGATCTCTGGTTGTTTCTATCACCAAGGTCATATTTTCCAACTATTGTTCCTCCTTCTGTTTCCTGCTTTTGCATTCCAATCAACAGTAATTATCAATGTATCTTGACTGCATGTTTGATCAGTTTCAGACTGCAGAAGCTGGTAAAAATCTTTAATTTCTTCATCTTTGGCCTTAGTGGTTGGTGTGTAAATTAAAATAATAGTTGTATTAACTGGTCTTCCTTGTAGGTATATTGATATTATTCTATCACTGATAGCATCGTACTTTAGGATAAATCTTGAAATGTTCTGTTTGACGATGAATGCAACTCCACTGCTCTTCGAGCTGTTATGCCTGGCACAGTATACCATATGACTGTCCAATTCAAAACGGCCAATACACAGCCATTTCAGCTCATTAATGCCTTGGACATTGATGTTTATGTGTTCCATTTCATGTTTCTTCATAAAACCATATAAAATAAGTGTGTACGCCCTTAATTTTTCGAGAGCAGAATTTTGCAAATGACCATTTTGTTTCTGAAGACAGAATTAGTAAGTCAGTTAAACACATACTGCAAAGGCTTTTTGTAAACAGAAACATTACTGTCTTTATGTGATGGCTAAAGTTGTATGTCAGCTTGGCTGGGCCTTGATTCTCAGCGGTTGGCAGTTATGTAACGATGCAGTCATCCTCCATGATGTGACCAGCCAATCAAGTTGTCCGGGGAGTTTCCTGCATCCAATAGATAAGTGTGTGTGTATATACAAGTGTGCATATATATGTGTATAAAGTTCTCTTGCTTTGGATCCTGCATCCTTCTCATCACCATCTTACCTCTGATTCTTGGGACTTGAGCCAGCAGCCTGTTGTATCACCTGCCGATCTCAGGGTTCTGCAGCCCGTGAGCCAGCAGCCGAATGCCTTACTGTCTGATCTTGGGTTCATTAGCTCGTGTGGCTACGTGAACCTGGAGAAAGCCTCCAGCATTACACCTAATCCACGGACTTGGGACTTTCCAGCCTCTACAACAGCATGAGCCGTTTCCTTGCGATAAATCTCTCCATACATGTACGCTTCACTAGTTTTGCTTCTCTAAAGAACCCAGCCTAAGACACCTTAAAATCTTCAAATTTTCTAATCACCTGGCTGTAAAAAGCAGAGTGAAAACTCAATTTAAAATATACTTAAGCAATAACCACTTTGCGGATAATTGCACTACTTTGCTACATAATTTATTTAGCTCTTTACCTTTCGATGCTATCCTCTTGCAAAGTTATTTCCATGAATGTCTTTAGTTTTTTCTGAACAATGGCTCCAACCTCCTTCACTTTTGAACTCTTATGTTTGCCTATTGGAAAATTATATTAAAAGACAGAGAAAAGATTTTAATGAAAAACAAACATACTTTCCATACATTTGGATACAATTTCTATAAAGCTGAGCTTCCTTATACTTCCCTTTTGAGTTAACCTATCTATTGATCTGTGGAGTAATAATCAGCTCCTTCACAGCGATGTTGTGAAAATCAAATGAACATATATGAAAATACCTAATTGGCTGTCAAGTACAGTTCAAGTGTACATTATTATATCAAGTTATTAAGAGAATCTTTCTGTTTATGCCATCACAGACTTAACGCTCATGTATGCCTCTATCAGAAAACGACAACTACTACTTCAGAGTCATTCAATTGTTTGGGAAATATTTATTAAGTACCTATTAAGTCCTAGGTACTCATTTGCATCCCAACTACCATGTTCACATCTTTATCCTTTTTCACTCATTCTTTAGATATAAACTCAGTGGTCATGCTCTTAGGAAAAGTTTTTCCTGATGCCCTATCTAGGTCACTCTAGTTAAAAAATGTTATCAGAAATCTGCAGACATGCTACGTTATCAGGATTATGGAAAGAGCTTGTTTCTGTAAGAGTACCATCATCTGTATTACCTTAGAAAGTATTTGCCAACATCAGCAAAACTGAGCAAAATATATACAAACTTAAAGGTAGTCAACCTGCAAGATGTTACTGTATCTTTCACCAAGGTGAACGTTTTTAGGTACCTCCAACTGTTTTTCCAGTACTATTTCAACTGGCTGTGATATGCAGAATAGCCAAGGTTAAGGCTTAAAAGAAACAGTAGTTAGATTAAATATTACCACCAAAACATGTCATCATTAGCAAAAATAAAATCAAGATTTTAGAACACAGGTATGACAGATCAATAGAAATTCAATGCACCAGCAGAGAATGGAGATACTTATACAGATCCAGTGAGGAAAGAAGAAAGAAAGGAAACGCATTCCAGAAAAGCTAGCGGTATGGAAACAAGTACAGAATTAGTCAAGTAAGGGAAGCACAGGTAGAATGCACTATGTTCAAAGAACATGAAGAAGCACGGTTTGTGAAAGGAATTTTACGAAGCTTGGCATGACTGGCGAGTCAAACAGGGAAGCAGTCAAACATAAGGAGTTGAGTTTCCAAACGCTCCATGATAGTTTTGTTTGAGGTGTTGTTGTGTACCACTGAGTGGATTCCAACTCACAGCAACTCTACAGGACACAGCAGATCTGCCCCATATGGTTTCCTAAGTTGTAACCTTTAATGGAGCAGACTGCCAGGTTTTTCCTCCCACGGAGCCACTGGGTGGATTCGAAATGCCAACATTTTGGTTAGTGGCTAAGCAGTTAACTGTTGTACCACACCAGGGCTCCTTGTGTGAGGTATACCTAACAATATCTCAGATTATATGAGAGAAAAGTTTACCAACCTTTATTAATAACCAAAATAATATGCATAACAGCTGTCAGACATACAATGCCTTCAATATCATCAGAGGTAACACAGGCCTTTAGTTCATCTAAAAATGACCTGTAAAAAATTAACAAATACCTGAAATTAATGAATAGTATATGCCTTAATACTTTATAGAAAGATAAATAATAGCCAAGGTTCAGCAACATGAGATGTTGATTAAACTCTTTCCATACTTTTCACTATAAATGTGCCTAATCATATAGGTAAGATATTAAAATTAGCTGATGTTACTAGAAAGAGAGCAGGAATGTACTGGTAAGTAAATAACCAAACCTTTACACCCCACAATACACACAAAAAAGGATTTAATATATTGCTGAAAGATAATTTTCATAGTTACCAAAGATGATGCTTTTAAAAATTTTAATTGAACACATTTGCTATTAAACTTTCAAAAGTGGTTAGATAGCCACAAAACTATTCAATTTATAATCAGTCAGTCCTGTATGGCCACAAAAAAAAAAAGCTACAATTTTAGTCAAGTGGTATATGGTTCAAGAAATGAATAAACAGTTCTGTGTTGAATGATTATACTGGTGTTTAACCTAGTTACGTGTTTTGAGGGTATACATAATAAGTATTTTACTGCACATCAACATTTTAAATGTTTCCCTCTAACTGAATGCTATAGGATGATAAACACTAATCAGAGAGTATTCAGATGAATATATTTTATAGAAAATTAGAATTTCTCTTTGTATAATTTTAACGTAAACAGATTGGTGATGAACTGAGAAAAAATTCCATGAAATATTTTTCCCACAGAATTGAACCTTTAAAAAATATTAAGAGTAAAAAGAATAAATAAAGCAAAGTTGCTGAGAGGGTTTAGAGCCAAAATAAGTCTTGGGACAGTAAAAGTGAAAACTACCTGACCACATTCGAAGTTTTTATTATTATTCCTATTAAACATCTTGAAAATGGTGGAAGGTCTGCAAGACACTCTGGTGGGGTAAGCTCTTCGATATCAGAGGCCTAAAAAGAAGTTTCAAATCAATTATTTGCAATCAGAGACTGGGTCAATTACTCAGTTTACACTGCTTTGGGTTTTCTTCAACACTTGAGAAAGGTCTTCTAGAAACTTAAAACAATGCTCTTTATTAACTGTTCAAATGGTCACAATAATTATGAATAATTTATTATTATATTGTGATTTTACACTAAGCAAATTTAACAGGGTTTCTTAATCAAGGCATTAGTAACATTATGGGCTGGGTACTTCTTTGTTATTGGAGCTATCCCGTGCATTGCAGGATGTTCAGCAGAATCCTTGGTCTCTACCTACTAGATGCCAGTCATGCCCCCCGAGCTATTACAACCAAAAATGTCGCCAGACACTGTCAAATGTGCGGTGGTGAGAAAAATAGCCCCCGGTTCCTACTGCTGGTCTAGATTCAAAGGATGTACTACTTGGATCTATACTCTTTATTACAGACCTTACAAAATTATATAGGTTGTTCATTATTTATGAATGAACTTCACATACAAATGTCTCCTGGAAAGGTCTAAATCCAGAATTCCTGTTCTAGGAGGAGGATTATATCTTGTTTTCTAATTCATAATACCTGAGGAGTATGTGCATCCCACTCTCTCATATCTCCACCATCTTTTGCCTAATTCTTGGTTATTTTAGGTAAACCAATCACATAGCCATGACTAGACAATACTTCTAATAAGCCTTTTATTATATTTCTAGGGTTCATAACACAAATCTGAATAATCAAGTCAACTGTCATATTATATGTGAAACTAAACTAAAAAACAAAACAAGCAGTTGCTGCTAAGTCGACTCTGACTCGTGGTGACCCCATGGTGCTCCACAGGGTTTTCGTGGCTAATTTTTGGGAAGCAGATCACCAAGCCCTTCTTTCAAGGCAACTCTGGGTGGGCGCGAACTTCTACCCTCTCAGCTGGCAGCTGAGTGTGCTCACGGTACCACCAAGGGGCTCCGTATGTGAACTACGATTCCCTTAACGGTACCACCGAGAGGCTCCGTATGTGGACTACGGGATTCCCAAACACATGAAACTAAAATCGACAGAACTCAAAGAAAAACAGACAAATCCACAACCACAGTGCGAAACATCTATTGACAGAGCAAATAACAAAAAATCGTCAGAGGATAGAACAGAAGTTGGCAAACTTTTTCTGTAAAGTCAAAGAGCAAATATTTAAATAAAATAGTAAATATTTTATGCTTTGTAAGCAATACAGTCTCTGAAACAACTATTCAACCCTGTTGTGGCACAAAAGCAGCCACAGACAGAACACAGATGAATGAGCGTGGTCGTGTGCCAACAAACTTTATAAAAACATACGGCTGGTCCCTAATATCGGCGATCTGAAAAACGCTACCGATCACCGTGACCTTGCAGACATTTACACAACTCCACCCACGAACGGCAGGATGCACATTCTTTGCGAGTGAAACTTTCACCACGGAGGACCATACGCCAGGCCAAAAAAGAAGGAACAATAAATTTAAAGGATTGGCATTAAATTAGAAAAAAATAACGAGTTAACCAGAACATTCTCCACAATTAAGAAATTACACGACATACTTCTAAATAACCCATGGGTCAAAAAGAAGTCATAAGGCAAATTTGATCATAGTTTAAACTGAATGATAGTGAAAACATGTCATGTCAAAATATGTAGGGTGCAGCTAAAGAAGACCACAGGGGCAAATGTGTACATTTAAATGCCTATACTAAAAAGAAGACAAAAATTGTTAATAGTTTATGCCCTCACTTTAGGGAGACAGAAATAGAAATGAAAATTAAATCCCAAATAAGAAAAGAGGAAATAATAAAAATAGCACAAATCAATGAAATACAAAACAGGCAAAAAATAGAGAAAATTAAAGTCAAAAATTGGTTCTTAAAAAAAGATGAAATTGATAAAACCATAATGAAAAATAATCAAGAAGAAGAGTAAATACAAATGACCAAGTTCAGAAATGAAAAGGCAACATCACTATCTTACAGGCATCATAAGGAAATAAAGAGACAATATGAACAACTTTATGCCAACAAATTTGTTAACATAAATGAAATGGACAAATTTCTTGAAAAATACTATGTACCAAAACTGACACAGGATGAACTAGAAACCTGAAGAGCTCTATTATTTGTTAAAGAAATTGATTTTATACTTTTAAAATTTCCCAGATCTAATAACTGGTGAAATCCGTCAGCCATTTTAACTACTTTTATGTGTATAGTTCATTGACAACTGCATTCACCGTGTCATGCAACCATCACCACTATTTGTTTCTAAAAGGTTTTCAGTACCCTGAACAAAAACTCAACACCCCTTAAACCCCCCCCTCCAAGTCCGTTAACTCAATAAACTTTTGTCTCTATGCATGTGCTTATTCTATATATTTCACACAAGTAGGATCATACATGATTTGGCTTTCGTGTGACTTATCTCACTGAGCATAATCCTTTAAAGTTTCATCCATGTCGTCACATGTATCACTATTTCATTTTTCTTTATACCTGAATAACATTCCACCGTATGAGAGACCACATTCTGTTTATCCATTTATCTGCTGATGGACACTTGGGTTGCTTCTACCTTTTGGGTATTGTAAATGATGCTGTAAGGGACACTGCTGTACAATTATCTGCTTGAGTCTCTGCTTTCACGGCTTTGGGGTATATACCTAGGAGTGAAACTGCTAGGTGCTGTCAGCTTTTCAACGAAGAAATAATACCAAAGTTAAACAACACTTTCAGAAAATTTTATCAAGTTCTATTTTATGATATCAGCATAACCTTGACACCAATACCAGACAATGAAATTATAAGAAAAGATTACAGAGAAATCATCCTCATAAACATAGAACCATAAATCTTTTAAAAATTTTGACATATCAAAATAGCAATTAATAAAAAGGTAATAAATATGTCATGACCAAGTGGGATTTATCTCAGGAGTGCAAAGTTGGTTTAACAAATGAAAATCAATCAGCGTAATTCACTGCATTAATGGATTAAAGTAGAAAAATCACACGATCATTTTAACACCTAAAGAAACAGCATTTTGGCAAAATTAAATATTCACACACACACACACACAAAACTCATTTAACAAGAGAAGTAAGCATCTTCAACCTGATAAAATGAATCTACAAAAAAACCCTTAATGTATACCACACTTGATGGTGAAATACTGGATACTCTTCTAAATGGGAAGGTCAGCAGTTTGAACCCAAGCTGCTCCTTGGAAACCCTATGGGGCAGTTCTTCTCTGTCCTATAAAGTCACTATGATGCAGGATCAATTCAAAAGCAACAGGTTTGGTTTTTTTTTTTTTTTGGTAAATGGGGAACAAGGCAAATTTGTCTACTTGCCCCACTTCTATTAAACCTTTCACTGGAGGCTCTAGTCAGTGAAATAAAGCAAGAAAAATGAATAAAGGGCATACAGATTGGAAAAGCAGAACTAAAACTGTCTTTCTTCTCAGAAGACCTGATTGTGTATGAAGAAAATTCTAAGAAATCTATATGAAACTACTAGAATTCATAAGTGAATTTAGCAATGTTGCAGGATATAAAGTCAATATACAAAAATCAACTGTTTTTCTATGTCATAATGGTGAAAACCTGAAAATTAAAAATTTAAAAGTATCATTTATAATGGCATCTAAAAACAAAATATTCAGGGATAAATTTAACTAACAATCTCTAAGAGGTCTATACTGAAAACCATAAAACATTGCTGAGAGAAATTAATAAAGGCTTAAATAAATGGAAAGGTATACTATTTTTACTTATTAGTAAACTCAGTAGAATTTCCAGGGGGCTTTTTGCAGAAATTAACAAACTGATTCTAAAAGTTATATGCAAGTGGCCAAAAGAGTTAAAACATCTTTGGAAAAACAAAAACAGAGCAAAGTTAAGTTACACTACCTGATTTCAAGGCTCACTTTAAAGCTACAATAATCAGGACAACGAGGTTTGGTAAAAAACTGGATAAACAGATCAATGGAACTGAACAGACCCAAGAAATTAACCCCCACATACACAGTCAAAGGATACTCAACAAGGAAGTCAAAGCAATTCAATAGGGGAAAGGACATTTAACTTTAAAACTTACAGAAGAAAATACAAGAGAATATCTTCATGACACTGGGACAGGTAAACTTTTTTTAGAGAAGGCACAAAGTATTAACCATAAAAGAAAAAATGATTAATTCATCTTCATGAAAATAAAAGCCTTCTACCCATCAAAAAAAAAAAAAAAAAACCTTTAAATGAGTAGTACTGAACTATAACTGAGAGAAAATATTGCCACACATGTTATCTGACAAAGGACTTGTATGCATAATTCATAAGGAATTCCTATAACTCAATAGTAAAAAGGCAATAACACAATTAAAAAAGGGTAAAATACTTGACTGGGCAACGTTTCGTTCTGTTGTACGCAGGGTTGCTGTAAGTTGGAACCGACTTTACGGCAGTTAACAACAACAAAATACTTGAACAGATACAAAAGAAGTACCTGAACAGTCGATACGCACATAAGATGTTAAATATTATTATTCAACAGGGACATACAAAATAAAACCACAGTGAGATGCTACTACTACACACCCACTTGAATGACAAAAAATTAAGATGACTAAAAACAACAAACGTTACCAAAGATAAGGAGCATATGGAACTCTCACATGATTAATAAAGTGTAAGACAGTAAAATCACTTTAAAAACTGGTGATTTCTTTAAAAATTACATATACATGTATCCTTATGCTACAACATGGGTGAACCCTGAAAACATCACGCTGAGTGAAGTAAGTCAACCACAAAAAGAACAAATATTGTATGATCTCACTCATTGAAATATCTAGAATAGGCAAATGTAGAGACCAAAGTCTATTAGTGGTTATCAGGGTGGGAGGAAGGAGGAAAGAGGGAGTCATCCTTTAGGAAGTCATGTGTTTCTGTTTGTGGTGATGGGAAACTGGGCAAAAGATACTGATTACGGTTACATCACACGATTAATATAATTGATGTCACTGAGTGATACGCATGGAAAATGTGAAACTGACAAATGTGTGATACGCATATTTGCAACAATAAAAAATCATATATACATGTATCCTATGATCCAACAATACTACTACTTGGTATTTACCCAAGAGAAATGAAATCACATGTCCACATAAAGGACTATTTGTGAATATCATAGGAGCTTTATTCATACCAGCTAAAACCTAAAAAACAGCCAGGTACCCCTCAAAGGAAAATGTATAAACACATCATATATATATAAATAAAAATTCAATGGAATATTACTAAGCAATAAGAGGAAAGAACTATTTATACATACTGAAACATGAATGACTTAATACCATTAAGTTGAATTAAAGAAGCTAGACACAAAGAGTACTAAGAATACTGCATGATTCTATTTATACGAAGTTTTAGAATAAGCAAAATTAATCTATAGTGATATAAAGTAAAACAGTGTGGTTTTCTTTGGGTAGAGCGCAGGTGTAAGAAATTGACTGGAAGGATCAAAAGGGAATTTTCTGGGGTGATGGAAATCTTCTGTATCTTGATAAGATATGGGTTAAATGAATATCTGCATTTGTCAAGGTAAATAAACCACTGATGTTACTAGGTGCCGTCAAGTTGGTTTTGACTCATAGCCATCCTAAGTACCACAGAACGAAACACTGCCCGGTCCTGCGCCATCCTTACAATCGTTGTTATGCTTGAGCCCATTGTTGCAGCCATTGTGTCAATCCACCTTGTTAAGGGTCTTCCTCTTTTCTGCTGACCCTGTACTTTTCCAAGCAAGATGCCCTTCTCCAGGGACAGAGCCCTCCTGACAGTCTGCCATCCTTGTTTCTAATGAGCATTCTGGTTGTACTTCTTCCCAGACAGATTTGTTCGTTCTTTTGGTAGTCCATGGTATATTCAATATTCTTCACCAACACCACAATTCAAAGACGTCAGTTCTTCAGTCTTCCTTATTCATCATTCAACTTTCACATGCATATGAAGCTACTGAAAATACCATGGCTGGGGTCAGGCGCACCTCTGCCATCAAGGTAACATCTCTGCTCTTCAAAACTGTAAAGAGGTCTTTCGCAGCAGATTTGCCCAATGCAATGCGTCTTTTGATTTCTTGACTGCTGCTTCCACGGCTGTTGATTGTGGATACAAGTAAAATGAAATCCTCAAAAACTTCAATCTTTTCTCCGTTTATCATGATGTTGCTCATTGGTTCAGTTGCGAGGATTTTTGTTTTCTTTACATTGAAGTGCAATCCATACTGAAGGCTGTGGTCTTTGATCTTTATCAGCAAATGCTTCAAGTCCTCTTCACTTTCAGCAAGCAAGGTTGTGTCATCTGCATAACACAGGTTGTTAATGAGTTAATGAGTTTTTCTCCAATTCTGATGCCTTGTTCTTCTTTACATAGTCCAGGTTCTCGGATTATTTGCTCAGCATGCAGATTGAATAGGTATGGTGAAAGGATACAACCCTGACGCACACCCTATAACCTTCCTGACTTTAAACCACTCAGTATCCCCTTGTTCTGTCTGAACAACTGCCTCTTGATCTATGTATAGGTTCCTCATTAGCACAATTAAGTGTTCTGGAATTCCCATTTTTCTCAGTGTTATCCATAATTTGTTATGATCCATGCATTCAAATTCCTTTGTGTAGTCAATAAAACACAGATAAACATCCTTCTGGTATTCTGTGCTTTCAGCCAGGATCCATCTGACATCAGCAATGATATCCCTGGTTCCACGTCCTCTTGTAAATCCAGCCTGAATTTCTGGCAGTTTCCTGTCAATACACTGCTTTAGCAAAATTTTGCTTGCGTGGGATATTAATGATATTGTTCTATAATTTCCTCGCTCGGTTCGATCACCTTTCTTGGGAATAGGCATAAATATGGATCTCTTCCAGTCAGTTGGCCAGGAAGCTGTCTTCCATATTTCTTGGCATAGACAAGTGAGTACCTCCAGTGCTGCATCCATTTGCTGAAACATCTCAATTGATATTCTGTCACTTCCTGGAGTCTTGTTTTTCGCTAATGCCTTCAGAGCAGCTTGGACTTCTTCCTTCAGTACCACTGGTTCCTGATCATATGCTACCTCTTTAAATGGTTGAACATCGACTAATTCTTTGTGGTATAATGACTCTGTGTATTCCTTCCAACTTCTTTTGATGCTTCTTGTGTCGTTTAATACTTTCCCCCACAGAATCCTCCACTATTGCAACATGAGGCTTGAATTTTTTCTTCAGTTCTTTCAGCTTAGGAAATGCCAACCATGTTCTTCCCTTTTGGTTTTCCATCTCCAACACTTTGCACATATCATTATAATACTTTGTCTTCTCAAGCCGCCCTTTGAAATCTTCTATTCAGTTCTTTTACTTCATCATTTCTTCCTTTTGCTTTAGCTGCTCAACATTCAAGAGCAAGTTTCAGAGTCTCCTCTGACATCCATCTTGGTCTTTTCTTTCTTTCCTGTCTTTTCAATGACCTCCTGCTTTCTTCATGTACGATGTCCTTGATGTCATTCCACAACTTGTCTAGTCTTTGGTCATTAGTGTTCAACACGTCAAATCTATTCTTGAGATTGTCTCTAAACTCAGGTGGGATATATTCAAGTTGTATTTTGGCTCTCGTGGACTTGCCTGAATAAACCATATGGCACTTAAAATCTGTGCATTTCACTGGATGTAAATTATACAGGGATCAGTCCCTGGAGAAGGACATCATGCTTGGCAGAGTACAGGGTCAGCGGAAAAAAGGAAGACCCTCAACGAGGTGGATTGACACAGTGGCTGCAACAATGTGCTCAAGCATAACAACGATTGTAAGGATGGTGCAGGACCGGGCAGTGTTTCGTTCTGCTGTGCATAGGGTCACTATGAGTCGGAACCGACTCGACGGCACCTAACAACAACAACAAATTATACCTTAAATATTTTTTAAAGTGAGAAAAAAGGTAGTAGTTGTATTTATTATGTACATGAGTGAGATTACTAGATTTCAACATTATGAGGTCCTGGGTTTTCATCATGGAGTATTATTACCTTTGTCAGTGAGACTGTATTTCCCTATTTCATTATGCTCATTACTGTAGGTGATACATCATTAAAACAATCTAAAGTGTTGCTTTTAGGACACATATAACAGGCATTATTCATAAAAATGTAGATTACTACTACTCAGTAATTAATAACTCCATCACTTTTTTGCATAAATTTCAATGAAATAGTGAGCAACTCTTATTCAGTAGTAGGCTAAGGCAAACTATAGAGAACCATGATTGCTAGGCTTAGGGCTCTATGCTCAGTTAAAAAGATTATTTCCACTTTGTGACAAGAAAAGCGTACTCTGAAGTTATGAGAGAAGTAACGACAGCCACATGAAAGAGTCTGATGAGAGCATATTCCTCTTGTAGAGGAGCTGATCTTAACTAGACTAGAAATAATTATTAATATGAGGTTAACTGGAAGAAACAATTTGGTATAAACATATCAAATTAACAGTAAAAATAAAACCAAACCCACTGCCATCAAGTCAATTCTGACTCATAGCGACCCTATAGGACAGAGTAGAACTACCCCAAAGAGTTTTCAAGGAGTGCCTGGTGGAATCAAACTGCCGACCTTTTGGTTAGTAGCTGTAGCACTTAACTACTACGCCACCAGGGTTTCCAAATTAACACTAGTATTAAATTTTTATTCTCAGTTAGAAGGAAACTAATTTTCATATCATATGTACGACAGCCTATGTAAGTGCTCAATAAGCATGTCTCCATGAACAGCTGCCTCCTTTGACACGAGACTAGACTGAGACTCCAGACTTCCTAGAGCCATGAAGGTTGGAAAAACACCTGAAACTACTGCCCTAAGATAATCTTTAAATCTTAAACCAAAAAAAAAAAAAAACCATTGCTGTTGAGTTGATTCCGACTCATAGCAGCCCTATAGGACAGAGTACAATTGTCCCATAGAGTTTCCAAGGAGCGCCTGGTGGATTTCAACTGCTGACCTTTTGATTAGCAGCCGTAGCACTTAACCACTACGCCATCAGGGTTTCCCTTAAACCAAAAAAATATCCCCTAAAATCTTCTTAAAGCCGAACAATAGCTTAACCAGTGAATAATGTCTACCTTGAGAATTATGTTCTTTTAAGATCTATATCAGATCAAATTGATTAACAGCACGTCAAAAGATTAGATGGGAACCATCTGGGGGCAGTGAACTTACGTTAATGGAAGAGGAACAACTCAGAAGAGGAGGATGAGAACGGTTGCAGAGCTTGAAGAGTGTAATCAGTGTCACTAAATAAACAGTACATGTAGAAACTGCTGAATTGGTATATGTTTTGCTGTGTATATTCTCAACAACAAAATAAATAAAACTAAAAAAAAAGTTAACTGAAGGCATAAATCAGTCTCAGAAGAAATAAAACGGGGATGCTCCTTAGAAACAAGGATGGTGAAACCTGGTCTGGCTTACTTTGGACATGTGTCATGGATTGAACTGTGTCCCCCCAAAAATATGTATCAACTTGGTTAGGCCATGATTCCCAGTATTGTGTGGTTGTCCTCCACTTTGTGATTGTAATTTTATGTTGAGAGGATTAGGGTGGGATTGTAACACCACCCTTACTCAGGTCACCTCCCTGATTCAAGGTAAAGGGAGTTTCTATGGGGTGTGGCCTATACCACCTTTTATCTCGCAAGAGATACAAGAAAAGGGAAGCAACCAGAGAGTCGGGGACCTCATACCACCATGAAAGCAGCACCACAGGCAGAGTGCGTCCTTTGGACATGGGTTCCCCGCACCTGAGAAGCTCCTCGACCAGGGGAAGATTAAGGACGAAGACTTTCCTCCAGAGTCGATGGAGAGAGAAAGCCTTCCCCTGGAGCCAGCAAACTGAATTTGGACTTGTAACCTACTAAACTGTGAGGGAATAAATTTCTCTTCGTTAAAGCCATCCACTTGTGGTATTTGTTATGGCAGCACTAGATGACTAAGACAGTCTGTCATCAGGAAAGACCAATTGCTAGAAAAGGACATCTTGTTTGGCAAAGGAGACAGTCAGTGAAAACAAGGGAAACCCCCAAAAGATGGACTGAGAGAATAGCCACAACAATGGGCTCAAACATATGAAAGATCACGGAGATGGTGCAGGACCAGGCAAAGTTTTGTTCTGTTGTACATAAGGTCACCACGAGTCAGAGACTACTCAGTGGCAATTAACAACACTAACACTTCATTAAAAATTAACCAAAGGCATAAATGACAGCAGACAGACTCTCAAATCTTGTCAAGAATGTTTTTGTTGGTGTTTGCTGTCAGGGCATACAATATTAATAGCGTCGCAATTTTAAATATCACAAAGAAGCTGAGACTTGGAAATACTTAGTTTGCTGGGTGTTCCTCACCCATTCATGTAACACTTCAGGATCTTTACCTGTTCTTTTGTGACATCTTTAGCATCACTTTGTATTCTGAGAGTTTTCAATTATCCTTAAACAGTTTTAAGGTATAAGCTATGAATTTGATTTTTACCTTGATTTAGAGAGAAAAATATTTCCATTTATAAGCAAAAGCTAAACTACAGCTCAACATTAATGATTTTAATATCTCTGAGCAAATGGGGATACATACCTACTCTAAATATATTTATCTAGAGCTTTAAAAATTGATTCTAAAAACCATTTCATAAAGTCAAAAGTTACTGCCATAAGGTGAAATAAATTCTAAATCTGGAAAGTCCATTCATAAAGCTTCATATGTAGCATTTGTACAGGACTACTTAACACCAACACTAATACTGGAGTTAAACACGGTATCTCAGAGATGTCAGTTATAAAAGAACTGACCTTAGGAAAAGGTTCTGAAATTTATCTAAATAGTTATCTTGGTGTATTTATTAGTGTTATACCTCTCAACTTTTGCTGAAATTCAATACCATAAAATACAAAGAACAATTCTGCACTTACTATAAAGCAGTTTTTGAAGACATGATTCATCATGTTCTTCATGTCAATAGTTTAAGGAGCCAAGCAACAAATTATTTCAGAATGTACCACCATAAAAGTGTTACTCTTTCCTCAAAAACTGGTGTACATAGTCCCATTAAATACTGAAAATATGTAACTTTTCACCTTAACTACAAACAAATTAGTGTTCAATTGACAGTAAATGAAAATCGCTGTATTACCCCAGGTATTTTATATATTCTTTCCTCATAAATGATTTTTTATTCATTACAGTTATTTTATATGTGAGCAAATCTAAGTTACTTTTGGAAGTAGGTATTTAAGACGATAAATAACAGTATACCACCAGACTACTTTTTGACATGTAAGAATTTTAAAATGTAAACTATCCTTTATTAAAGAACATTAAATAAACTGAGTATTACGTGATATTATGGAATTACTGTTAATTTTGTTAGAAGCAATAAACAGTATTGAGGTTTGCAGGAAAAATGCCTTTAGTTTTTAGAAAAGCATACTGAAGTATTTATAGGTGAAATGTTACGATGTCTCTAATTGCATCAAAATACTTGGTCAAAAAAAGAAAAAAATAGGGCTAAATGTTAATAACTCAAGTTTAGGTGAAAGACAAAAGGTGTTCATAGTGTTCTCTCTATTGTATACTAGAAAATGTTCATAATAAAAAGTTTTATATAAAAAAAGCATTTAAATTGTATCAGTAAAAATGAACATGTTTCCAAATCTAAAATATGAATGTATAAAATGCTAAACAGGTTGGAGCAAGTGGGCATTTTTACTTTATTACTATTGACACCAAAAGGTAGCCAATACTCGCTTCCCCATAAGAAATCATCACGGATCTAATGCATTTGCATTGTATAAACCAGGGATCAGCAAATTGTTTTTTCTAAAGGGCCAGATAGTAAATATTTTAGGCTTTGCAGGTCCTATTGTCTATGTTGCAACCATTCAAGTCTGCTGTTAGAGCACTAAGTCAGCCATATGTAATAAATAAATGGGTGTGGCTGTGTCCCAATTAAACTTTATATATAATAACAAGTGGCAGGCCAGATTTGGCCTGCAGACCTTAAACTGCCTTGGTCTAAACCATTCATTTATTTACAGTTGTTAGCTATATAGCTTATAGGAGTAAATAAACACTAATCTTTATATTATGTATTGACCAATTTAAATCTGTACAATATCGCAAAAAGAAATGTTCACAATGTAAGGACCAGTTTGGTTTTAGTCATAAGTGATGACGGCCTTAATATATTTTACACAATGGTCGTAAGACTGTAAAATAGAAATCAGCTATCAAACTTTGACGTACCCATTAACATGTTGCCGTGGAGTCAATTTCGACTCATAGCAGCCGTATAGGACAGAGTAGAAGTGCCCCCAGAGGGTTTCTAAGAAGCTGCTGATGGATTTGAACTGCTGACATTTTGGGTTAGCAGCCAAGTGTTTAACCACCCACTGCCATCGAGTCGATTCCAACTCATAGCAGCCCTACAGGACAGAGTAGAACTGCCCTGTAGGGTTTCCAAGGAGTGCCTGGTGGATTCAAACTGCCCACCCTTTTGGTTAGCAAGTGTAGCTCTTAACCATTATACCACCAGGGTTTCCACTCCACCACCAAAAAAAAAAAAAAACCACCAGGGCCCCTAAAATACAAACTAGTTATTAAACTTTGAGGTACGGTTGCTAGAAAAAAATACCACTTCGAAAATTGTTTCACTCAACTTTGAGTTCTTTGGAAATATTTTGAAAAACTTAAAAATGTCCTAGTAGGATACAGAATGTTGTATAGTCAAAAAGAGGAAAGAACTACACAGTAATTTCACAATCAATATATTTACCTTTCGCAGTTTGTGACTTATCTCCACCACCGGTGCAGCAATCAGAGTAGAAAGCACTCCCCGGTGAACGGGCATATTCATGTGCCAAGACTGAATGGTGGTTATAAACTCATGCAGAGGTGTCTGGACAGAATAAAGTAGCTACAACAAAACAGATTAGTCATTTTGGTGGCGCTGTAAGTCATGGTTAAAAAAATAAACAAACTTTAAGAATGAGGATCCCTAACCCCTCTCAGGGTTCAAGCATTTATTAATCTCATTTGCCTATTACCAGTGCCCACTGCTTTCCTTTCTGCTGTGGAATTCAAGCTGATTCAAATCTCAGGAGCACCACGGCTAGAAGAAGAAAGAAATGACTAAAGCCCGCTGACTGGTAATTATCAGTACAAATATTCTTTCCCCCAAAACAAAATACCCCCCCCAAAAAAACTCCTCAAAAAAATAGAATTAAAAAAAAAAAAAAAAGAAAGAAAGAAGGAAAAACAAACATGAAGAAACATCAATTACATTAAAAAAAGACAGCAACTGTGAAGCAACGTGTCCTGAATAAAGACACACAGTCAACGGTGGCTCAAATTACATTATAAAGACAGACGATAGACTCTTGAAACAAACAAAAGCAAAACCATTTCAAATTAACTCAAATATGAGCTAGGCTATGGAAAATATGGCCACTAATCTTCAATCACCTCTATCAGTAAAGAATACAATAAAGTTGAAAGTCTTCAATATTTCAAAAACTTCCATTTAAGCATTTTAAAAAATCCTCATTAAAAAAGAATAGCTCATTCATATGTTTAAACAACTACTTTAAAAAGATAATGGCTATGATGACAATATGGTTTTGTTCAGGAATTTACATGACACTGAGGAGTATAAGCATATCTGGCAAACAGGTCAATATTTTTATATGAACTAGTTACTCAATAAGGGAACCCTGGTGGCAGAGCGGTTAAGTGCTAACCAAAAGGTCGGCAGTTCAAATCTACCAAGTGCTCCTTAGAAACTCTATGGGGCAGTTCTACTCTGTCCCATAGGGTTGCTGTGAGTTGGAATCAACTTGATGTTAACGGGTTTTTTGGTTTAGTTACTCAGTAAGTTCAAGTTACTTAATAATAAATTCACATTAGCTTTCAATCAGCAAAGGCAAACCATTGGAGTCCTTTCATGCTCTGCGACTATCACTTCCAATTAGCAGAAGGTTAATTAACATTTTATCTGTGGAAAGTCTTTGTTAAACTGAAGCCTGTTGTTGTCGCTGTGTGGATTCCAACTCACAGTGACCCTATAGGACAGAGCAGAAGTGCTCCATAGGGTTTCCTAGGCTGTAATCTTCACAGGAGCAGACTGTCAGGTCTTTTCTCCCACGGAGCTGCTTGTGGGTTCAAACTGCCAACCTTTTGGTTAGCAGCCAAGTGCTTTAACTATTGTGCTACCAGAGCTTCCAAACTGAAGCCTACACACTACAAATAGGCAAAATTAGCACCCTCAGAAGTATATTTTATTTGGAAAATTCTGTAAAATAATAAAATAATACTCATTAGCCTATTAGTAGATGTACTCTCTCACTTCTGGCTTGTTAAGCTGTACTAGTAAAAAACTGATTGGAAACTGACAAAGATATGCACCTCCTTGGTCCTCAGGGCAGGTGGGTAGTCTAGAACAGCTAGACCTGTTGGTCTTCCTTTGCCTCCAACCACAAGTAAAATATTACCATTTCTCTAAGCATGTCATGTTATGAAAAAGATTGGAAAGCACTACCTGAAATGATACCATAAAGGAATTATTTCTTATACCATAACTGCATTTCATAAAACAGCCTAACATCATAAGCGAAAGCTAACTTAAACTCTAAGCAGACTTTACTTCAGTACAATTTAGGCTACAGAATTGAATCATTATTTCCATCAAATGAGTAATTTTCATTTAATTATATTGCATAAAGCAGTAAATACCCGCAGGCCTTCTTCTGGTTGCCTTTTGAAGCCCCGTGCAATACATTCCAACATATTCTGAAATACTTTCTGGACGGTGTCAAAAAGTGTTACAACTTCTTCATTTGAATCTGGTTTCTGAACTAGGGAACTTCCACTTATCTCTTTCAGAATGCCAAGAAGTAAGGAAACATAAAAAAATCCCTTCACTGGAAAGAAAATTCAAAGTATCAGTTATCTTGTCATGCAATTAGTTGAAATTATCATGCATTTTTCACTAACACTTGTGTATGACAGTAGTTTAAAAGAATATGGTATTACTGATAAGCCAATACCAAGAAAAAAAAAAAACCCAGGTTGATCAGATTCATTTAAATGCTATAAAAATAAACAAAACTTTTACTCCGCTTAAGTATTAGCCCAATACGTTCAATAACACTAATAGTGTATTTGACTCAGTCACTAAACTAAGAACTACGTCCACTTGCATATGTAAAGAGACAGCAAATTAACGGTGTGACTCCTTCAACACATGAATTAAAGAACATGTCCTATTTTCTCATATAAGTCAAACTGACAACCAGATGTATTATTACAAAATGACAGAAGTGGCCTCAGATTCGTCACAACATAATTTGAGAGCCTCCCAGGCTAACTTTGTTAAATTTCCAATACTCTGTAGTAGTTTATTGGTTATCTTTCTTTTCTGAATCTTCTCCATTACTGTTACATCATTTTTGTGAAGTTTATTACTGAATTAAAGCCAAATCATAGAATTCATCCTTGAGATCTTAAATTTTTTTACTTCCAACCAACCTTGTTTGTAAATTAAGCTATAAAAAGTAATACAAATAAAAACACATTATCAAAAAACACAGTTTTTTATGAATAAAGCCCAGTGATCTTGCTCTCCACTGAGCTTCTTTGGCATTTAATACGCATTCTTGTACCTCTCGTTGGACACTTCATTTTGCTCAGGCGTTAATTAAGCAGTAGGCATGTGTATACAGATTGCCTCCCCATCTACACAGTATACTCTTCCTGTGTGGGAACCACGTTGTATGATTCTCTTTTTACCTTCTACTGTTGTATAGGTTCGCTATGAGTCGGAATCAACTCAACGGCAATGGGTTTTTTTGGCTGTTGTTGTTAGGTACCATTGAGTCAGTTCCGACTCACAGCAAACCTATGCACAACAGAACAAAGCACTGCCCGGTCCTGTGCCATCCTAATAATCGTTGGTATGGTTAAGCTTATTCTTGCAGCCACTGTGTCAAACCACCTCGTTGACGGTCTTCCTCTTTTCTGCTGACTGTACTTTGCCAAGCACGATGTCCTTCTCCAGGGACTGATCCCTCCTAATAACATGTCCAAAGTATGTAAGATGCAGTCTCGCCATCCTTGCTTCTAAAGAGCATTCTGGTTGTGCTCCTCCCAAGATAGATTTGTTCGTTCTTTTGGCAGTCCATGGTATATTCAACATTCTTCACCAACACCGCAATTCAAAGGCGTCAATTCTTCTTTGGTCTTCCTTATTCACTGTCCAGCTTTCACATGTATACGATGTGACTGAAAATACCAGGGCTTGCATCAGGTGTACCTTAGTCTTCAAGGTGACATCTTTTCAACACTTCTACGATACTTTTCAACACTTCTACTATACATCAGAAAAAAATTTATAATATGAAAAAGCAAATCTGTAAGCAAGAAAAAATGCTCCTCATTAAGAGAATGTTTTCCCAAAAGCTCACTGGCTGACATTCTTTTCTGTCTCTTTGCCCATGTCCTGGAGATGTGCCTGCATCAATCATTGACAATGGCACCAGGATACATTAGACCTGCCTGGGTTAGAAGAAGCAACTTTATAAGCAAGGAGATAAACTCTAAAATTGCACCAAGAAGATCTCTTTTGAGCTGGCAGCTCCTATTTACTCATTCTTCTTTGAAGAAGTGTTTATTGAGTGTCACCATGTGCCAATGGTGGCATGCTTAATTCCCTTCCCAACCTCTAAGGGATGGATAATCAGACTCCACATTTTCTGGCCAAAAAAGTTATATAACTAATTTGATGAGTTTATCTGTCTCGCTCATTTGAATGTAGCAAATCTGACAGCAATATTGGAATAAATCTAGGTAACAAATAGGTGATTATAATCATATGATTTTATATAGGAAACGGAGATAGTAGGCGAAGTACTTTGGTTTCTAAGACAGTTTACGAGGTACAGTAAGCTCTGTTTGAGACAAAAATAAGAAACTAACTCAAAACCCAAATTTACCTCCTAAAATAAGTAAAATAAATTGTTACACTCCAGTTGATTTTACCCCTAAAAGGTCTGTGGCTCTACCAGCATCATAAAAATTGGTAAAATCATTAAAAAAGAGGACTTTCCAAGGGGATTACTCTCTCTATTTAAAAGAAGACGTAGGCATAAATTCTTCACATACGTAGGTCATATGAAAAACTGCCAATGAATGGAATAGGAGATAACTGAATGCTGACCTATTTAAAGAGGAAGTACTAACAAGTCAGAGAAAGATGATGCCCTGAAGATCAAAGAACCCTGACAAACAAGAGGGTCTGCAAAGGGGAAAGTGTTGATCTGGGAGAACCACACAGGTAACTAGTATCTAATACCTACCAACAAAACTCTGAAAAGTTAAACACTTCAGTTGTGCCTTAGAACCAAATATACATAGACACTACTTAAGTAAAATAAGATAAATTGAATTTTTAAAATGTCAGACTTCACAACAATGTAAAATAGAAGACACTGATTGTGAAAGTTTCACAAAGTTGTCAGTCTAACACTTACCTCTTTGAAGTGAATTACTTCAAAAGCAATTGGTATATATGGGCATAATTATCAGTATAATGCAGAAAGAGAATTGGTTTATGACAAAATCCTATATGAACTCTTATATCTGCTTATTAGAAATATAAAATCCTTTTTAATTGCACTGGTATGGTTTAAAGATTTTCTTTTTGTGTGTGCTTTAAGTGAAAGTTTACAAATGAAGTCAGTCTCTCATACAAAAACTTATATACACGTTGCTAAAATAAGGAAAAAAAATTTTTTTCTTATGTACTCCTAGTTGCTCTCCCCCTAATGAGACAGCACACTCCTCTTCTCCACCATGTATTCCCCCTGTCTATTCAGCCAGCTCCTGTCCCCCTCTGCCTTCTCCTCTCACCTCCAGACAGGAGGAGCCCACAGTCTCAAGCGTCTGCTTAAGCCAAGAAACTCAGTCCTCACCAGTATCATTTTCTGTCTTATGGTCCAGTCCAATCCCTGTCTGAAGAGTTGGCTTTGGGAATGGTTCCAGTCTTGGGCTAACAGAAGGTCCGGGGACCATGATCTCCGGGGTCCCTCCAGTCTCAGACAGACCGGTAAGTCTGGCCTTTTTACAATAATTTGAGGTCTGCATTCCACTGTTCTCCTGCTCTACAGGGATTCTCTGTGATGTTCCCTGTCACGGCAGTCAAGGGCTGTAGCTGGGCACCATCTAGCTCTTCTGGTCTCAGGCTGATGTAGTCTCTGGTTTATGTGGCTCTATTCTGTCTATTGGGCTCATAATTACCTTGTGTCTTTGGTGTTCTTCATTCTCCTCTGCTCCAGGTGGGTTGAGACAAACTGATGCGTCTTAGATGGTCACTTGCTAGTGTTTAAGATCCCTGACGCCACTCTCCAAAGTGGGATAGATAATGTTTTCTTAATATATTTTGTTATGCCAATTGACCTAGATGTATCTTGAAACCATGGTCCCCAGACCCCCGCCCCTGCTATGCTGGCCTTTGAAATGTTTGGTTGTATTCAGGAAACTTCTTTGCTTTTGGTTTAGTCCAGTTGTGCCGACCTCTCCTGTACTGTGTGTTGTCTTTCTCTTCACTTAAAATAGTTCTTATCTACAATCTAATCAGTGAATAGCCCTCTCCCTCTCTCCCCACCCTGTAACCATCAAAGAATATTTTCTACTTTGTTTCAACTATTTCTTGAGTTCTTATAATCGTGGTCTCATACAGCATTTGTCCTTTTGCAGCTGACTAATTTCACTCAGTGTGCCTTCCAGATTCCTCCATGTTATGAAATGTTTCACAGATTCATCATTGTTCTTTATCGTTGCGTAGTATTCCACTGTGTGACTATGACAATAAATTTGCCCGTTCATCTGTTAATGGGCACCTTGGTTGCTTCCATCTTTTTGCTATTGTAAAGTGCTGAAGTGAAAATGGGTGTGCATGTATCTGTTCACGTAAAGACTCTCATTTCTCTAGGATATATTCCGAGAAGTGGGATTGCTGGATCATATGGTAGTTTTTTTTCTAGCTTTTTTAAGGAAATGCTAAATTGATTTCCAAAGTGGCTGTACCATTTTACATTCCCACCAGCAATGTTTAAGTGTTCCAGTCTCTGCACAACTTCTCCAACATTTATTATTCGCTGCTTTTTGGATTAATGCCAGCCTTGTCGGTGTGAGATGGTATCTCACTGAAGTTTTGATTTGCATTTCTCTAACGGCTAATGATCGAGAGCATTTCCTCATGTATCTGTTAGCTGCCTGAATGTCTTCTTTGGTGAAGTGCCTGTTCATATGCTTTGCCCATTTTTTAAATTGGGTTATTTGTCTTTTTGTGGTATCACGTAGATTTTAGAGATCAAACGTTGGTTGGAATTGTCATAGCTAAAAACTTTATCCCAGTCTATAGGTAATCTTTTTACTCTTTTGGTGAAGTCTTTGGATGAGCATAAGTGTTTGATTTTTATGAGCTCCCAGTTATCAAGTTTCTTTTCTGGGGTTTGTACATTGTTAGTAGTTTTGTATACTGTTTATACCATGTATTTGGGCTCCTACTGTTGTCCCTATTTTTTCTTCCAAGATCTCTATCGTTTTAGATTTTATATTTAGATATTTGATCCGTTTTGAGTTAGTTTTTGTGCATGGTGTGAGGAATGGGTCTTGTTACATTTTTTTGCAGATGGATATCCACTTATGCCAGCACTATTTGTTAAAGAGACAGTCTTTTCCACATTAACAGACTTTGGGCCTTTCTCAAATATCAGCTGCTGATATGAAGATGGATTTATGTCTGCATTCTCAATTCTTCTCCATTAGTCTATGTATCTGTTGTTGTACCAGTAACAGGCTGTTTTCACTACTGTGGCAGTATGGTATGTTCTAAAACCAGGTAGTGTGAGGCCTCCCACTTTGTTCTTCTTTTTCTGTAATGTTTTACTTATTCGGGGCTTCTTGCCCCTCCATATGAAGTGAGTGATTTGTGTCTCCATTTCATTAAAAAATGTCACAAATTTGGATCAGAAATGCATTGTATCTATAGATCCATTTGGGCAGAATAGACATGTTTACAATGTTGAGTCTTCCTATCTTTGAGCAAGGTATGTTTTTCCACTTATGTAGGTCTCTTTTGGTTTCTTGCAGTAGTATCTTGTAGTTTTCTTTGTATAGGTCTTTTACCTCTCTGGTAAGATTACTAAGTATTTTATCTTCTGGGGGCTATTGTAAATGGTATTGATTTGGTGATTTCCTCTTTGAAGTTCTCTTTGTTGGTGTAGAGGGGTCCAACTGATTTTTGTATGTTTATCTTGTATCCTGATGCTCTGCTGAACTCTTCTATTAGTTTCAGTAGTTTTCTTGAGAATTCTTTAGTGTTTTCTGTGTGTAAGATCATGTCATCTGCAAGCAGAGATATGTTTAATTCTTCCTTACCAATTTGGATGCCCTTTATTTCTTTATCTACCCTAATTTCTCTGGCTAGGACCTCCAGCACAATGTTGAGTAAGAGTGGTGATAAAGGACATCCTTGTCTGGTTCCCATTCTCAAGGGGAAATGCTTTCAGACTCTCTCCATTTAGGATGATGTTGGCTGTTGGGTTTGTATAAATGCCATTTATTATGTTTCCCTTGCATTCCTATTTTGCTGAGAGTGTTTTTGGGTGTTGGACTTTGTCAGATGCCTTTTCTGCATCAATTGATAAGATCATGGGGTTCCTGTCTTTTGTTTTACTTATATGATGGATTACATTAATTGTTTTTCTAATGATGAACCACCTCTCCATACCTGGCATGAATCCCACTTGGTCATGGTGAATTATTTATTTTTTTTATATATTGTTGAATTCCACTGGCTAGAATTTTGATGAGGATTTTTGCATCTAAGTTCATGACGGATATAGGTCTGTAATTTTCCTTTTGTTGGAGTCTTTACCTGGTTGTGGTATCAGGGATACGCTGGCTTCGTAGAATGAGTTGGGCAGTATTCCATCCTTTTCTATGCTCTCAAACACCTTTAGTAGTAATGGTGTTAATGCCTCTCTTTAAGTTTGGCAGAATTCTCCAGTGAAGCTGTCAGATGCAGGGCTTTTTTTTTTTTTTTTGATGGGAGTTTTTAAATTACCTTTTCAACGTCTTCTTTTGTTATGGGTTTATTTAGTTGTTCTACCTCTGTCTTAGTTTAGATAGGTAGTGTGTTTCTAGAAATTCACCCAGTTCTTCTATGTTTCTAAATTTGTTAGAGTACAAATTTTCATAATAATGCGATATGATTCTTTTTATTTCAGTTGAGTCTGTTGTGATATTGCCTATCACATTTCTTATTTGGGTTATTTGCTTCCTCTCCTGCTTTTCTTTTGTCAGTTTGGCCAATGGTTTATCGATTTTCTTAATTTTTCCAAAGCAACAGCTCTTGGTCTTGTTAACCCTTTGAATTGTTTTTCTGTTCTCTATTTCATTTAATTCTGTTCTAATTTTTATGATTTGTTTTCTTCTGGTGCCTGAGGGTTTCTTTTGTTGCTATCCTTTCATCTGTTCAAGTTGTAGGGATAATTCTTTGATTTTGGCCCTTTCTTCTTGTTGTATGTGTGCATTTATTGCTATAAATTGACCTCTGAGCCCTGCTTTAGCTGTGTCCCTAAGGTTCTGATAGGAAGTGTTTTCACTTTCACTGGATTCTATGAGTTTCTTTACTCCATCCTTAATTTCTTCTATAACCCAGTCCATTTCAAGGAAGGTGTTGTTCAGTTTCCAAGTGTCTGATTTCTTTTCCCTGCTTTTTCTATTATGGATTTATGGTCAGAGAACATACTTTGTAATATTTTGAATTCTGTTAAGGCTTGCTTTGTGACCTAATACGTGGTCTATTCTAGAGAATGACCCGTGCAGATTGGAAAAGAAAGTTTACTTGGCTGCTGTTGGGTGCAGTGTTCTGTATACGTCTACAAGGTCAAGTTGGTTGCTTGTGGCAGCTAGGTCTCCTGTGTCTTTATTGAGCTTCTTTCTGGATTTCTGTCCTTCACCAAAAGTGGTGTTTTGAAGTCTCCTATTTTTATTAGTATTGTGGAGCGGTGTATCTCACTTTTCAATGCTGTTAGTTTGTTTTATGTATCTTGAAGCCCTGTCGTTGTGTGCGTACATATTTAATAAGGTTATATCCTCCTGGTGTATTGGCCTATAATCATTAATCCTTCTTTATCCTTTGTGGTGGATTTTAAAGTCTATTTGTTCAGAAATTAATATTGGCACTCCTGCTCTTTTTAGATCGTTGTTTGCTTGATGTATTTTTTTCCACCCTTTGAGTTTGTTTGTGTCTTCAAGTCTAAGGTATTTCTCTTGTAGGGAGCATATAGATGGATCGTGTTCTTTTATATATTCTGCCACTTTCTGTCTCTCTTTATTGGTGCATTTAGTCCGTTTACATTCAGCATAATCACAGACAGGTATGAGTTTAGTGCCGTCAATTTGACGTATTTTTTTTTGTGTCGTTGACAGTTTCTTTTTCCACTTAATTTTTTGTGGTGAGTAGTTTTTCTTTATAGATTGTCTTTTCCTATTATTCGTTTTCACCGAGTCTTTATGTTTTTCTTGTATTTTATTTTGATGTTTAGGATACTTAGTCTCCTTTGTCGTTACCTTAACATTTACCCCTATTTTTCTAAGTTTAAATAAAACTTTTATTTCTTTATGTTGCCTTTAGTTACTCTCCACATGAAAGATTTATGATTATATTTTTTAGTCCCTCTTTATTGATTTAATGTTGTCATCTTTTACATTATGACATCACTGTCTCCCTGTTTTAAGCATTTTCACATCTTGATTTATTTTTGTGATTTCCCTATCTGGGTTGATATCTGGTTGCAGTGTCTTGTGTTCCAGTTTTGGACTGATATCTGATGTTATTAATTTCCTAACCAGAGAACTCCCCTTAGCATTTCTTGTAGTTTTGGTTTGGTTTTTGCAAATCTCCTAAGCTTCTGTTTATCTGGAAATATCCTAATTTCACCTTCATATTTGAGAGACAGTTTTGCTGGATATACGATTCTTGGCTGCCAATTTTTTTCCTTCAATGCTTTATATATGTCAGTCCATTGCTTTCTTACCTGCATGGTTTCTGCCGAGTAGTCCAAGCTTATTCTTATTGACTCTCCTTTGTAGGTGACTTTTCATTTATCCCTAGCTGCTCTTAAAATTCTCTCTTTATCTTTGGTTTTGGCACGTTTGATTATAATATGTCCTGGTGACTTTCTTTGGGATCTAACTTTTGTGAATTTCCATGATCATCCTGGATAGGTATCTTCACATCTTTCAAGATATCAGGGAAGTTTTCTGCCAACAATCTTCAACACGTCTCTCTGTATTTTCTGTTCTCCCTTCCTGTTCTGGTACTCCAATCACTTGTAGGTTATTTCTCTTGATAGAGGTTCTTAGGGTTTCTTCATTTTTTAAAAGAATTCTTTTATGTGATTTTTCTTCAAATATATTGGTGCCAAGTGGTTATAGTCAATCTCACTAGCTGTGATTTCCATTTCCTCAATTCTGTTCCTCTGACTTTCTGAGTTTTCTAATTCTGAAATTTTATTGTTAATCTTCTGAGTTTCTGATTGTTTTCTCTCTATGGATTCTTGCAGCCTGTTAAAATTTTCATTACTCTCTTGAATAACCCTCTTAATTTCCTACACTGCTTTATCTGTGTATTCCATGGCTTGTTCTGTGTTTTGCCTGATCTTTTGAACAATTCTGTAAATCAGTCTTCTGTATTCTGCCTCTGGTAATTTCAGGAAGACCTCTTCATCTGGAAGATTCCTTGATTCTTTCGAGAGCTTGTTGAAGCGATCATGGTCTGTTTATGTGATTTGATATTGACTGCTGTCTCCAAGCCATGTACACATTACCTTATTAATTTATTTTGTTTGCTTACTGTATTCTAGCTTCTTTCTTTGTTTTGTTTTGATATGCCCAAACAGGCTGCTTGAGAGATCTAGCTTGATTTTTTGTGCCTTTGAAGCTCTAAAGTTCTGTCACCAGCTGGCTAGAGCTATTACCAGGTATATGAGCCTGAGAGTCAATTCACTTTTCTTGTATGGATTCGGCTTAGGTGTCCAGGTAGTCGGTCACCAAGTGTGTGGTGCAGGCTCTGTCCTACAGTCTTACAGGGGCAGAGGTGGTTTGTGTAGGCACAGGTAACTGGTTGCAGCAGGGCGTCACGATCTGAGCAAAGCAGGGGGCTGACAACCGTTCCCCAAGTATCTGTGAGGAAAGCACATCCCTGTTCCCTAGGGAGCACAGGTGGGTGGGTTTTGCAACCGGAACATGGGCACTCAATTCTGTTGGTTTTGAGGACTGGGAGGCACCACTTATCCTTGGACCCCTGTTGCTGGTGGCTAGGTGGTGTGGGTGTAGCCACCAGTCCTTATGGCCCTGATGAGGGTACATGAGGACCCTGTTTAATAGGCAGAGCGGTGTCAAATGTCAAAAACCCACGTCTTCACCGCACAGCTAAAACAGTTAAAGTCTGATCTCAGGCACATACCTCGCCGCAGTCTGCGAACAAGGGCATATGCTCCTGAAATGGGCCCACACAGGTGCATGTAGGGGTGAAAGCATTCAAAGTCCATGGATCATTTTTGTCTGGACTAGAGCATCTTCTGCCCTGAGTTCCCAGCTTAGGGGACCCAGCAGATTATTTTTTCCCCCAACTGTTAATTTATTCCTTCTCCAAGTCCGGGAGAATGGCTCAGAGCACATGGCAGGACCTATCTCAGGCCCAGTGAAATCGATCACCACTGAAGCTGGCCTGGAGGCTGAGGGCATGGTAAATTAGATGCAAGTACTTGGCTTTTGCTGACAGTGCTGTTCTCTGATTCCGGAGGCATGAGTAGACAGTGCAACTCGCTGTCTCTTTCTGAGGAACTCATGTCCTGACCGCTGCTAGCCTAGCTGAGGTCACACCAGGGAATCGTTGACTGAGGGGCTCCAGTTCCCACCGAGCCAGGTCTGGCAACTCCTCGCTGCTTCTGAACCATCTCTCCCTCCCCTGCCGCTCAGTCTGATTTTCTAACTTTGCTTTTGATGTTCACAGCTCCTTACTTGTTATATACATAATTGCTTCACTTGTTTTTTCGGGTCTTTGTTTTAAGAGGGATCATCAGAAGCATTTGACTACTCCACCATCTTGGCCCTGCGTTTAGATTGGTATTTTCTTAATGCTCTGTTTCCTAGCACAGAATTTTAGTAGTCCACCCCAAATCTTTTACCACAGGCTGTTAATTTTATTGCTGATTTTGCAGAATACACGTTTTTTTTCCAAAACATATTTTTTGTGTTATAGCAGAAACAGCTACATTTTGTGGGTTTGGATTTTTACATTTGGGTTATACAAGGGGACTCAGCTGTATTCTTTTCTTTAGTACCCACTTCAGAACAAATAATACCTTACTTAAATATCAATAATATAAATATATACTATTTCTTTTAATTAAAACTGTTTACTGGGACTCTTTCAAGTAGTGCAAAAAACCCACAGAACAACACTCCAAGTCTACCTAGCTAGATTGCCAAATATAATCCTATGATACATTTGTAACAAGTCTGAAAAATAATTTCATAGCTGATTCTATCCTAGGAAATCCTGATTATCACAATGCCCAAATACAAAGATCATTTCAGTTGGGGAACAGGCAAAGTCAGTAGCTTAGGGCCTTATTCTCGGGGAAAAGAGGGAATAGATACCCCTACGTGATGAAATTGTCTATATTGGAAATCTAAATTCTAACAAGCTCCTCATTAAAGTAAATTTTATAAATACTAAAATAGATTCAGTCCTTAAGGGAAAATAATCCCTAAATGATAAACAAAGTTAAAACAGTAAAAATGATTTTTTTTTTATTGTTAACTATTAAGCCTAAAATGCTGTTTTCACAATAGAAAGTGAGCATTACAAAGGATTACACAAAGAAAAAAGGCTAAACCTTACAATAAACAATGTTGAAACTTAAGTTGGATATTTTAAACATGGTATAATCTCATTTGTAATTAAAGATTAATTCAAGGACGTGTAAACACTAGAGCAGAGTGACCAACATCCCAGCTCCAGTGCAGTCAAGCACCAACTTGAGTAGCAGATTCATGAAAAAGACTCTGAGTGAGCATGCTGAGAGACAAAGACTCCTCTATAGTCTACCACGAAGCTATTTAAGACTATGAGAATAAGACCATAGAGAATTAACTATAAATTTAACTATGAAACTAATAAATCTAATTTTCAAAACTTAATGTTGGATTTACTAAAGGATTCTATCAAATTATTTGCAATTTCTTTTAGCAAACGTCTGGGCTTAAAGAAATTTAAGTATTAATTTTTCAAGTTTCTACAGCTCTCAGGAAGCCCTGGTGGCATAGTAGTTAAGTGCTAATGGCTGCTAACCAAAAGGTTGGCAGTTCAAACCCACCAGGTGCTCCCTGGAAACTCTATGGGGCAGTTCTACTCTGTCCTATAGGGTCGCTATGAGTCGGAATTGACTTGACAGCAGTGGGTGTATAGCTCTCAGAAACAGCCAAATGTAGGGTAGGGATGTATAATATAATTTACTCTTCTTTGTCACAATCTGTTCTCACAAGGGTAAAGGAGACATGGGAATGCCCTCCAAGATGGAGATGCTCTCCTATGTCACATCTTCCCACACATCTCCCTACCATCCACCTGACGTGGGCTGCAGGAACCTGGCCCTCAGGACCCATTCACATGATGCTCCAGATAACCAGTCAACAGTCTGGCTCAGTGCTGACCTCCTCTCAGCTCCACCAGACCACTTGGAAGAAGACTGACTTTCCATTTATCCCTTGAACAAATTTTAATCTCTGTAGCGAACTTAAACACTCTTATTAGTCCTTCTTACCTGCTTAACACAGCTGAAGGAAACAAGCTTTTCTCCCAGTTCTACTAAATAAAGATCTCCATTTAAATAAGGTATGACTATAAATACTACCCTTCTTAACAGATACTTAAAGTATCTTAAAGAAAGCTTGTGGGAACTTAAATTGCTACTGTGAGCATGCTACTTTGGTCTGCCAATATCCCTTTCCTTGAGGTAACAGTAACTCTCCATATGATCCTCGTAAGGCATTAAATAACAACTCCTGATTTACCCACCACCCCACAACAGCAGCCCATGACCAGGACAGAAGCAGTGAGAACTCTCCTGTGAGATGTGTTCTGAATCCCAGAAGAGAGATGGTCTCTCCTTTTTGAATAAAGAAATAGGCTCAAGACTTCCACTGGGCATCTTGCCTAGTACATGGGAAAAGTGTGTCTGACAATAAACAAACCACAGAGAGAAGCAGAACTCCAAGGATATAATTAGAAACTCTGAATTTAGCAATGTCTGATGCCAGAAACATCTTTGAACTTCCTGATTGCATCAGGCGATAAATTCCTTTCTTGGCATAAGCTAGTCTGCCTTACCTACCTTTCACTTAAAAGCTAGCGTCCTGAGCAGCAAAGGAAGTAAGGGAGGGAGGCCAAAACGAGGGAGAAAGAGGGACAGGGAGGGAGGGAGGTAGGGAGGAAGACTGAAAAGAAGGCAGGAGGAGGGATAGAGTGAGAGAGGCAGAGAGGAAACAAGGGAGGCATGGTTTTGAATACTAATTGCTATAAAACAGTCCTTTAATAAATGAAGTATACCTGTATGCATGATTCTAAGGCTTCGTTGTAAAAGTTGTATCTGAAACTTACAGTCACCAAGGCCAACCATCACAACATCTTTACACACAGTCAGATAGGTCTGCAAAAGAAACAGATGTACTCAGGTGATATATCAAAAATGGCCATTAAAAAGAGAGAGAGAAAGAAAGAAATCCAGCCTTGGAAAGCTTCTAGTATCGGATGGACTAGTTGTCTTATAAAGCAGATATTTATAAAGATGTTTTATAAAGGAATTTCCACGGAAGTATATTAATTCCCATTTTTATTTCCACAAGAAATCTAGAAACATATATTATGCAATTTCATAAACATCATGAACACCTATCACATGCAAGGTATAAAATTACATTAAAATTGTGCAGTTTATGCTTTGCAAAAAGACAAATTCAGATATTTAAATGTCACTGTTCTGTATGTAAGAAGAGCAAAATTAATGTCTAAAATTACAAATTCAAGATAGAAAATAAAATCCTAAAGCACTTAACAAACTTGCTCAAGAGAAAAGTTTCTGTGTCTTAAGACTTCTAACCTGGATGATTTGCTGATAAATGACCCTATGGAGCTTCAGATGTTCTTCTTCTTGATCTTGGATAAAAGATAAAACTTTGTTTTCTAACCAAAATCCAGTGTCTTCCAAAATGGACAGATAAACTTTTTCTTCTGAGCAAAACTGTCCAATGACCACAAAAAAGAGAGAAATTAACAGTGAAAACAATAGCAATGTTATTGTTAATCTAATACAGACACAGAAAATAAAATTCACCTTGTGCTGAAGGTGAATACTTAATCGACAATGGAGACTAAAAGCTTGCAGGGCTGTTGCTTGATTGAAGTTACAAGGTTTTTCACCTGATGACTGCAAAATTGATTCTAGATCTGTCTGTAAGATAATAACATACAAGGACCATATTCTGATTAATAAATCATCACAACATTCTATCATAGTGAATACAATCTGAAGCATCTGCAATTGCAATTCAATACCAAAAAGTAGAGCAACTGAGGTGAATTTAGTAACGGGGTCAAAGCTTTTTGAAAAATTTAAAATACTTTCCCTACCTCACCTACCATATGTGTCCTCCTTCCTAAGGGCAAATAAAAATACTCTTAAGAGTTATTATTTAAGGATGCATCAACGATAACACTGCGTATCAAATATGGGAGCCATCAAGATCAAGTATTTTAAAGCTTCTGCTCCAGGATAGTTTCTGGATAAGGTTCTGAGCAGGGGTGTTATGGCCTGAAAACTCAGAGCCTTGTCCAGGACTTGCCAAAAAGAAAAAAAAGGAAGGCAGCCTCAACCAAGGAGTGAAATGACTAGACTACTCTTCTGCACCAGAGTAAAGTTCACCTTATTTCGGCAACTCTGAGACCCTTTTGCTTGCTGCCCTCTTCCTAACCACAAACCCTACAATAGGAATAATATGGTAGTATTTGGAAATGTGTGGGAGTGGTTTTTTTTTTTTTTTTTTGGTAATCACAACGGAGGAGGGCGTGCATTCAGCACTTAATGAGCGGTAATACCCATAGTAGGAACCCTGGCAGCGCAGCAGTTAAGCACTTGGCTGCTAACCAAAAGGTTGGTGGTTAAAACCCATCAGCCACTCGGTGGGAGAAAGATGTGGCGGTCTGTTTCCATGAAGATTAGTCTTGGAAACCCTACAGTGTGACTGATTACTTTTGTACGTGCCCTTTCTAGCTACGGTCTTGTAACTTCCACCCAGGTAATTGGTTGGGACTGTGTAATAGGGTAATCGTGGCCCACCAAAAGGATTAGTCAGTTTTGCCTTAAAAGAGAATCAATTCCAGAGCAGAGAGGAGGATCCTACCACCACAAAGGAAAGGGGAGACCAGCAGGACAGACCCGACAGCAGGAGATGACGTGGGCTTCCCAGCCCATGGAGAGAGAGAGCTGAGTGCTTTTGGGTACAGGCTGAGGGCCAGGGTGAGGTGTGCCTGAGAGCTCCGCTGGGAAGAAGCTATCCTAATGGAAGAACTTTATCCTGAGTGTTCCTGAGACTAAATTTTAACTGTTACTCCCCTAATAAACCCCATAATTTTGAGTATTGTCTGTGAGTTCTGCGTGGTCATTGCAATGAATTATCGAACCCAGCAGAGAAACAGTGCTGTGGGAGGGATGGTTGGTGTCAGAATTAGTAAAGGCGGCAGAGAGAGGAGGCTTGTCTGGCCTCCACCTCATGGAAGTCAGCCTTATACCGTTGATCTTAGTTCTCCTTCCCCTTTGTGAGATTGGAGGAGGTCAGATACTGCCCCCGCGCTGTTTTACAGGGCACTTCTACTCTGTCCTGTAAACCAAAAAACCAAACAAACCTGGTGCCGCCGAGTTGATTCCGACTCATAGCAACCCTACAGGAGAGAGTAGAACTACTCCACAGGGTTTCCAAGGAGCAGCTGGTGGATTCAAACTGCTGAACTTTTTGGTCAGCAGCTGAAAGCTTGGCAATGGGAATATCAATTGTGCTCCTGGTGAGAAATAATTGGCCATCAGAGAAGCCTGCCTGTGTACATGCCTACCCATTTTACTTAGAACCTGCAGTCAGCCCTACCTTTAAGAAAGCAGTACACGGGAGAAACACTTACACAACCATGGCAGGTACCCAGCTTCGTCACCTCTACCAATCAACACAGTCCACTGGCAATATCCTAACTCTAGTGAGCCCACATCTCTGCCTGTTCACTGCCTGTACATGAGCCAGTGAACGGGCCCGAGAAAATGCACAGCCATGATAATTAGGCTCACTTTAAATTCAAGACCCCAATCGACAAAAAGGGCCCTTTCCTGGAAATCTTATACTACCCTAGTCAATTTCCTCTCTTAGATGACTATCTTACACCTTCTCTTTCCTCAAACCTCCAACCCCTTTACCTCCACACTTCAAGGCAGGGCTCTGATGCATAACTAGCTTTGCCTTGGGCACAATGAAACCCTTAATAACAGCAGTGATCAGAGGTTGTTTCAGCATGGGTAGCTCCTGGAGGTGATGAGGGAAGAAAGGCAGAACAGGAGAGAAGGAAAAGGGTGAATTCTACCTGGTAGCTGAGAACACTGAGTTTGTGAATTCACATGAAACACTCTCCAGAGACTCCTAGAAAGAATTGCCAAAGACTTTGAGGGGAAGTTAGTATTTCTACATTAATGGGTAGGAGCAGAGCAAGAGAACTGCTGTTTAACAAGTAGTTTTACTGCCGACTGGTATGTTCTGAGAAACATGGATTATACACCTAAGTCCCATGTCCCTAATCAGATCGGACAAAAAACAGACTTGTGAACACTTTATTAGAAAGACCAGAGTGAGGAGTTTTAACATCAGTCCCAATCTTGCCACTACCAGTTAAGTCACCTGTGTCTGAGTGTTCTTGCCTACAAATTGGAGGAGGCAGACTAGAACACTTTCAATTCCCTTCTGGTTCTAAAAATTTGATAGTAGTATAAATATGTAAAATTTAAATCTCACTTCATCCTTCCCACTATAACAGGGAATTACTCAATTTTCACGGCATCCATGTGTGGTCTACAAAGTTACCTTTGACGTGTCAAGCACTTTCAAAAGATGGTTCAGTTTCTTTCGGGGAACAGACAGCAAGCATTCTCTATTCTTTGAATGGGTCAGCAAATACTCTATGTAAACCAAGGCTAATTCAGGTTTTACTGGGCGTGTATCATGAATTCGCACTTTTCGTTTAGAGGCTGAATTACTCTGAAAGAAAGGGGGATAAACTGATAATTAAAACATGTTCCTAGAAAAATTCAGAACAGAATTTCAAATTCTCATAGAATCCAGATTTTCTGAAGCCATGGAGGTTGGATGAACCCCTGAAACAAGTGCCCTGAGATAATCTTTAAATTTTAAACCAAAAATATCCCCTTGAAGTCTTCTTAAAACCAAAAAAACAGTTTAATTTAACTAGTAAAGAATGTCTGCCCTGAGCATTGTGCTCTTTTAAGATCTATCTAGATGGGAGGAACCTGAAAGATGATAGGAACCTGAGAGGCAGTGAGTTTATGTTAACGGTAATGGGAGAGGAACAATTAGAAAAGGAGGGTGAGAACGGTTGCTCAACCTGAAGAATGTAATCATTGTCACTGAATTGTACATGTAGAAATTGTTGAATTTCTGCTGTTAAACAGAAAATTGTTGAATTGGTATTCTCAACAACAAAATAATTATAAATAAATATCCCCTGAAGTCTTCTTCAAACCAAAAAATTATTTAGTATAGAATGCCTTGAGGACTGTTCTTTTTTAAAGAACTATCTATATGGGATCAAACTGACAACAGCAACTTGAAAGGTTAGACAGGAAGCTTAGGGGACAGTGAGTTTATGTTAATGGGGAAGAACAATTCAAGGAGGGTGAGAATGGTCACACAACTTAAAGAATGTAATCAATGTCACAAATTGCACATGCAGAAATTGTTGGATTGGTATATGTTTTGCTGTGTACATTTTCAGCAATAGAAAAATTATCTTGGGTTAGACAAAAAAAATGTTCCTGGAAAAACAAATAATTTCTAACATACAGTTATACTCATTCACCAAAATTTTAAAGAAACATTACACAAATATACCTTGCTTTGGGGCTGTTCCTCTGGTAGCCAATCATAAACGAGCTCCAGGATATGTCCCACTTGTCCCCAGGAGCAAAGGCAATCTAACAAAGTGCAATAGTTCTTATCTACAGCTCCTTCTTCCTGATTTCGTAATGTGGAAATAACACCACAGCTAAAAAATTCAAATATGTAAAATCAGTTGTAATATTTCAAAAACAATTTCCCATTTGTCTAAAAGATGAGGAAAATCAAGATGTTAAAGCCTGAAGGTACATATGCCCTTGTTATATTAACATTTCAACATTTTCCAGTGCACGAAAACGTGTTATTTTTCCATAACTAGCGTGTGAGTACATTCCAACACAAATTATTGAATTTGAAAGTAGCTTTGGAAATAGTAAAAGTAAAAAACCATAAATTCCCTTCCTCTTTTTTTTTTCTTTTCATGTCATCTTTGTCAGACTTTAGAGCAATAATTCCTAAATTTTTTGGAATTCCTAAATATTGAATTTGAAAGTAGCTTTGGAAATAGTAAAAGTAAAAAAACATAAATTCCCTTCCTCTTTTTTTTTTTTTCTTTTCATGTCATCTTTGTCAGACTTTAGAGCAATAATTCCTAAATTTTTTGGAATGGTTTTTGTTACTGCCAAAACAGTAATTTTTTTCCTTAGTTAATAAAAATAAGTAATTCTTACTGAGATAATAACCAATCCTATAAAGCAATGCTGTCCGATAAAAACATAATGCAAAACACAGAAGTGAGCCACATTTGTAAGTTAAAATTTTCTAACAGCCATATCTACAAACATAAAAAAGCAGGTGAAACTAATTTTAGTAATATGTCTGATTTAACTCAACTGAAAAAGTTGAGGCCTGATCTGATCTAACTCAACTTTTTTTTTTATCTAAAAAAGTTGAGCCCTGATGGCGCAGTGGTTAAAGCAACTGACCACTAACTAAAAAGTCGGTGGTTTGAAACCACCAGCAGCTCAGCAGGAGAAAGACGTGGCCGTCTGCTTCCACAGAGATTCACAGCCTTGGACATTCTATGGGGTCACTATGAGTCGGAATTGTTGTCTGGGGGCATACAGCTCAGTGGTGTAGCTCAGTTTGGCATGTATGAGGTCCTGGGTTCTATCCCTGGCACCTCCACGGATGCTTCCCTGTGGAGCCCTGATGACTCAGTGGTTAACACCTCAACTACCAACCAAAAGGCCAGCAGTTCAAATCCACCAGCTGCTCCTTGGAAACCCTATGGGGCAATTCTACTCTGTCCTAGAGGGTTGCTATGAGTTGGAGTCAACTCAACAGCAATGGGTTTGGTTTTTTTAGTTATCTAAAATATTGCCATTTTAACATGTAATCGATATAAAAAAACTACTGAGACGCCTTATTATTCTTTTTATACCAAGTCTTTGAATCCACGTGTAGCTCCATTTTAAATAACATCTCAACTCAGACCAACCATGTTTCAAGTGCTCAATAGGCACATGTGGTTAGCAGCTGCTGTACTGGACAGTACAGCTGTAGAGTATCCTAACACTTATTAAATAAAGCTTAATAAAAACAACTCCCCCAGATTTTACAGTGGAATAATTGTTTAAGCCCTACATAGTGTCTTCTTTTATTACTGAGGAACTACAGAGCCTGCTGAAAACTTGCAACCTGAGGTTCTCCCTATTAAAGGGAGAAGGAAAAGCAGAAGCAGCAGCTTACAAATTATATAAGCAGCTATTAACATAAAGCTAACACGTGACATGTTAGAGACAGTCTGCTGAATTTCAAAGTAACTACTAAGCAGAACAGTGACTGAATTCCTCCTTTACCATTTTACTGAAAAAATACAGATAATACCTGAAGGGAGGGACAGCAGAGGCTGGCACAAAGGACATGAGCATAAATAAAGGAGTCTTGCAGCGATCATCCTGAAAGCGTGAAAGGAAAACAAACGGTGTATTTAAATAATATGAACGTCTGAAAGCCTCTCCATATAGCTTCCTAATAACCCATTCTCAAAGCTGTTTAGTAAAACTAATAGTAACTCTTTTAACATTCGAAGAAAAATTTAAACCTATTTGTAAATCATATTTCTGAGTAGAGAAAATTACTTGGTAAGTATTCGCAAAGTTTGACATAACGTTTTATTACTTGCGTAATGTATTATTTTATGCAAATATTTATTAAGCACCTACTGTACAGGCGCCAGTCTAAATCTTAGAGATCTATTAGTAATCAAAATAGACAAAATCCCTTGCTATCATGGAACTGACATCTATTTTGAAAACAATCCTGGTGAAAGAAAAAAATTTAACCCCATACGCTTTATGATCTGAACATAAATTTAAAGAGAATAAAACTATTCAGAGAGAATTTTATAAAACTAATTAGAGTATCTTTAGGAAGATAGTATGATTTAATGCAAAATAACACAGGCTCTGGAGCTACCCAGCCAAACCTGAACCCAAATCAGATTCTACAACCTAAGTAGCTGGTACAACACACAGAGAAAGCTGGTTAAACTCACTGAGCCTTAGTTTCCTTTTCTGCAAATTAGGCATAGGGGAGAACTAAATAAAACACATAAAACTCTATTGCAGGACCTAGTATATGGTAACTGCTTAATAAAGTTCAGCTTTATTATTATAATCACAAGAAGAAAGTAATCAGTAGTCTAGATTCGATCAAGGAAAAAGCAGTAACAACTTTCCTGAAAATATAAATGAAATAGAAACAAAAGGAAAATTAAGATTTAATCTGTAATTATTTTGCATCAGTTAGAGTAGATTCATCCTTATCCCCTGCCAATAAAGAAAATATTTTCCCAATGCTAAAAGTAAACTGATAATTAGTGCTGATTCCACTTCATACGTGCCTTATTTATTACTTACCACGCGACGCCCACAACATTCCCTGAGCCATGGAGGACAGGGTGACTCTCTTGCCAGAATCATTCAGAATTTACGGCCTTTCCCAAGTTCCTGATGCTCCAGGCTGCCCTGCTCATCTACTACCTCATTCAATGCCCTGTGGGCTACTTTATCTTTCGAGATTTTTGACACGATGTTGGTTTCTCAAACCAATGTAACTAAGTTGTTAAATGTACTAATAAATTCAGCAGATTATATTAGTACCCTCGTGGATAAGACATGTTTTCACCTCAGAGGCAGGATGAAGCTGAGAGACTTGACAGTCACAGAAACAAGGCTCACAAAAGCTAAGTGGTCCAACATCACGTGAGGTGTTAGCACAAGAGCCAAGAGTAAAGTTTAGGATGACAGGGTTGCTTTCTTTAGTTGGGAATAAATTTGTATTTTTAGCTATTAGCACAGAGAGATATTTGTCTACAGTATGCTTTCAAATGCATAACTAAAACTTCCCACAAAACGTAGTGCTACTTTTTCTTCAGGGTCACAAAATCCTTTCTCAAATCCCAGAAAATCAAATCAGACTCTAAAACAGTGTCTCAACCCATTAGAGATGGAAACATTGAATGCTTACATTAGACGTTTCTCTGAGCACTGGGGGTCTGAAACAGAAAGGTACAAGGTCTCTGCCCTCAAGAAGGATAAGAGACTATACTACAAGATGAGTCCTAGTTCAACCTTCCCATTTTACAGATGGGAAAACAGATCCAGACAGGTAAATATGTTCACAAACTTTTGCTAAATTCTAAACAAATGAAATTCTAATACACCTTGCTTACAGCTACCAAGTGTAGTTCAGTGCTTACCGTAAACACTTTCAGATACTGTGGAAGCGCAGCGGCAAACTTGTCAATGGTGTACGCTTTGGCTTCTTTATTATTTTCCATACTCCTGGTAATACTTTTCCAGAGAATTACAATGATTTCTAATAAACCTGCCATGGATGCAACATCATTTACTGACAGTGTTTGGTCCAGAACCTGAGATACAAATAACTTTATTGTGAAAGAATCAAAGTATAACAACTATTAAAAGATAACAGCACCATCTTTAATAGAACATTTCAAAATTATAGACCTAAAACCATAACGTAAAGGATATCAAGTCTATTTTACGTCATAACGTTACTTTAATCTCTATTCAAGAAGCTCGACTGTAAGTAAATCTGTTATTTTTAAAAGTCCAACCAAGAAATAAATTCTAAAATAACCCTACATCCTTTAAACTGAATTTAAAGTCCTCTAAAAATCAAAATGTTTAAACTATTGTCTTCATACAGTTTATTACGCCAAAGAACATAACATGCTAGTAAAAAGCGGCATTTTCTTTTACTGTATCTTTCAATTTGTTAAAGTAAGATGTTACTTTCCACCACAAACCTCAATGTGAATAGACTAGGGAGAAAATGATTATAAAACCTAATTTTCTTAAATGTGATTATTATTACAGATACAAAAGCTCAACCTATCAGATCACACACATCACACCACTCTGTGGCCGACCATCTTTATTCCATTGGGCCTGGCAGAACACAGCTCTAGAGGCTCTGATATTAATGGCTGATTGTGATCAACATACGACCCAGTCACAGGCTACACTACGCTGTTTTAAAATAAATATACCTATATATATTTTCCTGAACATCGCTTACCTGACTGTTCAGACTAAATAGATCATATTAAACCACAAATTCCTTCTAGTAAACTCCTCTTATACACAGAGCTGGAGGTCCTAAACTACCACCAGGAATCCACCGCTCCTTACGCTTACATGTGTATTATGGTTGTACATCAGTGACCAGAAACACCCATCATAAATCAGCAAGCACACACACTGATTCTATATGCTAACAAGCCTACTGAGGAGAACTGTCATGTGACTATAACAAAGTCTAATAATTTGCTAAAAAACCAATATAGACAATTTCTGGAAGGAGACTACCTTGAGATACAAAGGATGATTCATTTCAGGCTTGGCATTTTTGTGCTATCTACTCAAGCATAATGGAAAAAGATACCAGGAGGAAAATGAATTTGATTAATAAGGGTACACAGAAAAAATAAAAGCAGCTTCTATATAAAGTTAGATACTTCAACAGGTGATAATGTTTTGAATGAATTATGGCCAAATTTACAAAGCAATAAAACCGCTAAACACTTAGAGATTACTCGAAAAACTATACAAATAACAGGTTGATAAAATTTTTCATCCTGTACTTAATCTTACTTTTATTGTCCTGGTGTTTAGTACAGCAGCCTTATCATTAATGTTTCATCAGAAATATACCACTTCTTCCTCATAATTTGAAAAGTCTGCTGAATTCCTAAGTAATATTTCATGACATATAAGGCCAACATTTTATTTTCGCAGAGAATATCTTTGGTTTTTAGTAGACGGCAACGAGAAAAAGTAAAAGCCACTTTTAAAAGTTTTGCTTTTAGCTATATATAGACATTCTTAGAATAACTATTTGTAAAATTATATTTTTTCTAGCATAGGTTACAACAAAGCTACATAACTCTAAATCCATTTTTTCTAATTGTACAGAAATTAACCTAAAATGTTATAAAATGCAAGCTTTCACAATAACTTCTAGGTTATTAATAAAGGGGGTGGGGTGGAAGATTCCTTCAATATTTAAAAAATGTAATAGTCTCTTAACTACTGTATTACAAAACACGTTCTGGTCTTTTGCTAAAACATTTCCATCATCAGTATGGGTTTGCAAGGAGAGCCCAGAAGAGACTGATTTCTCCTTAATACAATACATTCAATTTATTGTTCATCACCTCAGCCTGCTTCATATAGTGAAGTTCTGCATAGTAGCCCTGCTTAAAAGGACTGAAAATCACTATCCTACCATCTCCACCTAAGGTTTCCTAAGATATATCAGCAGCTATGGGATCACTTCCTGGAAAAGTTCTGCCTACCCAATTCATATTTTGAGGCAAAAGTCCTGAAGAGGAAGAACTCAGATTCCACCAAAACTAAGCACAGAACCAATTCGAATGCTCTCACACTAGATTTTCCTAAAACTTGGATGAAAAAACAACCTGAAGCCTATAAGCCGATAGAAACTTCCAGTCAGAGTTAAGCCATCTTAAGGTAAATTCCACAAACTCATTCCTTTTATGCTCTTTCCTCTGTTTATTCCACTTGTTTCCCTTGCTTTTTCGGTAAAATTCCTTTTGAACAATTTCAATCTATCTTAGCTGTCTAAAAGAACAAAATGAAAAGGGAAACATTTAAACAGAGCAAATTCCTTCTAGGACTAGGTATGGTGGTGACAGTGACAATCCCATCAAAGTGCAGGCAATCGGGTAGAGGTGCGCATCAGAGTGAGAAGTTTGCTGGAGTTACTGTGATTACAACTCCTGTGCTTCTTTACATGCGGACAGGCAGACATGGGACTAATAAAAAATAAATCCACAAAGAATAAGCAAAGTCACAACTTCCTCATGGAGAAAATGTTTTGTAAGGCCACTCCTTAAGAGGCCAAAGCCTGTGCCACAGTTACAGGAATAGAGTAAGTTTAGTTAGGATCAGATTAAGAAAGCCCTCAAGTGTAAGAGGAAACCCTGGTGGCGGAGTGGTTAAGTGCTACAGCTGCTAACCAAGGGGTCAGCAGTTCGAATCCGGCAAGTGCTCCTTGGAACTCTATGAGGCAGTTCTACTCTGTTCTATAGGGTCGCTATGAGTTGGAATCGACTCGACGGCACTAGGTTTTTTTCAAGTGTAAGAAAATTTGGATTTTACTTTTTAAAAATTTTTATTGTGCTTTAAGTGATAGGTTACAAATCAAGTCAGTTTCTCATACAAAAACTTACATACACCTTGCTATATACTCCTAGCTGCTCTCCCCCTAATGAGACAGCATACTCCTTCCCTCCACTCTATTTTCGGGTCCATTCAGCCAGCTTCTGACCCCCTCTGCCCTCTCATCTCTTCTACTGAAAGAAGCTGCCCACATAGTCTCATGTGTCCACTTGATCCAAGAAGCTTACTCTTCACCAGGTATCATTTTCTACCCCATTGCCCAGTCCAATCCCTGTCTGAAGAGTTGGCTTTGGGAATGGTTCCTGTCTCGGGCTAACAGAAGGTCTGGGGACCATAACCTCTGGTGTCCTTTCTGGTCTCAGTCAGACCATTAAGTCTGGTCTTTTTACGAGAATTTGAGGTCTGCATCCCACTGCTCTCCTGCTCCCTCAGGGGTTCTCTGTTGTGTTCCCTGTCAGGGCAGTCATCGGTTGTAGCCAGGTGCCATCTAGTTCTACTGGTCTCAAGCTAATGTACTCTCTGCTTTATGTGGCTCTTTCTGCTTCTTGAGCTCATAATTACCTTTTGTCTTTGGTGTTCTTCATTCTCCTTTGCTCCAGGTGGGTTGAGACCAATTGATGCACCTAAGATTGCCACTTGCTAGTGTTTCAGACCCCAGATGCCACTCCCCAAAGTGGAATGTAGAATGTTTTCTTAATAATTTTATTATGCCAATTGACTGACATGTCCCCTGAAACCATGGTCCCCAAACACCCGCCCCTGCTACGCTGGCCTTCGAAGCGTTCAGTTTATTCAGGAAACTTCTATGCTTTTGGTTTAGTCCAGTTGTGCTGACCTCTCCTGTATTGCGTGGTCTTTCCCTTCAACTAAAATAGTTCTTATTATCTACTATCTAATTAATTAGCAAAAACCCCTCTCCCTCCCTTCTTCCCCACTCTTGTAACCATCAAAGGATATTTTCTTCTCTGTTTCGAATTCTTATAATAGTGGTCTTATACAATATTTGTTCTTTAGCAACTAATTTCACTCAGCATAATGCCTTGCAGATTCCTCCACATTATGAAATGTTTCACGGATTCATCATTGTTCTTTATTGATGCGTAGTATTCCATTGTGGGCATATACCATAATTTATTTACCCATTCGTCCGTTGATGGGCACATTGGTTGCTTCCACCTTTTTGCTATTGCAAACAATGCTGTAATCAACATGGGTGTGCATACATCTGTTCGTGTAAAGGCTCTTATTTCTCTAGGATATATTCCAAGGAGTGGAATACATTCCCACCAGCAGTGTATAAGTGTTCTAGTCTCGCCACAACCTCTCCAACATTTATTATTTTGTGTTTTTTGGATTAATGCCAGCCATGTTGGAGTGAGATGGAATACCACTGTTGTTTTGATTTGCATTTCCCTAATGGCTAACGACTGTGTGCATTTCCTCATGTATCTGTTAGCTACCTGAATGTCTTCTTTAGTGAAGTGCCTGTTCATATCCATTGCCTGTTTTTCAATTGGGTTGTCTTTTTGTAGTTGAGTTTTTGCAGTATCATGTAGATTTTAGAGATCAGACGCTGATCGGAAATGTCATAGCTAAAAACTTTTTCCCAGTCCGTAGGTAATCGTTTTCTCTTTTGGTGAAGTCTTTGGATGAGCATAGGTGTTTGATTTTTAGGCACTCCCAATTATTTAGTTTCTCTTCTGCATTGTTGGTAATATTTTGTATACTGTTTATGGCATGTATTAGGGCTCCTAGCATTGTCTCTATTTTTTCTTCCATAATATTTATTGTTTTAGATTTTATATTCAGGACGTTGATCCATTTTGAGTTAGTTTTTGTGCATGGTGTGAGGTATGGGTCTTGTTTCATTTTTTTGCAGATGGCTATCCAGTTATGCCAGCACCATTTGTTAAAGAGACTGTCTTTTCCCCACTTAACTGACTTTAGGCCTTTGTCAAATATCAGCTGCTCATATGTGGATGGATTTATGTCTGGATTCTCAATTCTGTTCCATTGGTCTATGTATCTGTTGACCAGTACCAGGCTGTTTTGACTACTGTGGCGGTGTAACAGGCTCTAAAATCAGGTAGAGTGAGGCCTCCCACTTTGTTCTTCTTTTTCAGTAATGCTTTACTTATCCGAGGCTTCTTTCCCTTCCATATGAAGTTGGTGATTTGTTTTTCCATCTCATTAAAAAATGTAGTTGGAATTTACATTGGAATTGTGTTGAACCTACAGAAGGTTTTTGGTAAAATAGATATTTTTACAATGTTAAGTCTTCCTATCCATGAGCAAGCTACGTTTTTCCACTGATGTAGGTCTTTTTTGGTTTCTTAAAGTAGTGGCTTGTAGTTTTCTTTGCATAGGTCTTTTACATCTCTGGTAAGATTTATTCCTAAGTATTTTATCTTCTTGGGGGCTACTGTAAATGGCATTGATTTGATGATTTCCTCTTCAATGTTCTTTTTGCTGGTGTAGAGGAATCCAACTGATTTTTGTATGTTTATCTTCTATCCTGATGCTCTGCTGAACTCTTCTATTAGTTTTAGTAGTTTTCTTGAGGATTCCTTAGGGTTTTCTGTGTATAAGATCATGACATCTGCAAACAGAGATACTTTTACTTCTTCCTTACCAATCTGGATGCCCTTTATTTCTTTATCTAGCCTAACTGCTCTGGCTAGGACCTACAGCACGATGTTGAATAAAAGTGGTGATAAAGGGCATCCTTGTCTGGTTCTCATTCTCAAGGGGAATGACTTCAGGCTCTCTCCATTTAGGATGATGTTGGCTGTTGGCTTTGTATAAATGCCCTCTACTATGCTGAGGAATTTTCCTTCTATTCCTATATTGCTGAGAGTTTTTATCAAGAATGGGTGTTGAACTTTGTAAAATGCCTTTTCTGCATCAATTCATAAGATCATGTGGTTCTTGTCTTTTGTTTTGTTTATATGCTGGATTACATTAATTGTTTTTCTAATGTTGAACCATCCTTCCATATCTGGTATGGATCCCACTTGGTCATGGTGAATTATTTTTTGGATATGTTTTTGTTGAATTCTATTAGCTAGAATTTCGTTGAGGATTTTTGCATCTACCTTCATGAGGGATAGAGGTCTGTAACTTTCTTTTCTTGTGGTGTCTTTACCTGGTTTTGGTATCAGGGATATGCTGGCTTCATAGAATGAGTTTGGCAGTATTCCATCCTTTCCTATGCTCTGGAATACTTTGAGAAGTAGTGGTGTTAACTCTTCTTCGAACGTTTGGTAGAACTCTGCAGTAAAGCTGCCAGGCCAGGGTTTTTTTTTTTGTGGGGAGTTTCTAAAATTACCTTTTCAATCTCTTCCTTTGTTTTGGGTCTATTTAGTTGTTCTATCTCTGTTTGTGTTAGTTTAGGTAGGTAGCGTGTGTCGAGGAATTCATCAATTTCTTCTAGGTTTTCAAATTTCTTAAGAGTACAATTTTTCATAGTAATCTGATATGATTCTTTTAATTTCATTTGGGTCTGTTGTAATATCACCCATCTCATTTCTCATTTGGGTTGTTTGCTTCCTCTCCTGTTTTTCTTTTGTTAGTTTGGCCAGTGGTTTATCAATTTTGTTGATCTTTTCAAAGAACAAGCTTTTGATCTTTTTAATTCTTTCAATTGTTTTTCCATTTTCCATTTCATTTAGTTCTGATCTAATTTTTTTTTTATTAACTTTTATTAAGCTTCGAGTTAACGTTTACAAATCCAATAAGTCTGTCACATATAAATTTACATACATCTCACTCCCTACTCCCACTTGCTCTCCCCTTCTTGAGTCAGCCCTTTCAGTCTCTCCTTTCGTGACAATTTTGCCGGCTTCCCTCTCTCTCTATCCTCCCATCCCCCCTCCAGACAAGAGTTGCCAACACAATCTCAAGTGTCCACCTGATATAATTAGCTCACTCTTCATCAGCGTCTCTCTCCCACCCTCTGACCAGTCCCTTTCATGTCTGATGAGTTGTCTTCGGGGATGGTTCCTGTCCTGTGACAACAAAAGGTCTAGGGACCATGGCCGCCGGGATTCCTCTAGTCTCAGTCAGACCATTAAGTTTGGTCTTTTTATGAGAATTTGGGGTCTGTATCCCACTGATCTTCTGCTCCCTCAGGGGTCGTCTGCTGTGCTCCCTGTCAGGGCAGTCATCGATTGTGGCCGGACACCAACTAGTTCTTCTGGTCTCAGGATGATGTAGGTCTCTGGTTCATGTGGCCCTTTCTGTCTCTTGGGCTCTTAGTTGCCGTGTGGCCTTGGTGTTCTTCATTTCCCTTTAATCCAGGTGGGATGAGACCAATTCCTGCATCTTAGATGGCCGCTGGTTAGCATTTAAGACCCCAGACGCAACATTTCAAAGTGGGATGCAGAATGATTTCATAATAGAATTATTTTGCCAATTGACTTAGAAGTCCCCGGAAATCATGTTCTCCAGATCCCCGCCCTTGCTCCGCTGACCTTTGAAGCATTCATTTTATACCCCGGAAACTTCTTTGCTTTTGGTCCAGTCCAATTGAGCTGACCTTCCATGTATTGAGTGTTGTCTTTCCCTTCACCTAAAGCATTTCTTATCTACTGATTAATCAATAAAAAACCCTCTCCCACCCTCCCTCCTTCCCCCCCCTCGTAACCACAAAAGTATGTGTTCTTCTCAGGTTTACTATTACTCAAGATCTTATACTAGTGGTCTTATACAGTATTTGTCCTTTTGCCTCTGACTAATTTCGCTCAGAATAATGCCTTCCACGTTCCTCCATGTTATGAAATGTTTCACAGATTCATCACTGTTCTTTATCGATGCGTAGTATTCCATTGTGTGAATATACCACAATTTATTTACCCATTCATCCGTTGATGGACACCTTGGTTGCTTCCAGCTTTTTGCTATTGTAAACAGAGCTGCAATAAACATGGGTGTGCATATATCTGTTTGTATGAAGGCTCTTGTATCTCTAGAGTACATTCCCAGGAGTGGGATTTCTGCATTGTATGGTAGTTCTATTTCTAACTGTTTAAGATAACGGCAGATGGATTTCCAAAGTGGTTGTACCATTTTACATTCCCACCAGCAGTGTATAAGACTTCTAATCTCTCTGCAGCCTCTCCAACATTTATTATTTTGTGTTTTTTGGATTAATGCCAGCCTTGCTGGTGTGAGATGGAATCTCATCGTAGTTTTAATTTGCATTTCTCTAATGGCTAATGATCGAGAGCATTTTCTCATGTATCTGTTGGCTGCCTGAATATCTTCTTTAGTGAAATGTGTGTTCATATCCTTTGCCCACTTCTTGATTGGGTTGTTTGTCTTTTTGTGGTTGAGTTTTGACAGAATCATGTAGATTTTAGAGATCAGGTGCTGGTCGGAGATGTCAGAGCTGAAAATTCTTTCCCAGTCTGTAGCTGGTCTTTTTACTCTTTTGGTGACGTCTTTAGATGAGCATAGGTGTTTGATTTTTAGGAGCTCCCAGTTATCGGGTTTCTCTTCATCATTTTTGGTAATGTTTTGTATTCTGTTTATGCCTTATATTAGGGCCTCTAGGGTTGTCCCAATTTTTTCTTCCATGATCTTTATCGTTTTAGTCTTTATGTTTAGGTCTTTGATCCACTTGGAGTTAGTTTTTGTGCATGGTGTAAGGTATGGGTCCTGTTTCATTTTTTTGCAAATGAATATCCAGTTATGCCAGCACCATTTGTTAAAAAGGCTTTCTTTTCCCCAATTAATTGACACTGGTCCTTTGTCAAATATCAGCTGCTCATACGTGGATGGATCTATGTCTGGGTTCTCAATTCTGTTCCATTGGTCTATGTGTCTGTTGTTGTACCGATACCAGGCTGTTTTGACTACTGTGGCTGTATAATAGGTTCTGAAATCAGGTAAAGTGAGGCCTCCCACTTTCTTCTTCTTTTTCAGTAGTGCTTTGCTTATCCGGGGCTTCTTTCCCTTCCATATGAAGTTGGTGATTTGTTGCTCTATCCCCTTAAAATATGACATTGGAATTTGGATCGGAAGTGCGTTAAATGTATAGATGGCTTTTGGTAGAATAGACATTTTTACTATGTTAACTCTTCCTATTCATGAGCAAGGTATGTTTTTCCACTTAAGTATGTCCTTTTGAATTTCTTGTAGTAGAGCTTTGTAGCTTTCTTTGTATAGGTCTTTTACATCCTTGGTAAGATTTATTCCTAAGTATCTTATCTTCTTGGGGGCTACTGTGAATGGTATTGATTTGGTTATTTCCTCTTCGGTGTTCTTTTTGTTGATGTAGAGGAATCCAAGTGATTTTTGTATATTTATTTTATAACCTGAGACTCTGCCAAACTCTTCTATTAGTTTCAGTAGTTTTCTGGAGGATTCCTTAGGGTTTTCTGTGTATATAATCATGTCATCTGCAAATAGTGATAACTTTACTTCTTCCTTGCCAATCCGGATACCTTTTATTTCTTTGTCTAGCCTAATTGCCCTGGCTAGGACTTCCAGCACGATGTTGAATAAGAGCGGTGATAAAGGGCATCCTTGTCTGGTTCCCGTTCTCAAGGGAAATGCTTTCAGGTTCTCTCCATTTAGAGTGATATTGGCTGTTGGCTTTGCATAGATGCCCTTTATTATGTTGACGAATTTTCCTTCAATTCCTATTTTGGTAAGAGTTTTTATCATAAATAGGTGTTGGACTTTGTCAAATGGCTTTTCTGCATCAATTGATAAGATCATGTGGTTTTTGTCTTTTGCTTTATTTATGTGATGGATTACATTAATGGTTTTTCTGATATTAAACCAGCCTTGCATACCTGGTATAAATCCCACTTGATCATGGTGAATTATTTTTTTGATGTGTTGTTGGATTCTATTGGCTAGAATTTTGTTGAGGATTTTTGCATCTATGTTCATGAAGGATATAGGTCTATAATTTTCTTTTTTTGTGATGTCTTTACCTGGTTTTGGTATCAGGGATATGGTGGCGTCATAGAATGAGTTGGGTAGTATTCCGTCATTTTCTATGCTTTGGAATACCTTCAGAAGTAGTGGTGTTAACTCTTCTCTGAAAGTTTGGTAGAACTCTGCAGTGAAGCCGTCTGAGCCAGGGCTTTTTTTTTTGGGAGTTTTTTGATTACCGTTTCAATCTCTTTTTTTGTTATGGGTCTATTTAGTTGTTCTACTTCTGAATGTGTTAGTTTAGGTAGGTAGTGTTTTTCCAGGAATTCATCCATTTCTTCTAGGTTTGCAAATTTGTTAGAGTACAATTCTTCATAATAATCTGAAATGATTCTTTTAATTTCATTTGGTTCTGTTGTGATGTGGTCCTTCTTGTTTCTTATTCCGGTTATTTGTTTCCTTTCCTGTATTTCTTTAGTCAGTCTAGCCAACGGTTTATCAATTTTGTTAATTTTTTCAAAGAACCAGCTTTTGGCTTTGTTAATTCTTTCAATTGTTTTTCTGTTCTCTAATTCATTTAGTTCAGCTCTAATTTTTATGATTTGTTTTCTTCTGGTGCCTGATGGATTCTTTTGTTGCTCCCTTTCTATTTGTTCAAGTTGTCGGGACAGTTCTCTGATTTTGGCTCTTTCTTCTTTCTGTATGTGTGCATTTATCGATATAAATTGGCCTCTGAGCACTGCTTTTGCTGTGTCCCAGAGGTTTTGATAGGAAGTATTTTCATTCTCGTTGCTTTCTAAGAATTTCCTTATTCCCTCCTTGATGTCTTCTATAACCCAGTCTTTTTTCAGGAGGGTATTGTTCATTTTCCAAGTATTTGATTTCTTTTCCCTAGTTTTTCTCTTATTGATCTCTAGTTTTATTGCCTTGTGGTCTGAGAAGATGCTTTGTAATATTTCGATGTTTTGGATTCTGCAAAGGTTTGTTTTATGACCTAATATGTGGTCTATTCTAGAGAATGTTCCATGTGCGCTAGAAAAAAAAGTATATTTTGCAGCAGTTGGGTGGAGAGTTCTGCATAAGTCAATGAGGTCAAGTTGGTTGATTGTTGTAATTAGGTCTTCTGTGTCTCTATTGAGCTTCTTACTGGATGTCCTGTCCTCCGAAAGTGGTGTGTTGAAGTCTCCTACTATAATTGTGGCGGTATCTATCTCACTTTTCAATTCTGTTAAAATTTGATTTATGTATCTTGCAGCCCTGTCATTGGGTGCATAAATATTTAATATGGTTATGTCTTCCTGATCAATTGTCCCTTTTATCATTATATAGTGTCCTTCTTTATCCTTTGTGGTGGATTTAAGTCTAAAGTCTATTTTGTCAGAAATTAATATTGCTGCTACTCCTCTTCTTTTTGCTTATTGTTTGCTTGATATATTTTTTTCCATCCTTTTTTTTTTTTTTTGAGTTTTAGTTTGTTTGTGTCTCTAAGTCTAAGGTGTGTCTCCTGTAGGCAGCATATAGATGGATCGTGTTTCTTTATCCAGTCCGTGACTCTCTGTCTCTTTATTGGTGCATTTAGTCCATTTACATTCAGCGTAATTATAGATAAAGAAGTTTTTAGTGCTGTCATTTTGATGCCTTTTTATGTGTGTTGTTGACAATTTCATTTTTCCACATACTTTTTTGTGCTGAGGCGTTTTTCTTAGTAAATTGTGAGATCCTCATTTTCATAGTGTTTGACTTTATGTTAGTTGAGTCGTTACGTTTTTCTTGGCTTTTATCTTGAGTTATAGAGTTGTTATACCTTTTTGTGGTTACCTTGTTATTTACCCCTATTTTACTAAGTAAAAACCTAACTTGTATTGTTCTATACTGCCTTGTATTACCCTCCATCTGGCAGTTCAATGCCTCCTGTATTTAGTCCCTCTTTTTGATTATTGTGATCTTTTACCTATTGACTTCCATGATTCCTTGTTACGTGTATTTTTTTTAAATTAATCTTAATTTGTTTGTTTTTGTGATTTCCCTATTTGAGTTGATATCAGGACGTTCTGTTTTGTGTCCTTGTGTTGTGCTGATATCTGATATTATTGGTTCTCTGACCAAACAATATCCTTTAGTATTTCTTGTAGCTTTGGTTTGGTTTTTGCAAATTCTCTAAACTTGTGTTTATCTGTAAATATCTTAATTTCTCCTTCATATTTCAGAGAGAGTTTTGCTGGATATATGATCCTTGGTTGGCAGTTCTTCTCCTTCAGTGTTCTGTATATGTCGTCCCCTTCCCTTCTTGCCTGCATGGTTTCTGCTGAGTAGTCTGAACTTATTCTTATTGATTCTCCCTTGAAGGAAACCTTTCTTTTCTCCCTGGCTGCTTTTAAAATTTTCTGTTTATCTTTGGTTTTGGCAAGTTTGATGATAATATGTCTTGGTGTTTTTCTTTTTGGATCAATCTTAAATGGGGTTCGATGAGCATCTTGGATAGATATCCTTTCGTCTTTCATGATGTCAGGGAAGTTTTGTGTCAGGAGTTCTTCAACTATTTTCTCTGTGTTTTCTGTCCCCCCTCCCTGTTCTGGGACTCCAATCACCCTCAGGTTATCCTTCTTGATAGAGTCCCACATGATTCTTAGGGTTTCTTCATTTTTTTTAATTCTTTTATCTGATTTTTTTTCAGCTATGTTGGTGTTGATTCCCTGGTCCTCCATGTCCCAGTCTGCATTCTAATTGCTCGAGTCTTCTCCTCTGACTTCCTATTGCGTTGTCTAATTCTGTAATTTTATTGTTAATCTTTTGGATTTCTACATGCTGTCTCTCTATGGATTCTTGCAACTTATTAATTTTTCCACTATGTTCTTGAATAATCTTTTTGAGTTCTTCAACAGTTTTATCGGTGTGTTCCTTGGCTTTTTATGCAGTTATCCTAATTTCATTTGTGATGTCTTGAAGCATTCTGTAAATTAGGTTTTCATATTCTGTATCTGATAATTCCAGGATTGTATCTTCATTTGGGAAAGATTTTGATTCTTTTGTTTGGGGGGTTGGAGAAGCTGTCATGGTCTGCTTCTTTAAGTGGTTTGATATGGATTGTTGTCTCCGAGCCATCACTGGGAAACTAGTTTTTCCAGAAAATCCGCTAAAAAAAAATGCAGTCAGATCCCTATCAGAGTTCTCCCTCTGGCTCAGGCTATTCAGATGTTAATGAAGCCGCCTGGGGAGGGTGGGGGAGGGAACAGAGAGATAGGAGAGTAGCACCTCAGAATATAGCCAGAGTTGCTTGTCTTGCTTGGAATGACTATTATATCTGAGATTCCCGCGGGGCGCGTCGCCTGTGTGTGCTGGCTGTGTGGAGATTGCCCCCGGGGGGTCTGGCCCGCTGGAGTCAAGGTCAGATCCTCCGCTTCCAGCCCCACGCCCAGCGTCAAAGCTCCCCTACTGGGACGGTGCACTCTCGACTCCAAAATCAGTCGCTGCCTCCCGGGGACTTCTCGTCCCTCCAGCCGCGTTGCCGTGCCGCCTACGCGAACCAGTTGGGCCGCCTCCCGGGGTTAGTTCAGGTGAGTGGAGCAGCTCCCCGTGCTTGTGCCGTGACCGAGTGTCCCGGCTGGGACGCTGTTCTCCCCGCTCCAATACCAGTCGCTGCCTCCCGGGGACTTCTCCTACTGGCTGCGTCCCACACCGCCCGCGCAACCCAACTGGGCCCCCTCCCGGGGTTAGTTCAGGTGGGTGGAGCAGCTCTCTGTGTTTATGCCGTACCTGTATCCAGTCCAAATCCCAGCGGGATGGTTCCCCGGCTGGGACGCTGCTCTCCCCGTTCCAAGACCAGTCACTGCCTCCCGGGGACTTCTTCTACTGGCTGTGTCCCACGCCGCCCGCGGAACCGGCTGGTCCCCCTCCTGGGGTCAGTTCAGGGGGGTGGAGCAGCTCTCTGTGCTTGTGCCATACCTGACTGGTACGCTGGCTCCAGGCTCTGAAAACAATCGCTGCTTCTCCGTATTAGTTCGTTCTCCATCTCTAAATCTGTGTTTGTTGTTCAGGGTTCGTAGTTTATTATGTATATGATCGATTCACTTGTTTTTCCGTGTCTTTGTTGTAAGAGGGATCCGAGGTAGCGTCTGCCTAGTCTGCCATCTTGGCTCCGCCCCCCGATCTAATTTTTATTATTTGTTTTCTTCTGGTGCCTGTGGGTTTCTTTTGTTGCTCTTTCTGTTTGTTCAAGTTGCAGGGATAATTCTTTGATTTTGGCCTTTTCTTCTTTTTGTATGTGTGCATTTATTGATATAAATTGACCTCTGAGCACTGCTTTTGCTGTGTCCCAAAGGTTCTGATAAGAAGTGTTTTTATTCTCATTGAATTCTATGAATTTCTTTATTCAATCCTTGATGTCTTTTACAACCCAGTCATTTTTAAGCAGGGTAGTGTTCAGTTTCCAAGGTTTTGATTCCTTTTCCTGCTTTTTCTGTTACTGATTTCTACTTTTATGGACTTAGGTTCAGATAGGATGTTTTCTAATATTTTGATGTTTTCGATTCTGCTAAGGCTTGCTTTATGACCTAATATGTGGTCTATTCTAGAGAATGTTCCATGTGCATTGGAAAAAAAAGTATACTTGGCTGCTGTTGGGTGGAGTGTTCTGTATATGTCCATGAGGTCAAGGTGGTTGATTGTGGCATTTAGATCTTCTGTATCTTTATTGAGCTTCTTTCTGGATGTTCTGTCCTTCACTGAAAGTGGTGTGATGAAGTCTCCTATTGTAATTCTGGCACTGCCTATCTTACTTTTCAATGCTGTTAGAGTTTGTTTTATGTATCTTGCAGCCCTGTCACTGGGTACATAAATATTTAATATGTTGTATCCTCCCTTTAATCATTATAGAGTGTTCTTCCTTATCCTTTGTGGTGGATTTAAAGTTTATTTTGTGAGAAATTAACATTGCCACTCCTGGTGTTTTTTGATTGTTGTTTGCCTGATGTATTTTTTTTTCCATCCTTTGAGTTTTAGTTTGTGTCTCTAATTCTAAGGTGTATCTCTTGTAGGCAGCATATAGGCAGATCCTGTTTTTTATCCATTCTGCCACTCTTTGTCTCTTTACTGGTGCGTTTAGTCCATTTACATTCAGCATGATTATGGAGAGGTATGAGTTTAGTGCTGTCATTTTGATGTCTTTTTTTGCATGTTGTTGGCAGTTTATTTTCCCCACTTAATTTTTAGTGCTGAGTTGTTTATATATTGTTTTTTCCTCTTATTCATTGTAGTTGATTTTGTTTCTGGTGAGTCTGTTTCTTTCTTATATTTTATTTTGATGAGTAGGATTGTTAGTCTCCTTTGTGGCTACCTTAATATTTATCCATATTTTTTTAAGTTTAAACCTAACTTTTATTTCTTTATATCACCTTGTCTTCCTCTCCATATGAAAGATCCATGACTACATTTCTTAGTCCCTCTTTATTGTTTTAATGTTGTCTTCTTTTACATAATGGCATTGTTGTTTCCCCATTTTGAACGTCTTTTTATCTTGATTTATTTTTGTGATTTCCCTATCTGGGTTGTTACCTGATTGCTCTGTCTACTGTTCTAGTCTTAGGTGGATATTTGATATTATTGATTTTCTAACCAGAGAACCACCTTTAGTATTTCTTGTAGTTTTGGTTTGGTTTTTATGAATTTCGTAAACTTTTTTTTTATCTGGAAATGTCCTAATTTCAGTTTCATATTTGAGAGACAATTTTGCTGCATCTGTTTCTTGGCTGGGAATTTTTTTTCTTCATTGCTTTATGTAAGCCATCCCACTGCCTTCTTGCCTGCGTGGTTTCTGCTGACTCTCCTTTGTATGTGACTATTCGTTTATCCCTAGCTACTCTTAAATTTCTCTCTTCATCTTTGGTTTTGGCAAGTTCGAGTATAATATGTCTTGGTGACTTTCTTTTAAAATCTACCTTATGTGGAGTTCGTTATGCATCTTGGATAGGTATCTTCTCATCTTTCATGTCAGGGAAGTTTTCTGCCAACAAATCTTCAACGATTCTCTCTGTGTTTTCTGTTATCCCTCCGTGTTCTGGTACTCCACTCGTAAGTTATTTCTCTTGATAGAGTCCCATATGGTTCTTAAGGTTTCTTCATTTTTTAAAAATTCTTTTATCCGATTTGTCTTCAAATATACTGGTGCCAAGTGCTTTATCTTCAGTCTCATTAATTCTGCCTTCCACTTGCTCAATTCTGCTCCATTGACTTTCTATTGTCTAATTCTGTAATTTATTGTTAATCTTCTGAATTTGATTGCTGTCTCTCTATGGATAAAAAAAAAAGCTTGCAGCTTATTAAAATTTTCATTATGTTCTTGAAGAACCTTTTTAATTTATTCACCTGCTTTATCTGTGTGTTCCTTGGCTTGTTCTGCATACTGCTTGATCTCCTTCCTGATCTCTTATTAAAATTTTCATTATGTTCTTGAAGAACCTTTTTAATTTATTCACCTGCTTTATCTGTGTGTTCCTTGGCTTGTTCTGCATACTGCTTGATCTCCTTCCTGATCTCGTTCTGGATGTCTTGAAGCGTTCTGTATATTAATCTTTTGTATTCTGCATCCAGTAATTCCAGGAATGCACCTTCATCCACAAGATCCCTTGATTCTTTGTTTTGAAAGCTTGTTGAAGTGATCATGGTATGCTTCTTTATGTGACTTGATATTGACTGTTGTCTCCATGCCATCTATAGTTATTATATTAGCTTATCTTATGTTTGCTTACTATATCATAGCTTTTTGCTTTGTTTTGTTTTGATATGTCCAAAGGTTGCTTGGGTGAGCTTTCTTGATTATTTTTGCCTTTGAAGCTCTATCATCCTGTCACTAGCTGGCTAGAGCTGTTACCAGGTATATGAGCCTAGGAGTCCATTCAGTTTTCTTGCATGGATTCAGCTCAGGTGTCCAGGTAGTGGGTCATGAAATGTGTGGTACAGGCTCTATCCTACAGTCTCAGAGGGGCAGGGGTTATTGGTGTAGGTACCGGTATTTGGTTGCAGCAGGGGGTCAAGCTCTGAACAAGGCAGAGAGTTGACAACCATCCCCCGAGTGTCTGTGAGGAAAGCATGCCCCTGTTCCTTAGAGTGCACAGGTGGGTGCGTTCTGCAGACGGACCTTGGGCACCCAATGCTTTTGTTTGTGAGGACTGGGAGGTATCAGTTATCCTTGGACCCCTGTCACGGGTGGCTGGGTGACCTGAGTGGAGCCACCAGTCCTTAGGCCCCTGATGTAGGTAGGTGACAACCCTGTTTAATAGGCAAAGCAGTGTGAAACATCAAACACCCACCTCTCCACCACACAGCTGAAATGGTTGAAGTCTGCCAACGAGGGCCTATTCTCTTGAAATAGGCCCACACAGGTCCATGCAGAGGGGAAAGTATTCAAAGTCCATGGACCGTTTATGCCTGGACAGGAGCCACTTCTGTCCTGAGCTCCCCAGGTTAGTTGTGCTGGCAGATTTCCTTTTTCCCAATAGTGAATTCACTTCTCCTCCAAGGTCAGGAGAATGGCTCAGAATGTGGAATAGGACCTATGTCAGGCCCAGGGAAATCAACAGCCACAGAAGCCAGCTTGGGGGCTGGGGGCACGTTAAAATGTACACAAGTACTTAGCTTTTGCCAAAAGTGTGGTTCTTCTCTGGTTTCAGAGGTTTGAGTAGGCTGTGCCACTGGCTGTTTCTCCCTAAGGAAACTGTGGCCGAATGCTACCACCAGCTCACTGCTGCCTGAGGGTTCCCAGCAATTCAGGTCTGGCAACTCCTCTCCACTTCTAAGCCATCTCTCCCTCCCTCTGCTGCTCCATTCGTTTTCTAACTTTGCCTTTAATGTTCAGGGCTTCTAGCTTGTCATAAGGTTAATCACTTCACTTGTTTTTTCGGGTCTTTGTTGTAAGAGTGTTTGCCAGAAACATTTGACTACTCCGCCACCTTGGCCCCGTTGCTTGGATTTTCCTTTGTAGTTAACATACTAATATCGTATTTCTCCAAAACGGTAAAAATTTTTTTAAAGATCAGTTTCATAATTCAGTTAGGCAGTATAAACTACCTAAAATTTTACTTTATACATACATAAGAGTTTGTTTATAAGTTTAAGATACTGTTTATAAGAATGATATAATTAATTACTTTGGATTCTGAAGGGATAGCAGCTAAACAGTTTCTTTAGTAAATTACAGCTTTAAAAAGATAATTCTAAATAAAGCTCTCATTCACAGAATTTAACCCCAAAACGTTTCTGGTAGAATCTTACCACATTTACTATGAGTACCTCCTCAGGAACACCACCACTCGTCTAATTATATAATAATGATAACTTCCAGAACTCAATTATTATGCTATAATAAACCAAAAAACCAAACCCGTTGCTGTTGAGTCAATTCCAAGTCACAGTGACCCAAAAGGACAGAGTAGAACTGCTGCATACGGTTTCCAATGAGCAGCTCGGGGATTCGAACTGCCTACCTTTTGGGTTAGTAGCCTAGCTCTTAACCACTGCGCCACCAGGGCTCCGAATTGTGTTATACCCAGGCTACATTAAAATATGTAGGAAAGTTTCAGGTAAAGAAAATCTGGGGCAAGGTGTTACCAATAACAATTTTTCATCTACATTAAATCCTACCAGAAATCTAACATGAGCGAAAAAGGATATATGGCAAGTTTTCATTTTCATTATCTTGTAAAATAATTAGTTTAAATATCAATGCTAGAGGGATAAATGGAAAATAAAAAAGTCCTAACATAGCAGTCAATAGAAATGAAACGTTTAAAGTTTTGTCTTTCTGTAAATAACATGAGGGAAAAGTGCCCAATCCTAAAGTCATTAAAATAACTTTGTTCCAGTTTCAGAACTGGGCTTAGTGTCACATTCCACTTACGCTCACATTCTCCTTTTCCCTTTCTTCATCATCCTCTTCATACTCTCTTACTGCTTTGTGGATGCAGGCATTTAAGCAACGACGGATAACGTGAATCAGCTTTGCTAGAATTTTTAAGATAATCAATAATCATTTGTGTTTCTCCAACAAAATTATCTTTCTAAAAGTTAAAATTATAACCCCAAGTAATTAAAAGTATTATTTTAAGGGTAATTATTAAGAAATGCTGTAACACATGAAGCTTATTTAAATGAGAAATACTGAACACATATGATATTATGCCTTAGAAAGAATAAAAATAAATAAAACAAACGTTAAGCAATACGTAGAGTACCAAACCTATGTTAGTGCAGGCAGTGTGTTCATGGGCATACTGATAGAACCTCCGGGCAGCTGCATGGTTCATCTGGATCAGGGTGACACAGCGCTCACACCACACTTCCTCTGGCTGATTCACAGGCAGGAAAGAATTGAAGATGAGGTTCACCAGGCGCCGAGTCACAGGCCGAGAATCGGTTTCCAGACGAACCAAAATATGTTCCATAGGGCATATTTTCCAAAACTACATGTAAAGCATTTATGCGGGGGGAAAAAAAAGTTCCTATAATCTTGAAAACATTTTAAGCTAAACTTCCAGAGCATAAAAGAGAAAAAAAGATTTTAATATTTGAGAATTCATTTCAAACGACTACACCAGAATTTTAATTTTCTGTAGAGAAATTAGAATTTATAAAGTATACCTGCATAGTAGGTATCTAAGTATAAGATTGTCGGGGGAACTAATTATAATTAATTAGTATCATGCTTGATACATAATAAACTAAAATGGCAGCTATTATTATCAGTGTAATAACTTTCAAATTTCTTAAAACAGTGTAATTTTTGACCCATTACTGTGAAAAGTGAATTAAAAAAAATTAGAAGAGTTTTGACATAGAAAACTGAAGTGCTACACCCCATGGTCTACCTTAGAGACATAAAAGCATCACTCTTTTGGCAGGGACTTGTGAATAAAATTTATCCAACATCCCACTGGTTAGCTGTCCCACCCAGGCCACAGCTACACTCTCTCCTGCATCACTCCACTCCTCGCCCTGTCAGTGCCACTCCATTAGGCAAACTCTCCTGCATTCCGCCTAGATGATCACGATGCCTGCTCTCTGCCTCCCATTACTCCCTCCTCTAGGCCACTTCATGCACTGCTGCTAGATAACCTGTAGAAAGAAGAACTGGCCATACTGTTCCTCCATCCAGAAGTATTCATAGTTGTCTACAGGGTAGGGGCTAAACTTCTAAGCCAGAAACTGAAGAGAAAAATACTATAGAGTAAGTGAAAGAAAATAGATTTTAATGCCAGAATGTTCAAATCCTGTTTCAGCGGGCAATCTTGTGAAAATACACTCTAAACCAGTTACCTCATCTGTAAACTGGGGAAAATATCATTAACCTTATATTTTCCTCAAGAAACTTGCTCTAATGGTTAACCCCTTTATAGAACTTTCAACTGGATTCTTTCCACCAGCATTTAAATATGTTCATGTCAGTCCAATCTTCAAAATAAATAAATAAATAAAACCCACACCATTATGCTTTCCTTCTCTGCTCTTGCCTCTGTACCTTTAAAATCCAAACTCTCCAGTCAGTCCTAAGACCTCTGTCACTCTGTCTTGCCTGGTACACACACAAACATACACACACACACACGCATATTTCCCAGTTTATATAGCTGATACCATACTACCTACACTTCTACACTTTGTTTTTATACTTATGTATCTTAGAGGTATTTTCATATAAGCACAATAAAAAGCTTCTCTTCATTCTTTTCTAGAGCTACGTGAATGTACCAAAAGTACAGGTAACTGATTCTATACTGATGAACATTATAGGTTGTTTCCAAACCCTCTGCCATAACAAAACAATATTTTTAGAGTAAATTTTAAAAAAACTATTCTGTGGAGGAAGGAACTGTAGAGTTTTATCAAACAAACAAAATTAAAAACATCATAATTAACATTTTTAGCTAAAAGTTGAATAGAATTAGAGTTAAAAGAGAATAGTCTCACTACAATAGGATGTCAAAACGTGTATTTATCACAAAGCAAATATCTGCTTCCTTCTTTTTGTGAAATGCAGGGGGAGGGAAAGCTCATAATCAACATTGTCCGAAGTACTCACTATGTGCCAAGTATTTAAATATTTCATCAACTATTTCAACAAAATTTTTATACATAAGAAAAAAATATAAGGGAGGGGTTGTTACATCAATGCCTTTAAAACACACACACACATACACACAGATATTTCTAGAACTCTTAATGAGAAACACAAAACAAATAAAAATTTATAATGCAAACAACTGGTTAAACATACCAGCTACTGATTTGTTGAGAACGTGATTACTAAAACTCTTCCAATGAAAATGGCTGGTCTGTTTGATGAGAACAACTTACTTATTTCATGTCTGAAATTAAGAAACATTCTATTTCTCCCACCTTGGCAGCCCTCACAGCTTTAATTTTCAGCAGCATATCAACAAAAGCCACTCTCACTTTCTCAGCATTGTCATGAAGACTGTATTTCAGTGTTGGCAAAAGCTGTTCTAATAACGGGTGGCTTAGTTTATTATCCAGCACTATTGGCAGACACTACAACAAAAGAGAAAGAAAACAGTTCAAAACCAGAACATGCCAATGAAAAGCCAGGTAAGAAAAATTCAGTTAGATAACATTCACTTCCATCTTTATGAGAACTATTAGCAAAATAAACCTACAGAAAACACATTTTTCTAAAATAGTTTTATATAAAAAGCAATTTGCTAATAAACTGATACAGTTTCAATGCCCGATAATCAGTTCGTCCCTTGTTTTGTTCAAACGAGATGAAAGCAGTTAATTCTCTCGGCTGAGTTTTAGGTTTTCAGTGTTTAAGGAAACACAGAACAACAAACAACTGCTGGAGAGTGGTCTCCAGATCCAGCCGCATCTAAAGTTGGAGTCCAGGAATTTTTTTTTAACAGCCCACACACTGACTGTATTTACTGACAAGACACAACGTCCATGGTACACTGAGTGAGAACCAGAGGGTACACAGCGATCCGTTTTTGCTAGACTCATGCTCTCCCACTTTTTCTTCACTAGTCTGAGGCCCTCAGGAAAGTCTTTAAATTTGTCTCTTTTAGAGCTCCCCTCTTATAGACACTCCAAACACAACTTCCAAGAGTATCTACCATTTTAGCCTTGATAATCTTCTCTCTGGCTCTCAACCACATCTACACACTTCTAATTTTATCACCAAAGTTGGCAAAAAAAAAAAAAAAACCCAAAAAACATAATGACCACTCTCCACTACCACCTAAAGTCCAAATTATAATTTTGTAATTTCTACATATCTACTTGGTTCAGGTTGCTTAAAAAATAATGTGAGCTATTCTTGCAAAGTTTCAGTTTCTACTGGTGATGGTGAGGTAGGCAGTTATTTAAAAAAAATCACTCAAATAAATCCAAATATATGCACGAGGTTCTATACAGAGCATAAATATCATCTGGAAAGGCAGTAAAGAAACTTAAAGCAAGCCTTATTATGTTGCCACATTGATTGGTGGTTCTCAAATTGGTGTGCACCAGAATGACCTACAGAGCTAGCAGAAACAGAGGTCAGGCTCACTGATGTAGGGGAAGGTGTGTGTCTCTGTACATGTGTCAAGTTCTCAGGTGATTCTGATACCCATCAAAGTTAGAGAACCACTGGGTTAGATCACATTTCCCTTAGCATCGAGGTCATGAGTTCAAGCCCCCAAGGGCACAATCTGTATCACTTTATTTATATCTACAGATTGCACCAGCTGGGGCATGCGTCATGTGTCTCAAAGACACTGCACAAAGGGACAAAGCAGGAAAAATTCAGGAACAATACAGCAATGGGGGAGCCAGGCTTGTTCCACCTGTACACTAAAAACTGGCATTGCTTTAAGTAGACTTTTTTTGGTAGAAAACACTTTCAATTTGCTTTTTAAAAATCTTACTCTAGATATACAACAAAATGTCAACAGTGGTTATATCTATGGGTGAGTTTTTAAAATCATTTTTTCTTCTCTATATAGTTTCTGACAATTCTACAATGACAAAATACAGCTTATATAATTTTTAAAAATCTTACCTTAAAGACAGAACAACGAACTTCAGCTGAGCTTGTATCAAAAGCTAGTTCCCCAGTTACTTTCTTTAGAAGATCAATAAGAATGGTTGGAGGCATCATTTCCCAGTATTTGGATGTTATTTTACAAACGCCAAGGATCCCTGTGGAACGGACCATTGGATAAGGGTCTTCCAAAAGGCTCTACAAATAGAGGGGGGAAAAGTAAAGTATTTTAAGAGGAAAACATAGAAACAGCTGGTGCTTTATTTGCTTTATCCCATTGTGATGGTAATTTTATGTGTCCACTTGGCTACGTCATGGTGCCCAGTTGTTTGATCAAACACTAGCCTTGATGTTGCTATAAATGTATTTACATGTGATTAACATTTAAATCAGCTGACCTTAAGTAAAGCAGGTTAACCTCCACAATGTGGGTGGGCCTCATGTAATCAGTTGAAGGCTTTAAGAGCAAAAACTGAGATTCACCAAGGGAAGATTTTGCCTCAAGACTGACTGCAAATAGACATCTTGCCAGAATTTCCAGCCAACCACCTGGCGTACTGATTTTGGACACAAGACTGCCAATGTTTCCAGCCTGTTACCTGACCCATGAATTTTGGACTTGCCAGCCCCAACAATCACACGAGCTAATTCCTTAAATCTCTCTCTCTATATCTATACATATAATATGTACATACACACACGTATATACATTGTATATATGCATGTATATACATACACATATATACATACCCACATGCATGCATACATTATGTAGCCTGATGGAAGTACACATCACCACCTATGAAGTAATCTAACAAAACAAATGAAACCTCCAAAACATGCATATGATCAACCCTTATATTTAACTACCAATTTATGGAAATTACAGAGGGCAGAGAAAGCTACTAAAGACACAAAAGGAAGATTCTATAAAATCCAGACTGTAAGAAACTCAATAGAATAATCCAGTTTCTTCAACAGCAAGAACAACAAGGAGCAAGCAAAAAGAAGAGACAGAGAACTTACAGTCTAACAGAGTTAAGCTATGTATCAACTAATCACCACATATGAATCTTATTTAAATATAGATTCAAACAAACTAAAAAATTATGATGGGAAAATGTGAACAATGGGTATTTAATGATATTAAGGAACTCATTATTCTTTTTTCTATAGGCGTGATAATGGTATAAACCAAAAAAAACCTAACCCAGTGCCGTCGAGTCGATTCTGACTCATAGGGACCCTATAGGGCAGAGAAGAACTGCCCCATAGTTTCCAAGGAGCGCCTGACGGATTCAAACTACTGACCCTTTGGTTAGCAACCGTAGCACTTAACCACTACACCACCAGGGTTTCCGTGATAATGGTATAGTCATATTAAAAAAAAAAAGAATCCCTATATTTTAGATTTACCTAATGAAGTATTTACAGCTGAAATTATTTGTCTGAGATCTGCTTTATAATAAGGGAAGAGAAAGAAATCATATTAGTTTTGAGTTAGTAATAATTGAGATTAGGTGATACGTACATAATGGTTTATTAGACTAGTTTATTTCTATTATGCTTGAATTTTTCTATTATAAAAGTGTTTAAAAAATCATTCTCCATAATTAGAAAAAAAAAGGCTTCCAGTTCAGGTGCATAAGCATTTGCCTCCTCTCCTTCCCAAAATCCCATCAAAATGACAAATAAGGTAATAAAAGTCCTTAGCAATGCTCAAAACAAAAAGTCTAAGAATTTCTCTAAGAAAGAATGCAAATAAGGAACAGATTCACGGAGAAAAGAACAGAAAAATCAGTAATGTAAAGCATTCTTAGGAGAAGGCTGCTCGAAAGATAGACAGCTGTGTACTAAACAGAGCTAAGACAAACTCCAAGCCCAGGGGGAAGACTACAAAGAGCAGAAGGCTGAGGGTAGTTTATAAGTGGACTGCAAACAACCTCCTTGCAGACAGAGAGCAATCATTGGAAAAGTAAGAATTTGCTCCCAGGATAAAGCCTTAAAATAGCTTCTAAACACAACAAATAATCTATCAGGGAAGAGTTCCTGAAAAAGATACTGGTGAATAGAGAGAGAAGCACAAAAGACCCACAGATAATGCCAAAATCTCCAGAGGGAATAAAAAAAAGGAAAAGGAAACAATGTCATCATGGAGGGAAGGACATCTCCCATATGTGGGTGACTGTCAGGATGACCAGCCTGTCTATTTCTCATCTACGTTTCCTAAAGGGGATTCTACCTGTTGACAAGCCCTGCTAATATGCAAACTCCAATGCCCAATTTACTACTCAAGGAAGAAGCCTGCTGAAGACAAACTCCCCACAATTAGATAGAAACACATCAAAAGAATCAAAAACACATCAAAACAATCCTTACTCAAAATAGATTGGAAAAGCAAGGATGAAAATTCATGTGTGAAAAAAACAGGAAAAAAAATGATAATTGAGAAAGAAGCATCAGAAATCAAGACCACCCGAGATTAAAGTATAGAAAGTCACGCAGACAATGTAGCAGATTCATGGGAATTCGAGGGCCCATCCTTGGAATTCACAAGGTGTATGTTGTTGTTGCTGTTAGGAGCCATCGAGCCAGTTCTGACTCTTAGCAACCCTGTGTACAACAGAAGGAAACACTGCCCGATCCTGCGCCACTCTCATAACTGTTTTTATGCTTGAGCCCATTGTTGCAGCCACCGCGTCAATACATCTCATTGAGGGTCTTCCTCTTATTCGCTGACCCTCCAGTATACCAAGCATGATGTCCTTCTCCAGGGACTGATCCCTCCTGATAACATGTTCAATGTATGTGAGATGTAGTCTTGCCATCCTGACTTCTAGTTGTACTTCTTCCAAGACTTGTTCATTCTCCCATCCCATGGTATAGTCAATAATCTTTGCCAATACCACAATTCTTCTTTGGTCTTCCTTATTCACTGTGCAGTTTTTCATATGCATATGAGGCAACTGAAAACACCATGAATTGGGTCAGGCACACCTTAGTCTTCAAGGTGGTATTTTTGCTTTTTAATACTTTAAAGAGGTCTTCTGCAAAAGATTTGCTCAATGCAATGTGTCATTTGATTTCTTGACTGCTGCTTCCATGGGTGTTGACTGTGGACCCAAGTAAAATGAAATCCTTGACAACTTCAACCTTTCCTCTGTTTATCATAATGTTGCTTATTGACCATTTATTTTCAATAACATCCTTTTAAACTAACAAAAACATTTTCTGGGTAATCTGGGTAATCAACTCATAGTCACATACTCTCATAAAAGTTCAGAGTCCATATCTATGTTTGTGTTTCCAATCACATTTTCACCAAATAATTACTCAAAATGATAGTGTTTAACTTGTAATGCTGTTTCTACAAAGAGAGTTCTTGGCTCCCTAGATCTATATTCATGGGGGTCCTCAACTTTTTATCTTTTAAAAAAGGTCTTCATATTACTTAGTTTTGAGAAACACAGAGAAAAAAGACATCACAAGTATGAGAGAACAGTTAAGGGGTACTGAGGATACTAAAATAATAATTGCTATTATTTATTTATCATACTATCTCATTTATCAATTCTCAAGAGACTCATTTCCATTTTATAGATTGAGTTAAGAGACTAAAGACGCTAAGTAACTTGTCCAGTAAGGTCATGAACTTTTAATCAAGTGTTGGCAAAATATAACCCACAGGCCATATCTGGCCCACCATCTGTTTTTGTGTGGACCACAAGTTAAGAATGCTTTTCACATTTCTAGATGTTTGAAAAAAATCAAAGTGTAATATTTTGTGACGTGAAAATTACATGAAATTTAACTTTGTGTTCATAACCAAAATTTTGGTAGAATGTAGCCATGTTCATTTGTTTATGAATTATCTATGGCTGCTTCTGTGTTACAATGGCAGAGTTGAATAGTTATGACAGAAACCATACAGCATGCAAAGCCTAAAATATATATTATCTGGCCCTTTACAGTAAAGTTTGCCAAACCAGCCCTTAACTATTACATTGACTCTTAAAAAGAGATAGGAAAGAGTAGATATTGGAAAGAAGAAAATACATTATGAAGAAAACTTCTGAAAGAACTGGCATCGAAGAGAAGAAAATTAAAACATTATTAAGAAAACTTCCTTAAAGACTGAGACTAGTAGGCTGAATTCATGGTATACCAAACATAGAGGGGAAAAAAAGCAAAAGGTAAAACCATCCTAAAAGTTTCAGAAACCCCGATGCTAGATGACAATACAAATTATTTTGACAGGCCTGGGAAAAAAAGATTTTGAAGATAAAATTCTACACTTGGCTGAGCTATAAATAAAGTATGAGGATAAAATAAAAAACCATTTTGGAAATCTAACATTCACAGACACCTCCCCAACTCTAGGATATACTGCAGCAAAATAGGACTGACTAAAAGTTTTTGAGCTCATAATATTTACTGGCTATAATCATTCCCCATGATACGTTTATTTTATTCTCAAAAGTAATTAATGGTTGCTTACACATACGTTGCTTACATACGAGCCTTTCCCTAATTAAATTTCCATCCTAAACACAGAGTTGAAACGTTGCCATTGTTGTTTCTAATTTTAAAAATACATTTAAAAATCTGTTTTGATAGTGATATTTTTGTGAGACTGTTGACTAAGTTTTACCACTTGAAAACATAAACCTATCTAAAATAAATGTAGTTTTAAAAAGCAACCTGTCTTAGCCATCTAGTGCTGCCATAACAGAAATACAACAAGTGGATGGCTTTAACAAAGAGAAATTTATTTCCTCACAGTAAAGTAGGCTAAAATTCCTAATTCAAGGCATCAGCTCCAGGGGAAGGCTTTCTCTCTCTGTCGGCTCTGGAAAAAGGTCCTTGTCCTCAACCTTCCCCTGGTTGAGGAGCTTCTCAGCTGCAGGGACCCCGTGTTCAAAGGGCGTGCTGGGCCCCTGGTGCTGCATTCTTGGTGTTGTGAGGTCCTCAACTCTCTGCTTGCTTTCCCTTTCATTTTATCTCTTGAGAGATAAAAGGTGCTGCAGGCCACATCCCGGGGAAACTCCCTTTACACTGGAACAGGGAGGTAACCTGAAAAAGGGTGGTGTTACAATCTCACCCTAATCCTCTTAACATAAAATTAGCATCACAAAATGGAGGACAACCACACAATATGGGGAATCATGGCCTCATCGAGTTGACCCGTATTTTTTGTGGGACACAACTCAATCCATGCTATTGTCATTTCTAATTTTGAAAATAGAATTTTTTAAACAATCTGTTTTGATAGTGATATCTTATTTTCATGAGACTGTTGACTAAATTTTACTGCTTGAAAACATAAACCTATCTACACATCCATACATCTACAAATCTACATATTTTATATGTAATTTTAAAAAGCAACCATAACATCAGTGTTTTCAACAACCTACAATTTTTTAAACTTTGAGAAATGTTTTAGAATCTAGTATTTCTTCTTCAGAAGAAGCATTTAACTGATTTCAGCAATTAATTTTTTTTTGTTCCTTTAAATTTTTCTTCCCCTAGATTTCTTTAATTTACAATTATTATAAAGAATATTAATGGAATAGAAATCTAAGCATTAAAAGAGAGACTGAGAAAGACTTTATTAATTGGTCAGTAATCTAAGTATATCCAAGATATCAAGAAAATGACAATTATCATCTACATTTCCAAGAGAACTGTGATACCTCCTGTCAGGCTGGGTGCTCTAGAGAAGCAAAACCAGTGAAGACTCTCTCTCTCTCTCTCTATATGCATATATGTGTATATATATACACACACACATACATAGAGAGATTGATTGATTTATATCAAGGAAATGGCTCATGCAGTGTAGAGGCTGGAGTTTCAAGTCTGTGGGTCACGCTAGAGGCTTCTACTAACTCACGGAGGTACAGGGGCTGATAAACCCAAGGTCTGCAGGTAAGACGGCAGGCCTCTGGCTCACAGGCTGCAGAGACCAACAAATCATAAGATCGGCAGATAAGACAACAGGCTGCTGGCTCACAGGCTGTAGAGGTTGACGGATTCCAAGATCAGCAGATAAGCGGCAAGCTTAATTTCCAAAAACTGGAAGTCAGATGACAAGCCAGATGCAGGATCTAAAGAGAACAAAAGCCAGCAAGCTTTGCCAGAAAGTCCACATATATTGGATGCATGCCACACTCCCAAGGAAACCTGATTGGCTACTCAAAGGAAGATCTCAGTACAGAGGTGATCATATCCAATCTTACTATGAAGATGATTATATTACTACATACCTGCCAAACCATAATGGCCAAACCACGGAGAATCATGGCCCAGCCCAGCGGACACAAAACCTTAACCATCCCAGTCCACCCTTGTCAACTTGGAACTCCTACAAATCTCCTTAAACCACAAACAACCTCTAAATAAAGATAATTATAAAGTCATTACTACACCTAACATGATAAAACATGTGTAGAACTAAAAGCACATTAGTCCTGTTTAAACCTTGTATTTCATAAGTAATGAAAACAAAAATATTTTATGCACACATACAAGGAAGAAATATTCATAACAATTAGTCCTCATTTCTGCAACTGGTCACATGGCCGAAATTGGTGTTTAGAACTACCTTCTTCCACCACCCATTCCACATTCTCTTTACCCTCAGCAAGCATCTCAGCCGATTGTGGTTCTTTGCCTGGTGGGGTGACCCAAACCTTCATTCCTGAAGGGTCTGGGCCATTAATAGTCATGTTGGAATTGGGATGCTGCAGTTTCCCGCTGACTTTAATCACAGGGCATGGAAGTACTGAGAGATGTCCAGACATACTCTTTACTTCCACTATATAATATCAATCTGATTTCATCCTGGTAATCAACATCAATCACACCAGCCAATACATTAACTCTCTTCTCTGCTTGTTGATTCAGAGGCATAAGGAGCCCAAAGTGGCTGGGATTCCAGTTCAGTGGAAGAAATGATATGTCTCCAGATGGGAGCATTCCTCCCTTTGGAACTAAGATCCCCAGACCCACAGAGCATAGGGTCCTGGGGACAGGTAGCAAAAACTTTGTGGTGGGTCACTAGGGGTAGTAAGTGAATGTTGCCATTCCTATTTCCACCAGTTCATTCCTGGACCAACGAATCCTGGCTATGGGAGAAACAGCACCATATACTGTATGCAGATTTACAGCATATAGAGCTTCCCGGAAAACACTGCCCCAGCCTTGCAAGGTATTGCCATGTAAATACCATCATAACTGTGTCTTTAAAAGGCCATTCCATAGTTCTATCGAGCCAGTTGCTTCAGGATAGGGAACACAGTAAGACCAGTGAATTCCATGAGCATTGGTCCAAAGCTGCACTTCATTTGCTGTGAAGTGAGTCCCTCGACCCAAGCTGATGCTGTGTGGGTTGCTGTGATGGAGAACAAGGTATTCTGCATGTCCACAGAACAGTTTTGGCAAAAGCACTGAGTGCAGGGAAGGGAAATCCATATCCAGATGAAGTGTCTATTCCAGTAAGAACAAAATGCTGCCTTTCCGTGATGGATGCAGTCCAATATAATTGGTCTGCCACCAGGTTGCTGGCTGATCACCTCACAGAATGGTGCCATATCAGGGACTCAGTTTTGGTCTCTGCTGCTGGCAGACTGGGCACTCAGTAGTGGCTGGAGCCAAGTTGGCCGTGGTGATTCGAAGTCCATGTTGTTGGACCCACGTACAACATCCATCCCTGCTACCATGGCCACTTTGTTCATGAGCCCGTTGGGCAATGACGAGTGGCTGGGGTAAAGACAATGACTGGTTTTCACAGAATGCGTCATCCTAACCACTTGATTGTTAAAATACTTCTCTGCTAAGGTCACCCTTTGGAGAACAGGCACACGAGACAAAAATATCTTCACTTCTCTGGCCCATTTAGAGAGGTCTATCCATATGCCTCTTCCCCATACTTCCTTGTCTTCAATTTTCCAATCCTTCCAACTCCCTTACCACCCAGCCAAACCATTAGCCACAGCTCATGAATCAGTATACAATCACGCATCTGGTCATTTCTCCTTCCAAGCAAAGTGAACAACCAGGTGTACTGCTCAAAGTTCTGTCCATTGGGAAGATTTTCCTCCCCCACTGTCCTTCGGGCAGGTCCTAGAAAGGAGGTGTAGTGCCACTGTCCACTTTGAGTGGTGCAGGCATATGGCACAGAACCATCTGTAAGCCAGGCATGAGTTTTCTCTTCCACAGGGCACTAACCATAAGGAACTCCCCGTGAGGCCATAGGTGCAGACTGGGAGAGGGCAGTTAATGTGACCGGAGTGGAGACCATGGACATCTGGGCCACTTTCGCATGCAACTTACTTGTGCCTTCATGTCATGCTCGGGCCCGATCTCATATATATCAGTTCCATTTAATGACAGAGTGCTAATGTGCACACGTGACTTCATGACTCTGTGGATCAAACAACACCCAGTTCATGACGGGAAGCTCAGGCAGCATGGTGACTTGGGGGCCCATAGTTAAGCACTCAGTCTTTACTAAGGCCCAGTAACAAGTCAAAAGCTGTTTCTCAAAAGGAGAATCATGATTTTCAGAGGATGGCAGGGCTTTGCTCCAAAACACTAAGGGTCTGTACTGTGATTCACCAATAGGGACCTGCCAAAGACCCCAGACAGCATCCCTATCTGCCACAGACACTTCAACCTCCCTTGGATCTGCCCGATCATATGGCCCAAGTGGCAGAGCGGCTTGCACAACAGCCTGAACATGTTGCAGAGCCTTCTCGTCCCGGGCCCCACTCAAAGTTAGCAGCTTTCCAAGTCACTTGATAAACAGGCTGGAGTAGCACATCCAAATGAGGGATATGCTGCCACCAAAATCGAAAGAGGCCCACAAGGCATTGTATCTACTTTTTATTTGTGGGAGGTGCCAGGTATAACTTATCCTTCCCTTTAGAAGGAATATCTCAACACGCCCTGCACCACTGGCCCCCTGGAAATTTCACTGAGGTGCATGGTGCCTGAAATTTTGTGGGATTAATTTCCCACCCTCTAGGATGCAAACGGAAACCCTGATGATGTAGTGGTTAAGAGCTACGGCTGCTAACCAAAAGGTTGGTAGTTTGAGTCCACCAGGTGCTCCCTGGAAACCTGCAGGACAGTTCTACTCTGTCTCATAGGGTTGCTGTGAGTTGGAACGAATTGACAGAAATGGGTTCGGGTTTTTTTTTTTTTTTTTTAAAGCATGCAAATGTTTACCACTAAGTGCAGAGTCATAGGCAGTTCTTCCTTACTAGGTCCGATCGGTATGTCATCAATGTAAGGACCAGTGTGACATCTTGTGGAAGGCAAGGCAATCAAGGTCCCTACAAACAAAATTGTGACTTAGGGCTGAACAGTTCATATACCTCTGACGTAGGACACTGAAGGTATACTACTGGCCTTGCTAGGTGAAGGCAAATTCCTTCAGGTGGTCCTTCGAAACAGGTATGGAGAAAAAGGCATTAGCCAGATCAATAGCCACAAACCAGGTACCAGGAGATGCATTAATTTGCTCAGGCAATGAACCACATCTGGAACAGCAGCTGCAGTTGGAGTCACCACCTGGTTGTTTTTGATAATCCACTCTCATTCTCCAAGATCCGTCTGTTTATTGCAGAGGCCAAATGTCCTTGATGGTGGCAGTAATCTCTGCAATCACTCCAAGAACGTGGTATTGTTTTTTAGTTTCCTATTTTCCCAGGCCGGGTCATTTCTAATGACTTCCACTTGGCCTTTCCTACTGTAATATCCCTTACTCCACTTGTCAGAGATCCAACGTGAGCGTTCCACCCGCTGCGGAGCATTCTCTGTTACAATCATGCATTCTGGAACTGGAGAAACCACTGCAGGATGGGTTTGGGGACCACCAGACCTGCTGTGAGACAGACATGAGCTGATTCCATTAATAACTGGACCTCCATATGTCCCCACTCTGACTGCTGAGCCACAGTGACATTTTGCTTCTCCTAGAATTTTTAGTGTCAATTCAGAGTCAGTATCCAGTAATCTCTGAAAAGTCTGATTACTTCCTTTTCTCCAAAAGACAGTAACTATCAAAAAGGCCATAGATCCTTTTGGGCAAGACCTGGAGGAAGATTAATTAAGATAAACTTCTGGCAGTGTAGTGAGGTCTTTTCTCAAGGGGGCCTGTCTGCCTGTTCATTCAGGGAGTTGTGGGTCTATAAACTGGATCAAGTCTGGGAATTAACAGACAGGCCATGACACTTTATTCTGGCAGTTTGATTCCAACTGCCATTCACTTGACCTAGAATTCATCTGCTTGTAGAGATCAAGTAAATATTTAGCAGTTCCCATCTATTTCACTCCTAGGGACACCATGACTAAGTAGCCAACGTCATAAGTCCTTAAGTCAGACCATTCTGGTTACTGCTTTGACTGCACTGTCCACTACAGTGGCCACGCCCACCTTGCCTTTGTTGATTCAGTGCCACCACTTGGTCCCTCCCACCATGGGGTCCAATCAGCCCCATTGTAGTTAGGTGTCTTAATTCAGTTAGAGCAGTTCCCACTACCAAATCTGACTCACATAAAATGCAATCACAGCAGTCTTCAAGGATGCTGGAGCTCCCTTCACAAATTTGTTCCTCACCACTATGGTAAAAGGCATGTCCTCTGGGCACTCCACGTGTGGGTCTGTGGGTCTAACCTGATAAATGCACTCTAACATGCCAATTTCCCTAACCTTTGGATTCTTTCTTTTATTGTACACCAAGGCAGGTCTGGTACTTCAACTTGATTTAGTGCAGGCTACCATGTAATCCATGCTTCAGTGACCCAACCAAATAAACTATTAGATATTTTCCTAACTTCTTGCACTGAAACACTGAATGAAGAATCTGTGCTTAAGAGGCCCGTATCAAAAAACTCAGACTAATCCAACTTTATGTTTCTTGCACCATTATCCCACACCCTTAACAGCCATTCCCACCCATATTCCCCAAGTTTTTGTTTGTATGTATAAGAAAACTCAATAAGTTCTTTTGGAGTGTAGTGTACTTTCTCCTGGGTCATGCTTTGTCTCCACCTTTTGGGGCTTGCTGTGGCTTAAGTCTAATTATAAGTCTAGAAGTCAAAATGGGTGGTAGGGATGTGTTCTGAGGACCCTCCGCAATGCTTGTAAATCATATGCCTCAGGCGATGCCTCAAGCAATGACTCAGATGCCTCCCCAGGGGACGATTCAGACAAGGCTCTTCAGTCACAGCTGAGTTAATCACATCAGATGGGGGTGGACGGGCAATGGTTTTACTGGGGAGGATGGTTTAGCAGACAAAGATGGAATAGTCTCTTCAGACGGGAGTGAGAGAGCTGACTCTGTTGGCAGGAGTGATTTAACGGAATTTAGGGGCTCACTGTCTCCAGTTTCCTGATTATCTGCCCGTATGTCCCAATTCCAAGTTTCAAGATCCCATTTCTTCCCAATCAATGCCCTCATTTTAACTTTAGACACCACTCAAGGTTGGGAATTTAACTGCCACTGTCATTCAGCCACTCTGTCAATTAAGATTCTGGTTTTAGTTTTCGGCAATATCAGCACCGTTACTACAAGAAATCAGACTTTCCTTCAAGGCACAAGTGGAAACTTGGAGGTTGTTTATGCTGCTCTTAATCTGTGACTCTGAAGCCCTAAGTTTATCTCTTTCTATCACCACTTTGTCTAGTGACTGTAGAACCAACCAACCAGTTTCCTTATACTTCTCATTCTGAACAAACTGTAGAAAGGTATCAAACATGAGATCACCTCTCACCAACAGCTGATCTATTGGTGGTGATATTTTGCATATTTCCATTGCCCCTCATGCCATGGATTAGTAGTAGCCTCTTTACTACTGGAAGCAGAGTCACCAACATCTTTAAGACTAACCAGACTTGAGAATGAATTTAGAAAACTCATCCTTACAATTTTGTTTCTCTAGAACCACTCTTGGTGTGAAATGTCTTAGGCTGGGTTCTGTAGAGAAGCAAAACCAGTGAAGCGTATATATTCGTGTATGTGTATATGCATGTATATATGTATATGTAGAGACAGATAGATATTTGTATCAAGGAAATGGCTCACACAGTTGTAGAGGTTGGAAAGTCTCAAGTCTGTGGGTCAGGATGGAGGTTTCTCCTGACTCACATGGCTGCAGGGGCTGACAAACCCAAGATTGACAGGTCAGATGGCAGGCCTCTGGCTCACAGCCAGGGTAGGCCCATGAATCTCAAGATCAACAGGTAAAATGGCAAGCTGCTGGCTCACAGGCTGCAGAGGCTGACAAATCCTAAGGTCAGCAGGTAAGCTGCTAGCTCAAGTCCCAAGAACTAGAGGTCAGATGACACAAGCCAGATGCAGGATCCACAGCAAACAAAAGCCAGCAAGCTTTGCCAGAAAGTCCAAATATACTGGATGCAGGCCACATCCCCAAGGAAACTCCCTTTCAACTGATTGGCTGCTCATAGCAGATCTCATTAGGGAGGTGATTATATCAGATATTATTATGAAGATGATTACATCATTACATAGCTGCCAAACTACATCATAACTGCCAAACCACTGAGAGTCATGGCCCAGCCAAGTTGACACACAACCTTAACCATCACGCCATGCTACACACCTTTCGTTTTGTAAATTAACACTAAACTCACCTTTCTAGAAACTCAATTCATTTCTAATAAATGACACAGAAGATTTACTAATATATTCATAATATTATATTAGATTATTATATCACTTTATATATTTTAATCTTCCTATGGGCAATAATAACCAACTATTTTAGCACTAGGGGTTGTGCTAAATGTTTTATATACAATTTTTCATTTAAACCTTACAGCAATCCTATAAAACATTATTACTTTTCTCAGTTTTACAGAAGAAAACTGGATTAAAGAGAAGTTATAACAAAGATTACACTTATTAAGTGGCAGATCTGGGATTCAAAACAAAATTTGTATGACACCATGCTTTTATTCAGTACACTACACTGCCTCTCAATCTACCCAGCAAGTGGTTTATAATTTCCTAACCACATATATTCAGTTCAGGAGCAACAAATACAAATGCTCTACAGGGCTAAGCACTTACTAAAAGTGAGTAAGATAATTTTTGTTTCAATAAGTTTCACCTGATAGTAGTAGGGAATGGTGGCAAAACTGGCGGCACATAGTTCATCAATGTTCAAAAAATTGGTTTACAGTTTGAAACACGTAAGTTGAAAAGAGCAAAACTTTTGATAATTTTTTGCTAAAAGCTACTGAAATCTAGTTCTGCTTTGTCCAGCAACGTTTTCCCCACAAACTTTGTCATGATCAGCAAAGTAATTACAGATAAATGTACATGTGGATAACACAAACATGGAAAAGTACCAGTAATTGTTCATTTTATATGATACCCAAAACCCAGTAACCTTGAGTCGATTCCGACTCATAGCAACCCTACAGGACGGAGTAGAACTGCCATAGAGTTTCCAAGGAGCGCCTGGTGGATTCGAACTGCCAACCCGTTGGTCAGCAAACATGGAAAAGTACTAGTAATTGTTCATTTTATATGATAGATATGCAAATACACATTGTACTTTAACTTTATGCTTAAAGTTTTTCTTAAGTCAGAAAACAAAGAAACACACGGGTATTTTAAGGCATGCCATTGGTAACCACCATTATCACTGTGATCTTGCTAATTTTGTTTCCCCAAATTTTATCCTATTAACTATAACAATAAATGGAAAACCTGGTGCTGTAGCGGTTAAGAGCTACGGCTACTAACCAAAAGGCTTGAAGTTCAAATCTACCAGCCACTCCTTGGAAACTCTATGGGGGAGTTCTACTCTGTCCTGTAGGTTCACTGTGAGTCAAAACTGACTCAACAATGAAGAGTTTGTTTTTTTTTTTTTTAATAACAATAAATAATATTCATTGATTAACTTTTGTTAGAGAACCCTAGGAAACCCTGGTGGCATGGTGGTTAAGGGCTACAGCTGCCAACCAAAAGGTCAGCAGTTTGAATCCGCCAGGCACTCCTTGGAAACTCTATGGGGCAGTTCTACTCTGTCCTATAGGGTCGCTATGAGTCGCAATCGACTTGACGGCAGTGGGTTTGGTTTTTTGGTTTAGGGAACCCTACAAATGCTATTATGGAAATGTGAATAGAGAAGTAAAGGCTAGCACTCTCCAGCTAGAAGAAAAAGATCCACAAGAGCCCTTTGAAATATACATTGCATCCTAATAGCCTAAAAGGGAGCTCTGGTGGTGTAGTGGTTCAGTGCTCAGCTGCTAATTGAAAGATTGGCTGCTGGAATCCACCCAGTGTCTCTGTGGGGATAAAAGACCTGGTGATCTGCTCCCATAAAGATTACAGCCTAGAAAAACCCTACAGGGCTGTTCTACTCTGTCAAATCGGGTTGCTATGAGTCTGAATCAACTTGAGGGCACCGAACAAAAATGTCCTAAAGAACTCCTTGGGTGATGCAAACAGTTAAGTGCTGGACTACTAAATTAAAGGATGGGAGTTTGAACCCACCCAGGGGCGCCTCGAAAAACAGGCCCGGTGATCTGCTTCCAAAAGGTCACAGCTTTGAAAACCTCATGGAGCAGTTCTACTCTGCACACACAGGGTCACCGTAAGTTAGAATTGACTCAACAGCAACTAACAACAACAACGTCCTAACATCTCATTTAAAAAAACAATCATTTGAAAATTCAATTGAAATGAGCATTATTTGTAGTCTCGCCTTGAAATATAACTAGTGTTTGCTCATTCATTCTACCCAACCTTATGGCAGACAATGTCACAATATTCATTTTATAGACAAAGACACAGAGAAGTTGAGTCACACATAAAGTTACATAGCTATGAAGTGAGAAAACTGGAATTCAAACCTAGGATATCTGACCCTAGAGTGTGTGTTCTGAACCACTATGTTATGTTGCCTCCCTTTTGGGAAGACAGGAATACATGTAAAATGAATAAAACTACGTAAAGCAACAAATAATTAAATGTCCCAAAGGTAGTGTTGAGACGGCAAATTTTTTAAAAAAATACATATTTACCACATTTAAAAAAAATTAGCTTAAAAAAAAGTGACTAAGAAGAAAAAAGGACATCATGGATTCACATTATTACACAAAACATCAAGGAAGAGAACGAGTGTTTCTTTGATGAATGCTCAAGACTTGGAAAAGCATCCCAGTTAGGGATCCGAGTACGAGTAGAGTCAGAGAGGGAGAGATGGTCAGGTTATACTGACAAGCAAGCAGTAAATATACCCGCCTGGACCGAGCTGAAGTTGGCAGGGTTCAACCACATGAAATACATACATAGAGTTCCTCGAACTGTTTCTGGATTTCACTATCCATTTCAACAGCATTAAAGTTTGGATCCCTGATAGGAAATGCTTCAACAAACAACAACGCAGCATTTGATCGAACTTCAGAGTTTCTGGCCTATAATAATAAAAAAGAGTATTTCAGATCTCAAAGAGATAACATATGAAGCCTGCAGTCTAGTGTTCCTAAACACATACTTCTATTATGTCAACACAGACTTATTTACAAACAAATTTCAAAAGACATTTAAATCGAGCAAACTTGTGAGACCTTCCTTAAATTAAGCCAAACTCTCAATGTCAATAGCTATCAAAAGAAAAAATCGGTTGCCTTACTTCAAAAGTCCCTTCGTATGTCAGTAAGAGACATCCACCATCATATCCTAATTGCTGACACCAGGGTTATCTGTATTGAAATATACTCACGAGTTAATCTGAACACTCGTTAAGGGTACTTTCTATCATCTTGTTCCCCAGCTACCAACACACCTGGGAGGCATGTAAACTGCAGATTACCTAATCGTGGGCAACTAGCCATGGCCCAGCCTGCAGGTATTGTTGTTTTTAATACATGTTGCTATTTCCCTTCACTGACATAGTTATTTAAAAAATGACTATGTAGTTTTAGCACTAATTAATTCAGATTTCCTGTTGAATGGTTCCAAGAAATGCTTTTAATAAAAGAAAAAAAATTCACTAAAACATTCATCTCCAAATTTCACAAAGCACTCACTCAGCCTCCAATCTCATTTTTATTGCCTTAATACAATTTTGAATTATGGTATGCTAAATCCAAAAGCATGATCAGTACATTCTAAACATGAATTATATTTTTTGAAATCTGTACCTTTAATCCTCTCCAAAGGATAGGTTTATACAATCTGTAAAGCATCTCTTCCACTCCCTGTCGAACTTTCTTTTGATGGTGAAAATAACTCAGCACCTAAAGGCAAATAAAAAGCATTTGAGGAAGAAGCCATAGTTTACCTGGAGCCCAACAATACATTTTACAATCTAATATTCTTTCTTTTAATTCCTTTTCTGCATTTTCCCATAAATTTACCAAATAGTGATGTTTATAATATCTTAATTAATTAAACTACCAAAGCAGAAAATAAGATATGGAAAAAATAGTCTTTAGTTATTTGGTACCAGGAGTAAAGCAACTATATCAAAATTTTGCACAGTTTAACATGACGCCATTCTTTACTACTATGTAGGATTCGAAACATCAAAAAATTTATGTGGAAGAAATAACCCAAACTGATCTACAATTTCATAAATCGCACCAAAATTAGGGGAGGGAATCCACTGTTTACATAATTTATATTATGTTCTAAACAACATTTATACATTCTATTTATTCTTTAACATAGTTGAGTTTAAAAATCAATCTTTATTTTAAATACATGACATCACAATTTTTAAAGCCCTCTAGAAAACTTAGTGGTCTAGATAAATCTCCAGGTTTCCAGGTTCTTTATCCTTCTGTTGTTACGTGCTGTTGAGTCAGTTCTGACTCATAGCAACCCTACAGGTCAGAGTAGGACTTCCCCATACGGTTTCCAAGAAGAAGCTGGTGGATCTGAACTGCCGACCTTTTGGTTAGCAGCCGAGCTCTTAAACACTACTCCACCAGAGATCCTCTTTATCCTTGGGTAACTCAAATTAAAACATCAATAATATAAAGAAAAGTAATTTCACTATATAAAAAAGCAAAGAGGTACTCTTTGTTTACTTAGCTTCTTGATACATGGTTGTCAAAACTACAACAAACAAAAACAGAAATTATCCTGTGGGTTAGAATGCTGACAGACAGCATCCGCCTAACTTAACCAAACACAGAGATCAAATTTTCCAGTTCCTTCTGCCAGGATCCTGATGATGAATTAAACACCTATCAGAGAAATAACAACACTGACAGCAGCGCTCTATTAAGTCAGACCACTTACAAATATAATGATAAAATTCATATGTGAATTTTAAAAACAAAGTATCAATCTTATCAAAAGAAACTACCAAAGCATTTGTCCATTTTGATTTGCAGAATACTGAAATAGAATTAAGTATATAAAAGTAAATAATAAAAACAAATCATAAATACCCTCTAGAAATATGGTAGTGGCAGTTAAAAGAATGATGATTTTGGAAATTTTTATGTCAAAGAATGTAATTAAAGCTTTCTCAATTAAGTTCTGAATGTCTTAACAATAGTACACCTTTTCTCATTAGTCTTGGGAGCAGTAATAACACGGCCAAATACCAAATATCCAGATTCTTAAAAATCCTTCTGACTGCCTGTGAAAGCTTAACCTAATCTTTAAAATTTAATCAAAAAAATGATCTAAAACAAACAAAAAAATTACTTGAAACATAATTTGTATAAAATTCATAACATTAAGCTATGCCTTACTTACCTCTCGTACTTTTGAATGCACTGGGGACTTTCTCTGAAGATTGATTCCGTGATACATGAAGTCCTGAACGCAATCATTCTCAATTGTCTGAAATAAAAAACATAATACGAGGCACCTGACACGGGTGTGTATGTGTACACATATATATAACATGATAGTACAACATTCTGAATACAAAAATAAACTTGATCTTTTGATGACATATAAAATCTTTAATCAAGTTTTTTATTTTAACTTTACATCTCTTGGATTTCCTTTTAGCTTCTTCTTTTATCTTATTTGACGAAATAAAATTTGTGTTAAATGGCAGAGCAAGCTTCCACCTACCACTAGGGTTTACTCCAAATCCAGACAAAGTTTAAGGATATAAGTGTAGTATACCCACTCCTCACTTATCAACATGATTAGGTTCCAGAGACCAGGTTGTTATGCAAAAAGCGGTATTATGCAAAAACGGAGGATGACCACATCAGATTACAAAATGGAGGATGATTACATAACTGCTAAATTACATTATTATGTAACTGCCAAAGCACTGAGAATCACAGCCAAGCAAAGGTGACGCGTAACCTTAACCATCAAAGCCAGAATCACTCTTGTCTTGCACGTTGGAGTTCATTATTGCCAGACACACATTGTTAGTGTGTAAAATAGCCAACAGATTTTTTATTATTGTTGTAAATGTAAAATGCCAGAAAACGAGATAGTCGATAAGTGAGGAACAGGTGCAGTGTGACAAAGACCTCTTCTGAGTCATCCCTGACCAGGACGACCTTCAGAAGATAGGATCTGTTCCAAGACTCTGAACTACTTCTAAGGTACAAGCTGGGCTTCCAAACTGACTGAAGGAAGATCCTTCAGGAGTGCCGCTGAGAAGCAGCAGGGGAGGAGAGGGAGGTGTTCAGTGTTCCTCAACTAACCCCTTATATTAAAGTTCCTCCAGATGGGAATGGCTGAAGAAAAACCAAGCAATCAAGAGTAGCCAAGAACTCCAACAGACCATCCCCTGAACATTCCCAGCCCACCCCCCTCCACATACCAGATTCCCAAGGGTTTAGGGAATAATGCTCAGTATAAGGAAACCTTACTATTAATCACTGACTCAACATCTTTGAAAATGTTTCCTTCACCTGAAGCCACTAATAAAACTCAGCATCACTAAATGAGGGACAACCAGATTTACCTGCCATGTGATGTGATGAAATATGAGACACACAGCACTACCTATGAAGTACTTGTGCCAAAAAAGTTGAATCCAAACCTTTAGAGCTAACTACCAGAATATGGCACATTCTATAGGACAACTAACCTGGATTCTTAAGCATACTACTGCCATAGGTTTATTAAAAAAAAAAAGAAGACGAAATTGTACAGCCAGCTGATGTAACCAAACGTACACGCATACAGGGTGAATTGGCAAATGTTGTGTGGTATGTATTTTTACAATAAAAAAATATTAATTCAAAGAGAGACAGAAAGTGTAGCTGCCGATGCTGCTGGCGAGCAGCCAAGTGCTTCATGGGTTTTGGTTTCTTGGTTTGAAGGTTCAGAGTCATGGTTTCATGGCCCATCCCAGTTAGCTGGCCTAATATTTTGTTTAGTGCTTCTGTTTTATCTCCTACTTCACAGCATAGTGCCTGGGGTCTTAAAGTTTGCATGCGGCCATCCAAGGGACAACAATTGGTCTCTATTTGCCTGGAGCAGCAGAGGAAGAGGGACAGTCAGGAATAGGAGGAAACAGAATGTGTGGCTAATTGCCTCCTATGCCATGAGACCAGAAGAACTGGATGGTGTCTGGTCACCATTACTCAATGTTTTGATCAAAGATTCCATAAAGGAATCCTGATCAAAAGGGGGAAAATGTACAACAGGGTTTCAGATTCCCATGTGTCATACACTGAACTGTGTCCCCCAAAAATACGTGTATCAATTTGGCTAGGCCATGGTTCCCGGTATTGTGTGATTGCTCACCATTTTGTCATCTGATGTGATTTTCCTATGTGTTGTAAATCCTACCTCTATGACGTTAATAAGGTGGGATAGGTGGCAGTTATATTAATTAGGCAGGACTAAATCTACAAGATTGGATTGTGTCTTGAACCAACATCTCTTGAGATACAAAAGAGAGAAGTGAGCAGAGACAGGGGGACTTCATACCACCAAGAAAGCAGTGCCAGGAGCAGAGTGTGTCCTTTGGACCTGGGCTTCCTGCACGAAGAAGCTCCCAGACCAAGGGAAGATTGATGACAAGGGCCTTCCTCCAGAGCTGACAGAGAGAGAAAACCATCCCCTGGAGGGACACCCTGAATTCGGACTTCCAGACTACTAGACTGTGAGAGAATATATTTCTATTTGTTAAAGCCATTTACTTATGGTATTTCTATTAGAGAAGTACTGGATAATTAAACATCATGGAATCCAGACCTTCTGGAACCATGAAACCCAGATGAACCCCTGAAACTACTGTCCTGAGGTAATCTTTAAACCTTAAACCAAAAACATCCCCTGAAATCTTCTTTAAACCAAAAATAGTTTAGCTTAACTAGTTTTTTTAGTAAACAATGTCTGCCTTGAGCATTATGCTGTTTTAAGGTCTATCTATATGGGATGAAATTGAAAACAGCAACTCAATAGATACGAAATGTAGGGGGCAGTAAGTGTACGTTAATGGAGGAGGAACAGTTTGAAAAAGAAGAGTCAGTATGGTTGCACAACTTGAAGAATGTAATCAACGTCACTGAATCATACATGTAGAAATTGTTGAACTGGTGTATGGTCTGCTATGCATATTCTCAACAACAAACATTAAACAAATTATACATACATAAAAAGATTCTATAGAACAATCCTGACTGGAGGAGGTACAGAGAGAATTTCAAATTCTGGTAGAATCCAGACTTTCTGGGGCATGGAGACTGTATGAACCCCTGAAACTACTGCCCTGAGATAATCTTTAAATCTTAAACCAAAAATATTACCTAAAGTCCTCTTAAACGAAACAATAGTTTAGCTTGATTGGTAAAGAATGTTTGCCTTGAGCATCCTGCTATTTTAGGGACTCTCTATATGAGGTCAGGTTGACAACTACCAACTCGAACGGTCTGAGAAGGAATTTAGGGGGCAGTGAGTTTATGATTGGGTGGGACTATGCAAATAAGGTGCTTGTGGCCCACCAAGGGGAATGGACAGCTTGCTAATAATGCAAATAAGGTAGGTAGAACCCTTGCGCTTATGGGACCATGAAAATAAGGTGTGTGGAATCCTACAAGGGGATTTAGTCAGTTTTGCCTTCCTGCTAGGCTTAAAATGAGCCAACCCAGAGGCGGAGAGAGGGAACCCCACTACCACCAAGAAAAAAGAGCTGGTAGAGGAGCGTGTCCTTTGGACCCCAGCTCCCTACGTTGAGAACCTCCTAGACCCAGGAGACAGAGATCTCTAACACTGGAAACAGCAAGAGATGGCAAGTAGCAGCAGCAGGGAAATGGTGACAGAAGAACCAGGAGATTGGCAGGAGATGGCGCAGTGGGCTTTCTTACGGAATGAGAAAGCTGACAGCCCTCGGGCAGGGGGCTTGCTGGTGGAGTGGGATGCCCCCAGGAACTTGTCATTAGAGCTAGGCTTGCTGAGCCACAAAGCTAGAGAGCTCAGCACCTCCAGGCCAAGGCTTACTGGCAGAGTGGGGTGCCTCTGAGCACTTACTGCTAGAGCTAAAGAGCTCTGTAACACTTGCCTGAGCAGGACACAGGCCAACCCAGGGGCTGAAGGGCCAAGATTCTGGAAAAAGGCCTGCCTGTGGGCACAGCTGAGAAGAAGCTGTTCAGATCAAAGAACTGGATTCTGAGTCGTTTCTGATCCCAAGTTATATCCCGTTACTTCCCTAGTAAACCGCTTAACTCTAAGTACAGTTTGTGAGTTGTTTGGCCATTGCAACGAACTGTCAAACCGAGCAGGGAAGTACTAGGGATCGATGGCTGGTGTCAGAACTGGTAAAAAAGTTGGAGAGAGGAGGTATGACTAACTAACCTCCGCCCATAGGAATCAGCCTTGAGCTGTTGATCTTGATCCTCCTTCCCCCTTATGAAGTTAGATGAGGAGGAGGTCTGATGCTGCTGCCACGTAATTTTTAGAGCATTGTATAAACACATTATTTAGAGATGCATACTGAAGTACACAGAAGTGAAATGACATGCTTGGGATTTGCTTTAAAATACTTGAAGGGATAGAGAAACGAAGTAAAATTGAGAAGTACAAAATGCTGATACTAATTTGGAACAGATTTAGTCAAATAATTAAGTTTTTAGTTACAAATACCTATTTTTAAAACCACTATAGAAGATAAACTGCCGACCCTTGGGTACTGGATAGAAGAAAAGGGGACACAGGACTCTAAAGACAAGTATTCCTTCCTGTGAATAAGCTTTATGCAGTAATAAAACAATACAAAAAAGAAAATCATAATATCTTGGTTTTCTCAAAAAAAAAAAATATATATATATACACACACACATTATAAAACCATTTGAAAAGCTATGAGCAATAAATAGTAATTTTTCGTTTCTAAAAGAAGTCAGTGGCAAATTATAGCATGTAAATAAGCTTAGCGCTGGACATGAGAGCAGAGTCAACAGAAGTTGAAGCTCCAAACATAAGGAGGCTCTGTCTCCAACCCTGCAAACTGCAACTCCACCTTCTGGTTCCTGGTTGGTTCTTCCAAAGAAAGAAAAAACGTCAGGGTGAAAGAATGGATTGTGGAAGACCCCTTTCTTACTTGTTCGGAATAAAAATTTTACTCTCAAAGGAAAAGAAAACACATTCAGAACTCAGTGCATACGAGAAAAATATAAGGAATATCAGAATTCCTTTCGATTTTTTCCCCCCAAGAAGGATTTTTTTAGAATGTTTCATTGTGATTGTTTTCATAAAATAAAGGTTATAGACAGAAGAACTGATGCCTCTGAATTATGGTATCAACAAAGAATACTGAATACACCATGGACTGCCAAAAGGATGGCCAAATTTGCCTTGGAGGAAGTACAGCCAAAATGCTTATTAGAAGCAAAGACAAAGATAGCAAGACTTTATCTCACATTCTCAGGACATGTTATCAGGAGGGGCCAGTCCCTGGAAAGGGACATCATGTTTCGTAGAGGGTCAGCGAAAAAGAAGACGACCCTCAGTGAGATGGACTGACACAGTAGCTGCAACAATGGGCTCAAGCATAACAACAATTGTGAGGATGGTGCAGGACCGGGCAGTGTTTCGTTCTGTCGTACATAGCGTCGCTCTAAGTCGGAAGCAACTCGATGGCACCTAACAACACCAACAGTCATTACAGGTTAGCCATATTGAAAATGAATGTAATTTCTTAAAATTCTCAAAAGCAATGTAACTAAAAGAGGTGCCTAAGAGTCTCAAGCTGCGCTGTCCAACAGAAATACAATGCGAGCCAAAAATGCAATTTAAAATTTTCTAGCAGCCACATTGAAAAGACACAGGTAAAATTACACAAATAATATATTTTGTTTAACCCAGTATATTCAAAACACTATAATTTCAACATGTAATCAATATTTTTAAAAATATTGAGATATTTGTCTTTTTCTCTGTACTAAGTCTCTGATAATGTTGTGTGTATTTTATACAATAACAAAAACCCAGTGCTGCCAAGTCAATTCCGACTCATAGTGACCCTGTAGGACAGAGTAGAACTGCCCCACAGAGTTTCCAAGGAGTGCCTGGCGGATTCAAACTGCTAACCTTTTGGTTAGCAGCCGTAACACTTAACCACTACGCCACCAGGGTTTCCTAGATTTATTTTATACAATAAATTTATTTTATACAATAGCACATCTAAATTTGGACTTGACACATTTCAAGTGACCAATAGCCACATATGTACTATCATATCTAGTTCAAGTCTAGGATTACAAAAATGATAAACAGCAAAATCTTGATGTAATTCACTCAAACTACACATCTCAATGAGTAATAAGAATCTTAGGGGGTGTGTATAACCACATACCCAAAAAAAAACTAAACCCACTGCCGTCGAGTCGATTCCGAGTCATAGCGACCCTATACATAAATGAACACAAATGAGGACAAGTACTATACTACATCTGTCACATAGTTTTTTATTTGACTTTTGACAGAAGCATCATTAACACAGGTTTTAAATAACTCTTCCCAAACCACTTGTTTAAGCATCCCTGGTGAGCAGTGATTGAGCGCTTGGCTGCTAACTGAAAGGTCGGTAGTTTGAACCCACCAGCTGCTCCATGGGACAGAGCTGTGGCAGTCTGGCTCTGTAAAGATTACAATCTTGAAACTGTCTATATGGGGGATCAAACTGACAACAGCAACTCAGAAGATGAGACAGGAACCTTAAGAGCAGTGAGTTCATGAAAACGATGAAGGAACAACTCAGAAAAGTAAGGTGAGAATGACTGCACAACTTGAACGCAATCAACATCACAAAATTGTACGTGTAGAAGCTGTTGAATTGGTGTATGTTTTGCTGTGTATATTCTCAACAACAACAACAAAGTAAATAAAATTTAGAAAAAAAATTAATGAGATTAGTTATATACAGGAGGGATGAATAAGGAACAGGGTGGAAAGGATGAGAGGATGGAAAATGGTGGGAGGGAGGATTGAGAATACTTTTTTCCATAGTTTTGCCTTTGCACCTTACATACTCAAAAAAGACAAAAAACAAGGATAGGGAAAGTCCAAAACAGAATACAAAGAAAAATGAATGAATCTAATTGTGTTAAAATATTATTCATAACCACACAGAAGGGGGAAAAGCTGTATTTCAACTGTAATCTTTAGAATAAAGACAAAAAGAACTGTGAACAACAACAAAATATTACCATCTTAGAAACCCTATGGAGCAGCTCTACTGTCCTGTAGGGTCAGAATCGATGGCAACAGGCAACCATCTATTCAATAACTATTATTGTTAGTTGCTGCTGAGTTGATTCAACTCTTTTAATAACTAGAATACAATAAAAATAAGTGTTAACATTTAATAAAATTAAGAGCAAATACCTCCAATATTTTCCCTGAAGCCTTTTTCCAAGCTCTGAAATAGATTTCTGCAATGTGTACCATCAAAGATCTGTCCCCGGGGGAAAAAAAAAAATCAAAATATTTTTAATGCAAATTCAAAGAATCATACTTTTAATGTGTATCATTTTAGTTACTCCCCTATTCTAGGGAAGAAGAAATTCAAGTTGAGAATAGTGGTTTGAAAAGATATGCTATCTACCTGTTGCAGCAACCAGGAAAAAAAAAAAATTTGAGAAGGCGGATTGGAGTGATAAACCGCTTCCTTCTTCCTCCGTCAAAGCTTTACCAGAATCTTACTATTTTCTGTGAAACTTTGAGAACATGGTCCAGAACCATATTTTAAAGTCAAATATTTTTTTAAATATAAATACATTTTTGGACTTGGAGTCCTTTTGGATTTTCTAGGCTCCTGATTCCCTCAGGTACAGAGGGTCCTAAAATACCAGAGCTGACTCCAGAATCACAGAATTTTAGAAATCTATTAGTTCAACTCACTCAAATATAGAGACCCAGAATCAAATTCCAACTTGGTACACACACAGATGGCTGACATCGGGACAGTTAATAACCAAAGCCCGCCTCAGCAGATGATTGTGCGGGTTGAACTTAAAAATGCAGATTAAGTATCTAGCACTATATCTACTGTACAGGAAACATTTGCTGTGTTAGGTGTGTTGTTGTTGTTAGGTGTCATCAAGTCAGTTCCAACTCATAACGACCCTATGCAAAACAACAAAATGCTGCCCAGTCCTGTGCCATCCTCACAATCTTTGCTAACCTTCAGCCCAGTCGCAGCCACTGTGTCAGTCCATCTTATTGGCGGTTTTCCTCTTTTTCACTGACCATCTACCTTACCAAACATGATGTCCTTCTCCAGAGACTGGTCCCTCCTGATAACATCCAAAGATGTTAGACGAAGTCTCGTCATCCTTGCTTCTAATGAGCAGTCTGGCTATACTTCTCACAAGACAGATTTGTTTGTTCTTCTGGCAGTCCACGGTGTATTCAATATTCTTCACCAGCACCACAATTCAAATTCAAATCAATTCTTCTTCTGTCTTCCTTATTCATTGTCCAGCTTTCACGTGCATATGAGGTGACTGACAACAGCAAGGCTTAGGTGAGATACATCTTAGTCCTTAAAGTGACATCTTTGCTTTTTACCATTTTAAAGAGGTCTTTTGCAGCAGATTTGATTTCCTGACTGCAGCTTCCGCGGACACTGATTACGGATAAATGAAATGAAAGCCTTGACAACTTCAATCTTTTCTCCACTTATCATGATGTTGCTTATTGCTCCAGTTGTGAGGATTTTTGTTTTCTTTATGTTGAGGTGTATGTAATCCATATTGAAGGCTGTAGTCTTTGATCTTCCTCTGTGAGTGTGCTTCAAGGCCTCTTTACATTCAGCAAGGAAGGCTGTGTCATCTGTGTATCGCAGATTGCTAATAAGTCTTCCTCCAATCCTGATGCCCTGCTCTTCTCTTCATATAGTCCAGCTTCTCGGATTATTTGCTCAGCATATGGACTGAATAAATGTGGTGAAAGGATACAACACTGATGCACACCTTTCCTGATTTTAAACCATGTAGTATTCCCTTTTCTGTTCAAATGATTGCTTCATGATCTATGTACAGGTTCTGCGTGAGCACAATTAAGTGTTCTGGAATTCCCATTCTTTGCAACGTTATCCATGATTTGCTATGATCCACACAGTTGAATGCCTTTGCATAGTCAATGATATCCCTGGTCCCATGTCTTCTTCTCAATCCCACTTGAATTTCTGGCAGTTTCCTGTCAATGTACTGTGGCAGCCACTTTTGAATGATCTTCAGCAAAATTTTACTTGCGTGTGATATTAATGATATTGTTCAGTAACTTCCTCATTCAGTTGTATCACTTTTCTTTGGAATGGGTACAAATATGGATCTCTTCCAGTCCATTGACCAGGTAGCTGTCTTCCAAATTTCTTGGCATAGATGAGCGCGTACTTCCAGTGCTACATCTGTTTGCTGAAACATCTCAAATGGTATTTCATCAATTTCTGGAGCCTTGTTTTTTGCCAATGCCTTCAATGCAGCTTGGATTTCTTCCTTCTGTATCATAGGTTCTTCACCATATGCTACCTCCTGATATGACTGAATATCAAGCAACTCTTTCTGGTGCAGTGACTCTGTGTATTCCTTCCATGTCAGGTATGACCATTAGCATATTCAAAGAGCTTGCAGAGCTAACACTAAAATGTACATCTCTAGATTCCTATATTGCAGAGCTCCTTCTACCAAAATCACGTAATTTAGTCCATATTATATTCAAAAAGACACATTGTACTCAAAATGTTATCGAAAATAGTAGTGATACAGCCTTTTTAAAAATTGTTGAGGTTGAGTTTTAACTGGTCAAATAATATAACTATTTAAAGGACTACCACAAATTAAAATCTTAATTCAAGTGGTCACTACTGAAAAGGAATTATTTTCTAAAGAAGGGAAAAAAAAAAACCTATCCAGTTACATAATAAACAATATAACAGTTAAAGGTTCCAATACTTAAAAAAAACTTAAAAAATTAGGTCAAATAGAATCTTACAAAACCAGATTAAGATGGCACAAAATATTAATTACCTTTAATACTTACTTTTGTAATCCCTGTAACTGGTTTTTAATGGTCCCATGGATCATTTTAATAAAGTTTATATTCCAGTTGAAGAGAGAACTAAGAAATCTTCTTCCCTATAGATAATAAAATAGGATAATATTAAAACTGCATCAAAATAAAAAGCTTCCAATAACTAAAACAAAAGAACAATTTTTGAAGGTTTAGTGACTTTAAAAATTTGCTATTCTTAACAAAGTAAATATAAATAATAATTTAGAACATGTACATTAAAAATCAGTTGGGGGAAAATGCCTCAAGTGGCAGCCATTTTAAGATGCGGGTGCATCTGAGGATGGGCTGTGGGGGTCTTGGAGTTACGGAACCCGGGAGGAACAGATGAAGGGAAGGAGAGCTGTTTTCCGCTTTGACTGCCAAACATCAATTACCACTGAATCCCTTTTCCCTTGTGTAACTACAAGCATATGAATAGAAAGACATACAGACAGGTATGGTTTGTGACATTTACCATGCTATCTAGCAATTAAATGGCCCATAAACACTTCATTTTTACTGTCACAAATGTCTATATAATCAAAAATTTAAAAATGCTTGAAGCCATAGTATTTTATGGTTAGAATGAAATTAGACATCAGTTCATTTCACCTTTTATTAACGAGAAAACTGAGGACTTGTACAGTTAAGAAGATAATTGTTTGCTAAGTTACAATTTTCAAATACATATCACCTCCGAGTTGCACAGGGGTTATAAATATATCAAGTAATGTTAATTTATGTGCATGCTATAATATTACACATACAAAATTTTGAATATTTATATTCTATAGAGTACATAAAATACATCTACCAAGAATGATCCTAGTGAACACCACTCCTGACTCTACATTGTACCTATACACATTCTCTAGATTCCTATAGAAATGCCAACACACTTTGACACAAATGGCAGGTTAACTATGCTTGGAACAGACAAGTGGGAAAAATAATAGACAGTACTGAAAGCAATTTGCCAGAAGAGTACAAGATGTCTATGGTTTACCTAGAATGACAGGAACCTGACCTGATCAAATTTAAGTTTTCCTAAGTTTAGCTTTTTTTTTTTTTTTTTTTAAGTTTAGCTACCTTGAATTCAAAGGAGCACAGAAAAAAAAAGGGGGGGGGAGTTTTAACACATATACACATTTATATCTGTGTTATATGTAAGTCAATATAAATAATTTGTCCAAATACAGTATTAACTTCTTTACTCTCCAAATTTCAAACAATTCTGAAAATACTTAGGGCACAGGCCACGCACTCAGCATCTTTTCCAATAACGACAAGGTGGGTGCTAGTTAGAGCGCAGTTGCAGCAGTATTTCCTGAGTGCTTGTTACATGCCAGGCAGTGTGCGGACGGTTTACAGGTACCGCCTCATTTGTTCCTCACAGCAATACTGTGAAACAGCAGTTCTCATTCCTACTTTACAGAAAAGAAAACTGAGATTTAAAACGGGTAAGTAGTTTGTCCAAGGTTATTCATTTACTGAGTGAATGAACAGGGATTTGAACACAACCTTTCTGACCCCAGAAGCTGAAATTCTTACTCTTAAACATATATGGCCTTTTAACCTAGCTGGCTACAGGCTGTACAGTAAGTAACGGGCAAATTATGTGAGTAGTTCTTTATAGCTAAGCTGACTTTATCATTAAAATAATGAAAATAGTACAAATAGCAACCACACGAACTTAGGAAAAATACATATTAAAAAGCAGCTGTAAAAGAGACCAAAAAAGAAAAACCAATTTACCTCTTCTTTCTTGATGTAATTAACACTTATGAAGCACTCAAGTAGCATATCTTTAATTTCTCTACTTTCCTCCAAATCATAATCAAAGCAATATAAAGCTTGGTGAATACGCCAAAGCCGACACATGTCCGCACCCTACGGATGACATAAAAAAGAAAAACGTTATACTAGGGTGCTTTTCTTTATAAATGGTAAGGTTACATCTCAAATGAAATATAAGAATATCTTATAATCATTATTCTAGGTTATTTATGAAAGGAGATAGTAAAAAGTGAATAGGTTTTAAATCTGCCAAGTGTCACATAGCTCTAGAGAACAATTTTTAAAAACATGGGCAAAAACAACCAGAAATATTGATAGAGAGCACCCTTAAACAGAAACTCCTGTGATGATGAAAATGTTCTATATCTGTATGGTCTGGTCCAGGAGCCACTAGCCATGTTCTATATCTGTACGGTAAGATCCAGTAGCCACTAGCCATGTTCTATATCTGTACGGTAAGATCCAGTAGCCACTAGCCATGTTCTATATCTGTATGGTCTGGTCCAGTAGCCACTAGCCATGTTCTATATCTGTATGGTCCGGTCCAGTAGCCACTAGCCATGTTCTATATCTGTACGGTAAGATCCAGTAGCCACTAGCCATGTTCTATATCTGTATGGTCTGGTCCAGTAGCCACTAGCCATGTTCTATATCTGTATGGTCTGGTCCAGTAGCCACTAGCCATGTTCTATATCTGTACGGTAAGATCCAGTAGCCACTAGCCATGTTCTATATCTGTATGGTCTGGTCCAGTAGCCACTAGCCATGTTCTATATCTGTACGGTAAGATCCAGTAGCCACTAGCCATGTTCTATATCTGTATGGTCTGGTCCAGTAGCCACTAGCCATGTTCTATATCTGTACGGTAAGATCCAGTAGCCACTAGCCATGTTCTATATCTGTATGGTCTGGTCCAGTAGCCACTAGCCATGTTCTATATCTGTATGGTCCGGTCCAGTAGCCACTAGCCATGTTCTATATCTGTACGGTAAGATCCAGTAGCCACTAGCCATGTTCTATATCTGTATGGTCTGGTCCAGTAGCCACTAGCCATGTTCTATATCTGTATGGTCTGGTCCAGTAGCCACTAGCCATGTTCTATATCTGTATGGTCCGGTCCAGTAGCCACTAGCCATGTTCTATATCTGTATGGTCTGGTCCAATAGCCACTAGCCATGTTTGCTGACTGAGCTACTGAAATGTGACTAATGTAACTGAGGAACTGGATTTCCAGTTTTTGTTTTTTTAACTTTCAATTAATTTTTTTTAACTTTCATGTCTAATAGCTACTGTACAAACAGCACAGGTTTCCGATGTTAGAAGACATTAAAAATAAAATTGATACAAGAGGAAATAAAATTGAAAGGAAAATGGATTTTTAAAAGATAAATCAATGCTGGTGTAAGGATAAATGCTGACACAAAATAGGTTTGTCAATCATTCCCATGGCTAGCAGGAAAAATCAAATAAGCTGAGGATATAGTCAAAAAAGGTTTTTTTTTTTTTTTCCCTTATAAAACTTACTGCTCCTTGGAAAGGGTACAGTGAAATAGGCCCTCAGACAATGCTGGTAAAAATATAAACTGGTATAAAAGTTTCTAGAAAGCGATCCATAATATGCATCAAGATTCTTCAAGTTCATAGCCAATGACCTAGTAATTGTATTTCTAGATATCTATCATAAGTAGAGAAATGAAGGTGAAAAAAGTCGGAAAGAAACACCTTACAATAACAACAATCACCTTGGATGGCAGAATTATGAATGACTTTTATTTTCCTCTATAAAAACAAAACCAAACCCTTTGCCATCCAGTTGATTCCAACTTATAGCAACCCTATATTTGACTACTGGTGGTACAGTAGTTAAGAGCTCAGCTACTAACCAAAATGCTGGCAGTTCAAGTAGACCAGTCGCTCCCTCCTTGGAAATCCTATGGGGCAATTCTACTCTGTCCTATAGGGTCGCTTTGAGTCAGATTTTCTCCTATAGTTTTCATCAACTCCCCAATTACCTAAATGGATATAAGTATCTCTTGTTGTTTCTTCTTGACTTCTGAACTGTATACTAAAGATTACAGTATGGAAACAGCCCTAGTTACATCTAACTTTCAAATACTCCAAAAGTAACTCAATCTTTAAATACTGTGGTAGCAAGGAAGGCACGGAAATACATCCCTTGGATCTTCAGGACAACCTGCGGTGGGGACACTGCTGACTGGCTGCCCCACTGCTAGCCATTTGGTTCCACCACCACGTTCATACCCAGGTCACCGAGTGACTAATCACGGCAGATGAACTTGTTGTCATTAGAAGTAGACTCGGTTCCCACTCACAGGGACCCTATGTACAACAGAAAACACCACCCAGTTCTGTGCCATCCTCACAAATGCTGCAGCCACTGTGTCAATAATCCATGTTGTCGAAGGTCTTCCTTTTTTTTCACCGCACCTCTACTTTACCAAGCATGATGTCCTTCTTCAGAGACTGGTCCATCCTGATAACACGTCCAAAATATGTGAGACAAAGTCTTGCCATCGCCATCCTCACTTCTAAAGAGCATTCTGGCTATACTTTTCCCAAGACAGATTTGTCCGTTCTTCTGCAGTCCATGGCATAGTCAATATTCTTCGCCAACAACACAATTCAAAAGCATCAATTCTTCTTCTGTATTCCTCATCCATTGTCCAGCTTTCGCATGCATACAAGGTGATAGAAAATACTATGGCTTGGGTTATCCACACTTTAATCCTCAAGGTGACATCTTTGCTTTTTACCACGTTAAAAATGTCTTTTGCAGCAGATTTGCCCAATACAATGCTTCGTTTGATTTACTGACTCGCTGTTGATTGTGGATCCAAGTAAAATGAGATGCCTGACAACGTCAGTGTTTTCTCCATTTGTCATGATGGTCACTATGAGTCGGAATCAACTCGATGGCAGTAGGTTTGGTTTTTGGTTTTTTATCATGATGTTGCTCATTTGTCCACTTGTGAGGACTTCTGTTTCCTTTATGTTGAGGTGTCATCCATACTGAAGGCCGTGATCTTTGATCTTCATCAGTAAGTGCCTTAAATTCTCTTCCCTTTCAGCAAGCAAGGTGTGTCATCTGCATATCGCAGGTTGTTAATGAGTCTCCTCCAATCCTGGTGCCCCGTTCTTCGTATGGTCCAGCTTCTCAAGTTATTTGCTCAGCACAGACTACAGAAGTACGGTGAAAGGTTACAACCCTGACACACACCTGTCCTGATTTTAAACCATGCAGTATCCCCTTGTTCTGTTCAAAGGACTGCCTGTGGTTTATGCACAGGTTCCTCATGAGCACTATAAAGCATTCTGAAATTCTCATTCCTTCAGATGTTATCCATAATTTTTTAGGATTCACATGGCAGAATGCCTTTGCACAGTCAATAAAACACAGGTAACCATCTTTCTGGTATTCCCTGTTCTCCCTGACAGCAGCAATGATGTCCCTGGTTCCACATCCCCTTCTGAATCCAGCCTGAAATCTCCAGCAGTTCCGTATCGATGTACTGCTGCAACTGCTTCTGAACGATCTTCAGCAAAGTTTTACTCGCGTGTGGTATTAATAATACCGTTCAATAATTTTTGCATTCTCTTGTTATCACTTTTCTCTGGAATGGGCATAAACATGGATCTCTTCCTGTCGGTTGGCCACGTAGGAGTCTTCCAGATTTCTTGGCATAGATGAGTAAGCGTTTCCAGCACTGCATTCATATGTTAAAACATTTCAATTGGTATTTCATCAATTCCTGAAGCCTTGTTTTTTCACCTATGCCTTCAGTGCAGCTTGTACTTCTTCCTTCGATACCATCAGATCTTGATCATATGTTACCTCATGAAATGGCTGAATGCCAGCAACTCTTTTTGGTACAGTGACTGTGTGTACTCCTTCCGTTTTCTTTTGATGCTTCCTGCGTTGCTCAGCTGCTAACCAAAACGTCAGCTGTTCAAACTCACTGGCTGCTCCACAGGAGAAATGCCTAGGATATCTATCTTCAAGCATTCAATTTTATTTTTAACAACTTCCAATTTTCCTAGATTCATACTTCATACATTTCACATCCCAATTATTAATGGATGTTTGCAGCCGTTTCTTCTCATTTTAAGTCTTGCCACCTCAGCAAATGAAGGTCCCAAAAGCTTTATTTCATCCATGTTATTAAGGGTGACTCTACTTTGAAGAGGCAGCTCTTCCCCAGTTGTATTCTGAGCACCTTCCAATCTGAGAGGCTCCTGTTTCAGCACTATATCAATGTTCCACTGCTATTCATTAGGTTTTCACTTGCCAATTTCTTTTAGAAGTAGACTGCCAGGTCCTTCTTCCTAGTCTTAGTCTGAAAGCTCCACTGAAACCTGTCCACCATGGGTGACCCTACTGGTATTTGAAATAGTGATGGCATAGCTTTCAACATCACAGCAACACATAAGCTACCATACTATGACGAACTCACAGACGAGTGGTGGGCAGAAGTACTACTGCCTGTCTATTCTTTCTCAATGCAGAACTCCCTCTAATAGGCAATTTTGGCTTAGAAGATTCTCCCATAGCCTAGCAGAAACTTTCTTAGAACTGTGTTATAGTTTGAGACAATTCCAACTTAATCCTCCTTCCTTCCCCTCTCCTTTCATAGGTGCCAGACCTGGATCATGGTCTGAAGGCTCTTCCTGCCAACTCCTGCTCCCTCCCCTTTATCCTCTACCAGCGTTGCATATTCAGATATATCTTGCTGTCTGCCTCTTGGAGGACCCACACCAATACAAGTAGACACTGCTAGTTGCCTATCCAAATATCTCATCCCTTGTTCCTTGCTTAAAAAAAAAAAAAAAAAATCCCCTATTTTTTTAAGGTTGGCAATATAACTCATTAAAAACTCCATGTTCTAGCCTCTCTCCATTTTCCAGCAGAAAGAGGCAGCTGTGTGGCATAGTTCTGGCCACTGGTTAAGCTGAGAAATTTCTGAGATTTGGCCCTTTCTTTCCTCTGCTTTTTCTCCCTGTCTGGGATGAAAACAAGAAGTTAAAGGTGGAATAGCCATCTTGTAACCATAAAGTAAAAAGGAGGACAAAAAGAAAAAAAAAAAAACTCCACATACCAAGGGTGGTACAGGAAAACGACTGGGTTACTGATTACAACATGAAGCCACCACAACAACCCTTAATGGCTAACCTCTGAATTTTTTATAGTTAAGAGAGAAAAATTCCCTAATTGATAAAGCTACTATAGTCAGGTCTCCGTTACTCACAGCCAAACAATTCCTAACTGATAGAAATACATGTACTTTTAAAATATATTTAAAAAAATAAGCATACTGTTTTAGTCTCAAGACTCTTCCTTAATAACATGATAAAAGCAGTTTTTCCCATATCTTCTTTGGCAGACAGGCCTTTCTCCCACCAAGTAACACACAAATCCTGAATGGAACTCCGCAGTTTTTGTTCAGATTCAGGTAATGCGTATAAAATACCTAAAATAGAGTATAGTAATTTTTCAAATAGTAAAGCAAATTTTTGTTAGTTAGATTCAATAGTTTACAATATTATGATTTTACATATTAAAGTTTAGCAGTGGTTAAGAGCTCAGGCCGCTAACCAAAGGCTGGCAGTTCAAATCCACCAGCCTTTCCTTGGAAATTCTATGGGGCAGTTCTACTCTCTTCTATAGGGTCACTATGAGTCAGAATTGCCTTGATGGCTATGCGTTAAGCAAATATTAGTTTATATTTAACTTGTTAAAGATTTATATACATTATTTATAAAATGCAAGGGATGTTAATTAAAAAATTTTTTAATTATTTTAACAAAACAGACCCAATAGAACAGAGGACTTTAGAACTGGAAGATTTGGAGAGATCATATTGCCTAAAACCCCTAATTTTAGAGAGGCAGAAATTGAAGCCATCAAAATTTAAGTATAATGTCCAAGGTAACACTGATAACACCGGAGCCAAATCAGGCCTACTGATCAACCATCTCTAAATGTGCTAGTCTCAAATTTTTGGCTAAAGAGGTGAAAAAGAGTAAGAGCAACTATTATAATTAGTACAAACACTACAGTGTTTTTATTAACAGTAAAGTTGAAGAATTAAATTAATAATGTGCTCATAATTACAATCTATAGATACCTGAATTCCACGTTTATACCTATACACAAAAAATTCTTAAATTTACTGGCAAGTTGGTAGCAACTACAATGCCAGCACTAATCATTTTATCAAAGAGTTATTCAGACACTGTACCAAACCGGTAGTATAGTCACAAAGCATTTGGGAGCTATTTTTATACTGATTAGGGGTGACATTTTAATAATGTATTTCAGGCAAAAATTCAAAATAAAAGAGCATACTAAACAGATATATAAATCCAAGTGATGCTGAGAATGAAAAGCTTGATGAATCCGTCATATGAAACTAATTATACTTATATCGTAAGGGATAAGGGTGCTGGAACTTGGAGAGTTTTCTTAAAAATCATTACTTGAAATAAAATTACTTTTATATCTTAAAATACTTTTATATAAACTTTTATAATTAGATCTTCTCATTATTTCAGACTAGTACTCCTCCTAAATTAACAACACTTTTTTCTAGTTTAATTACAACTTGAAAAGTATCGTAATTTAAATTTTAACACTGTAAAACTTCCCTAGGAGTCAACAATTATTCCTCAGATTTATGTCCATAAAATATTTACAAAATAAAGTTAAATGCCACAAACTCTGGTTAAACTGAAACTATCTAGCAATAATCATAAACTGAGAGATTTATATAAGGATATTTCTCCTTTAACAACCTCTTGATCATGAGTCTAGTAAGTCAAAAAAGACATTTAAAAACCCCAGAAACAGCGGCAGTTAAGATGCTCAGTAACACGTATCTTCATGATCTTAAATTAAACTAATTATTCAGGATAGCCCATAAAAAATAGTCAGAGGCTCCTTTTCCAGCTGAAATAAAGGAGCTTTATTAGAAAGTTATGCCCTGATACCAATTGTCCCTCTACATTAAGACAAATAAGCATCTTTTCCAAAGTATCATTTCGATAGCCTACTGTGAAAAATGCCACATTATAACAAAGGCAACTTACCATTTAATATGGTGGCACATTCTAGTAAGGCTTCATACTTCTCATTCTCATTTATTACAGATATACAAGTAATAACCACGGATGTAATGGCATGAATTATTTCTATGTTTTTCTTCTACAGATAAAAAAATGAAAGCACCAGTGAATTAAAATCACCAACTTAAACTCAATTTTAAAATAAGTTTAAGAGTTAGGTTTAGAAATTTAGAACTCAAATTTATTTTTAAAAATCTAATTTAAGATAAAATAAATTAGTAACTCTTTAAATTTATTCCATCTTATTCTAAGAAGTGAATTAAAATTGAAAATACATAACATAGTTGTCTTAAAAGAATAGTAACACTGAGTACTAAATTAAAATATGGGATAGAAAAGTAGGTTAAACCACAAAGTTTAGTTTCTAAAATTCTTGTCTTCTAATTTCAAAGTTCTGCTAAAGCCTCATCTTAAAATTCAATTATACACACTAACAATTATTTTTTAACAAATAAAAGAGAGAAAATTATCTTTTTTTAAAGACCAATACTACCATTTTCGAATCATATTCTATTTCCATGTCATCTTCACACTTGATTTCTACTATCTGCCACCCATCCACTGGGTTTTCTAACAATGCTTCTGTTAATAAATTCTTGAGCCTTTGCCATAGTTCTTCTTTCTGTTTCCTTGATAATTCATCCAATAGCTCATTTAGATTGAAAGGGTCAGAGGCATCTTTCTGTAAAATAAATACCAAGTGTTACATCTCAACACAAATTTAGTAACAGTTGTGAGGATGGTGCAGGACTGGGCAATTGTTTTGCTCCATTATACATAATGTTGCCTGTGACTCAGAGCTGACTTGATGGCACCTAACATTGAAAGAAAAATTTTAAGTGCTAACTTAGTCACTATGAGTCAGAATCGACTTGACAGCAGTAGGTTTTGTTTTGTTTTGTTTGTTTTAACTTAGTTACGTGTTCAAGACTTTGGCTGTAGTTTTCAAAATCCATATAAAAGGGGAAAAGTGTAGGAATTATCAAAAGGGAAGTAGTAAACTCCTCCTCCATATGTTCTTCCCTAGTGTTCTAATCTTAGAAGTTGAAAATTTCATCCACTTAGTAAAGCCTTCTCTAAAATCAATCCTAATGTCTTCCATCTCCAGGCCTATAATTAGCTTACAAAATTACACTACAGTTAAAAAATAATTATAACAACAATAATAATGTAACCAGGAAGACATCCCACTCTAAGTTTATGGTCTCCAACTCCAACACCAGCCTTCTAGTCTTCTCTAGACATCATTCTTTCCGATTAGCCAATAAGATTATTTCAAATCTTTGCAATAATTTTCAAAACCCATGAGCCAACAGCCACTTCCTCTTATTCACAGCAGATGACCTCAACTACTCTTTGATACAACAAATAAAAGCCACTATCAAAACGGCAGAGAAGTTAGCTCAAATGGGCCCCGGCGGCCAAATCTGGGACAATGTGAGCACCAAAATAATGACAGTAATGGATTATAACCCACTGAAAAAAATAAGAACCACTGAGTCCAGCTGATACTTACTAAATAAATAATGGGGGAAATATCTTACAGTAGAATGTCAACAAAAAAATATAGAAGGAATAATGGGTTAGGAAAATCGCAATTTTATAGCTAATCATCAGGCAAGAATCATCAATGGACGCGAAAACTACTGGCTGAAAGTTTGATGAGGAACAGGGTATTTACATAACCTCAAAGTATTTTCCCACAGATTACTTATTAAATGCAAAGGTGAAAATAATAGCTTTACAGTAGATAAACCTATTTATCGGACACCCACCCTAACCAAATGTTCAAAATTAACATCACCAGCCAGACAAACTGACACATGCTTCCTGACATGACTCCACTGAGAACGTAACATTGCTTACATAGTTTGTGACAAAATGCATGAACTGAATCCAATCAGGAGATCACCAAAAAAATGCAAATTGAAGGATATGTCAAAAACAACTGACCAGCACTCTTCAAAACTGTTAGTGTCATGACAAATAAAGTAGGGTTGAGAGACTCTTCCAGATTAAAGGAAACTAACAAGACACATTTTTTTGGGTCCCCAAAAAAAAAAAAAACCGCTATTAAGGGCATAATTAGGGCAATTGCAAAACTTTGAATCTAGACAGCAGATTATAGTATTATATCAATGTTAAATTTCCTGACTTGAGAATTTCAGTGTTAAAGAGGCACTATGTCTGCAACTTACCCTCAAATGATTAAAAAATATATATATAAAGAATGATAAAATCTGACAAACAGTAACAATTACTAAATCTGAGTGTAGAGTATTCAGGATTTCTTTGTACTCTTCCTGTAACTTCTCTGTATAAGTTTGAACTTATTTCAAAGGTTACCCCCCCAAAAAGAAAGAAAATAGAAGCCACTGAAAAAACAATTCCCTCAACACCCTGCCATCAAAATTGATAGTCCCTATCTTTTCTTCCTACCCTCCTGCTACAATTCTGGAAGTATTCAGCCTTCTTAGTACAAAACTATCTGTGCTCCAGTGTTTCCCAAAGACCTTAAACTCACCACTATGTCTCCTCTCTATTGTCCACTTCATCTTCTAATGACTCTTCCCATCAGCATTTTCTTTCTGGTAGGTGATCAAATACCACCTCCTCAGAGACTTTCTCTAGCCACCCCAGTTAAAACAGTAGCTACCTCCCATATACCTATCCTTTTACCCTGCTTTTTTATTTTTTCATTTACTTGTTTCTCTTTCTTCACCACTAGAACATAAATTCCACGGAGGTGTAAACTTTGCTTTGTACACCACCCTATCTCTAGCTTCCAGAACAGTGCCTAATACATAAGGCACTTAAGAAATATTTGCAAAATGACTAGAATTTTCCTTACTCCCATCTCCTCCTATTCCTCTGTCAGTGATTCTCAAAGCATTATGTATGACCTTAATGGTACAGTCATTTCTGCCTTATGATGCTTCTTTTAAAACACAAAGTTGTTCCAACACATTGACATATTAGGAAACAATTTGAGCATGGCAAATTTCTCATTTGCTTATGTGGGGGTTCAATCACAGGAAACACTAAGTGACTGCAGCAAACTGCACCCAGCTGAACAGAGCCCCACCGGATTACGCTAACACACATGCACACACATACACCTCAAACATCTACGAGCATGTGTTCTGAGCCACATCCATCCACATGTGGTCCACCTGATTTCAGAGAACCCTCATTCCTCCACTTCACAATACTTCACAAGCTGCAACCTTCCAATGGCCACCTGGATCACACCCTGTCCTCTCAGCCCAGTTTGTATTTTTCATCTCTGTTCTCTTTGTCTCTTTTCTCTCACTCTCTATCTCTCTTTTGTTCTCTTTCTCTTGCACACAAGTTTGGCAAGTGGGCTGGTGGGGGCACAGGCACCCACTTCCACAAGCAGACTTCAGGTCTCTTTCAAGGTAAACTATCATATTTATTGTATTATTATGTATTTCCTAGAGATTTAACATATATAAAACGGTGCTAGGAAATGGACTTGATGGCACCTAACATCTTTTTATAATGTGTCACTGGCAAAAGTTTTGAGTGTTGTGCCCCAACCCCATTTGCTTCATAAGCCTTGTGGCTTGTATCGTCCATTTTGCATAGCACAATGACTTTTAGGAATGCACGTGTTACGTTAGAGCAGAACTGACTGTATTTGGCGAGGTCCACCTAACAGATCTCAAATTAACTTAAAAGTCTCTTCTTTAGTTCTCATCTGATTGAACTATGTGAAACTGCCATTATTCAACCGTTCTGACTTACAAAATGGCATTTCATATAGTTCAACGCAATATAGCCAAGTGAATATATTTTCATTTTTATGTTTAACTTAGGGCTATATGGTGACTTTTGGTACTAAGTTGAATTATTAAATGTTAATAAGACTTGTTATTTATAAACTAAAACAAACACCTTATTAGTATGAAAACTAACTCTCCCACAAAGATATCTATTGCCAAGGAGAGGCACTTTTGAATTAAGGCCCTTGGAAGGATACTGTCATCAGTATAATACCAGCGTTACCTGGAACTGACTGTGCTACCTAAATGTTGCGATTCTTGCCTTTCATATTAATACTAAGTTAGCGCAATCATCATCAATTTTGCTTGTTACTGATTTTCGTTAAATTTATAGCATATGGTTTGCAAGAACAGTCTTTAAGACTTTAAAACATATGTGTTACAGTTCTAATATGAGACATTTATACTTCTGACACAGAAGACATTTATAACATCTAAATAATTTGCTCTTATACACACTGCTTTGGTGATGTAATGCCTATGAATTTGTGCTGGAAACTCTGGTGGCGTAGTGTTTAAGAGTTATGGGTGCTAACCAAAAGGTCAGCAGTTCGAATCCACCAGGAGCTCCTTGGAAACTCTATAGGGCAGTTCTACTCTGGCCTGCAGGGTTGCTATGAGTTGGAATCAACTTGATGGCAATGGGTTTGGTTTTTCTCTACTTTTTTTTTTTTTTATATCGCTAATTCAGTTTTCATTGCATGAACAAGTGAGGTAGATGGGCTTGGGGGGGGGGGGTCTTGTGCCCCAAAGGTAAAAATATTTTAGAGCCAGTGCCTCAAATGTTGGGGTTCCTTAGAGTTCTGTCCTAGGCCCTTTTTAATACTTCATATACCACATCAACAACCCCACACATTTCCATGACTTTAATTTCTACCTGTACACTACTGATGACCTGAATTTCTATCTCCAGCCCAGATTTCTTTCCTTTCCTCACTTTGAAACAACCGTATCCATTTGCCTACTGATCATCTCTGCTTGGATGGCCCACCAGCAGTCATTTAACACATCCAAACTTGAACTCATCTTCTCCTTCCAACCTGACCCTCTTTCTACGTTCAGTATTGCACTGCCAAGTCAGAAACCTAAGGATCTTCCTTGACCCTTTCTCTCCCTTCCCCCACATTCAATCAATGAACGAGTGCTATCATTCCACCACTTAGAAGTTCTCTAATGCATCTACATGTTCCAATTTCTACTTCCTATACCATCATTATTAACAACATAGACTCTTAATTATTCTCCTTGCCTCTTGTTTTGAACTCCTTCACTCTATTCTTCATATCCGGTCAGAGAGATATTGCTAAAATGGAAATCAAATTTTTCTCCCTTCATCACCCTTTTGTCTATTTTTCTCTCCCTCTGTTTTGTTCTCTTCCTCTCTCACATAAGGGTTACTCCCTGCTTAAAGTTATTTGATGCCACCTTCATTCCTCTTAGGACAAGGTCTAAACACCTTTAAATGGTAAAGAAAGCCTGATATAATCTAGCTCCTTCACCCAGTCATATCTCTTGGCCTTCCTCACCATGCATTTCTACACTCTAGCCCTACCGAACTTCTTCAAGTTCTTCAAACACAAGTTGTTTTATCTAGCCTTTAGAGTTATCCCCTTTGACTACAACAATCCTTCTCTACTTTCCTCCGACTGTCTAACTTCTATTTATCTTCCTCTTTTACATCTTAGCTTTTATATCATTTCACTGGATGGAAACCATTCTATGATAGGATTTGCCGCTCCTATTACCCCTGTGTACCTTCTTCCATCTTGGTGTTTATTGCACAGCATTTATAATTGCTTATTTACTAACCTGAATCCAGCACAACCCTGTGAAGGTAACCTAGAAGCAAAAAAGCATCAATCTTCCTCACGATAAATGGCACAAAGCAAGAAATCAATAAATATTTGTTAAGTAAATAAAATCACATTGCATTAAATCACTTAGCATCCTTACAATTTCTCACTTAAAAGAAAGCAGAAAACAAAATTTGTCAGTGGTTGCCCATCAGCAGGTCTATTAGATTATAAAGAGTTTTTTGTTTTGTTCTTTTTTATATAAAAGGCATTGGTCCCTACGATTCACATAAATTATGACTACAATGTATTTGGGGCTCTAATATGATGGTGTACTGGTTAAGTGCTCGGCTGCTAACTGAAAGGTAGGGGTTTGAACCTACCCAACTGCTTCAATGGGAGAAAGACCTGGTGATCTGCCCCCATAGAAAACCCTATGGGCGGTTCTACTCTGTCACATGGGGTCACTATGAGTCAAAAACCAACTCCACAGTACCTAACAACAACAACTATTTTCAAAAATTATTTCATATTCACAGTCAATATCACAATAAAGCTAAAACATAAAACTTACATGAAGGTGAACAAATTGCAAAAAGTCTTCAACGAACTCCTTAGACACTGCTTGTACAAATGTCTCACGTTTTTCCATGGCAGATGAAACTGGTTTTCACATGTCATTTATTTTGTAACCCTAGTGGAAAACACAACCAGACCATAAACTGCATTTATAAATAAACATATCTTTTCCTACAAAGTTTAATTTGGCATTAACAACCAAAAACTGTAAGAAAATTTCTGCACCATCTACAGTAAACAGCTTCTAAAAATATTCTGACGTAGAAAAGTTGTAAGCTACATTATTTTTTACGGAGGATATTAACCCATTGCCATCTAGTCAATTTCGACTCATTGTGACCCTATAGGACAGAGCAGAACTGCCCCACAGGGTTTCCAAAGAGTGGCTGATGGATGCAAACTGCCAGCCTTTTGGTCAGCAGGTGAGCTCTTAATCACTGCACCACCAGGGATCCACTGAGAATATGATCAACACAATATTATGTTGTTATCAATTATTAGTGAAGTTTCCAACTAAGGGCAGAGAAATCCAAATGGCTCGTGTAGGCTCACTTTCTCCTCCTTTTTGGTGCTCAGGCAGATTTGAGTTAGCTCAGCAAGAGAACAGGCCCCTAAGAACCCAGCTGCCAAACTCTGAAGACTCCCTTTACATAGCATCATTCCTCCCTGTTATTCAAAACATGATTGGAAGAGCAGCACTGGTGTCACCTGGGAGCTTGTCAGATTGTGCTGCAGGATGCCCAACTCAAGCACCCTCCTCCCACACATGTGGCGTAGCGAGAACACAGGTGATTGTGTTCATTTCACTTTCCTGGCGTGTTTCTCCCAATCAAGCCATCCTAGTCTACATTCACACTGCCTGGTGCTAGTGACATCAATGCCCTTTTTGAAAAACATCAACCCAAAGATGAATAGCAAAATCATGGAACACAGTTGCTTTGAAATAAATATATAAAAATTAAAACCTCCTGCATCATTATGAACAGAGCGATATGGAAAATTACTGGTACAGATAGCAATATTTACTAGGCTAGGGAGACTTCTTAAACATATAATCCCAGACCTTAATTTCTAAATTAAACAAACAAAAGCAGAAAATAACCTCAGTTCAATGACTCCCCAGTAAGTAGCAGTGAAGTCTAGCCACCTCACTCCTCAATTCAAATGGCTGAGCTAAGAAATATAACTTCCTACTGGCCAAGAAAATGGGGAGGAGGCAGGTGGGTGGTTAGCAACAAGCATGACGACTTTATTATGTACAATTTTTTAAAATAAACAATAAAGTGCAATCAAGTACAAAGAAATCATACATCTTAAACTGCAAGCATATGAACCCTCTGCTTTTTCGTAATGCTGGTTGTCTCTATTTCCAAGTGCACCCCTTTGTTTAGTCTTGCACATATACAATATTAACCTACTACCAAATTTTATATATACTCCCTATTTTTTTCCTACACCAGAGATTATAACTCCTTTAGTGGTTACTAATTTAATTTTTTTAACTTAATGTGCACTGACTGTCTGAAAACGGCAACGCTTTATGCTCCATATACTGTTTGTACACAAGACGTCCCCCTGCCAGCCAGAATACCTTCCAACGCCAAGGACCATCTCACTCGGCCAGTTATCCATTCCGACAGCACGCCGCTTTTCACACAGCAAATGCACCAATATTGGCTGAATTGAGATAAATACTAAAGAGTTCAAACCTCTGTCGCCGCGTCGCCCGCCGATGTGAGTCCTTCGTCCCCTCCCGTCAAGAGAGAAGAGGCACGCCGAGGGCCAGGTCCCCTGGGTTCGGGCGCTCGGGGAATTCTCCTCAAGGCGGAGAGAAAAACAAAGGGCGTCGGCCCCGGGCGGAGGCAACGCCCGAGCGTCCCCTCGGGGTCGGCGTCCCGTCTCAGGGAGGCTCTCCAGCAGCGCGGCTCTCCTCAGATCGGCCCAGACGGCGGCCAAGTGTCGCCGTCGAGACCCCAGCCCCGCGTGGCTCGCGGCGCGGGGTGTCTGCCTGGCCCCTGCTGCTCCCGAGCCCCCTGCTGCGAGCCAGGCCCCGGCCAGCACCGCCAGGCTCACCTCGTCGCCGGGACCAGCCGATTCCCGCTCTCCGACCAAATTCAAACGCGCCCGCCAGCGCCGGGGCCACCGCTCGAACCTCGCTTTCAGGAAGTCGCGCTCTCGCGAGAGCTGGGGCGCGCCTGAGGCTGGGCCGCCTCAGAGGGCGCGCGCCGCCTACGCCCTTCCCGTCCCGCCGGCGCCGCCTTGCGGCGCCCGGGCGCCTCGCACCCGTCCGCTCGCTGTTGTGTCTGCGCCACCGGCTCGGGCCGCCCGCGCGCCTTCTCTCCTCCATCTGCTTCGGGGCCCGTTTATGGAGCTCTGGATTCAGCCGAGTCGGTGTCTCCTCCCTGCGCTCGGGTCACCGTCTGCCCTCCTCTCCCGGGCGTGGCCTCGCCTACAAAGGTTCCGAAACTGCCTTGGCGCCCGAAAACAGACCTCGGCGGCCAGTTGTGGCTGCGCTCGGCCGTCCGCGCGGGTTCTGGGAAGGTGGGGCCGGGGTGTTGTGCTCTGCGAGCGATTTTCCGTGCAGCAGGACAAGTCTGAACGATAGACATCCTTGTGCTTCCTTGGTTTCTGCCATGTCGTGGCCATCCCTTACCAGAGGTGCCCACATAACTGAAGGAGGAATCGGATTTTTTATGCTTTTTCCTTGTGTTTCACCGTCCACTTAAGCTCCTTCGGGTCCGTACTGATGACGCTGAGGCGCAGAATGTACCGTTATCCTCGCAAAGATAAGGAAGTCAGGCCGTCTGGAGTTGCAGTTGACTCAACGGAACAAGTTTGGTTTTTGTGGATTACCCACTAAAACATTTTTAAAAACATTCTTAGCTTGACAACTAAAAAAAAAAAATTTTTTTTTTTACATTAGACATAAATGATTGGAAAATATGCAAACTCTGACAATTGTTGATATGAAGTGAGCAAACTCGTGTTTTAGGAGTCTTGGTCCCGCTATTCCTAAGCAACGTAGAGCCATTCAATCTTCAGTGTTTTTCATACCTGTGAAGAACTTGGCATTATCCATTCAAGAAGTTACTTTTTACCTCTAAGTGAGGGCTTGAGGACAGCAAAAAAATTAAAATCATGATTACTATATTTTTATAGTTTTTTTTTTCCCCCACAGCTGGTATGTTTCAGGAAGTCCTGGAATAAGAAACTTGCCCAAAGAGATGTGTCTTATTGAAATTGGGCCCAGGTGATTTAACCTCCCATTGACCTTTGGAATTAAAGCCCATTCTCTGGCTTGCCTGGCGCCAAACTGCATGCCAACTGCCTCACTCTCCCAAGTGTTTTAACTGTTTTCTTCACGGGTTGTTTTGCCCTCTTAGGAGGTCACCAAAAAAAAAAAAAAAATCGCTGTCCAGTCAGTTCCAAAACTCATGGTGATATTATAGAGCACAGCAGAACTGCCCCATAGGGTTTCCAAGGAGCAGCTAGTGGATTTGAACTACAGACCTTTTGCTTAGCAGCCAAGCTCTTAACCACTCGGCAACCAGGGCACAGACCTACGTTATCTCTTTCTTATGTCAGACTCCTTCAAGAATTTGTAAGGTACCATCCATATGTACAGTATTTTGTAAACAAAAGTAATAATATGGTAAATTGTAATTATGTAAAATGAGCAAGTCTTTGAGGTGGGAAGAACCTTTGTTCTTGTGGTTACTTGTGGTTCATGTTGTCCTCCCTGCTGCACAATTGGCCTTGTCTTTCATGTTTCCTTGCCAAGGGTTTGCTTCTGCTTTGTCATATCTTATTATTATTTGCTTGAAACATAACTTCTACTGGTATGCAGATTTACTTTGGCTTAGTCCATCAAGAATTTATCAGTCCAGGGGAAGTCAGCACTATTGGACCAAAGCCAAAGCTAAGAAGTTTCCTGGACACATCCAAACACTTTGAGGGACAGAGTAGCTGGGGCTGGGGCCTGAGGACCATAGTTTTGGGGAACATCTAAATCAATTGGCATAACAAAGTTTATTAAGAAAATGTTCTGCATCACATTTTGATGAATTGCATCTGGGGTCTTAGAAACTTTTAAGTGGCCATCTAAGATGCATCAATTGGTCCCATTCACTTGGAGCAAAGGAGAATGAAGAAAACCAAAGCCACAAGGAAAACATTAGTCCAATAGACCAAGGACCACATAAACCGGAGACTCCACCAGCCTGAGACCAGAACTAGGTGGTGCGTGGCTACAACCAATGACAGCCCTGACAGAGAACACAACAGAGAGTCTCCGACAGAGTGGGAGAAAAGTGTGGAGCTGAACTCAAATTCAAATAAAAAGACCAGACTTAATGGTTTGACAGAGAGTGGAGGAATGCCCGAAACTATGGCCCCCGAATGCTATGTTAAACCACAGCTAAAACCATTCCTGAAGCCAAAGATTAGACAGGCCTATAAAACAAAAAAATAATACATATGAGGAGTGTGCTTCTTAGTTCAATCAGATACACGAGATCAAATGAGTGGCTCCTGTTCAAAGAAAGGAGAGAAAACAGGAAGGGACAGGAACTGGTCAAATGGACTTATGGAAACCAGGATGGAAAGGGGGAGCATGCTGTCACATTCTGGGGATTGCAACTAATGTCACAAAACAGTATGTGTATAAATTTTTGTATGAGAAATTAGCTTGAGCTATAAACTTTCACCTAAAACACAATTTAAAAAAATATGTAAATAAAAATTTATCAATCATTTACAATATGACTTTATGGGATACTATGGGAAAGACTCCAAAATCTTATTTGATATTTGATGTAGCCTCTGCCCTTGAGGAACTTAGGAACTAGGGGATGACTTTTCTCAATATTCTTCCATACTTATCTAAGCCATGAATATTAGAAAATTACAAGGAATGTATTAATATTCCCTATTGAAATATTCAGTATCTCTCTGGGTCTTTCCCCTCTTTGCATATCTACAAGAGAGACAGGGCTTTGTGTGATTTAGGTCTTGTGTGTCTGATTTGAATATTGATTATAGTGAAAGCTCACATTGCTGCTTTCTTGAAGTCTGGTGGTAAATATGTGATTTATTCCATCCATTCTTCTAATTGTCCTGATTTCTAGGCTAGACGTGGAGATGCCTAGTAGGAGTTGATCCATAAAACCCTAGAAAGTAATGACTGATTTTATCTAAAATGTTCTATTATAAAATGCATTAAAACATTTCAGGCTGAAAATGTTAAATTCTTACTCTATGGCCAGCTTTGATGCTCACAAATATCCTCACAGTTGGTATCTTACTGCTTTCCTCATTTTATAGATGAATAAACGAAAACATGCAAAGTTATGCAAATTTCCCAAGACCCAAACTCCGTTGGTGGCAGAGCTGGGATTTGAACTCAGCTCACGATGTTTTCTGAACACACTTTTACTCTCAACTACTGTGCTAAACGTCCTTGCCCTCAAGGGGCACTAAACAGAGACATATGGAGAGAGAAACAAGTGGTTAGGTGACTTGATTTTATTTGAAGGCTTAATAATTATTGACCCATGTAAACTTAGCATTTTTAGGTTCCTGATTCACGTATTTATTTAGGGAAACTTTGGGTTTTTTTTTTTTAATGAGGAAAGATCCATAATTTTTAGGGTACTTGGGAATGGATTAAGGCAGTATACCCAGCCATGAATGTGACTTCAGAAAGGCCTCTGATGTACAAAAGAATGACCTATAATGACAAAAACTTTAATCTTCACAGTTTCATGTCTTTATTTTAAGGTATTGTTATTGTTGCTGTGGTTAGTTGACATCAACTAGATCCTGGCCCATGATGACCCCATGTGTTACAGAGTAGGTTTACTATGTAGAGTTTTCTTGGCTGTAATTATTAATACCAGTTAAAATGCAAAATGCCTTAATAGATAGGTGAATATACTGAAATATTCAAGCAGGTATTTACAGAACTTCACAAGTAGAGCTTGCCAAGTACTCTAACAGAAGCATCTTGGATCTGGTTTCCTCAAAGCAGAGTCTGAGATGAGGTTCTTCTGTAAACGGTGTGGTGCATGGATGCTCTCAGAGGCAACTTGTGAGGGAAGCCAGGCGAGAACATGGGAAGGAGAACCTCAGTCTGATCCCATGGACGGGTTCTGGAGCAAGAAAGGCTCTAAGGAGTTGAGGAAAGAGGTTGGTTTTTTGCATCCTAAATAAGCCGGTCATTGACTCCCCCTTCTAACTCCTGCCTCTATCCTGCCTGTGTAATTTGGAATGTCCCAATCTCAGGGGTTTCCAGTTGAGTTGGCTTTCAGTGCATCAGAGTAAATACTGGGAGAAGTTACATTTGTGAATGATCAGCAGTCTGGTGCATAACAGCTGAGGAGAAGGAGGACTGCATCACCATTACCATCTACTACAAAAAACTGGGACAAAAAGCTCTGAGGAAACAGAAAGGAAAAAGATTTTCACCTGATGGAGAGGTAATTTTTTAGTCATTAACACCATAATATGAATAATTACTCAAAAGTTAAATTTTATAAAGGAGTGTAGGAGAGGGGAAGGAAGAGGGGTGGAGAGAGCAAAGGAGAGAAAGTATCAAAGGGAAAAGGAGGAATGGAATGGATTAAACAAAAACCAAACCCATTGCAATGTAGTCGATTTAGACTCACAATGACCTTATAATACAGACTGTACCTTCTCCATGTTTTCCAAGGCTGTAATCTTTTTTTTTTTTGAGTTTTTTTTTAAATTATTGTACTTTAGATGAAGGTTTACAGAACAAACTAGTTTCTTATCAAACAGTCAGTGCACACATTGTTCTGTGACATTGGTTAACAACCCCACGGCATGTCAACACTCTCCCTTCTCAACCCTGAGTTCCCTATTACCAGCTTTGCTGTCCCCTCCTGCCTTCCAGTCCCTGCTCCAGGGCTGTTGCACCCCATTAGTCTTGTTTTGTTCCATGGGCCTGTTCAATCCTTGTCTGAAGGGTGAACCTCAGGAGTGACCTCATTACTGAGCTGAAAGGGTTTCCGGGGGGGCATACTCTTAGGGCTTCTCCAATCTCTGTCAGGCCAGCAAATCTCGTCTTTCTTTTTGAGTTGGAGTTTTATTCTACATTTTTCTTCGGCTCTGCCTGGGACCCTCTAATGTGATCCTTGTCAGAGCAGTCAGTGGTGGTAGCCGGGCAACATCTAGTTGTACTGGACTAAGTCTGATGGTCTTTCTTTTCGAGTTAGAATTTTGTTCTACATTTTTCTCCACCTCTGCCTGGGACACTCTAATGTGATCCTTGTCAGACCAGTCAGTGGTGGTAGCCGGGCACCATCTAGCTGTACTGGACTCAGTCTGGTGGAGGCCATGGTAGATGTGGTCCATTAGTACTTTGGACTAATCTTTCTCTTATATCTTTAGTTTTCTTCATTCTTCCTTGCTCCCGAAGGGGTGAGACCAGTGGAGTATTCTAGATGGCTGCTCACAGGCTTTTAAGACCCCAGACGCTACTCACCAAAGTAGAATGTAGAACATTTTCTTTATAAACAATGTTATGCCAATTGAGCTAGGTGTTCCCCAAGACCGTGGTCCCCACAGCCCTCAACCCAGCAGTTCGGTCCCTCAGGGAGTTTGGATGTGTCTATGGAGCTTCCATGAGCCTGCCTTGTAAACAGGTTGTGCTAGCTTCCCCAGTATCGTGTACTGTCTTACCCTTCACCAGAGTTAAAACCCATAAAAAAAGTTACCATTTATATATTGTTTATTTACTGTTTTTCCATCCCTACCCCTCCCCTCCCTCATAACCATCAAAGATTGTTTCTTTTTGTATGTAAACCTTTTCATGAGTATTTACAGTAGTGGTCTCATACAGTATGTGTCCTTTTGTGATTGACATTTTGCTCAGCATAATGTCCTACAGATTCATCCATGCTATGAGATGCTTCACAGATTCATTGTTGTTCTTTATTGTTGCGTAATACTCCATTGTGTGTATGTACCACAGTTTGTTTATCCATTCATCTGTAGTTGGGCATCTAGGTTGTTTCCATCTTTTTGCTGTTGTGAACAATGGTGCAATAAACGTGCATGTGCATATGTCCGTCCGTGTGATGACTCTTATTTCTCAGGATATATTCCTAGGAGTGGGATTACTGGATCATATGGTATTTCTATTTCTAGCTTTCTAAGGAAGTGTCATATCATTTTCCAAAGTGGTTGTATCATTTTGCATTCCAAGGCTGTAATCTTTACAGAAGCAGACTGCCACATCTTTCTTCCACACAGTTGCTGGTAGGTTCCAACCGCCAACCGTTTGGTTAACAGCCAAGCAGTTTACCACTGCACCACCAGGGCTCCTATGGAATGGCTTACCTACGTCAAAATGTGCTATGGTGCTTTGAAAGCTTATTGCGTAGAGTTTTATAATCACTGATCAGAACAGGAATAAGTAACATTGATATGGTGGCTTGATTAGTTACATGTGTTTTCCCCCTAAAAAGTTAACCTGTTGCTGTTGAGCTGATGCTGACTCATAGTGACCATATAGGACAGAGTAGAACTGCTCCATAGGGTTTCCAAGGAGTGACTGCTGGATTCGAACTGTTGACCTTTTGGTTAGCAGCTGTAGTGCTCCGTAGCTCTTAACCACTACACCACCAGGGCTTTGGGGCTTTTTAAAAAAGTAACTTTGTGGCATGTCTTAGTCATCTAGTGCTGCTAGCATAGTGATAGGATTTACAACACATAGGGAAATCACATAAAATGGTGGATAATCACACAATACTGGGGCTCATGGCCCAGCTAAGCTGACAGATATTTTGGGGGAACATAATTCAATCCATGACATTCCACCCTTTGGCCCACAAAAATTCATGTCCTTGCCACATGTAAAACATATTGAACCTATCATATTACAGCAAAAGTCTTATGTCAACTCCAAGTCCAAGATCCAAAAATTCCTCTTCACCTGTGAAATCCAGAAGACAAGTTACCTGCTTCCAAAGTATAATGGCAGAACAAGCACAAGCTAGACGTTTCTATTACAAATGGGAGAAATTGGAGAGAAAGGAGGCATAGGTACCAAGCAAGTTAGCAGAACACATTACATTAGCACTCAAGGCTTTGAAAATAATCCTCTGTTCTCTGAGACAATTTATACAATAACCCTGCCCTCCAGATCTAGGTATTAGTCCCTGGATTCTGAGTGGAGGCCCCTTAGCCCTGGGCTTCAGCTCTGCCTTCCAGGCCCACTGGGACAGCAACTCTGCTCCCTCAGCCTTAAGTGCACCATTCTCGTAGTCCATCTGAGTGTCAACTCCACCCTTACAAACACCAGAGGCCGTGGCTCCACCCTTTGAAACCCCAGAGGTCCTGGCCTAACCTTTAGAGACTGAGGCAGCTGGGCTTCATATGTTCCTTGTATCTTCAGCTTCTGCTTCCTGGTTTTGTGGCCTCTTGGCTCTTGGTCCTCACACCCACATCTGCCCTGCTGGGGCAAGTGTTCCAAAGCTCTGTAGCTCCACTGATAAGTGCCTGGAGGTACCCCCCTCCGCCAGGAAGCCTCTGGGACACAGGCACTCAGCTCTCTTGCTCTGTGAGTTGGCAAGCGTAGCTCCACTCATAAGTGCCCGGAGCCACCCCACTTCACCAGGGAGCCTCCTGTGCACAGGCACTTAGCTCTCTCTCCATGGGTCAGCTCCAGTGCTGTCCAGCACTGGTCTCCTGGTTCTGCAGCTGCCGGTTTACCGCTGCTGCCACTGGTCCTCTGCTGCTGTTTCTCACCATCTGCGCTTTCTCCCGTGTTAATGGTTCTCCTCACTTCCTTCTGAGTCTTCTATACATTCACAATTTCAAAACCACTTCCACATTTTAGGTATCTTACAGCAGCCCCACTCTCCTGGCACCAAATTTTGTCTTAGTCATCTAGTGCTGCTATAACAGAAATACCACAAGTGGTTGGGTTTAACAAAGAGAAGTTTATTCTCTCACAGTCCAGTAGGCTAGAAGTCTGAATTCAGGGTACCAGCTCCAGGGGGAGGCTTTCTCTCTCTGTCAGCTCTGGAGGAAGGTCCTTAGCATCAGTTTTCCCTTGGTCTGGAAGCGTCTCAGTGCAGGAACCTCAGCTCCAAAAGACGCACCCTGCTCCTGGCACTGTTTTCTTGGCAGTAGAAGGTTCCCATGTCTCTCTGCTCATTTCTGTCTCTTGTATCTCAAAAGAGATTGGCTTAAGACACTGTCTAATCCTGTAGACCTCATCAATATAACTGCTGCTAATCCACCATATTACATCAAAATGATAGAATGTACAACATAGGGAAATCACATAAAATGGTTGACAGTCACACAACACTGGGACTCATGGCCCAGCTAAGCTGACAGATATTTTTTGGGAGGTAATTCAGTCCATGACATGGCCTTAGCCTATTAAACACATCTTAAAACTGCAGGCTATCGTATGAGAGGTTGCTATAAGTTGGACAGTGTCCTCTTCGTAAACTTCTAAGATCAACCATCATGACAGGCAAATATTTTCCTGGGGGGTATGGCAGGCAACGGTAGACATCATTGGAAATCTACCTGGATAAAATTTCCACTAGCTTTGTAGATAAATAATCCTATGAAAAAGGTCATCTTTCCACCAGTGCTGGTAAATCAGAGCTTTTGGGCACAAGTATTTATTTAAAAAATGTTTTTGATTTAAAAAATTTCTCCATTTTTCACTGATTCTACCATCTGGTCCCACACATACCAGGGCAGTATTAGCATAAATAAAATTAGTACTTCTCTATCTCATCTTTGTTTTGGCATGTACTATAAATAATGCATGCATTTTTGAGGAACATTAAATTTTGCCAAGCGTTTCTAAAATTACATTAATTTATTCCTTATCAATTTAAATTGATATAATTAAAGGATGGGCCCCTTAGAGATCCTAATGACTTTTTCAAAGGGAAAGCATAAAAACTTGCCCAAATAGCAAGATGGTTATTATTACTGTGATGTTGTTTTGTTTTGTTTCTTTTTTCCAAACATGGTGTCTTAGTCGTCTAGTGCTGCTGTAACAGAAATACCACAAATGGATAGCTTCAACAAACAGAAGCTTATTCTCTTACAGCCTAGTAGGCAAGAAGTCTAAATTCAGGACATAATCTCTGGGAGAAAGCTTTTTCTCTCTGTCAAATCTGGAGGAAGGTCCTTGTCATCAACCTTCCCCTCGTCTGGGAGCTTGTCTACGCAGGAACCTCAGGTCCAAAGGATAGGATGTGCTCTCCTTCCAGCACTGCTTTCTTGGTGGCATGAGATCCCCATGTCCTGCTGCTAACTGCTCTCTTTTATGTCTCAAAAGGGATTGGCTTAAGACAAAATCTAATCCTGTAGATTGAGTCCTGCCTCATCAACATAACTGCCACTAATCCCATCTCAATAATATCATAGAGAGAGGATTTACAACACACCGGAAAATCACATGAGGTGCCAAAATGGTGACAATCACACAACACTGGGAATCATGGCCTAGCCAAACTGATACACACATTTTTGGGGGACACAATTCAATCCGTAACACATGGGTAAATTAAATTACTGTAAGGTTGCAAAAACTATGAATAAACTGATGAATTTCAAGGTTACTCCTTCAAGTACTCATCAAATTCCAGGCACTGGGCCTGCCTCCCTGTGTAGCATTTGTGATCTGTTTTCTCCTGCCAGATATCGTGTTTTTCCCTCTTGTTTTGCTCAGCACCTTAGGAAAATCATGGTTTGAATTATGTACATCATTTTGTAAAATGATAAGGTTCAGCAATTCTTTTCTTCAACGTAGTAGCTACATATTTCTTCCACAAAAAATGCCACCTCCTGTATCATAATATCCATAATTATGGCAGTGGGACAATTGTGAGCTTTATCTCAATGACTTGGCTTGGCTAGAGCTTTAGTTTTTGAACCAGAATGATAATATTAAGTATCTTATATGAAGGGCAGATAAGATATTAATGTGAACAACATTTAATTTTTATAAGTGTTTACTCTGTTTCCTCAAATAAAACATCAATAGCATTCTGGCAGATATAAAATTATAGGAAGTGAAGAGTCTTCATCCAATTACTCTGAAACAAAAGTGCCCCTCAAGTGTAACGATGTAGACTTTCTTTGTTGAAAAAAAGTCTGAAATCTATCTACAAAATACAAAGTAGGGTTGTTCCACTTAAACCACCATCTTGATTCTAATTCCCACTGTTACTAAGGCACCATGACTCTATTCTTCCCAATTTCTCTCCAAATGTATTATGTGATGTATTGTTCAGTCAATGTTGCCACTTGCTTGTCTTCCATCCACACTCTGGTTCTGGCTCTGGATGCCTTTCTGATAACACCATTAATCTTCTAATAGCTTACTTCAGTGACTTCTCTGCACACTGTGTGATCTTTCACCTCTGGGAGCTTTGACCCAGTGGATTGCCCCATCTCTCCTTCCCACCTATCCCCAAACTTTCTTCTGGTTGGGGGCAATTCTCTTAAGTCTCCATTTCCTTCCCTACATTTCTCCTGTGCTAACTTCTGCTGACTTCCCTTAAATAGGAACATTTCCTAAGCTGCTTCTTCAGGGTTTTTTTTTTTTTTAATTACCTATGCAGTGAAGGAATTCAGAGCATTGCAGTCAGAAAAAAAATGTAGGTTTGAATCCGGATTCTGCTAATTACTAGCTGTACAATTTGGAGAAATTTATTTAAAATCACACAGCCTCCATTATCTTAACTATAAGTTGAAGCTGTAATATTTATTCCTTATTTAACAACAGTAGAATTAAGTGGTTTTTTGGGGGAAAAAAAAAACTTCATATAGTGCAGGCATTTAGAATTAACTCACCAAAAATGGTAGTTATTATTTTTTTAAATCTCTGGATAAACACATCTATATTCACTAGGATATTCACTAGGTTGTAAACTTCATGAAGGCAGTGATATTTGTTTTATTTCAGAATAAGTGCATGACATAAAATAAGCACTCACTAAATGGTTGCTGAATGAATGAATGGATATCCGAAGAAAAACTTCCAGTGAAATGTGGTTGTCAGCTCTTGTGAAGTTGGCCCCGTGTACAGCCAAATAAAATGCTGACCAGTCCTGCACTATCTGCACAATTAATTGAAGATTGGACCATTGTGATCCATAGAGTTGTTGTTGGCTGATTTTCAGATGTAGATCTCACAGCCTTTCTTCCTAGTCTGTCTTAGTCTGCAAAAGCCACTGAAACCTGTTCACCAACACAGCAAAACACAAGCCTCCACTGACAGGTGTTGACTACACATGAAGTGCATTGTTGTTGTTAGGTGCCGCCAAGTCTTTTCTGAGTCATAGCAACCCTATGCACAGCAGAATGAAACACAGCCTGGTCCTCCACAGCCCACATAAACATTTTTATGTTTGAGCTCATTGTTGCAGCCACTATGTCAATCCATCTCTTCAAAGGTCTTCCTCTTTTTTGCTGATCCTCTACTTCACCCAGCATGATGTCCTTCTCCAGGGAATGGTCCCCACTGATAACATGTGTGAAGTACACGAGATGAAGTCCCACCATCATTTCTTCCAAGGATCACTCTGGCTGTACTTCTTCCAAGATGGATTTGTTCATTATTTTTGCATTCCATGGTATATTCGATATACTTCCCCAAAGCCGTGATTTAAGGGCATCAATTCATCTTCGGTCTTCCTTACCCATTTTCCAGCTTTTGCATGCATATGAGGCGATTGAAAACATCATGGCTTGGGTAAGTTGCACGTTAGTCCTCTAAGGGACATCATTGATTTTGAACACTTTAAAGAGTTCTTTTGCAACAGATTTGTCCAATGCAATGTACCATTTGATTTCTTGACTGCTGCTTCCATGGGTGTTGATTGTAGATCCAAGTAATATGAAATCCTTGACCACTTCAATATTTTCTCCGTTTATCATGATGTTGCTCATTGGTCCAGTTGTGAGGATTTTTGTTTAGTTTTTGTTGAGGTGGGACACCCTGGTGGTGTAGTGGTTAAGTGCTACAGCCGCTAACAAAAAGGTCAGCAGTTTGAATTCACCAGGCGCTCCTTGGAAACTCTATGGGGCAGTTCTACTCTGTCCTTTAGGGTTGCTATAAGTCAGAATCGACATGACAGCAATGGGTTTGGTTTTTGGTTTTGGATTTTGTTGCGGTGTAATCCATACTAAAGGCTGTAGCCTTTGATCTTTATCAGTTAGTGCTTCGAGTCCTCTTCACTTGCAGCATGCAATGTTGTGTCATCTGCATATTGCAGGTTATTAATGGGTCTTCTACCAATTCTGATGCTATGTTCATCATATAGTCCAGCTGCTAGGATTATTTGCTCTGCATACAGATTGAATAAGTATGGTGAAATGATGCAACTCTGACCACACCTTTCCTGATTTTAAGCCATGCAGCATCCCGTTTTCCATTCAGAGGACTGATTCTTGGTCTATGTACGTTCTGCATGAGCACAATTAACTGTTCTGGAATTCCCGTTCTTCACAATGTTATCCATAATTTGTTAGGATCTACACAGTCAAATGCATTTGCATAATCAATGAAACACAGGTAAACATCTTTCTGCTATTCTATGCTTTCAGCCAAGATCCACATGACATCAGCAATGATATCCCTCCTTCTACACCGTCTTCTAAATCTGGCTTGAATTTCAGGCAGTTCTCTGTTGATGTACTGCTGCAACCAGTTTTGAATTATCTTCAGGAAAATTTTACTACAAATAAGATACAAAAGCAGGAAACAAGCTATGGTCTCCTGCATAAAAGGTGAGAGCTCTGTCACTGAATGACCAATGCCCCTTGAAATGCCCTATATCAGTGATGTTTCTCAAAGGAGCCCTGGTGGCATAGTGGTTGAGAGCTAGACTGCTAACCAAAAGGTTGGCAGTTCAAATCTACCAAGCCACTCCTTGGAAACCCTATGGGTTTGCCCTATAGGGTCGCTATAAATCAGAATCAACTTGAATGCACCTGACTATGACTATGACTAGTGATTCATAAATTTAAGTATCTATCCTGATTTCTCATCTAAATTCTAAACCAGTATTTCTAAGCATTTTTCTGTATCTTTCTGGATATTCTATAGACTTTTCAAGGTGAACATGCACTTTCCCCAACCAATGCCTCCTCTCCTTGGTATGGCACAATCCATTAACTGGATGCCACCCTAGTCTATTGTTCTCTCTGGCATTCCATATCTAGCTGGTTCCCAAGTACAAATTATCTTTAAAATTTACCTCCTCTACTAATTCTTTTATGTGAATGGTAGTGTAGATGTGGAATAGAGACAGGAGAGATATGGAATAGTTGTGGAATAGACATGGAATAGATGTGGAATGGAAGTGGAATAGGCATGGAATAGATGATGTGGAACTGAAGTGGAATAGGTGAGGTGGACTAGATGTGGAATATATATGGGTAGATGTGGAAGAGAGATTGAATAGAGGTAGAATAGACATGGAAAAGACATGGAATACAGGTGGAATAGACTTGGATTAGATATAGAATCATGAGGAATAGACGTGGAATAGACGTGGACTAGATGAGGTAGAATAGATGTGGAATAGAGTTGGAAAAGATGTGGGATAGAAGTGGGATAGATGAGGTGGAATAGAGGTGGAATAGACATGGAATAGATGTGAAATAGATGTGGAATACAGGTGGAATTGACTTGAATTAGACCTGGAATGATATGGAATAGATATGGAAATACGTGGGATAGATGTGGAATAGGCATGAAATAGACATGGAATAGATGATGTGGATGGAATACACATGGAATTGATGAGATAGAATAGATGCGAAATAGAGGTAGAAAAGATGTGGAATAGGCTGGAGTAAATGTGGAATAGATGTGCAATAAAAGTGGAATAGATGCAGAGTTGATGTGGGATAGAGGTAGAATAGATGTGGAATAGACATGGAATAGATGAAGTGGAACAGGTGTGGAAAAGATGTAGAACTGGTGTGGAACAGACGTGGCACAAATGTGGAATACACATGGAATAGATGCAGAATAGACCTGGAATTGACATGGAATAGACAAACATAGAATAAACAAAGAGTTGTCATGGAATAGATGTAGAATAAAGATGGAATAGAGTGAAATAGACTTGGAATAGATGTGAAATAGGTGATGTGGAATAGACACGGAATACATGATGTGGATATATGTGGTATAGATGTGGAATAGATCTAGAATAAACGTGGAACTGGTGTGGAATAGATGTAGAATTAATATGGAATAGGTACAGATGTATGTGGAATAGCAGTGAAAAAGATGTGGAATAGATGTAGAAAAGATGTGGAATAAACATGGAATAGAAGTGAAATAGATGTGGTGGAATAGATGTGGAAAAGATATGAATAGATGTGTAATAGATTTGGTATATATATGAATAGATGTGAAATATTCATGGAATGGACATGAATAGATGATACGGTATAGATGAGGAACACGTGCAATACATGTGGAATACGTGTGGAATAGATGTAGAGAAAACATGGAATAGACATCAGATAGATGTGGACTGGAGATGGAATAGGCGTGGATTAGATGACATGGTACAGACTTGAAATAGACATGGAATAGTTGATATGGAGTAGATGTGGAGTAGATGTGGAATTTCGTGGAGGAGACATGGAAGAGATGATATGGAACTGATCTGAAATAGATGATGCAGAATAAATGTTTAATACATGTGGAATAGATGGTGAATGATGTGAAATATATGTGGAACAGAAGTGGAAAAGACGTGAATAGAGGTGGAATAGATGGGAAACACATGTGGAATAGACGTGGAATAGCCACGGAACACATGTGGAATAGATGATGTGAAATAGATGTGGAACAGTTGTGTAACAGATGTGGAATAGATGTGGAGAGGGGTGGAATACAGGTGGAAAAGATGTGGAATAGAGGTGGCATAGATATTCAATAGACGTGAAATAGACCTTGAATTAACATAGAACAGATGCATAATACATGATGTGGAATAGATGACGTGGAATAGATATGGAAGAGATGTGGAATAGTTGTGAAGTAGACATGGAATAGACATGAAATGGACATGGAGTAGACATGGAATAGATATGAAATAGATGTGGTATGAAATAGACATGGAATAGACCTGGAATAGTTGTGGAATAGGCCTGGAATACATGTGGAATAGACGTGAAGTACACATGGAATAGTCATGTAATACACGTGGAATAGACATGGAATAGATGATACGTGGAATACATGTGTAATTCATGTGGAACACGTGTGGAATAGTTGTAGAAAAGACACGGAATAGATGTGAACAAGATGTAGAATAGGAGATGTGGAACTGACGAGGAATAGATGGAGTTGAATAGATGTGGAAAAGATGTGGAATAGATGTGAAATACATGCCAATAGAGGTGGAATAGAGATGTAATAGACGTGGAATAGATGTGGAATAAAACAAACAAACATAAAGAAACCAAACCTGTTGCCATCGAGTTGATTCTGACTCATAGTGACGCTATAGGACAGAGTAGAACTGCCCATAGAGTTTCCAAAGATAGATGATGTGGAATTGACGTGGAATAGATGAGGTTGAGTAGATGTGGAAGATGTGAAATATGTGTGCAACGGAGGTGTAACAGAGTTGCAATAGATGTGGAACAGGGGTGTAATGAAGAATTGACGTTGAATAGATATGGAATACATGAGGAATAGATGTCAAATAGATGTGGAACAGGTATGGAACAGAGGTGGAATAGATGTGGAACAATCAGGGAATAGACGTGGAATAGATGATACGGAAAAGATGTGGAATAGATGTGGTATAGACGTGGTATAGACATTGACTGGATGTGGAATAGACGCATATAGACACAGAATAGATAATGAATAGATGATGTGGAATAGAAGTGGGGTAGATGAGGTAAAATAGATTTGGAATTATGTGGAACAGAGGAGTAAATAGATGTGGAATACAAGTGGAATAGACAACGTGGGATTGACGTGGATTTGATGAGGTGAAACAGATGTGGTATACATGTAGAATAGAGGTGAAATAAAAGTGGAATAGATAACGTGGAAGTGAAGTGGGATAGATGAAGTGGAATAGATGTGTAATAGAGGTGGAATAGATGTGGAATACACGTGGAATAGACATGGAATAGTCATAAAATAGATGTGGAATACACGTGGAATAAACATGGAATCGTCATTAAATAGACATGGAATAGATATAGAATAGATGATGGAGGTAAACATCCTTCTGTTCGATCTGTTGTGCATGGGGTTGCTATGAGTCGGAACTGACTCGACGGCACCTAACAACAAAAACAACAGATGATGCAGAATAGAGGTGGAATAGACATGCAACAGCCATGGAATAGATGTGGAATAGACATAGAATAGAGGTAGAATAGATGATGTGGAATATATGTGGTATAGACATGGAAGAGATGTGGACTAGACGTGGAATAGGTGTGAAATACACTGAAATAGACATGGAATAGAGGTTGGATAGGCGTGGTAGAGATGTGGAGCAGACGTGGAATGGATGTGGAATAGGTGTTTAATAGATGATGTAGAAGTGATGTAGGATAATCGATGTGGAATACATGTGTAATAGATATAGAAAGAATGTGGAATAGATGTAAATTATATGTTGAAAAGAGGTGGAATATAGTTGGAATAAACATGGAATAGAGATGTACTAGACGTGCCATTGACATGCAATAGACATGAAATAGATGTCTAATAGAGGTGGAATGGAGGTGGAATAGAGTTGAAATAGATGTGGAATAGAATGGAAGGAGTACAGGTGGAATAGATATGGAATAGTCATAGAACAGATGTGGAATAGACTTGGAATAGATGATGGAGAATACATGATGTGCAATAGATGTGAACTAGGTGTGGAATAGAAATGGAATAGACATGGAATATATGTGAAATCGACGTTGAATAGACGTGGAAGAGATGATGTGGAATAGACTGGAATAAATGATGTGGAATATACATGAAATAAGTGAGGTGGACTCCAAAAGGTTGTGTCATCTGCATAACATAGGTGGTTATTTAAAAATGATCTTGTAAAATTAGATGATTTTTTGGAAGAAAGTACTTTGTACATTTTAGCATGTAGAATAAACACAAAAAACTGTAGGTTTTTTTTTTTTTTTTTACATATATATACCTTTGGATAAACACATCTATATTCACTAAGTTGTAAACACCATGCCTGCAGGGAAATTTATTTTATTTCTTTTTTTTAGACATCATATATTTTTGATTTAAAGTCAGGAAAAGTGTGTGTCAGGGTTGTATCCTTTCCGCATACCTATTCAATCTATATGCTGAGCAAATAATCCCAGAAGCTGGACTATATGAAGAACAGGGCATTAGGATTGGAAGAAGAGTCATTAACAACCTGCGTTATGCAGATGACACAACCTTGACTGCTGAAGGTTAGGATGATTTGAAGCACTTACCGATGAAGATCAAAGACCACAGCCTTCGGTACGGATTACACCTCAACTTAAAGAAAACAAAAATCTTCACAACTGGACCAATAAGCAACATCATGATAAACAGAGAAAAGATTGAAGTTGTCAAGGATTTCATTTTACTTGGATCCACAATCAACACCCATGCAAGCAGCAGTCAAGAAATCAAAAGACACATTGCATTTGGGTAAATATGCTGCAAAGAACCTCTTTAAATCATTGAAAATGAAAGCAAAGTCTGAGATGGGATTCTTATGTAAATCGTATAGTCAGTGGATGCTCTCAGGTGCAACCTGTGAGGGAAGCCAGGACAGAACATGGGAAGGAGAACCTCCAGTCTGATCCCATGGAGTGGCTCTGGAGCAAGAAAGGGCCCAAAGAGTTGAGAAGAGAGGTTGGTCTTTCTTATACCAAATAAGCCGGTAATTGACTCTGCCTTCTAACTCTCACCGCTATCCTGCCCCTATAAACTGGAATCTCATAATCCCAGGCATTTCCAGTACTGTCTGCTTCCAGTACCTCAGAATAACTCCTGGGAGAGGTTATAGTTGCGAACGATCAGTGGCCTGACTCACAACAGCTGAGGGAAAGGGGGGCTGCTCCGCCATTACCATCTACTACAAAATACGTGGACAAAATGTTCTGAGGGAACAGAGAGAAAAAAAGGTTATTTTTTCCCTGGTGGAGACATAATTTTTTTTGTCATTAACACCATAATATGAATAAAGTACTCAAGAGTTAAACTTTTACAAAAGAGTGTTGGAGAGGGAAGGAAAGAAGGAGAGAGAGAAGGAAGGAGAGAATGTGAAAATATAAAAAAGTGGCAATAATTACATTCCTTATTAATTTAACCTGAAATGATTGAAGGATGGGCCCTGTGAAAATCCTAAGCATGTTTTCAAAGGGAAAGTATAAAAACTTACCAAACATCAAGCTTATTGTTATGACTGTGGTGGTGTTTTTTTTTTTTTTCCAAAACACGGGTAGATTAAGTGGCTGTAAGTTTGCAAAAACAATGAATAAGCTTGTGAAGATCAAGGTGACACCTTCAAGTGCTCATAAAAATCCAGGTTTGGGGCTGCCAACTTGTGTAGCACTAGTGATCTGTTTTCTCCTGCCAGAAATCATGTTGTATTGTCTTCTTTTCCTCAGCATCTTAGGCAAATAATGGTGTGAATTATACACATCATTTCATACTAATGATAATATTCACCAGTTCTTTTCTTAAAGACACAGTAGCTACATAGTTCCTCCACAAAGCACACCACCTTCTACAGTGCAAGACATAATTACGGCAGTGGAACACTCAAGACCTTTGTCTCAACTACTTGGTTTGGCTACAGCTTAACACTTTGAACCAGAGTCATAGTATTAAGTATCTTATAGAATGGTCACATAAGAAATTAACGTGAACTACATTTAATTTTTACAAGTGTTTACTTTGTTTCCTCAAATAAAACATCAATAGAATTCTGGCAGATATAAAACCGCAAGAAGTGAACAGTCTTTATCCAATTACCTTGAAACAAACATGCTCCCAAAGTGTAGCAATATGAAATTTTATTTTTTTTAATCTGGAATTTCTCCACAACATCCAAAGTAGGCTTATTCCAGTTATACTACCATCTTGATTCTAATTCCTCCTGTTACTAAGGCAACGTGTTTCTACTCTGCTTGCCAAATTCTCTCCAATTATATTACTTGATATATTCTCACAGTCAATGTTGCCGCTTGCTTGTCTCCCATCAGCCCTCCATTTCTGGCTTGGGCTGCTCTCTAATCACACCATCGACCTTCTAAGAGCTGACATCGGTAGATTCCCTGCATAGTGTGACCTCACACCTCTGGGATCTTTTGACCCAGAGTATTGTCCCTTTACTTCCTTCCCACCTGTCCCCAGTGTCTTTCTTTTGGTTGGGGGCAATTCTGTTTCCTTTTTAGTCTCTGATTCCTTCCCTATGTTGCTCCTGGGTTGTCTTCTGCTGGCCTCCTTACATAAGAGCATTTCCCAGGCTGTTTCTTCAGGGCTCTTTTATTATGTATGCAGTGTAGGAGCTAAGAGAGGGAGAGGAAAAAAAAAAAAAACTAAATTTGAATTCTGATTCTGCTGACTACTGGCTGTAAGGCTTGGAGAAAGTTATTTAAAATTTCAAATGCTCTATTATCTTACATACAAATTGAAACTGTAGTATTTATTCCTTGTTTAACAATGGACTCGTAGAATTAGAAGCTTTTTTTTTTTTTGAAGATTACTTTGTACAGTATTAGTATGTAGAATAAACTCACAAAATGGTAATTATTGTTTTTATGTCTCTGGGTAAACATGTCTATATTGACTAGGTTGTAAACTTCACAAAGGCAGGGATAGTTGTTTTATTTCCAGCACCAGAATAAGAGCATGGTATAAAACAAGCAAGCAAACAAACGAACAAAAAACCTAAACTCACTGCCATCGAGTCAATTTCTCCTCATAGCAACCCTATGGGATGAAGTAGAACTGCCCTCTAGGGTGTCCAAGGAGCACCTGGTGGATTCAAACTGCTGACCTTTTGATTAGCAGCTTTTTTGGGGGGGGGGGGGGGCATTAAAAAAACCAACCACTAATTGGTTGCTGAATGAATGAATGGATATCCAAAGAAAAAACTTTCAGTGAAATTTTGTTAGCTGTTTTGGAGTGTGCCCAAGGTACAATTGAATGAAATGCTCACCAGTTCTGCACTATCTCCACAACTGGTTGAAGATTGGACCATTGTGATAGATAGGACCATTTTTGGGTGATTTTCTGATGTAGATTGCTCAGCCTTGCTCTGTAGTCTATCTTAGCCTAGAAGAGCTGCTGAAACCTGTTCTCACCATCACCGCAACATACAAGCCTCTCCTGACAGGTGTTGACTACACATGAGGTACATTGTTGTTGTTGTTAAGTGCCATTAAGTCGCTTTTCTCATAGTGACCCTACGTACAACAGAACAAAACACTGCCCAGTCCTGCACCATCCTCATAAATGTTATGTTTGACCCCATTTTTGCAGGCACTGTGTCAATTCATGTTTTCAAAGGTCTTCCTCTTTTTCTCTGATCCCCTACCAAACACAATATCCTCCAGGAAATTGTTCCTTCTGATAACATGTGCAAAGTGCATGAGAACAAGTCTCGTCTTTTGTTTCCAAGGAACACTCTGGCAGTACTTCTTCCCAGACAGACTTGTTCAATCTTCTCGAATTCCATGGCGTATTCAATATACTTCGTCGATATCCTAATTTTAGACATCGATTCATCTCTGGTCTTCCTTATTCATTGCCCAGCCTTTGCATGCATATGAGGCGATTGAAAATACCTTGGCTTGAGTCAGGTGCAACTTAGTCCTCAAAGAGACATCTTTGCTTTTGAATACTTTAACCCTACGGGAGAGTTCTACTCTGTCTTTTAAGGTTGCAATGAGTTGGAATCAACTCCATGACCATGGAGTCTGGGTTTCTGTATATTATTGCTAATTTATATGGAACTAAAAAGAGTTTGAGATGGGGATCTACACCAGTGCATGAGAAGTGATTAATGGCTTTGAATAGAAACTTGGAAGAAATAAGATTGGAGGCCAAGGCAATTTGGGGAATCATTTTGCAACGGAATTGCCCAATGCAATAGGTTGTTTGATTTTTTTGACAGATGCTTCCATGGGTGTTGATTGTTTATTCAAGTAATATGGAATTCTTGACCATTTCAATATTTTCTTTCTGATGTCTCTCATCGGTCCATTTGTGAGGATTTTTGTTTTCTTTATGTAGAGCCAGAATCCGTACTCAACTCTGTGTAGTCTTTGATCTTCATCAGTAAGTGCTTCAAGTCCTCTTCGCTTGCAGCGTGCAAGTTTGTGTCATCTGCATATCACAGCTTATTGATGAGTCTTCTACCAATCCTGATGCAAAGCTTTTTGTCAAGCTTCACAGATTATTTCCTCAGCATACAGATTGAATAAGCATGGTGAAAGGGTACAACCCTGACCACACTTCTCCTAATTTTAAAACATGCGGTATCCCCTTGTTCTGTTCAAATGACTGCTTCTTGATCTACACACAGGTTCTGCATGGGCACAATTAACTGTTTTGGAATTCCCACTCTTCACAATGTTATCCATAATTTGGTATGATGCACACAGTCAAATGCCTTTGCATAGTCAATAAAACAAAGGTAAACATCTTTCTGGTATTCTCTGCTTTCGTCCAAGATCCATCTGACATAAATAATGATATCCCTCATTCCACACCCTTTTCTAAATCTCACTTGATGAGATTTGTTGATGCATGGCTGCAAACATTTTTTAATTATCTTCAGGAAAATTTTACTACACATAAGGTACATTAGCAGGAACAAACCCTGGTCTCCCAGTTAGAAAGTGAGAACTCTATCACTGAACCACCAATGCCCCGTTTCAGTGAAATAATGACATGGAAATTTAACAGCAATTGTTTTTTTTTTTTTTTTTAAATAGATTATTACTCAGAGTCTATCAGGGAGACAGTTGCAGAGTTGAGTACAGAAATAAAAATTTTTTTTCATTCATTTTAATAAGGCAAGTTCAAAAAGCTCTTTTGCCCTTTCCGTTAATTCTTCTTTAAATTTTATTTTATTGTGTTTTAGGTGAAAGTTTACAGCACAAAGTAGTTTCTCATTCAAAAACTTATACACTAATTGTTTTGTGACGTTGGTTGAAATCCCCAGGATGTGTCAGCACTCTTTCCCATTCCCTTCCTACCTTGAGTTCTTCGTGTCCATAGATCTAGTTTTCTTGTCACTTTCTGCCTTCTGGTCTTCGCTTTGGGGCAGATGTTACCTGTTCGGTCTCATATACTTGACTGAACTAAGAAACACATTCCTCACGTGCGTTATTTTTTGTTTTATAGGCCTATCTAATCTTTAGCTGAAAGAGTGACTTCTGGAGTAGCTTCAGTACTAACTTAGCATGGTGTCCAGGCCCATATTCTCAGTGACTCCTCCAGTCTCTGTCAGACGAGTAAGTAGTCTTTTTTTTGGTGAATTTGGATTTTTTTCTACATTTTTCTCCTGCTCTGTTACCCTCTGTTTTGATCCTTGTCAGAGCAGATGGTGGTGGTAGCCTGGCACCATCTAGTTCTTCTGGGCTCAGGTTGGTGGAAACTGTAATTCATGTGGTCCTTGAGTCCTTGGACTAGTATTTTCCTTGTGTCCGTCTTTGGTTTTCTCTATTCTCCTTTGCTCAGAACTTCATGGGACCAGTAGATGCATCTTAGAAGGCCATTCGCAAACTTTTAAGACCCCAGACTCTGCTCACCAAAGTAGGGTGTAGAACATTTTCTTTATGAACTATGTTATGCCAATTGCCCTAGATGTCCCCCGAGACCATGACTCTAACGCTCATTCCTGGTACCTCGGTCCCTCAAGGTGTTTTGATGTGTTTAGGAAGTGTCTATGATTTTGCTTTGATCAAGCTGTGCTGGCTTCCCTTATATTGTGTGTCTTTCCCTTCACCAAAGTTAACACTTGTCAGCTATCTAGTTAGTGATTTCTCTCCTCCCCATCCTTCTCCTTACTCGTAACCATCAAAGATTTATTTATTTTTTTCTGTGTGTAAGCCTTCGGTTTTTATAGCAAGATCTCATACAATATTTGTCCTTTTGTGATTGATGTGCATAACGCCCTCCAAATTCATCCATGTCGTAGGATGTTTCACAGACTTATCATTGTTCTTTATCATTGCACACTATTCCATTGTGTGTATGTATAATAATTTGTTTATCCATTCATCTGTTGATGGGCACTTAGCTTGTTCCCACCTTTTTACTATTGTGAATAATGCTGCAAAGAACATGGCTGTGCATATGTCTACTCGTGTGATGGCTCTTATTTCACTAGAACATATTCCTAGGAGTGGAATTGCTGTATTGTATGGTATTTCTTTTTCTAGCTTTTTAAGGAGGAACCATATCATTTTTCATAGCGGTTACACCATTTTACATTCCCACCAGCAGTGCGTAAGAATTCCCATCTCCTTGTTTTTATTAGTGCCAGTAATGTCTAGGTGAGTTAGTGTCTCAGTATAGTTTTTTTTTTTTTTTTTTTTTACATTTCTCTAATGATTACGAGCATTTTCTCATGTGTCTCTTAGGTGCCTGAATGTCTTCTTTGGTGAAGTGTATGCTCCTATCCTTTGCCAATTTTTTAATTGGATTTTTTGCCATTTTGTTATTGAGGTGTTAGTGTATAGATTTAGAAGTTAGAACCTTGTCAAAAATGGCATAGCCAACAATTTTGTTCTAGCCTGTAGGTTCTCTTTTTTCTCTTATGGTAAAGTCTTTTGATGAACATAAGTTTAATTTTTAGGTGCTCCCAGTTATGTAGTTTATCTTCTGGTGTCTGTACATTATTAGTTATGGTGTATATTCTCTTTATACCTTGTATTCAGTCCCCTATTGCTGTTCCTATTTTTTCTTCCATGATCTTTATCTTTTTAGGTTTTATATTTATGTGTTTGATCCATTTTGAGTTAGTTTTTGTGTACAGTGTGAGGTATGGGTCCTGTTTCATTTTTTTATAGATGGACATTCAGTTATGCCAGCTCAATTTGTTAACAAGACTATCTATTCTCTAATCAATAGGCTTTGGCCCTTTTTCAAATATCAGCTGTTCATAGATGGATTTACATTTGGGTTCTGGATTCTGTACCATGGGTCTATGTGTCTGTTGTACAAGTACCAGGTTGTTTTGACTACCTTGGCTGTATAATAGGTTCTGAGACTAGGGACTGTGAGGCCTCCCGCTTTGTTCTTCTTCTTCAATAATGCTTTCCTTATACAGGGCCTCTTCCCTTTCTGTATAAACTCGGTGATTTGGTTGTCCATGTCTTTAGAGAACACTATTGGAATTTGGATCAGTTGTGGAATACTGCTGTTTTCATAATGTTGAGTCTTTCTTTCCATGAGCATGGTATGTTTTTCCACTTAGATAGGTCTCTTCTGGTTTTTTGCAGTAGTGTTTTGTAGTTTTCTCTGTATAGGTTTTTTACATCCCTGGTTAGGTTTACTCCTGAGTATTTTATCTCTTTGGGGGCTACTGTAAATGGCATTGAATTGCTGAATTCCTTTTGGAAGTTCTCTTTGTTGGTGTAGAGGAAGCCAACTGATTTTTGTATATTTATCTTGTATCTGACTACTTTGCTGAAATCTTCTATTAGTTCCAGTAGCTTTCTCTTGGATGCTTTGGGGTTTTCTGTGTATAAGGTCACATCAACTGCAGATAGGTGTGGCTTTACCACTTCATACCAATTTGAATGCACTTTATTTGTTTTCTTGCCTTACTGATGTACCTAGGACTTGCCGTTCGATGTTGAATAAGAATGGTGATAAAAGGCATCCTTGTCTGGTTCCCTTTCTCAAGGGGAATGATTTCAGTCTGTCTCCATTTAGAATGATGTGAACTTTTGGTTTTGCGTAAATGCCCCTTATTATGTTAAGGAATTGCCCTTCTATTCTTATTTGAATGAGAGTTTTTATCAGGAATCGGTGTCAGACTTTGCCAAATGCCTTTTCTGTGTCAATTGAAATGATCATGTAATTCTTTTGTTTTATTTATGTGGTAGATTACTTAATTGATCCACTTGGCTAGAATTTTCTTGATAATTTTTGCATCTATATTTATGTATTCTTTTTTTTCTGGTGTCTTCGCCTGGCTTTGATTCCAGGGTTATGCTGGCTTCACAGAATGAATTCAGGAGTATTACTTCTTTTTATATGTTTCGAAATAATTTGAGTTGTATTAGTATGAACTGTTCTCTGAAAGTTTGGTAGAATTACCCAGTGAAGCTGTCCAGGTCAGGGCTTTTTTCTTGTTGGTGGTGGTAGGAGATTTTTATTATTATTATTATTACCTGTTCAATTTCTTCTTTTGTTATGGGTCGGCTTAGTTTTTCTACCTCAGTTTGTGTTAGTTTAGGTAGGTAGTGTGTTTCTAGAAATTTGTCCATTTGCTCTAGATTTTCCAATTTGTTGGAGTACAGTTTTTCATAGTATTCTGTAATGATCCTTTTTATTTAGTTGTGTCTGCTGTGATATCACCTGTCTCATTTCTTATTCATGTTATTTGATTGTGGCATTTAGATTCAGTATCTTTATTGAGTTTCTTTTTAGCTGTTCTGTTCTTCACTGAAATTGGTGTGTTGAAGTCTCCTATTACTATTGTGGAATTGTCTAATTCTGTTTTCAATGCCGTTAGGGTTTGTGTTTTGTATTTTGGAGCCCTGTCATCAGGTACATATATATTTATTACGGTTGTATCTTCCTGGTGTATTAGTCATCATAAAGTGACCTTCCTTATGCTTTATGGAGGATTTTGCTTTAAAGTCTATTTTACCAGAGGTTAATATTGCCAATCTTCCTCTCTTTTGGTTATTGTTTGCTTGAATATTTCTTTCCATCCTTTGAGGTTTAGTTTGTTTATGCCATTGTGTATCAGAGGTGTCTGTTGTGTACAGCATATATATAGATCTTTTTTTTTTTTTCCTTAATCCATTCTGCCAATCTTTGTCTTTTAGTTGTACATTTAGGCCATTTACATTCAGTGTAACTATTGATCAGTATGAGTTTACTGCTGTCACTTTTTTTTGTGGTGCTGACAGAATCTTTGTTTTGCTTAATTTTTTGTGCTGAGTTCTTTTTGTTTATGGACTTTCTTTTCATTTCTTTCATTATTGTTGATTTTGTGTTTGCTGAGTTTTCATGTTTTTCTTTTTTATTTTGATAAGTAGGTTTAGCATCTTTTGCAGTTACCTTGAAATTTTTCTAAGTTTAAGTCAGATCTTTTATTTCTTGATGTCACCTTGACTTCCTCTTCATATGGAAGTTCTATGCCTACACAGTTGTTTTTCTTTTTTGTTCTAACATTGAGGTCATTTACATATTGATGTCTCTGGTTTCCTTTTTTTTCAGTATTTTAGATTTGTTTTATTTTTGATAATTCCCAAACTAGGTTGGTATCTGGTTGATCTGTCCTGTGTCCTAGTCTTGGGTTATTGTCTTGTTGATTCTCTAACCAGAAGTCTCCCTTTAATATTTTTTGTAATTTGGGTCTTGTTTTTGCATATTCCCTTAATTTCTATTTATCTGGAAACCACCTAATATAGCCATTGTATTGGAGAGAAAATTTTGCTAGATATATAATTTTTGGCTGGCAATATTTTTCCTCCGAAGCTTTATATATGTCATGCCATTTCCTTCTTGCCTGCCTGGTTTCTACTCAGTAATCAAAGCTTAGTCTCATTTGTTCTCCCTCTAGTTGCCATCAAATTGATTCCAACTCACAGAGACCCTACAGGACAGAGCGGAACTCCACCCATTGGGTTCCAAGGAGCAGCTGGTGGATTTGAACTGTGTTTATTCAAACTGACTGCATCGTTTAATATTTTCCCCATAGAATCCTTCACTATTGCAACTCAAGGCTTGAATTTTTTCTTCAGTTCAAGCTTGAGAAATGCCGAGCGTGTTCTTCCTTTTTGGTTTTCCATCTCCAGCTCTTTGCACATGTCATTATAATACTTTACTTTGTGTTCTTGAGAGGCCCTTTGAAATCTTCTGTCCAGTTCTTTTACTTCATCAATTCTTCCTTTTGCTTTAGTTGTTTGATCAATTTCAGACTGCAGCAGCTGATTAAAAATCTTCCATTTCTTCATCTTTGGCCCTAGTGGTTGGTGAGTAATTTTGAATAATAGTCGTATTAACTGGTCTTCCTTGTAGGCGTATGGATATTACCCTATCACTGACACTGTTGTACTTCAGGATAGATCTTGAAACGTTCTTTTTGACGATGAATGCAACACCATTCCTCTTCAAGTTGTCATTCCCAGCATAGTAGACTATATGATTGTCTGATTCAAAATGGCCAATACCAGTCCATTTCAGCTCACAAATGCCTAGGATATCGATGTTTATGCATTCCATTTCATTTTTGACGATTTCCAATTTTCCTAGATTCATACTTCATACATTCTAGGTTCCGATTATTAATGGATGTTTGCAGCTGTTTCTTCTCATTTTGAGTCGTGGCACATCAGCAAATGAAGGTCCCGAAAGCTTTACTCCATCCACGTCATTAAGGTGGACTCTACTTTGAGGAGGCAGCTCTTCCCCAGTCATCTTTTGAGTGCCTTCCAACCTGAGGGGCTCATCTTCCAGCACTATAACAGACAATGTTCTGCTGCTATTCATAAGGTTTTCACTGGCTAATGCTTTTCAGAAGTAGACTGCCAGGTCCTAGTCTTTCTTAGTCTGGAAGCTCAGCTGAAACCTGTACTCCATGGGTGACCGTGCTGGTATCTGAATACTGGTGGCATAGCTTCCAGCATCACAGCAACACACAAGCCCCCACAGTACGACAAACTGACAGACACGTGGGGGAGAGGTGGAATAGAGGTTAAATAGATGTATCGATGTGGAATAGACATGGAAGAGGCATGGAATAGACTTGGAATAGACTTTGAATAGATGTGGAATACAGGTGGAATAGACATGGAATAGAATTGAAATTGACGTGAAATAACACGTCAAATAGACATGGAATAGATTTTGTGGAATAGACATGGAAATGACAATGTGGAATAGACATAGAAGAGACGTCGAATAGATGATGTGGAAAGATGTGGAGTAGATATGAAGTAGAAGTGGAAAGAGGTAGAATAGATGTTGAATAGATGTGGAATAGATATGAAATAGATTGAAAATAGATGTGGAAAAGATGATCTGAAATAGATGTGGAGCAGATGTGGAATGGAGGTGAAATAGATGTGGAATAGGCAAAAAACAAACAAACCCAGTGCTGTCGAGTCGATTCCAACTCATAGCGACTCTATAGGACAGAGTTGAACTGCTCCACAGGGTTTCCAAGGAGCGCCTGGTGAATTCAAACTGCCGATCCTTTGGTGAGCAGCCGTAGCACTTAACCACTACACCACTGGGGTTTCCGTGGAATAGATAATATGCAATAAATGTGGAATAGGCGTGGAGCTGACGTCGAGTTGATGTGGAGTTGACAAAGAGTTGATGTGGACTAGGTGATGTAGAATAGAGGTGAAATAGAGGTAGAATAGTCACAGAACAGGTGATATGAAATAGATGTGCAATAGATGTCAAATAGAAGTCGAACAGATGAGGAATAGACATGGAATAGATGCTGTGGAGTAGACAAGGAGTAGATGATGTGGAATGGACATGGAATAGACATGGAATAGATTGGAATAGATAATGTGGAATAGGCGTGGAATAGATGCTGTGGAGTAGAAATGGAATAGATGAGGTGGAATAGATGTGAAATAGATGTGGAACAGATGATGTGGAATAGAGGCAGAATAGAGGTGAAAAAGAGAAGGAAGAGTGGTGGAATGGATGTGGAATGGATGTGGAGTGGATGGGGAATGGATGGGGAATGGATGGGGAATGGATGGGGAATGGATGGGGAATGGAGGTAGAATAGATGATGTGGAATAGATGATGTGGAATAGATTATGTGAACAGACGTAAAATAGATTATGTGTGATAGACATGGAATAGGTTTTGTAGAATAGACGTGTAATAGACCATGTGGAATAGATGTGGTTTAGCTGTGGAACAGATGATGTGGGACAGAGGTGGAATAGATGTTGAATGGACATGGAATACATGATGTGGAATGAATGGGGAATACATGAGGCGGAACAGGTGTGGAATAGATAGGAATAGACATGAAATGGATGTGGAATAGATGTGAAGTGGTTATGGAATAGGAGTGGACTAGATCTGCAATAGGTGTGGAATAGACATGGTATAGATGATGTGGAATGAATGTGGAATATGAGATATGGAAAAGATGTAGAGCACACTTGGAGTAGACGGGGAATAGACATGGGAAATGTGAAATAGACTTAGAATAGACCTGAGATGGATGATGTGAAATAGACACGAAATAACAGATATGGAATAGACATAGAATACATGTGGAAAGGATGATGTGGAATAGTGTGGATTAGAAGTGGAATGCACATGGAATAGATGAAGTAGAATTGACAAGGTGGAATAGATGTGGAAAAGTTGATATGAAATAGATGTGGAATAGACGTGGAATGGACATGG